>NC_059367.1:23622532-24285032 GCF_019703515.2 Myxocyprinus asiaticus
GAGTCTGAGAGACTGTAGCTTTGGTTATTTGCATATGACTGACTGCTCCTCCCTGATCATATAAGATTCAGCGCGCTCAGCTCCTGGTTTAGCTGTTTGCGCGTGGAATTATTGGAAGGAGGCGTATTGAGGATCTTTGCAGTGTTTTTGAGCAACTGATACTGATCCACTGTTGAAACACATCAGATAACAGCCCATCAGGGTTTTGCAATGCTGTCTTTGCGTGGCTATAGTGCCTGACAACCAGCGATTGTTTCAGTTGGGATACTTTGGATACTGGCTTCTAGCTTTCTTCGAGCTCTTCTGATTTTTAATCGGAGTCCAAACCATTTCGGTGATGGCATTTGCCATGCTGCGGCCCATAGCGACTCATCTAGCGTATCCGGATGTTGCCATGATGTCCGAGGATGAGGACAACCGCAGTGAGAGCGACGGTAGTTCGGAGCAGAGCTACGGCTGCTGCCTCAGTGCGGAGAAGCGGCGGCGGATGTCCCGCAAGTCCACAGTGAGCGGTGTGGTTATTGTAAAGCAACGGAACGTAGCAAACGCGCGGGAACGCGACAGGACGCAAAGCGTCAACACGGCTTTCACGGCGTTACGGACTCTTATTCCCACCGAGCCGGTGGACAGAAAGCTGTCAAAGATTGAGACTCTGCGTTTAGCGTCCAGTTACATCTCACATCTGGCCAATGTGCTATTGATAGGGGACGGAGGAGAGGACGCGCAGCCGTGTGTGAGCGCGGTGTACAGTGCGCCGGGGGAGAGCGGAGGAAAGCAGCCGCGCACTATCTGTACTTTCTGCCTCAGCAGCCAGAGGAAAGGGGTAAGCAATTCAGATTTATGCACATACAATAGGCTATGTGAGAAGCACAGATTTAGGTACCGTTTAGAGGGAAATGGAGAATGGTCAGAGTTATGCACATCAGAAAGTGTGTTTATTCTGAATGACCATTTAAATATAATTAGTAGCCTTTTTAAAGAGAGGACTTTATGTTGAGGCTGTATGAAAGATAGACAAACTTAAAGCTAAAAAACAAACTGTAAAAGCAGAGCCTTTTGATCAGTTGAGGGGGTTTAAACTATATACGAGTGTGGCAAATGATTATGAACATAATGTTTATCTATTCTAATTCAAATTATCTGCAGATTTCGATCCTCACATTATTATTTTTCCCTGACACGCACTGGTTTAATGTCTTGATCGAGGCCTAAACGCACGAGCTGTTTTAGCATCCGGCGGTCCATGCAGGCTACAGACTCCAGAGTGTTCTAATTAACCATAAAACTACGCCTCTGAGTTCATGATGAAAATCGAATAAACCACAAGGATAAGAAATGTGAATAGAATACATCACATGAATATATTTGTATGGCCGGAAATAAATAGCCTTTATTCTGGTGTTTTTGTCTTCTTGTCACTTTAAATCACACCTGCTGTTTTGCCCATGTGTGCTCTTTCAGATTAAGGACGGGACGGACTGTGTTCGTATGCGGGGAATCACTTCACTGCGCGTGACACGCCGGTAGCCAGCAGCAGCGCGTGATGAAGCCGCAACACAGGGACCGTGAGAGGTGTGCAAGCCGCGCGACGCTCCGGAGACTCCTCGCGAAACACGCGCGGGACGGAGATTTTCGGAAGACTCGCCATTCAAACAAGAGTTGATTATGACATTTTTTTTCCCCTATGTGTGTTTTGTATAGAGATATAAAAATGTAAAATGCAGTGCATAAAATGTTTTTTTTTTTTTTTTTTTAAAGAGAATTTATACTTTGTTACAGAAATTGTGAGAACACGGCGAAATAAAATATATTTTATCAGATTTCTCTCTCAGTTTTGAGTGGATGACTGTTGGAAAAAAACAAAAAACAAAAACAAAACCCGAATCTGCACTTTTTAAGTGTTATTTATCCAATAATCTTACCAATTACTTCCAAATGTACCTACGTAGGCTATGAAAAACTAGGCTATATGCTGATCATGGTGATGAGCTTTCATAATGGTCCTAAGAATTTAACAAAATAATAAAACTACAACGTAGTCTAAATACAGTCTTAAAATTATTTATTTTTATAGCAACAATTTAAAAATAAAGTGCTCAATCTTAGTGCCCTTGGGTATCACCTATGTCAAAACAAGCTAGTTCTCAGTGGATGATTCAGCTGATGAATGTGAATGTGCAAAAAGTAAACACTGCAGCATTTTTTCTTTTCTTTTTTTTTATTATCTGCTTAAAAAGTTTATTTGATTCTAACCTTGATCTTATGTTTGAAATTGCCCAATTGTTGAAATTGGCAGTAGACATTTCAGGAGTACAATATAGCATCTTCTGTTGGATTTTGTTTCTTCTCTGTGCTTCTGGATTAATTTCCCTATAGGGTTAAAAAAAAAAAAAAAAAAAAAAAAAAAATCCAATCATGGTCAGGAAAATACAGCTACAAGCTAAAAGAACTGTTCTGGGCTCATGAGATACATGCAGGCCTTCTAAAAATAAATTTTGAATCAGATAAAACAACTATATTTGCATTAATTCTATTAAACCTGTTTCTTTCTCTCTCTCTCTCTGTTATTTCCTCTCTGTGACTCTCTCCATGTGTTTCTGAGATCTGGGATGTATTAGACACGGTAAATATTACCCTTCGGTCAGCATGGGGACCTGCAGCTGTGCATCTGTGAACTGCATAAATCACCATTGGGGTCAACATTGGGGATGGGGGGAGGGTGTTGGGAGTAATAAAGTGAAAGAGAAAGTGTATGAGGGAAGGGGGGTTTGATAAAGAGAAAGGGAGGTCAAAGGTCTGGGTGAAGATTCCGCATCACAAACTAATGTTAAAGGTCATAGGTTACTGTACATACAAGTTTGGTGCAGTAGGTGTTTAAAAAAACTTGCATTCCAAAAATTATATTTATGCACTTGGAAGAAACTTTTATCCAAAGCATACATTTGATCAGTATGTATGTTCCCAGGGAATCAAACCCATTAACTTTGCATTGCCATGCTCTACCAGTTGAAAAACATCTATAAGATTTTTAATCTCATCGTCAAGCTAAAGCCCTAAAAGAAGCCTCTGTGTTTGGACTGGGTGAACTGGTTGAGAAAGGGGAAGCCTTGAATGACCCAAGAGACAGCAAATATGTTGTGCTTGATCCCTCTCCTACTGCTCTGGTTTGATAGCTGTTGTTCTATCCAACATGCAGTCATTCATTCCATCTTTCATCATCAGAGTGACTAAGAGTTTGAGTTTCTGATATACAGTAAGTTTTGTGATGTACGTCTCTTCTACAGATGAGAGAAACAGCGTATTTGGACTCTGAAAGCTTCAGAATTTCTTTGAGAAATCACTATAAATTAAATAAATATAGTTTTCAATACATTTCGATTGTTTTCAATTCCAATAAATACAAAACACATACAATATGACACAAAACAACCCTTCCTAACCACCCACTCAATGAGACAGCATACAAAAACATAAAAAATATATACACTGTAAAAAAAGGGTTGTTGAGTAAACTTAAAAAAAATAAAAATAAATCAAGGCAACATCATGCAGTAAGTTTTTTGAGTTCTCTCAATAACTGTTTAATAATTGTCCTCAGTAACATTGCTTTGTTTATTCAATGTGAGTTTATTTTGTTCACTAAATGCAAATATTCTTGTTGAGAGAACTACTAATTTATTGTTCCACCAACTATCAATTTGCAATACGAGAATTTCTGTAACCATTTCTAATACTATGTCTTGCAAGGCAATGCAGTACATACAATTGTTTTACATAGACAAACAATAGATCTCAAACCTTAACACACAAACCTGAATAATGATGACAGTCAACAAACCTCATTAAGTTAAAAGATGAGCTTTTCACATCACCATACAACAATTGGCAGTGGCAAAAAAAAACAACAATAACAGCATAAATAAAGTCAGCAAACAGCAAAAAAAAAAAAAAAAAAGAAAAGAAAAAAAAGGCCTTCAACACAAACTGCATAATTTATTCATGTTGCAATGCATGCTGTGAACCTGCAAATTAGCAACATTGTTCATTATGAAATTGTTTGTTCACACAATTCTGTTAGACTAGTTGGGGCAACATTTAGGGGAATATTGTTGGTCTAACATGTGTTTTTATGTCAATGCAAAGTTATTCACATTTCATAGTATCTGTCACTCAAAAAACCCCATAAGCCAGATAAAATGCAATCAAATTTTTTGCAGTGTACTATTTCAACTTGTTAAACCCATCAGTGAGTATGTTACACTTTAAGTATCTGTGATAAATTATGAAGGTTAGAGAGGAAGAGGGGCCACATGAACTTAAGTTTGGATTATTTGATTTTTGAAGTTAATTGGAGTTAACTTTTATCAGTAATTTACAATGCTTTTTAAGTGGTTCAGCACTTTGCAATGGTGTTTTGGCGGCTGGCTTAGCCTGAATTCCCCTTTTAAGATGCAGATCAGCAGTGTCTAATGTGTGACTGATCTCTCACAGGCATATGTTCACACAGCCACTGCTGTGATTTCAACATTTGACAGGAGATTCTGCAGGATTAACTTTAAAATATTAGACCTTCATAAATCGGTTTTGATTGGGTCTCAATGGGTCTTTCACTTGGCTTATTAGAAGCATTTCATGTAAAAACCCAACAATCTCTGTCCTCTTATACTCAAACCTGACATTCGTTTACTAATGACTGAATGGTTGCCTAGTGACACTTGTCCCAAAAGCAAACTCCTTCCTCTAAATTCTGTCAGGAAAATAGAATCTTCAGCCAGTATGGACACAAGACATGCACACATACACATGGATACACACAAAGTTTGACAGACTTAGAGCAGACAGGTCAGTTACTGGCTGAGGAAGAGTTGAGGAAGACTCCCTGGTGTTTGTGTGTTCATGGAAACTCCATTACCATTTAAGAATAGAGAAGAACTCTGTTTTGCTTTCTTTTTCTCACCTTTTCTCACTTTCTTTCCGGTGTGTGCATTTTTGGCTCATATGTCCGATGTGAGATGGCTCCCCTAGGCTTCTGTTCTGCAGGAAGTTGTCATGGACACACAGGAAAGCAAAACATGCATGTTCGACCCCACTGTGACTGTCTCACCGTGCCCCTTCTCTCTCTCTCTCTCTCTCTCTCTCTCTCTCTCTCTCTCTCTCTCTCTCTCTCTCTCTCTCTCACACACACACACACACAAACACACACACACACCTCACTGCTTCTCCACCAGTCCAGCAGGCTGATGTTTCCCAGAAACCATATTTTACTCTGAATACCATGGTAATCATATTAATATTGTAATAAAAATGATTTGACTATGCTTTGGAGCTCTTCTAGCTGAAACAAGGCTAAGGGGTTTCAAATTAAGGGGTTCCCATGCCAATAGATCAATAAAATTAAAAACAAGGAAGGCAAAGTACTGACAAATCAAAATGATGTTTATGTAAATTTTTTAGAGAATTGCCCTTATCGCTGTACTCTGCCAATATTTCCTTACTTATGAAGAAAGGCAAGGATGAGACTGAAACGTCTTCTTACAGTCCTATTGCTTTTCTTAATTCTGATTTAAAAATGTTAACCAATATTTTGGCAGTTACATTAAACAAATGCATTTCAACGATTATCCACCCTGATTTTCATTTTTTAATGTAAGACATGATATGAATATTATTTATTTGAAGCACGAATATCTAACCGAAATAGAAATTCTCTACCTAGATGCAGAAAAAGCCTTCAACCAAGTTGAATGGGACTACATTCTAGCTATTATTAAATCATTTTAATTAGGAGACAGATTTGCCTTATGGGTCAAAACGATGTATTTCCAACTTAGTTTATTAGTACTAATGAGATAAATCACCACATGTTTTGTTGATTATACACACGGCACTTTCACCCCTGCTGTTTACAATTGCAATAGAGTCATTAGCAGTAGCAATAAGACAGCATCCACTGATCCTTGCCCGATGCATGGCCAGGGAAAACATACTATATTTCTCTATGCAGAAGATGTTCTTTTATATTTACTGGACCCAGAGCAATCAATCCTACCCTTGCTGGACTTAGTGGAATCATTCAGCAAACTTTCAGGTTACTCCATCAATTGGCAAAAAGCTAATTCATGCCCATTAGTGACAATTTAGATAATTTTTTTATGCAGAATTTACCATTTAAGATAGCTAAGGATAAAATAGAATACCTTGGTATAACTGTCCCCAAGGATCCAAAAATATATATTTAGGTTAAATCATAATGTTAGATAATTTAAGACAAGATATAGAGAGATAGAAATCATTTCCAATATCAATGATAGGTCATGTTAATGCAGTTAAAATGGTGATTCTACCAGGACTGCTATATCTTCTTTAAAACATACCAATTTTATAAAATCTTGACTCTTGTCTTGTCATTTGTTTGGAGTGCCTTGTATTTCCAAAAATCTTGTAAACTCAAGCAGTTAGGTGGCCTAGGGTTACCTAATTTTCATTATTATTGGGCTTCAAACTGCAAAGCCCTTGTCTATTGTTGAGACACTTTTTCAGGTACATTTCAAGCTGATACTCCATCTTGGCTTATGCTCGAGCAAAATACAGCTCACTCCTCCTTATTTGCCTTGCTCTTTGCGAATCCCAAGTCAACAAAGGCTATTGCTGGCAATAATTTTATCCTTGATACCTTTGTCAAAATATGGAATCTGATTAGAAAGCAGTTCAGTTACCAAATATCTCAACATTTGCTCTTATCTGTTATTACCATTTATTTTATCCATCATCTTTAGACAAAGTCTTCACAGAGTGTGAGAGAAAGGGAATTCTCATAATCAGAGACCTATACATAAATAATGCTTTTCCACTTTTTCCGAATTGAGTGAGAATTATGATCTCCTTACACACTCAAAAAATGAAGTCATTACCCTTGAATTTCAGAAAGTTTTTACAAACAATTTAATATCGTTCATTCAGATTAAGTCATTTTCGTCGAGCCAGTATAATTTAGTTAAATTAGGTCAAATCAATGCACTATAGTAGTTTTAACTCAAATTCATTAGGTTAGTCAAACTCAATTGATTAATGTTTAATTTATTATTTTGATATTTAATTAATTTTCTAAGTTGATCCAACTTAATTTATTTTATTACAGTAATCATTAGTATACATTATGCCAGGCGAGCAAGTGTAAGAACAGTGAAACTGTTGCACTGTCAATTTGAAAGCAACTGCTTATGGAGCAGCACTCAAATCAAACATCACTTGAAAGTGAAAGTCCATCTTCAACCTAAACACAAGCACCAATCTTCACAAAGGTAACCCCCAAAACTCCAACCTAACAGACACTCTTTTTAAATACCAACATAACAGAACATGAAACATTTAACAGATCTGCTCAAAAAATGAATAAAATAACATTTTTCAACATTTGTTCACTCATCCAGTCCCAAGGAAATGGAAATCCCTTCTTAGGGCACCTCTTTTGGCCATGCCCAGAGATCCAGATTCTGGACAGAAATGTTTCACTTTTACTCTGAGGATTATTATTGTAATCCACCAGCTGATCCAAAGATTGCCATTTTAGGTTGGTCAGATTCTCTGGAGTCTCATAGTTGGAGAATACAGAAAACCATACAATATGGGGATGATTGTAGTAAAGAAAGTCATTTTGTCTCTGTAGAACAAAAAAGAAGGCCTCTCCTGCCAGCGTGGTTAAGAGAACTCACTTCCACTCTACATATAATATTGTCGGAAACACAACTGAATTTGATAAAATGTGGGAATCTCGTTACTTGTTGAGCAACAAGGACTAACAATGCTTTAATTGTTCGCATGTAACAACTACTTATGGTTTGTCTGTAGAATATTGCATGATTAGGTGCTAATTTTTTAATGAAAATTAGAACAATGAAAATCTAGGGGGCGATGCCTCCCCAAGCTCCCCCTTAGACCCAGCCATGCCCAAAGTGATAGTTCACCAAATAATGAAAATTCTATCATTAATAATCACATTTGTGTTGTTCCAAACTCCACAACTTTCTTCTGTGGCTCACAAAAGGAGATGTTAGGCAGAATGTTAACCTCAGTCACCATTCATTTTCATTGCATCCTTTTTCCATACAATGAAAGTATATGGTGACTGAGTCTAACATTCTGCTAAACATCTCCTTTTGTGGTCTTTTGTGTTTCACAGTTTTCAATTTTGTGTGTACTATCCCTTTAAGCTTTGAGGAGAAGCAAGGTGGAAGCATCACACACCTACAGTACACTGACTCACATTCTCAGTCTCTCTCTCTCTCGCACACCCAGACATATTGTTTTTGTTCAATGTTCAGGAGTCTGGAAGCGGAATTCCCAGAGTTGGGAATTGCGGGACAATGTAAATGCTCCATAGCTATCAGCGCGGAATGCTGTTGAGCAGAAGATGGGACCCTCCCAGACATTAACCGTGCAGGGGTGGTAAGCTGGGGGTGAGGGGTCAGTTTCAGTATTGTGCTTGCAAAGCTTCCGAAAGAAAAAATTCAAACAATAAGACACCCACACAGCAGGAGGGGTGCAGAGAGTGAGAGACCATCATTATCATCATCATTAACATCATCATTATCACCACCACCAAGGTTTATTTAATAAGGACTATGTCAAAACTGGGTCAGTGAAGGCAGCTCTCAGCCAAAACACAGCAAACACAAACACAAAAAGTCCATTCTGGTCTGTGCCAGAATGCATTTCTTTAAATGAGCCTTTCATTTGAGACTGAATTATGACATTTGAATATGTTTCTCTGCCAAATCAATTAATGTAAATGGGTTCAAAACAGAATCTGAATGCCCATCTAATATCAGCAAAGTCTTATGGAAAACAGTGATGCAATTCAAGGTCAATCAAAAGAGAAATCCATCTTTGTTGAATCTATGCAAACCTGAATTAATTTCTTTCTCCTGTTGAATACAAAGAAAATGTTAGGTAGAATGTTAGCATCATTCAACATTCACATTCATTAAATGAAGAAAAGAAAAAAAAAGCAGTGAAAGTGAATGTTGATTAAGGGTTACATTCTACCTGACACCTCCTTTGGTGTTCCACTGAAAAAAGAAAGTCATATGGGTTTGGAGCAATACAAGGGTGAGTAAATGATGACAGAATTTTCATTTTTGGGTGAACCCTTTAAATCTACTCAAATAATAACAAATGCATGTTAGTGTATTTGCATGTGTAAGTGAACTGTATTATACACAATATTAACATTATGTTTATTACATCATTGGTGTGTTTGTGTGTTGTGTGTATGAGTGCATATTTGTTACTGTTTTCACATGGGAAAATCTCCCAGCTGTGGAGGCTTTGAGAGTCTGCTGTGTATTGATGGAACATTTGGGGCGTTCCTCTGTGCATGTGTGTGTGTGTGCATGCAGAGGTAACGATCATCTAGAGGAAATCCTCAATCAGACACCAGAAAGAGCGTCTGAACAAGCTCACTGACAGAAACATGGACCTTCATAAACACACACACATCTGTGCCTGTTAACAACCTCAGGGACCTGCTGCCGACTGTACAAACACACACCCACACATATGACTCGATATTTAAACTGAATGACCGATATATGAAAATCTCCCAGACTACAAACACATTTCGAAAGGAAATTGTAAACAAATACACCCACACGTCTACAGTCAAATTTCTGTTTAGTTTAGTTTTTATTAATAAGCTTCAGTGATACCTGGGGGGTATTCCACAAAGCAGGTTAAGTGACTTACCCAGGTAAGTTCACTCAGAGTTAGTGGATAACCTCAACTTTTGATTCCAAAAACTGAGGTAACTTTCAGGGTATGTTAGTAACCATAGCAACTTACTCTCTGAACATAATGTGCTCCGGAGTAGGTTATGTTTCAGAGTTAGTTTATTTCAGTAAGTTTCAGAGGTTGTCAGTGCATGTGTGCCCTTTTGATAGTGACAGTGGGCGTGGAAGCTCAGATTACGCACACTATTATACTTTTAAAGCATTATTATGGTAAAATGCAATCTTTACCTCACAAATCTTCTTCTCCCTGGCATTTCCAGTCTCACAAACCACAGATTTGCATTCAAAAGTGAACAAATTGTGTATATTGTGCTTTTTATTTTAATGAGAAGTTTATTTCATGATATTAATGAACATATCTATAAATATCAAAGAATAAAATTATTATAGCACCCACATTCTTTACAGTTCTTTCAGTCAATGAATATTCATATTATTTATAACATTCCATAGTATCCATATGCGGGTAATGGCTGCCAATTCAAAGCTTAAGCAACTAATCACTCATTCTTCTTCTTCACGAACTAGATAATATGTGATCATTTCATAGACCCCAGATATAGCATAGCGGTTAGAGATTTGATTAACTTTAATTCATGTACTGTACATATAAATACAACATTTCCAGACTTGTTCATTGTACTCTCTTATCTGAAAATATAAATGAGACATGTTTTCATTTAGTCACCTACAGTGCCGTCCTTTAGCTGGTGGTCAGGTGATTCAATGAAAATGTCTTTCTGATGCTCACATTTTCCTTCAGGAAGAGATGAGAGACTTTTCTCTAATACTGAGATCATGAACATAATGTATAATCAGACACATGATCTTCAGTTAAAACAACATCATTTCATTCAGTACCAAGTTGTATGAGGTAGATGGACCCAACTGCACAACCATTGCCTTTTAGGGGACAAGACAACAAACAAGTTTTATTGCCACACCAAATAAGAAAAGGACATAATGGTCACATAATTCTGTGGGCCTCCCATCATTCTACACCTCTGTTACAGCAGACCTTCATCCTAAGAATAATCATGCGTGTCCTACTGATAAACATTACATTAAATCTATGAAAAATGATGACAACTGTGGGAGATCCTATACAACTGCAGCAACTGTGGAAAATTAAAGGTGATATGATTCTAAGTTTTTGGAAACCCTAATGTTAAACTGGGTACATCAAATGGTATTAAAAATAAAGGAAATACATTCAGTTCACATGACATACAGTAAAATAAAATTAGCATGCACAGAACATGGCAAATACCAGTCAAATTAATCTTAAAATAAAATATATAGTAAACCTAGCCTATTCTCATAATATTAATAGAATATGAATGTTAATACTTATAATGAAGTTCAGTGCAAACAAATAAGATAACGGTCGACCTATTAAACATTAATGTTGCAGTTTTTCTGGTCGTCGAGAGTTGAAAAATGTTCAACTTTGGATGAAATACAGCGCTTGTCACTGTCACTTTTTACCCAGCCATCCAATCACAGTGGAGGAGGGGCGGGACAAATACCACACCACCAAACCATCACAACCTGAACGACTGAACAACAATAGAGAAGTTTGCTGGTCTCTGACTATTCATGTCTGTACCAGATGACATTCCCGGACTACCACAATATTAATATGAAAAATGATGCTTCAGCCTACCCTTCATCCAGAGCAAGTACTCTTCCTTGTGCCGACATTTTTACATTCAGTACTTGTTGATAACACAAACTATATACGAAATGAGGTACTTGGAATACATTACTTCTGAGGATTTTGCCCTGGTTTGCAATTGATGGTGCTCTAAGGTTCATCTGAAGGTGCTCAATCAATGAGCTCATGTTTTGAGTGACAGACTTCAGTCCTTTCGACATACATTATGATGTTGACATTTACACTCGTTTACATTTACGAGAGAGAGAGAAAGAGAGAGAGAGAGAGAGAGAGAGAGAGAGAGAAACTTACTTTTAAGCGGCTCCTCAGCATGAAACTGTTCAAACGGTGCAGTTTTCAGGATGCGTTGCTCTGTGTCAAGTTTCAACACATTCAAAATATATAGGATATTAAAATGAATAAATGTCTATTTTCCCAGTCTGTTGTATTAGTATTTATTTATCACCCCTTATTTATTTTAGATACAGTTCCTGGCCTATATATTATTTACACAGAGCAAATATACTATTTATTAAATCTACTTTTATTATATCGTATTTTAATGGGGATATAATTTATTACAGCTGACAGTTACTTGAGGAAACAAGGTTTGAAAATCAACAGTAACAAGATTAAATTGAAGTCACGGCTTTTTAACACTTCTGTGTACAAATTTGAAGCTGCTTATTGGATAAATACATGCAAACGTCATATTATGTGACTATGCATCACTTTACGGAGAGCTTACGACCTACTAGTTAAGTCTTGCCTTAAGAACAGGTGGTGCAACTAAATTAAGCACTGACATAGTTACAAACTAACTAAGCCCTTAGTGTGAACTTTACGTCCCAACTTACGCACAGCTGGTGCAACCCTACCCTGGGGACGAGCGCTGCGTTTTACCCAAAGTTCACGCTCAGTGCCTCGTCACGCTGCTGGCTTTTTTAAATACGTGGCACTCCCATTGCAAACATTTGAAAAAAGACGCTTTGGTGGACACACGGCTTAAGAGTAAAGGTTTTGATGACACATATTAGTCAAGAAACTTGGTTAAAATTAAAATAGCAGACGCATACAGTCAGCCAGTTTAGCTATAAAGCTAATGATCAGGACACTATAAATGGGCAGTTTTCAGCTGTCGACATTTAACTAAACACTACACATGTTTATAACTGAGAGAAAATTATATGCACCTTAAATCACAGTATTCCTCTGATGGTGTTCGTTTCTTTAAAAGTTTGCAACATTGAAGTTTATCTGTATGTGCTTGATTCCATGATCATGAGAGCTGTGACTCTGGTCCCGCTCTGATAGTAAAACGAAGCGTGATTGATTGAAGATAGAATGTGCTACGATTGGTCCGAGTAATGTGGCTGTTATCTGATTGGCTTGAGTAGACGATGGGTGGAGTCCATCTATTTGTATATTTGTGTGCACATCTTGACGCTAGATTTGTTTCAAAATCGACAAATGCATAGCGATTCGCAAATGCACAGGAAGCGATCCACAAATAAATGTGCGCGATTCACAAATGAATGCTGGACAGTGGAGTTGTGTTTGTGAGTTAAAAATATATATTTGTAAATAATTTTTTATTTGCAAATCTCACTTTATTTATTTGTGAATTCATTTAATTTTTGTGAAATTCCTTGCATTTATTTGTGGATCTCATTCAGTTTATTTGTGAACCAAATTTCTAATTGTAAATCTCTTTATTTGTATGTTAATTAAAACAATTCTATCTCCATAGCCTTTCTTCTTAGCGTTTGTTTCCATGGAGACTCAAGAATTCGGCGATCTGCTGAGAATGACTTTCTGTTCATCCTGAACATGCACAAACTCTTTCAAATGCACAGTTGAGTGAACTAACCCTGCGCAGGTGTTCTGGAACCCACATACCGCGAGGAAGCAAGTTTTGGGTTAATCAACCGAGAGTTCAGTGTTTATGTCATGGTAAGTTAGCCTTGCTTTCTGGAATACCCCCTCTGATCCTTTAGGGTTTTGCTTTGTTATTTTTCTACTCTGTTTAAAGGAATTTCCGGGTTCAATCGACAGTATTTGTGGTATAATTCTGACTGCCACAAAAATATTTCCAATGTATCCATTGTTTATTAAAAAACAAAACAAAACATGTGATTACAGTGAGGAGCTTAATGGAAGTGAATGGGGCTAGTCCACATATATTAAAATGCACACTGTTTCAAAAGTATAGCCACAAGATATAAACATTATACACGTTAACTAGATTTAAGTGTGATAAAATTACTTACCAACCATATCAGTGTAAAGTTATATCCATGTTACAACTTCTTTGCCTCCGATAAACCCTGTAAGCGATTTTATCATATTGAAATTGTGTAGAATAGAGATTTTAACACACTAAAATGTATTTATCATGCATAATGCTTGCATCTTGTAGCTATACTTTTGAAGCAGTGTGCATTTAATGTTTATGGACTGGCCACATTTTCTTCCATTCTAAGTGCCTTAAAGGTTGCCGCGATATTTGAATTTCTTTTTTTCTTTTTTCTTTTTTATTTTTTATAAATAAGCAAGATACAAAAATATTTTCTGTAGTAATCATCGTTATTATATGAACAGTGATGGGCAGATTACTTGTGAATTATAATCAGGTACTGATTACAAATTACATGATGAAAAATGCAATCAGTAATCTCATAGATTACATTTCTGGGGTAATGTAATACGATTATTTTGGATTAGTTTTGGATTACTTGCAACCTAATTCTATTTAATTTTGTCAAATGCATTTGAGTAGGATAATCATTTTAACTTAAAAGTTCAAAGAGGAAGAAAATGTATTCCATTCTTTGAACTACTGTGTACTTGCGAACAGGACCCTTAGAGATGGCGTCCATTCAATGGTGTAGCTGTACCAAAAAAAGTGGTTTACTATTGCAGAGTCCCTGTTCATCTGTTGTCTGTTACTATAAACTGTACTTTACTGTTACTGTAGACCATGTAATCTGTGTATAGAGAGCAGCGAAACTGCAACTCTGTACATATCGTAATTGGGTCATTCCTACAATTCTGTGACATTCCGGTTTTGAAACTTTTGTTTCAAAAAAACGTAAAGTTTCTTTATGTTTCATCATTACAGGGACATATTAAATATTGTATTAGTCATACTAGTCAAGCTAAATTACTAAAAAATTCAGATGTCCATCCAGTTAAATGGGCAGCAACAGGGTGGACAATAACAGGGTGGACATTCAATGGATAAATGAGCCACTACATGGTCTGTGATTGATATCTAGGAAACATATTTGTAAACTAATATTTATAATTTTATTTCTGTTGACATAAATACTGTATGTTGAAATTTTAATTATAATGATTTCCCATATATCTTCCCATAACAGGGTGGACATGTTATGCTTGTCCACAAATGACTAACACCACAAAATAAAGGAAAACATAAATAAAACAATAGAGTTTTAAACTTCAAATAACTCAAAGTTATTTTGCAGAATGGGTGATGTCCACCTCCAGTGTGTGTGATGTAATTTCCTAACATACAGTATATCTTCAATGAAAGGTCATAGTGTCACTTACATAACAGAGTGTGCAATAAATCAAGGGACACACAAAAAACCTCCACTATCAGTGTTAAAATGACACATTTACCACAAATGTATACATGTTAGTGAGAGAATGTAACACTAAGCTCTTAACTGGATGTGGAGGGAAAATAGAAATCCAATGATTTAGCTTTTATTTTTGTTAAAGATGTTTGACGTGTAGTTTTTGGGACATGAGGAAGTGAAACGGTGCAATTGAAATGGATTTCAATTATTTAAAATGTGAACTTTTAAGCCCACAGAAGTGTGTAACATTATAAAATGTTTTTCTTTTTAACAAGCCTATCAAAATTGCAATCGGGTGAAATTAAACAATATAAATACCATACATACTTGTAATGGGGACTTATATGACACAGAATTGTAGGAATGACCCATATTTACAGCCTTTCCTGTGTGTTTTGCCTTTACATTGAAAAACAGTGCGGACAGATGCAAAAATGCGTTCAGTTACAATGAGTCATCGGAGTAGAGATCCAAGTGCAGCTTTATTTACAATAAACGTAGTAATGTAGACAGGCAGGGATCAATCACCAGCAATAGTAATATACAAGGCAAACCAGAGAGATAGTTATTAAACAGGCAAGAGGTCAGGGCAGGCAATCACAGGTAATATCCGGGTAAAAAGGGTAGTAACAGTAGGCAGGCAGCAATGGGTCAAAACAGGGTAAACAGTCCAGAATCATACACAGAAAAGGCAGTAAATACAGAGAATGCTCAGAGATGTCAGCCAGGGCAAAACAAGACTTTCCAATGATAGTGAGTGAGACTTAAATAGCAGAGTAGATGAGGAACAGGTGAGTAGGTAATCAGTGCCAGGTACGAGGATTATGGGAAATGGAGTTCAGAGTGTGGACGTCAATATTCAGGTGATGGAGCCCTCAGGTGGTGAGTGGGAGGAACTACAGAGGCTGGATTCATGACAGTCCCCTACTAAACTTAAAATAAAAAACGCTTTAATACAACGACCAGGAAGAAGAGAGAAAGGGAGAGAAAAGGCTTAACATAAAAACAGTGTATTTCTCCTTGGATTAGTGTCGTTGTTTTGGCAGTAAATAATGTTTATCGTTTATAAAAAGTTTTTTTAACTAAACCTGTACTACTGTGCTTTTATTTTGAATTAATGCAGTAATGCAGTTTTTCTTACCTCTCTCTCTCTTCCAGAACAAGCTCTGACATATGCAATAAAATGTAATGGCGTTTACTGGTGTTTTAAAATCCCAGTGGTGGGAAACAATTAACATGCTCTCGAATACTATGATTTTGACAAAATCATCTTGCTTCTGACAGAAAACACGATAGAAGAAGTCTACTGATTGTCACTAATCTTTCCCCCAGCCGTTTCTGTCAAGTGTAGCATTCATGTAAAGCAACATTCAATATCTCACACAACTCACGTGAAAGGCGTGTGTGTTTCAGGTCAATTTCTCTCGATCTGTGAAACATTCTCAGCAGTTTGGGTGTGTGATGCTAAAATATGGGACAAACAGCATCGCGTATGGATTTCATACGGAACGCAATTTTTCCCTTAATTACGGGAGGATTCTTTATTTTACAGGACATTTGGCATTTTTTGTTAATTACTTTTACCTGATACTGCTTCAACGAGGGTGACTCTCTTTCTCCACTCACTGTCATAAATTCCCTCAGTCGATGATGGCGGCGGACAGCGGTGGTCAGAGGTTGGGAATGGCAGAATTCAAGTGATAATGCATCAATAACAATAAAGAATCTTCAGTTTCACAAAGCAGAATCCAATACAGTTATAGGGAAACTAACATGAAAGTAGATTTATGGACTTCTGAAGCAGCAAAACAAGTGGGTATATCGAGGGTATCTGCAAATATGGATCCAGATGTCGTTATACGCAAACAGTCCTGGGAAAAAAGTAAGCATACGGCGTATATGTGCGTGTGGCCCCGACTACACCACTGTGTCCACTAGATCCTTTGAAGCAATTAAATTCAATGTGTGAACTGCACACAATTGGTTAGGTAGTAAGAAATAATACTTAAAAAACACAAAAACAAAACATATTAGTTCGTTTTAAGTGCATAAAACAATAGAAACATTACATGAACAAACAGAAATGAACCTGAAATCCACAGCAATTACATTGCTAGGCCAATGCTAACAGCTCAAAACTCTGACACACATTGAACCCTTATTACTTAGTAATAGTCCATCACTATTCCTTAGCTGAGGTGCATGTCTTACTGTTGTAACATAAAATGAGCACATGCTCAAAATGTTCATCTGTGAGACTATTGCACTTCAGGGTAAGAATATGATGATATTGATATGAAAATGATCAATAAATTATTAACAATTTACTGCTGTTCCTTTGTTAATATGTAATCTATAAAAAAAAAGTAACTGTAGTCCCATTAAGAGTATTTTAAAATGTAATTTAATCCAATTTCAAGTACTTGGTTTTTGTAATCTGATTACATAATCCAGATTACATGTAATCTGTTACTACCAAGCACTGGCTACCAATGTTGTTGATTGAGCTAATTGAACCCGGAACATTCCTTTCATCAAATTCATAGAACTCACTTAAAAACAGTATTTTTGCATCATTTTAAGATTTAAAGCCATATTGAAACATATCACATAAAGCGCCATCACTATTTTACCACAATTTCATTAAGATCAGCCAAGTGCTGATGCTTCTTAACCAAACAACACATGACCAGAAAGTTCCATATTTGACTAACTATCATCGTTATATTTAGGAAAATGAATAGTTTTCTGCATGCAGTGGCATAGCTATCTTAGATCATCAACACGGGCTAAAGCTCTCTTCTCTCACTTCACCCCGCTATAATCACATTCATTGTGTCAGTTCATCCTGAGGTAGCCAAGGCATTGTTTAATCCAGATGGCATAATCACAACCCTCTTTCTGTCTCTTCCTCTTTCCATTCATACAGCCTCCTATTAATATCCTGATATCATAAAAAGAGAGACATAAGAAACACTGAAAAATAAGGAGATCGAGAGAGAGAGAGAGAAGTGGGGGATCCCCAACATAAGTAACAACAGGATGGACGAGGGCATGTCTTACAGTACGTTACGGGCAGAAGGAGCTCTGTCTCCAGAGAGAGAAGACGGCAGAGTTCCTGGAGAAAAGCAAGTCTACCATCAACCACTTTCGCAGATGCCTTATTTACTGCCAGGGAAGAGTGGCTTTATGGCACTGTGATTCAGCCATTTGTGACTGCAAATGGGACCCAAAGGAAAACGAAGACTTCAAAAGAGAGGGAGATGAGATGACAGAGTAAGAAAGAGAGACAGGGAAAGAATGAAAGAAGAAAGTGGTGAAAACCTTTTGTAAAATATCTGTAAATTCTACAACGATTAGAGCAGGTGTGGCAACTTTAAAGGTATAGTATGCCCAAAAATGTAAATTCTTTCATTATTTACCATCATATGCCATCCCAGATGTGTATGACTTTTTCTTCTGCTGAACAAAAAGATTTTTAGAAAAATATTTCAGCTCTGTAGGTCCTCACAAAAGTAAATGGTGACCAGAACTTTGAAGGTCCAAAAGCATATAAAGGCAGCATATAAAGGTTTTTCAGAGAATGTATTTTTAACGTGTATTTTGTCTTACTGTACTGGCAGAGTTTTTATAGTCAAAACAAGTGAAAAAATCTACCAGTGCTAAAGAAGTAATCCAAAGTATTTAGAATATGTTACTGACCTTGAGTAATCTAATGGAATACATTACAAATTACATTTTACAGCATGTATTCTGTTATCTGTAGTGGAATACGTTTCAAAAGTAACCCTCCCAACCCTGTTAATGGATTACTTTTATGTTCCCTCTTTGTGCTTTTTGGAGTTGAGAAATGTTGGTACCCATTCACTTGCATTGTGAGGACCTACAGAGCTGAAATATTGTTCTAAAAATCTTTGATTGTGTTCTGCAGTCTAACCTGTATTGTTTTTACATCGGAAATGAGACATAAAAGCTTCATTATTGCCTTCCATGATGTCATCAATTCAATACACACTACCAGTATAATTCTTATTAGTCTTATGAATGCAATTTCCCTTTTAGATAGAGCTTTTCATTCCGATAATGAGCTTAATTTTATCATTTTAACACTTTCTATATTACATGCCCATTGTTGTGGTTTAATATTTTTTTTGTTTTTGTTTTAGGTATCGCTGAAAGGGCTGTACTTGGGAAAGAACATCATTTCTGAAAGAGAAAAGGTAAAACTTGTTAGGTTATGGCTTTATCACAAGTAAATAAAATTAATTTTATATTTATTTTTGTACAGAAAATTAAGAACACAAGAAAAAGGAATGAAACAGAAAAATGCAAATTCTACACAGTTCTTTGAAAGTAATACAAAACTTAGATAATTTGATCTTTTTCCCCATTTTAATCTGTTGAGAAGAGATAGTGGGGAAATGAGAGAAAATCAATTTTAACAAAGAAATGTAAAATTATGTTATTTATCTTTTATTATCAGTTACAGTAATATTGTTATAAATACTGCCTAACTGGTGTCTCTGAAGGCATATTCCTTAGATGAGGATAATAGTAATATTGTTAAAATGAACTGCTGTTAAACTACTTGGGCATATTGGGAAAGTGTTAAGATTGGTCATACACATCATGTTAAGCTTCAAAGTCCTCAAGTAATCTAAGTAAGTCTCTTTAAAACCGCTGTTTTATGCAGACATTATTAAAACAGTAATTTTTAGATTAAAGATTAAATTATTATGGGCTATTATTAAAATGCTGAACTCTGGCTTTCCACAGACTTTCCACAGAAATGTTCAACAAGCACATTTTTGACATACCTGTAGTGAATTCAGTTCTGCCATGCTATTTTTTTTAGTAATGGGACTATTATCCTTCCTATTATTTTTAGAGGCAGTGGTCCAGTTGAAGTCAGTGGTTAAGTCAAATTTAAATAGAATAAAATCATTAAGTTTAAAAGTTTTTTAAATGTTTGGTTCATAAGCTAAGGTCAGTCACAAAACTCCCTTCTATTTTGTACTGTAAAATAACTTTTCTTTATGCTGGAAATCATGTAACAGTCCCAGCAGAGGGCAGAATTGATATGTATATGTAGGAGAAGGGGTTTAATTTTTGCTCTCTTGAGGTAGCATCTTGTAGCATATTAAGTTCCAGACAGAGGGTGGTTTTTTCACTAACCTGTTTGTAAAACAAGTGAGTGACATGAAACCACTGTCTTAATAACTGATGTCTCATTTATAACTACTGTTAAGAACTGAGAATGGGAAATCAGAAGATTTCAGGTAAGTGTATCAAACAGTTAAGTGGTTAAGTAAAGCTACTTCTTCCTGCTGTAAAAGTACCTGGATTTACGAAATGACTGCTTATTTTCAATCTTTTATTAGAGCAAGAAAGTGCAAAAAATAAATAAATAAATAAATAAATAAAAATAATATACAGGTAGTTAGTGCAATGATAATAGAATAGGGGCAAATTTATATCTCTATTTCTTTTTTGAACAGTCAGTCTTTTGTACAAGCTGTACAAGGAACACAAATCTCCATAAGATATTGGTTAATGGAGAAAAATAACCTTCAGAGAAACTAGGCTTACTGTGGGAGCAACTTCCCCTCTGGCTATACAACATGAATATAATGCCAATATTAGTTATTTGTGTGCAGTGCAAGTCATGGTTTAAAATTTGTAAATTAAGTAAGCGTTAAGGTCCAGTGTTTAAAAAAAAAAAAATTTAAAAATTATCTTTAAGATGAATTACTAATATCTTTGAAGTCCATGCTGGATTAATTATAGAAGTTCACATAGATGCACTGTCCTTTGTTAGTTGGCTGATGAAGGCTTTTCTTGACAATGAAATGATAGTCTATGTATTCCATTTCAAGAGTGTAGTTCATCAATAGACAAAGGTGATGCAGGCAGAGATCAATGAGGTGCATCGCAGTTCAACCGGCAGGTCATTTCGATGAGGTTCTGTGTGGTCCATCCTAAGTCCAAGGTTCAGGCAGTGGCATATGAAGTATCCATCCTCTGAAGTCAAAAGACTGAAGTGATGTCTGGATAGCACCGGCTGTAGTTTGTCGTCATCACTCAGTGACACGTAGCAATGGAGTCTGATACCAAGCAGGAATGGAGCTAGATCTAGCCGGCTCTGGTAACCTCGGGATATGAATCCCAAGGTTGAGACATGTACACAAATAGAATAATATTAGCGTAGATGCCATAACATTTTATGCTGAGTTATAGATCATGATAGATATTTCTGGTTCTGGCAGACCTAACTAAAGCAGCCTGATTGTGAGCTGATGGATAAATTAGGTGTATGCCTGGCTAAATAGATGGGTCTTTAGTCTAGACTTAAACTGAGTGAGTGTGTCTGCATCCCGAACAGTATTAGGGAGACTATTCCATAGTTTAGGAGCCAAATATGAAAAGGATCTACCTCCTTTTGTGGATATTGATATCTTGAAATTATTAACAAGCCAGAATTTTGCGATTGTAATGAACGTGATGGAATGTAGCATGTCAGAAGGTCACTTGAGTACTGTGGAGCTAGACCATTCAAAGTTTTGTATGTAGTTAACAGAATTTAAAATGAATACGAAATTTAACAGGTAGCCAATGTAATGATGATAAAATTGGGCTAATACGATCATATTCCTTGGTTCTAGTCAGCACTCTGGCAGCTGCAATTTGAACCAATTGAAGTTTATTTATTGAACTTGCTAGACATCCTCCCAGCAATGCATTATAATAATCTAGTCTTGAGGTCATGAACGCATTAATTAGTTTTTCGGCATCAGCAACAGAGAGCATGTGTTATAACTTAGCAATATTTCTGAGGTGGAAGAATTCTGTTCTACAAACATTGGAAATTAGATTTTCAAAGGACAAATTGGCATCAAATATAACACCTAGTTTCTTCGCTATAGAAGACAATGTAACAGTACATCCATCGAGAATCAAATTATATTTTAGCGTCTTATTTTTAGAGGTTTTTGGTCCAATAATTAGTACCTCTGTTTTGTCGGAATTGAGTAGAAGGAAATTTCTGGCCATCCAATCTTTGATTTCATTGATACACTCTGCTTATTTGGAGAATTATGAATTTTTGTTGGGTTCAGAAGAAATATAAAGTTGGGTATCGTCGGCATAACTGCAAACTTATTCCATGATTCCTGATAATATCTCCCAGGGGAAGCATGTGTAAGGAGAAAAGCAGAGGCCCTAAAACTGATCCCTGTGGCACTCCATACTTTTGTTTGATTTGACAAGTCCTCGTGTACACATACAAAGTGGTAGTGGTCTGATAATAGGACCTAAACCTTGCTAATGCAAGTCCACTAATGCCAACATAATTTTTCAGCGTATTTAAGAGAATGTCATGATCTATCGTGTCGAAGGCAGCACTAAGATAAAAAAGCACTAGAAGAGAAATGCAGCCATGGTTAGAAGATAAGAGCATGTAATTTGTAACTCTGATAAGTGCAGTCTCTGTAATGGGGCCTAAATCCTGACTGAAATTGTTCATATATATCATTTCTCTGTAGAAATGAACATAGTTTGGAGGACACTACCTTTTCTAGTATTTTTGACATAAATGGTAGATTTGAAATCGGTCTTTAATTATCCAATTCTCCAGGATCAAGCTGTGGCTTCTTAAACGGTTTGATAACTGCCATTTTAAAGTTTCTTGGGACATGTCCTAAGGATAGTGAGGAGTTAATAATATTAAGAAGAAGTTCTGAGATTACAGGGAATACCTCTTTTAAGAGCTTGGTTGGTATTGGATCTAATAAACATGTTGTGGCTTTTGATTTTTTTTAAGTTTTGTTAGCTCTTCATGACCTATGACAGCGAAGAATTGAAGTTGCTTATGAGGAAAACTATGAGACACTGTTTTCTGAGGTGCTGTGACAGTTGATTGCATAGTTCCAATTTTATTTCTGATTATTTAAATTTAAATTTTAAAAGTCATTACTATTGTGCTGTGACGGAATATCTAGTTCAGTCGATGCTTTATTCCTAACCAATTTAGCCACAGTACCGAATAAACACCTAAGATTGTTGTGGTTATTTTCTATGAGTTTGCTAAAATATGCTGACCTAGCAATTTTTAATGCCATCTGAAGCTACAGATGCTTGAGCCTCGGAAATGCATTTAACAATGGTGGCTGGAGTCTCTATTTCCATGTTCCTTACAATAGAATCACCAATTATTAAGGCTCTTTTAACATTATTCTCAGTGGGTGCATAGTAAACATGTGGCATGCAATGCAGGAAGAAATAATATGAGCAGATGCCATGACTTACCGTAATTGTTTGTAGTTGTTGTTATGGTTATTCTTGAGTGGCGACAGTTTGAGATCGATGTGGTTCGATATGGTTCCTAATCAGCAGATGTTTGAGATTGATGCAATAATCCGTGTAAAACACAGAGGGGAAAACAAATGCACGCAGTCGAGATGCGAAATGTAGACAAGCAGAAAAAAAGAAAAGATAAAAGAGAGAAACGGGTGCATGTGGTAACATACACGCAGTTGAAAAGTAGAAAAGCGGAAAAACCCGAAGCACGCGGTAAAATGGCAAAGGATAAAACGATGACTGTCGTAATATATAAGCATAAATAAGCAATGCTAAGCAGGCTAACAAGCTACAAACACAGACTCATGCAGCATGCCAGCAGCAACCGGAACAGGAAGTGCTGGACTGAGTAAAATCCTTTACTCTAGGATTTGTACTTTAAACTTTAGCATTTGATCTCAACTTAATTTCATTGTGTACAATTCATCTATGTTCACTTAATCCAACTGGGTTGAGACTATGTGATTAATATTTGATGCATCAATGTAGGCCTAAACCGGGCTGGGGATTTCCGGTTCCTAGCAAACTTTGCATGGGACTGGATTGGGAGAATAATAAGTGTTATTTTAATGTATTTCTACACAAAGTTTAATGTTCTATTATTTTGGGATTTTGAGGAGTTTCTGTCATTCTGCCATTTTGGAGAAGAGTGGAGCTAATGGTTAGGTCGAGGTTGGGTACATTTCTACTGAACAGTGTGTATTGCTTTTCTCATGAAGAAAATACTGCGGGATCACCAGTGTAATGACTGATTGGTAATCTGTAAACTCTCAGCAGCACCATACGTATTATACAGTACAAAATTATATATGTAATATGCAAATGTGTTTGTTGATAGCTAGCAACAAACTTCAAGGTTCAATAGTTATTTGAACAGATCAAATTTAAGTTGGGTTAACTCAATAAATTGTTTTCATATTTGTTTGAATATTAAATTAAAATGTAGGCTCTACTCAATTTCATATGTGTTTTAGCGAAACATAGTATTTGAGAGTACATATAGTATTTGAGTAGAGCATACATTTTAATTTTATATCAAAGAAACTCATTTTCATTGTGTGCAACCAATGTCCACAATTGAATTAAGTATTTGGGTGAAAGTTTTTTTTCTTATCCTACTGTTGTAGAACATTTTTTAAAAACCTGATGTTTGTCGTTTAGAAGGATTGGACAAAGTAGTTTTATGTTATCATGTTTACTCTATATTTTGTGTTACTCTCTATTTGCAGCATTCCTGTTGCACTACACAGTGGGAAATTGGAGGGCATGGTCTCTATTCAGGGAAAATGTAATGATGACATCAGACTTCCCTGTAAAGCTACTGACCAAACAGACAAGTACTGTAACGTCATTTGGTACAGAACAAACACACAAGGAGTACATTGCTACTGACATGTTTTCGAGTGATTGACAGAATTTTAAAAAGAAAAAGAGATGTACTTTATTGATCACATTTTTTGTACCAAGGGTTTACAAAGTAATAACAAAGAAAGATGCACATTAAGTTTTTATTTTAGAATATCATGGTTAACCAGCACACAATGTATTTCCTTTGAAAAGTTGTAGCCCCTTCACCTCAATGGCAAGTCTTTTAGCTGGTGTAAAATTTGACCTGCCTTTTGTCTGTCCACAGAAATCACCGCTACAAAATCCCCTTACACAACCATGTCTTTGTTTTTTGCAGAAGAATCCTATCATCAAGAGAAAAAAAAAAATCAATATTACACTCTATAACAACTTCACTTATGTGTCTCTGGGAGAGAAATAGTCCCTGGAGTTACATAATGTGATGCCTTTGGACTCTGGAGATTATGAGTGCTACCTGACTGCGGACGTTGGGGGTCGAAATGAAGAATATTTTATTATATTGAATATCTCAGGTAATTAAAGTACCAATCAGCACTACAAACTTCATTGTAACGAAAACGTCACGCTTGTTAACTTTTTAAAATGTCACTTCTGGATATTATCATGTATGTGTATTACTACAATATGTTTTATAATATTTATTTTTAAATACAGTATATTAGTATAGTTACATTTTACTATAATATAGATATTTTTGAGCCCCTAATTACACCCCTACATCTAACCACTTCTATACAATATTTAAAAACTTAAAAGGCAGATAAATCTATAGTCACAATAATGTAGTAACATTGTCTGTTATAGATATTTGTTCTTTTAAAAAATGTAAAGTTTAGCTTTGGGTAAAGTAATGGAAACCTCTGAAAAGACTTCAATATGGCACCAAACTGACATTTGAATGTCGTTTGAATATGGATCAACAGTGGTGTTTTGGTGGTGCAGGATAAAAGTCACTATAGTGACGTTTCCTTTTTAGTGTGTGCTGACAAAACACAACTTTGACATCCCTTGTGCAGGGGCCACAAAGTTCACTAGAATTTCCTTATATAGTCTTTTATTAAAGGAATTTCCAAAAGCAGTTGGAAAGCTTAAAGAAATAGTTCACCTAAAAATTTCAATTCTCTCATTACTCACTTATGCCGAGTTTACACTACACGATTTCAGGCCCAATTTTCACTCGCCGACAGTTTTGCGGAGATCGCCGACAAAAGCCCGAAATCATAGGCAAATCGGAGCTCGCTCCCATGAGCGACGAACGCAATGTATGAATTATCAATGATGCGATCTGAGAGAAGCACCGATGCATTGTCGATGTCAGCGAGATATCTGCATGTTAAATATCTGGACCTGTCTGCGATTCCAAATCGCACAATGTGAAATGTGTTTTGACTGAATACAACTTCAGCGTTGATCTACAGCCAATGAGAGAGCAAGAAACGGGGCACGGGAAGTTTCAGTGGGAGGAGTCCTGATGTACCTGCAACAGAACATCAACTAGCATGGCTGTTGTATCAAGAAAGTCTCATTGGACCGAAGAAATGGAGGAAAAATTTGTGGAACATTGACAGGAGCACCAGTGCCTATTTGATGTTTCCTCTGAACTGTACCACAACCAGGTGGAGAAAGAGAAGAGTTGGAGAGAAATTACCAATTCTCTTGGAGAGTCAGGTAAGCAAGTAGGTAGATTTTTCAGTAGGAGGTACTTTTTCATATTGTAACCAATAAAGTATATGATGCCTTTAGGCGATTAAAAACAGACACATCATATTCTGAAATGCATAACATATGATCATGTATTTGTTTTCGTATCTCGAATCACTTCTCACGTGTACTCTGTTGTGAAACTTAATTTGGAGTCCAGGCAGAGTCGTCGGGGATTCGTCAATAGTGAAATCTTTTGTAATGTGTTCACCCTTCTCGCCGATTCCTTGTGTAATTTGAAAACCCTACGACTTCCATGACAAGACAGACAGTTGTGTAATATGAATGGTACCACAATCCGACGTCTTTGAAAGTCGTGTAGTGTGTAGGAGGTATTACCCTGTTGACATCCCAGATGTGCATGTCTGTCTTTATTTAGTAGAACACAAATGAAGATTTTTAGAAGAAGATAGAGCTCTGTCAGGTCCTTATAATGAATGTACATGGTTGCCAGCACTTTTACATTCCAAAAGTCATATTATAAATCATTTGACATTCCAAAAGCAATAAAATAATCCACACGACTCCAGTCGATCAATGAATGTCTTCTGAAGCAAATCGATACGTTTGTGTAAAAAATAAATCTAAAATTAAAACGTTATTAATTTTTAAAAAGTGCATTCTGCCAGCAGCTGACGCGAAGTGTGATGTTAGTGTGTCGGCGAGTTCACGTGAGAATTCGGAAGCGGCACTTATTTACAACAGATGAAAAAACGTCATGCGAGAGTTTAGCCATTTCAAACTACATCAGAGACCTGGATGGAAGTGCTGATTTAAAGTTAAAAACTTTTTAATTATCGACTTGCTTCTCACATAAACCTATAGATTTTCTTCAGAAGACATTCATTGATCGACTGGAATCATGTGGATTACTTTTATGCTGCCTAAATATGACTTTTGGACTGTCAAAGTGCTGGCACCCCTGTACTTCTATTATAAGGACCTGACAGAGCTCTATCTTCCAGAAATCTTCATTTGTATTCTGCTGAAGAAAGACAGACATGCACATCTGGGATGTCAACAGGGTACGTGAATAATGAGAGAATTTTCATTTTTGGTTGAACTATTCCATTAACACTTTTAAAAAGCTTACATTACAGATACAAAGAGATTTTAGCTGCTTTGCTAATTTCAACCACCCTTTGTTCAAATTACTGCCCTTTAAAGACATGCCAGCCTGATAGCAATCCTGAATGTGAAAAATAAGACACGGCGCAACAATTGAAGACATCCATCTAGCGCATGTTTCCCTAGGCGGATGGAAAAATGCATTCAGTGTGAATGGCCCCTTAGCCTCAAGTCCACTTAGGCTTACCTCCAAACAATCAGATATTGATAGTATTATTATAATTATTTCACAAAACCAAAACTGTGCATGTGTGTGAATTTTTAAATCTTTTCTTGTCATGTTTGTGATGGTATGCCAAGCATGTTATATGTGATCCAGAAAACAAAGAACTAAGAGAGATGTGATTAATCAAATAATGTTTCTTTTCTTTTCAGAATGTGTGTATAAGAGCACAGTTTATCCCACCACCATGATCACTGCTGTGTCCTGCCCTTCTGTAGCAGAATTATCTGTTCACTGGGCTGTGATTGGCCTCACTCTCTTCAGCCTAGGCAAAATCATACTTTGCATTGTATCTATGGGGGTTAGTATAATATCAATCAATCCAGTCAGTTAATCCAAAGACCTCTAACCTACATCCCTTTAATAGATTTTCAGGAAATGCACAGGATATTTGTAATTTTTTTTTTTTTTTTTTTATACATCAACTACACATTTAAACAATCAGCTAAAAGACCAGACAGCAAAGATTGTTTTTTTTTTTGTGTGTGTTTTTTTTTTTTTACCTTTTTTGCATTTTACACCCCCAGAAACTATTGCACAACAGGAAACACGGTAAGGCCCATAAACAAGCTCCCCTTCGCTTCACACATATCCCTTTCACTCACATTTCATCACACATTTGCACCCACACACACCCAGGCCTTTTTACTGCAAAAGATAGTGATAGTTTTGTAGCAAACATCACAAATACCATCCAAATAGACTAATTAATATGTAAATATGTCGTGATAATGAAGCAAGTGTTTCATCAATTGTGTGTGCACATCAGGTTAGAAATATGGTTACTGAATGTCATTCACTGTCAGCTGTAGTAACGGAAAATCTTTCTGAATTCAGAAATTATGAAAATTACAATAACCACAGAGGCTGATTGCTAAGAGGATATGGGAAAGTGTGTTTTGTGTGTCTGAAGCCTGTCTAATATAATATTTCTTTTCACAGGTGTGTGAATGAGTCATGTTCAGAAGAGTAAAAAGAAAACAGGAAGTAAGGGGAAGCAGGAGAGGAACAAGTTGATATTCAAAGACTGAAATTTACACAAAGCCGATGGGGACGTTTTTACATTTCCATTAGCCAAGCTAAAACAATTCAAACCTTTAAACATTTAAAGGATCAATTGCATCATTATGTTGGGCTGATGAGATTTTTTTATTTTCTGTGTGGCTGTGTTATTCTGAATGACTTTTTATAGATAGTTAATTCTATAAAATTGGCTGTTTTATGGCTGTTGAGTGAGAGAGTTGCAGAAAGTTTCTAATAATTAGGCCTTTTTTTTCTGGCATAGCCAAAGCACACTATCGAGTTTTATATTTTTCCCTACAGTTAGCAGTTTTACATCCTATACATATTTTTGTTTTAGACTGTCATTTCAAAATTTTAGATAAGACAACAGACAACACTGTTTTTAGACAATATGATTAAAAATGTTTTCGTCCCAAGGGGAAAATACAGCAATATGTATTTTAATGTTTAAAATCTGAAAACCTACATTAATGGTACACTTTATATCTGGTTAACATTTTACTTTTATATACACTCACTTAGCACTTTCTTAGGAACACTATGGTCCTAATAATGTGCCCGATGTGGCCTTCTGCTGTTGTAGCCCATCCGTCACAAGGTTCAACTTGTTGTGTATTCTGAGATGCTCGTCTGGCAGCAACAATCATGCCACAGTCGAAAACACTGAGATCACATTTTTCCCCCATTCTGATGGTTGATGTGAACATTAACTGAAGCTCCTGACCTGTATCTGCATGATGTTATGCATTGCACTGCTGAATTGCATGAATAAGTAAGTGTACAGATGTTCCTAATAAAGTGCTCAGTGAGTGTGTATATATATGCAGTACTGTGCAAAAGTTTTAGGCACTTGTGAAAAATGTTGCATAGTGAGGATGTCTTCAAAAATAATGCCATAAATAGTTTTCATTTATCAATTAACATCATACAATGTCCAGTAAACATAAAAAAAAGCTAAATCAATATTTGGTGTGACCAACTTTGCCTTTAAAACAGCACCAATTCTCCTAGGTACACCTAGACACAGTTTTTCTTGGTTGTTGGCAGATAGGATGTTCCAAGCTTCTTGGAGAATTCACCACAGTTCTATCTATTTAGGCTGTCTCAGTTGCTTCTGTTTCTTTATGTAATCTCAGACTGACTCGATGTTCAGTGGGGGGCTCTGTGGTAGCCATGCCATCGGTTGCAGGGCTCCCTGTTCTTCTATTCTAATCTTTTCTATTTGCAAAAATAATGTTTGTGAGTCTAACATTTATATTTCCTATTGACACACTAAAGCTGAAGATATAAATAACCATCTTAAGACAAATGTTTTTGTGAAACATCTTAAGTGCCTAAAACTTTTGCACAGTACTGCATATATACACTACCGTTCAAAAGTTTGGGGTCACTTGCCTGAAATGTTTCTCATGATCTTAAAAACCTTTTGATCTGAAGGCGTATGCTTAAATGTTTGAAATTAGTTTTGTAGACAAAAATATATTTGTGCCAACATATTAATTTATTTCATTATAAAAACTAAAATTTAATAAATAAAAATAAATGTTTTTGAAATTGATGACTTGGACCAAATAATAAAGAAAAGCAGCCACTAAGTGCCAGGCATTTAGATGGGAACTCCTTCAATACTGTTTAAAAAGCATCCCAGGGTGATACCTCAAGAAGTTGGTTGAGAAAATGTCAAGAGTACATGTCTGCAAATTCTAGGCAAAGGGTGACTACTTTGAAGATGCTAAAATGTAACACAGTTTTGGTTTATTTTGGATTTTTTTAGTCACAACATAATTTCCATATTTCCATTTCTATTATTCCTTAGTTGTGATGGCTTTACTATTATTCTAAAATGTGAAAAATAAAAAATAAAAATAAAAAATAAAAAAATGAGTAAGTGACCCTAACCTTTTGAACGGAAGTGTGTGTGTGTGTTTGTGTGTGTGTGTATATATATATATATATATATATATATATATATATATATATATATATATATATATATATATATATATATGTATATGTGTGTGTGTGTGTGTGTGTGTGTGTGTGTGTGTGTGTGTGCAAAATGTTAACCAAAATATATAATCCTCTCAGGGTGGTTAAACATTTAATATGTGTAGAGGAGACCTAATAGGCTAGCTCTTCAGAAATGCACACACTAGGATCTTGTTTTATGCTCTTTGTGGTAATAAAATCACCTAAAAATGTAAAACCTCTTTCTGTATTTATTGGTCGTGTTTTGTATTTTATGTGTATGATCATTACGCTTACTGTAACTGGCCAATATTCAGTTGTTTGAAGGCTGCGTACTACTACGATAGCTAGGCTATTGCACACCTGTTTCTTTTAAGACTTTTTATGATTAAACACAACTGAAAATAATAACAGTTCGTCTAATGTTATTCTGAAACTTTAGCGGTATTCAAGAACAATAGGCGTTATGCAACGGTGCAAACTGAACTGAAAGTAGAAGGCGAAAATGAAAGTCAAGAGAACATGTCTAACTGTCAGTTAAATGTCAATCGAGCGCAAATGTTTCTCTGTTGGTGTTTTTTTATGGGTGTGTAGAGGTGTTGTTGTTGTTGTTTTTTTTTTTCTTAAGCCTGTGCGTGTTTGTAGCTATGTTTTGATATAAACGCAGGAGAACCAATGAAATCAAGCGTCGTGTTCTTCCGGGAATCGCTGCAGAAGTCACAGCAGTTCGAAGTAAACAAAACGGAAATGCTTCAATTCTACATTATTATTTGTAAGTAGAAAATGCATTTCATCTTGCATGCACACGTTCATGTTTTGTATAAGGTTTTGCAAAAGACAAAACACGTAGGGGTAATAGTGGGGGTTAATGTTGATTCTGTGTATATATGTTTTGTTTTTGTATGTTCAAATATGTGAATCAATAAAAATTGTTAATCTGAAAAACAAAAAAACACGTAAATGCTAAACTGAAACTATAATGTTCAGTTACGATCGTGATTCAATTCTGTGTTGTTGTCTTCAAAACAGAGCAGTTGCTGTGCATTATTCAGTTTCTCAATGCAGCCTCCAATAAATGCATAAAATGATATTAAAATTTCCTTCCTTCAGTTCATCTGGTTCACCTCTCACTATCAATAGAGGATCAATGGCGGATTAAAATACCATGCCAAGCAAACATCGAACAGGGTCTAAAATACAGGAAAATCACCTGGTACAAGGTTTGTTTTAAACAGTACCATTTCAAATGCACAACCATGTTTGGTGAACCTGCAGGACTGGTTTAGTGTCGTACAGTAGCCTACATGCGCAGCTAAATTCACCAGTATATTCATAATATCTCAGTCAGAATTAAGAGCCAGAAATGCAAGAGAATAATTTGATTGTTTAGGGGCACATATACGTCCTGGGGGAATGTCTTAAAAATGCAACGTACCTATACTTTTTTACAGGTCGACGAGATCTCTAATGTTTTGACTGGACTTGTTTTGAAGAATCTGATTAAAAACATTACACTCCACTTTAAGTTTGCTAAGCAGTCCTATGAGGTGGGGGAGGATAACTCTCTCCTGATACCTGGTGCTGCTGGAGAAAACTGTGGTCTTTACAGATGTACCCTGTGGCCTCCACTAGGTCAATATATTCAGGAAGGAGACTATGAATATTATTCAGCAGGTAGGAGGGCTTTGCCAACAAAGAATGGGTGGGGTTAAAATGACACTACACAGAACACTGCTGTTTCTCTTGTGATACAATGTACATTGGTTGCCAGAGGAGACTCTTACTATTGCAGAAATGCATAAAACAGACTTTATAATCTTAAGTGTATAATGAGAGCATAAAACGGCAACAAACATTCTAAATTGTAACATGTACGGTAACATTTGTTTCGTTTTCTCCATTTGTGTTTGTATTTAATCTTTCCTTAAATGATTAATGTGATGTGAACCAAAAACTAAAACTTGTGTGTGTGTGTGTGTGTGTGTGTGGTGCTTAGATTGCATGAAGCCTCAACAGCAAGCTGTAAGCAGCAGGAAAGACCCTCTACCTGACAAGAATAATTTAAAAATCTTCACTCTACCATGTATTCTGATGGCTTGTGCTGTTGTTGTTATGTTTCTAAACTACAGAATGATAAAGCAAGCTAAAGAAAAAGCTAATATTCAAGAAAAACTTGTACAAACTGATGAAAACCTCTAGAAACATAAAAAGTTTGTGTTCATGTTAGGAGAATGACTTTGAATGGAAAATTACTGTAGCTTAAAATGTGCTCATTGTTCACTTTTGTACATTAAAAAAATGTAAATGTTATGTCTGTATTACAGAATTTTTTATTTTTTTAACTTTGAATGTTATGAAATTAAAAATAGTTTACAAATAAACAAAGTACTTAAAATTATACTTAAAGTGTTTTGGCTGTGTTGCAAAATGGCAAGAGGTTAGGGGTGACTGCAGTAATCCTCTAGTCACTTACTAAACCCACACAAAGGGTTTTCTCAACAAACAAAAAAAAACAACAAAAAAAAAATCTAATGAACAGTGAGATGGAGCCCAATTCAGAGGAAGTGTGAGCATAACACATTTCACTAGTTTCGATGATGATACCTTTGATAGTTTGGGGTAAGTAAACCTATTTCTTCTTTCTTTATTTTACTCATCTATCAGTTTTAGCTGATAAAGGTTATTGTCTTTAAACACTTAGACAAGATAATTACTTTTTATTTGAGACCTTTCTTATTTTTTTAACCCTTTGTTTTATTTGAAGCAAGTAATGACAACAGTTTAACATGGATATGTCTCTGAGTAACTATTTGGGTGGATTAAATACCGTATGTAACAGATCTACAGTATCACATCATCTCTTTATGTATATCATATAATACAATAAGCAAGCAAGCTAAGTGTAGTACATCAAGCCCTTTTTGCAGTTGTGTTTATCTAGTCTGGATTGTGCTTTTGAACTTGAATATCTTTTTTCTATTTATTTTTTAGCGTTTACCCTTTGTGTAGTAGTTAATGAAGCTGAGCCTTTGTTAATCACAGCAGACTGCAGAGATAACATCATTTTGCCCTGTGCTGCCCTTCAAAACAGTCAGAACTACACCTCGGTTACTTGGTACAAGGTAAGCCATGTCCTAGAAATCTAATATGACCACTGCTGGAAATGATGTAAATGTATGTCTATATGTTAACAACATGCTGACTATATGAAACATCTGCAGATCCTTATTTGTTGAAACCCCTCATGTGTTTATCCACATGGTATGGCCAAAATAGTTTTCTTGTAGGGTTTGTAAAGTTATGTAATATTTTTACTGTATTAATCTGTTTGAATGTCTGTGGCTTAAGGCAGGATATATGCTGACACACAAACATTTCCTTTTCACCTCTATTTCCTTTTCTGTTCTAAAGAAACTGACCTTGCTTGCAGTGACAGAGATGTAAAAAAATATCCTTATAAAAAATAAATATAGATTCTTCAGGCAAGAATTTATTTTGGAATGATTGAGTGCAAAAAAAAACAAACAAAAAAAAACAATCCTTAACATCAATTATTAAGTTTTATATATATTTTTTTTATATTTTTATATATTTTTATACATTTATAAAAAGACTGCTTATTACAGTGTTAAAAAACAAAACACTGTATATAAAATAAAATCCAGTTTAATATGTTAATTGGCCTAAGTGCTAAATGAGTAATGCATTCCAAAATAAATGAATAGGCAATTATATAAATAAAACAAGTATACTTCTTGATTGGACATGGACATAAAGTGTTGTGTTGATATGTTGATTTTAGCATAAGCATTGTGTCATTTATCAAATTGTATATTAGGAAATTCCTGGATTTCAAAACAAAAATGGCCAAGAACTTTGATTAATAGCTTCTTAAATAATGCATCAAGAATTTCAGGGTGATTAAAGAAAATAAATACAAAATTGGATTTGGGGAGATTCTCATCTTTTTGGTTTGATCCTCTTAACACATAAAGGTGTTTCTTCAACTTTGGGCACTTTCCTATTCCAGGGGTTGATTTTGATTAAACAATTTAAAATTTGTATTAAAATTATATTTTTGAAACAAAGGTTTTTATTTTATTTTTATTTATTTATTTATTTATTTATTTTTATGAAGTTCAAATTAAACTTTTGGAAACTGTTTAATCATTTATTTTTGGTACTTTTCAATGGCCTTTTATGTAAACATTTGACTGTTTTAGCTTTGTCCCATACCCACTTTCAATATTAAACTATTAAAAAAAAACAATATGAAAATACAAATTATTACATATTTTAAAAGTACTAAAATATAAACAAAAAGTGAAAAAAATAAACCATTTTAAAATATATTGTCTAAAAATGATTTTCAAATGCAATTTTCAAAAATTACATAATTTCCATCACACCAAACAGTTTTGCCCCTAATAAAGTTTTTTTCGAAAGTAAGTGTACTTTTTAACCAAGTTGACAAAAGTGTCAGTGAAAATCATGCTTGAGAGGAAATACAGTATGAGACAAGTGATGTTTTAAGAAAACAAAGAAAATTCAAGGTAAATATCACTTGTGAGCAGAATATTTTTATTGGGCATCATTTCCAACCAAGCTGTCATACTGCCAAATTATGCAAAAAGTGTGAAAATATTATTAATTGTGTACATCTAGGATACAACAAATTAGCAAGACAAAAGATTTGGCCATTTTATTTTTAAAAAGATTAAAATGTCATTTCCACCACAGAATTCTGTTAAACACAATACAGAATTTGAGAAGTGTTGGAAATGACACTGTGGTGGTAATTTTCATGACTTAAAATTACATAAATATCATGAGATGCATGAGCGTTACTTTTAAAATGTATTCCACTACAGATTACAAAATACATGCTGTAAAATGTGTGCAAAATTACTTATTCAGCACTGGCAGATTTTTTCACTTGTTTTGACTATAAACAAGTTAATAACAAGTAAAAAAAAAAAAAAAAAAAACTGCCAGTACAGTAATTATATTAAAAATAAATTCTCTGAAAAAATCTAAACATCTTATGCAGTGTTGCTTATAAAACAAGGTTAAGTAAATGTATCTTGTTTTAAGGATTTTTAGATAGTTTTACAGGAAACGATACAAAAAAAGATTTTTGCAGTACATCTTTGCCCTAATTTTTTATATCATACTAGAGAGAGAGGATTTTCTTGATAGAAAAACATAATCGTGCCTGATAACAGGTGCATGTAAAAGGGCTAGAAATAGAATTTTAAATTAGCATAAAGCTTGATGTTCATATTTCAATTTACACAAGGTTACTGTAACTGTTTCTGCTGCTCCAAACTTCAAAACCGGACAAAGTGTTTAAAACGACATCATTTTTTGAGGTATAACGTCCACCCTTTCATTCATAACAGTGCGAAAGCGCCCTCTATCTGCTCGTATGACTGTAAGTAAAGCATCATAAAAAAGTGTTTCTTGGCTGTTCAAACACTCCTAGGATCCCATCATTTATACCGATGTTTTCCAGCTAAACATTTTACAGTTCTACAGTGCCTGAAGTTGAAGAAAAACCTATAAATTCATAGGTACACTCCAACATTTTTGTGGCCATACATGAATGTAAAAAAAAAAAAAAGGTTTTACTGCCCTCAAGTTTTGATGACCTTTCTATCTACTTAGTGTTTCATGTGCAAAGATACAGTATTAACAGTACACACTTTTTAATACACTAAACAAACTTGTGCAAATGTACATGTTCACATGTTTGTTTGTTTCTTTCCACTTCAAGGCCTACAATGAAACCAGTTTTTCAATCATCATTAAGGTAGAAAGTGTTGACACCCAAACTGATAAGTACAACAGTTCTGTGTTGCTGGATAAAAATGCATCTTTGATCTTAAGGAAAGTTTCTCCTGCAAATACTGGGACGTATGAGTGTTTGATCAGAGCGAAGGTCGGAGGGATAAACAACCGCTCTTTGCTTACACTAAATATATCAGGTATTGTAGGCCTACTGTTAATGTACAGTTGTTTTAAGAGGTCTATGAATAGTTGTTAGTATTTGGCAGCATTTTATTCATAGTGTTGTAATACTGCTATTAAATCGTTACACTATTTTAGCTAACTACACACTCATACACCAAAACACAAGCAGAGGACAGTACAAATAAGCATATTACAGACAATTGAATACATATGATGTGATTCTCTACAGTTTGCCCTTTTCAGTTTAAAGGGATAGTTCACCCAAAAAAAAAGAACATTTGTCATCATTTACTTACGCTCATATTGTTCTAAACCTGTTTAAAGAAGAACGTTAGGGACTAACAGCCTCAGTCATCATTTACTTTAATTGTATGTCAAAAATATGCAATGAAAGTGAATGGTAAATGAGGTAATATCCTTTTGTTTCCCACAGAATATAGAATGATGATGATAGAATTTTCATTTTGTGGTGAACTATCCCTTTTACGGCATGGACATTTCTAACAAAGACAAACAATTTTTGTGCATTTTGTGCAAAATGGCAATGTTAACTTTTTTGCAAGATAATTTCTGCTCAGATAATATAGCTTTGTGCTTGTCTCCCCAGATTGTATGTCAACAGTTTCACCGATCTTTGCTTTCTCTACCAAGTTTATTAATGGTTCATCAGAGAACATTGGCAATCCATTGACACATGTGAGTAAGGATGCAGGGCTAATCACCATTTGGACCTCTGTAGGATTGGCTTTGAGTAAAGTTCTTCTCAGTGCTGTGTGTATATGGGTAGGTATCTTCTTCTGTGTATCTTCTAAGCAGTGTGTTTGTGTTTATTTGAATATTAAAATATGTTGAGTCGGAAGGTTTTGATATGTTCCTATCGTCAGGTGTTTAAGGAGCTCAGAGAACTTAGGAGAAAAAGACAGACATAATCATCACCTCCAATTGCAGTATTTCATCATCACACCATCTATATGGACATTCCTTGCAAACAGAAGAAATTCTACAAACCCATGTAGAAAACCATTAGTTTGTTCAGTAATTTATTTGAATGGTTCAGTGAATATATTGTTATCTGTAAATTTGTCTGTGAATCATACATATTTTTACTTTAACCAGGAAACTGATCTACGGTATGCTTTAAATCTATCTATATCTGGGAATAAATGAATTACATACACAACTAGCATGTTCAATACACTGTAACATTTTAAACTCTTCATTCCAGATTCTTCTACCTACTTTACATTTTTAAATAAATGATTTCAACAGCATATATTTACATTATTTGAGAGAATTTTATAAATAAAAGTTTGATTGTTCTTGCATATGTGTGGGTGTCAATGTGAAAATTGGTTTTGCTACTTATGGGGGACAGTATTTCTGAAGAACTCCATATGATGACATCCCAGATGAAACCAGTGTCAAAAAGGGCCAACATAATATCTAATTTCACACACACACACACACACACACACACACACACACACACACACACACACTCACTCTCTGCCTGGCCAAGAAAAAGTTGCATACTCTAATAATTCACTGGACCGTCTTTAGCTTTGATTACGGCACGCATTCGTCATGGCATTGTTTCAACCATATGCAATGTCACAACATACATTTCCATCCAGGGTTGCATTAATTTTTGGCGAAGATCTTGTATTGATGACGGGAGAGCCGAACCACTCCATAAAGTCTTCTCCAGCACATCCCAAAGATTTTCATTGAGGTTAAGGTCAGGACTCTGTTGTGGCCAATTCATGTGTGAAAATGATTCCTCATGCTTCCTGAACCACTCTTTCACAATTTGAGCCCAATGAATCTTGGCATTGTCGTGCTGGAATATGCCCATACTATCAGGGAAGAAAAAATCCATTGATGGGATAACCTGGTTATTCAGTACTTTCAAGCAGTCAGCTGACTTCATTTTATTGTTGCATAACATTGCTGAGCCTAGACCTGACCAACTGAAGCCAGACTATAACACTGCCTCCAGAGGCTTGTGCAATGTGTACTATGCGTGACAGGTACATCGCTTCATCCGCTTCCCTTCTTACCCTAACGCACCCAATGCTTTGGAAAGCGTAAATCTGGACTCATCGGACCACATGACCTTTTTCCATTGCTCCACAGTCCAATCTTTATGCTCCCTAGCAAATTGAAGTAGTTTGTTTTAGATAAGCCTCACTAACAAGTGGCTTTTTTGGGCCACACAGCTGTTTAGTCCCAATCCTGTAAGTTCTTGTCATATTGTGCATGTGGAAATGCTCTTACTTTGACCGTTAAACATAACCGTGAGTTCTACTGTCAATTTTTTATGATGCAACTTCACAAAGCGTTTAAGTGATCTCCGATCACGATCATTCAAGTTTTCTTCCGACCACATTTCTTCAGCGAAGTTGACGGTACACCACTATACTTCCAGGTTTTAATTATGTGTTGAACAGTTCTTAACCCAATTCCAGTGATTTCAGAAATCTCCTTAGTTGTTGTCTTTGCTTGATGCAGGCCTATAATTTTCCCCTTCTGAAACACAGTAACATCTTTTCCACGACCACAGGATACGTCTTCTGACATGTTTGTTTAAGAAATGAGAAGCTTCACACTGCATCAGTTAGGGTTAAAATAATTGTTGCCAGCTGAAACATATTAATCATTGCAATAATAATCCAATCATAGGCTCTTAGGTATCTGCTTATTTAAATCCAAACTGCAAAATGTTTTGGGCCCAGGCAGTGTATATATATCAGGGTAAGTGTTAGGTGAAATATTAGGAGTAGGATAAGGCTTGGAGTTAGCTGGCGTTAGGGAAGTCCCTCTAAAAGTAAAAATATGTGTATATGAATATTCTTAATAAATAAAAAAAAAAATTAAAAAAAAAACCTAGCTAGTGCAAGGGATAGTCCCCCAAAAATTAAAATTCTATCATTTACTCACCTTTGTGTTGTTCCAAACCCATATGACTTTATATTTCAATGGAATGTTAGCCTCAGTCACCATTCACTTTCATTAAAGGCAAAAAAGATGCAATGAAAATTAAATTTTAAATGAGGCCAACATTCTCCCTAACTTAGAACAACACAAACATGAGTAAATGTTGACTGAATTTTCATTTTGGGACAAACTATCTCTTTAATAATGAAAAGAAAATAGTCTGGACATTGCATGAATGCAGTGTTGCTGACCTTCTGCAAATAGCTTAAGTCTGCCAACAGAATTATTGTAGTTATAGATTGCAATGATTCATTTATTTTATTCTCCATGCCTGTCTGGTTCAGCTCTGCATCATCGCGCTTCAAGGTAAAGTTACGGAGCACTGTGTGCTGAGAAGATAATTAGCTGCCAGCTTCCTTCCCTCACAGATCTATACTCCTCCAGAATGAGAAGCAGGGCTGAAAAAATCAAAACCTCTCACACCGGGCTACTTTTTGTTCTGGCAAGTATCTTCCTTTTCAGTCGATGCCAGGTCTGAGAGAGCTTAAAAATTCAGGACCAATCGCTACCTACTAACTATCTTCCCCCAGGCTATAGCTACAGTTGAAGTCATAAATTAACATACACAGTAGCCAAATATATTTCAACTCAGTTTTTCACAAGTCCTCAAATTTAATTTTAGAAAACTCACTTAACTGTGGATCACTACTTTATTTTAAGAATGTGAAATGTCAGGATAATAGTAGAGAGAATGATGTATTTCAGCTTTTATTTCTTTCAACACATTCCCAGTGGGTAAGAAGTTTACATTCACTTTGTTAGAATTTGGTAGCATTGCCTTTAAACTGTTTAACTTGGGTCAAACTTTTTGGGTAGCCTTCCACAAGCTTCTCACAATAAATTGTTGGGATTTTGGCCCATTCCACCAGACAGAACTGGTGTAACTGAGTCAGTTTTGTAGGCCTCCTTGCTTGCACATGCTTTTTCAGTTCTGCCAACAAATTTCCTCTCGGATTGAGGTCAGGGCTTTGTGATGGCCTTGACTTTGTTGTCCTTAAGCCATTTTGCCACAACTTTGGAGGTATGCTTGGTGTCATTGTCCATTTGGAAGACCCATTTGCGACCGAGCTTTAACTTCATGGCTGATGTCTTGAGATTTTGCTTCAGTATATCCACATAATTTTCCTTCCTCATGATGCCATCTATTTTGTGAAGTGCACCAGTCCTTCCTGCAGCAAAGCACCCCCACAACATAATGCTGCCACCCCTTTGCTTCACGGTTGGGATGGCGTTCTTCGGCTTGCTAGCCTCATCCTTTTCCCTCCAAACATAATGAAGGTCATTATGGCCAAACAGTTCAAATTTTGTTTCATCAGACCAGAGGAAATTTCTCCAAAAAGTAAGATCTTTGTCCCCATGTGCACTTGCAAACTGTAGTCTGGCTTTTTTATGGCAGTTTTGGAGCACTGGCTTCTTCCTTGCTGAGCAACCTTTCAGGTTATGTCAATATAGGACTCGTTTTACTGTGGATATAGATACTTGTCTACTTGTTTCATGCAGCATCTTCACAAGGTCCTTTGCTGTTGTTCTGGGATTGATTTGCACTTTTCACACACACAAACTACGTTCATCTCTAGGAAACAGAATAAGTCTCCTTCCTGAGCGGTATGATGGCTGCGTGGTCCCATGGTGTTTATACTTGCGTACTATTGTTTGTACAGATAAACATGATACCTTCAGGCATTTGGAAATTGCTCCCAAGGATGAACCAGACTTGTGGAGGTCCACAAATTATTTTTTTCTGCGGTCTTGGCTGATTTCTTTAGATTTTCCCATGATGTTAAGCAAAGAGGCACTAGTTTGAAGGTAGGCCTTAAAATACATCCACAGGTATACCTCCAGTTGACTCCAATTAGACAATTAGCCTATCAGAAGCTAATTGGCTAACTGCCTAAAGGCTTGACATCATTTTCTGGACTTTTCCAAACTGCTTAAAGGCACAGTTAATTTGAATGTAAGTGAATGTAAACTTCTGACCCACTGGAATTGTGATATAGACAATTAAATGTGAAACAATCTGTCTGTAAACAATTGTTGGAAAAATTACTCATGTCATGCACAAAGTAGATGTCCTAAACGACTTGCCAAAACTATAGTTAGCTAATATGAAATTCAACCTAAATGTAAACTTCTGACTTCAACTGTATCTACCATAAACTAAGACTTTGCTTACATCTCTTCAGAGACCTCATCTTACTCACAAAATATGCACATTGTTATCTCCTTAAAACCTCTACAATACTATTCGTTTTCTCATAGACCTTCTTCACATAAGCGCCATAACTGATTTTCGACATGAATGACAGCTTTGAAGGATAGACTTACAGACATTTTAATGAGCTGTTTAAAGCTCCTATCACATTTCTGGAGTTTTTTGTCTACTGAAATTTCTTGGAAAGATGTTTTGTCAGTGGAATGACCCAAAAACCATAAACAACAGTAGGCTACAACCCATCGAAGATTGTCCCTCACAGCCTCAGTGTCATTCACTTAAAAAAATGTAAATGGCACTAGTGTAAATAAGGTTCTGACGGTGCACATTTCTGAAAATAGGGAGTTTCAGTTTCATTTGTTTTGATGTTATTTAGACAAATTCCTTGTATCTGGCAAATTCTAAACTCTGACAATATTTTCAAATGCAAAGGAGAGACAATTAAGGTGTTGGCAGTAGATGGCAGTGAATTGAAGGGCATGTCATTTATTTGCTGAATTTGTAACGTGCAATGTCAAACGATTCAATAGCTCCCTCTTGTGTTCATTGATTGCGGTGACAACATGTTTCAGAATTAAGATTTACACTGTTGTGTCTGCAACACGTGCCGAGCGTGTCCTCTTTACAGTGCCAATGTGAGAAGCTTGCAGAACTTCCTCAGAATCCGAAAGAAGAGTCTGCTCCATGGATGTCAAACATGTGAGGGAAATAAGAGTTTCGTTTGATTTGTTTCTTTAGTAGGAACAACTTTAAATGTATTTCAGATTCAGAAAGCAGAGAAGATTATGAGCAAAAGAAAAAGACCTTGACATTCCTGTTTAACAATATTAAACAAAGGACAATATTTTTATGGGTAGGTGCGGTCACACCACTGCTGACGACCCTGTTTTTAGTGTAGTTGATGGGTTCTTTGAGGAGCTATAGAGTGAAAAATCCCATTCTGAGAGTTTCTCCTTTTTCATTTAGCTGCAGGGGCCTCAAAGTGTCCAGAAAAAATAATTCATGTCTTCTCAGATATTCTTTTCTGTGTCCTGTTGAGAATCTCTCAGATCACTGTCATAGGATTTCTGCCATCTCTAATGAACTCAGTAATGCTGCTCATGTGTGTTCAAACTCCATGACATTCCCCCTGCTGTGCAATGGAGGTGGTGTGGTGTGGGGTTGGGGTTTACGAGGAAAAATTTTTAGGTTACAAACTGGTAATTACAAGGGTATTACGCTATAAATGTTGTTTACGAGGACATTTCTAGTGTCCCTATAATTCAAATCGCTTAAAAAATGTACTAAACGATGTTTTTTTAAAAAAAATTAAAAATACATAATGTTTTTTCTGAGGGTTAGGTTTAGGGGTAGGGTTAGTATTAGGGGATAGAATCGTCATGGTTAATTTCGTAACCTCCGTTCCCTGAAGGAGGGAATGAGATGTTGTGTCGATGTAGTGACACTAGGGGTCACTCTTGGGAGCCCAAAACACCTCTGCTTTTTTTAAAAAAGGCCAATGGGATCTGGCGAATGGAATTTGCATGCCACTCCCCCGGACATACGGGTATAAAAGGAGCTGGTATGCAACCACTCATTCAGGTTTTGTACTGAGGAGCCGAGACCAGGTCCTGGCCATTTCAGTGGGTAGTTCAGCGTTGTGACAAGAGGGACACAACGTCTCGTTCCCTCCATCAGGGAACGGAGGTTACGAAAGTAACCATGACGTTCCCTGTCTGACGTGCACTAGGGGTCCCTATACAAAACGGCACAACTAGCTGAACTGTGTTACGTGAACTGGCGGTGCAAGATGGGCAGACCGCTGTGTGCCTCGTAGCCAGTGCACCAGGCTGTCATGTAACCTCCCCCAATGCTCTTATGAGCGTCAAACGGTCCTTCGGGAACAAGTCGACTGCCCAACAATAGGGACAGGCTAGCCCAGCCGAGGCCTGTTTTCCTCTCCTTTCTCCCCAAAAACAGAGGAATTAAGCGACTTGGAGCCTTAAGTGTCTATGTCGGGGGGTGTCCCTCCCAAGGGGAAGACACTGCAGAGACCACACCCCGCCCAAAAGGGGGGGGGGGGGTATTTTGAGTGGAATACGTCACATGGTCTTACAGAGTCTTGTCGGAAGTATGTCATGTGGAGAGGTCCCATGGTAGGTCCTACCCGAAGGGGGAGGAGTTTCTACAAAGCATGGCGACCAGGGGCAGAGGGGCCTCTGCCCAAGGAAGATGCAGTTTACTGACAGGGAAACGATTCTGTGGAAGATATCACATGGGGTCGCCTTCGAGGAACCAGCATATGTGGAGCACCTACTTCATTACAGGGTCTCATTAGCGCACATACTGGGCCAGCAGCGAGTTTCTCTGCAAACTCAACTGCCAGAGGGCTAAGGAAGAAATTCATCCAGGGATAATAGTCTGTGAACACGACTGGGAGTCAAGAGTGCACGTCTTCACCACAAGGCGCTATGCTCAAGCGGTACACCCGGCCAGCTGTCCCGGAACTTACCTGCTCGTGCCTGCCACTACACGGGACGAGACCGGCTCAACCTGGAGATTGTAGAACCTCGCAAAGGTGTTGGGTGCTGCCCAGCCCACTGCTCTGCAGATGTCTGCCAAAGAGGTGCCACTGGCCATGGCCTAGGAGGCCGCCACACTCCTGGTAGAGTGGGCTCGTAACCCCGCAGTGGGTGGCATGTCCTGAGCCTGATATGCCATTGCGATGGCATCAATGACCCAGTGGGCGATCCTCTGTTTGGAGACAGCGCTTCCTTTCTGCTGTCCACCAAAGTAGACAAAGAGCTGCTCGGTGTAAGGACCAAGGTTAGAACTAGACTGTGAATTCTGAATGTAGGAGAAGGCGGAGGCGGAGGACCCAGTTGCAGAAATGAGAGCTCAGTCAGGGAATACACTAAATATCTTTTTAATTAGTCCAGAAAGTAATTCCAAAACAATCCATAAAGTAATTCCAAACTGAAACTCCAAAACATTCCAAGAGTCAATAGAAAAAATGATAAAGTAATTCCAACAGAAGATCCCAAAATGTTCCATAAAGTCAATGCGAAAAATGATATAATTCCAAAATAGAAACTCCAAATAGTTCCAAGGAGTCAATACAAAAAAGCAAAAGAGGGTTTAGAACCTCAAAGGGGAAATGAGTTTCCCAAAAAGGTAAATAAAAAAAATTAAAAAAAAAAAAATTCAAGGGAAAAAATTTGGACAACAAAAAGCAAAAGTCAGAAAATCAAACAGAGCAAAAGTATCCAGAGACAATCACAAGAGGGATTTACCAAAAGACTGGAGAGGTTGGTCTCAACATATCAAACACTGAGCATAGAACAGAGGAACAGAGCAACTTAAATACACTCACAGAAAATCAGGCACAGGTGAGAACAATAACACATGATACAATAGCGGGAAATTGAAATGAAACACAATGAGGGCCTCTAGTGGCCAAAACTAGTCCATAAACCTAACACTCGGATCTTCTAAAGCTCTACGTGCGCAGTTAGGAGGGCAGTCTTCAAAGAGAGTGCCTTAAGCTCAGCTGACTCCAAGGGCTCAAAGGGAGATCCTTGTATACCCCGAAGGACTACAGAGAGGTCCCACGAGGGGATGAGGCACGGTCTGGAGGGATTCAACCTCCTAGCACCTCTCAGGAACCTGATGATCAAGTCGTGCTTCCCCAAGTACTTACCATCTATTGCATCGTGATGAGCCGAAATAGCGGCTACATACACCTTCAAGGTGGAGGGGGACAGCCGCCCATCCAGCCTCTCCTGCAGGAAGGAAAGCACTGATCCGACTGCGCATCTCTGGGGGTCTTCGCGTAGGGAAGAACACCACTTAGCGAACAGATGCCACTTCAAGGCATACAGGCGCCTCGTAGAGGGAGCCCTAGCCTGAGTGATCATGTCTACCACCGTGGGTGGTAGGCCACTTAGGTCTTCCACGTCCCATCCAAGGGCCAGACGTGGAGATTCCAGAGGTCTGGTCGCGGGTGCCAGATGGTGCCCCGTCCCTGAGAAAGAAGGTCCTTCCTCAGGGGAATTCGCCGGGGGAGAGCTGTCGCGAGGAGCGTGAGATCCGAGAACCACGTCTGGGTGGGCCAGTAGGGTGCTACTAGGACAATCTGCTCCTCGTCCTCCCTGACCTTGCACAGGGTCTGTGCAAGTAGGCTCACTGGGGGAAATGCATATTTTCGTAGTCCAGGGGGCCAGCTGTGTGCCAGCGCATCTATACCGAGGGGTGCCTCGGTCAGGGTGTACCAAAGCGGGCAGTGGGAGGATTCCAGGGAAGCAAACAGGTCTACCTGTGCTCGACCAAATTGACTCCAAATCAGCTGGAACACCTGAGGGTGGAGTCTCCACTCTCCCCTGAGGGTAACCTGACGTGACAGCGCGTCCACTGCGGTGTTGAGGTCGCCTGGGATGTGAGTGGCTTGTAGCGACTTGAGGCGCTGCTGACTCCAGAGGAGGAGACGGCGGGCGATTTATGACTGCCTTGATGGTTGATGTACGCTACTGTCACTGTGTTGTCTGTCCGGACCTACATGTGCTTACCCTGGATCAATGGCCGGAACCTCCGCAAGGTGAGCAGTACTGCCAACAACTCTAGGCAGTTGATGTGCCAATGCAGCCACGAGCCAGTCCAGGAGCCGGCGGCTGTGTACCCATTGCATATAGTGCCCCAGCCCATCTTGGAGGCATCTGTTGTAACCACAATGCACCTGGAGACCTGCTCTAGGGGAACCCCTGCCCGTAGAAATGCAAGGTCGATCCAAGGACTGAAGAGGCGGCAACAGATCGGCGTGATGGTCACACGATGTGTCCCGCGGCGCCATGCCCATCTCGGGACTCGAGTCTGAAGACAGTGCTGAAGTGGTCTCATATGCATCAACCTGAGCAGTGTGGCCGCCGCTGAGGATGCCATATGCCCCAGGAGCCTCTGGAACTGCTGTCCTCCATCTGAACGCCTTCAGACAGTTCAGCACCGACTGTGCATGCTCGTTCGTGAGGAGCGCTGTCATCAAGAACAGCGAGAAAAGAAATGCTCTGAACCGGGGAGAGCTTGCTCTTTTCCCAGTTGACCCGAAGCCCCAGTCGGCTGAGGTGCCGGAGTACGAGGTCCCTGTGTACTCACAGCAACTCTCGAGAGTGAGCTAGGATTAGCCAATCGTCGAGATAGTTTAGGATGCGGACGCCCACTTCCCTTAGCATGGCAAGGGCTGCCTCGGCGACCTTCGTGAAGACCTTCGTGAAGACAGGCCGAAGAGGAGGACCTTGTACTGGTACGCCTGGCCTTCGAAGGCAAACTGCAGGAAGGGTCTGTGTCAAGTTAAGACCAAGACATGGAAGTACACATCCTTCAGGTCTACCGCCATGAACCAATCTTGATGCCGGATGCTCGCTAGAATGCGTTTTTGCGTAAGGATCTTGAATGGGAGTCTGTGCAAAGCCTGGTTCAGTACTCGCAGATCCAGGATTGGTCACAACCCACCACTTTTGTTCGGTACGATGAAGTAAGGGCTGTAAAACCCTTTCTTCATCTCGGCTGGAGAGACAAGCTCTATCGTGCCCTTGCGCAGAAGGGTAGCGATCTCCGCACGCAAGGTAGCGGCGTTCTCGCCCTTCACCGAGGTGAAGCGGATGCCGCTGAACCTGGGCGGGCGCCTGGCAAAACTGAATCGTGTAGCCGAGTCGGACGGTCTGTGTCAGCCATCGTGACGGGTTGGAAAGTGCGAGCCACGTGCCCAAACTCCGGGCAAGGGGGACCAAGGGAATGATCTCGTGGCAGGGCAGAGCTCGAGGTGCCACGTCGAGGGGACTCGAGCCCCATGGCTGTGCTGAGTCCAGGGACATCAAAGCACTTACCTGGCTCCTGCCGCCCACCATAAGATTGGCCGGGAAGGGGGGAGGAGGAATCGCTTCCGCCGCTGGAGCGCCATACCTGCAAAAATTGGACGGTGGATGGTGGTCGTGACGACGGCCGTGTGCACTGGACATGTGACCCAGGAAACGAGAAAACCACTCTTTTGTTGAACTTTTGGGTACCTCAGCCTCTTGGGCATGTGGCAGAAAATGAAACACTGGAAGATGGGGGTGTCAAGGAACCGTGCCTTGTCAGCCTCTTGCATCTCAACCAAGTTGAGCCAAAGGTGGCGCTCCTGGACCACCAGGGTGGCTATCGCCTGCCCAAGAGACCGCGCCGTGACCTTCATCGCCCAGAGAGCAAGGTCGGTCGCCGAGCACAGTTCCTGTATCAATCCCGGGTCAGAACTACCCTCGTGCAGTTCTTTTAGTGCCTTGACTTGTTGTACTTGCAGGAGATCCATGGCGTGCAGGGTGGAGGCGGCTTGTCCAGTGGCACCGCAGGCCCTAGCCATCAGGGACGATGTAAACCTACAGGCCATGGATGGGTGCTTCAGGCGCCCGTGCCAGGTGGCAGTGCTCTGGAGACACAAGTGCACCGCGAGCACTTTACCCACCTGGGGGATCACCAAATACCCCCTGGCCGCTCCCCCATCAAGGGTAGTGAGAGCAGTAAAAGGTGGGCGGCGCCCCGAGCCCAGGAACCAACAGTCGAGCTGCGAGGGTTCAAGGTAGAGTGGAGGGTTCCACTCTAGCCCGACGCTCATGGCCGCTCGGGAAAGCATGTCTGTCATTTCTGCGTCCCGAAGGAGGAAGCCCAGTCGAAGCCTCAGTGTCCGACTGGACGAGCCTGTTCTCCGATGCTGCGCTCGATAACTCATTGACTTCCCGGGCTCCGAACAAGAGGTCGAACTCGCCCTGAGAAGAGCCGGCGGTCTCGTCTGAGCACCTGACCGGGGCAAGCGAGCGTGCTGAGGAATGGGAGGTCCGTGGGGGGATACCCGGCGGAGGTGGTCCCATTGATGTCCCCATATCACCCCCAGTGCTATCCGGCACGGCCTCATACCCGTAGGTAAAAGGACCAAGGCAGGGAGCTGCTGGGGTGGCTTGCTTTCTAACGAATGCAAGCTGTGACCGCAATGTTTCCATGGTCATGTTCTCGCAATGAGGACAAGACCCATCCATGAACGATGTCTCCACGTAGGCAGCGCCCAGACACGTAAGACAACGATCGTGGCCATCAGAAGCGGAGATATAACAACTGCAACCAGGAATAACACACAAACTGAAAGGCATCTTTAAAAAGACATTCCGTGTGTGCCACTCTTTTAGAATGAAAATATACTCTTTTTTTAGAATATACTCTTTTGTTGTTCTGCCGAAGCGCCCAGGGGCGTTCTCTGCACTCCACAGGTGCAGAGGGGGAGAAGCCGCTGAAATGCGCTGTAAAATCCAGCAGATGAGGTGAATGAACTCGCGGATGAATTCAGCTTCAATGAATAGAACCGCTCGGCTCCGAAGAGAAAATCTGAATGAGTGGTTGCATACCAGCTCCTTTTATACCCACATGTGGTGTTTGGGGCTCCCAAGAGTGACCCCTAGTGTCACTATATCGACACAACATCGAGTGAGTGACAGATAGGGAACTATAGTTCGTAGAGTATAAAAATCATTATGTCTATGGAGAGTCCTCATAAGGATAGCCGCATCAACGTGTGTGTGTGTGTTAGGAGGATTAAAGCCATAATAAATGCAGAACAACATAGTCATAATTCAGTTTTGTGCTATTATTAACTCCTGTGGTCTTAAATCTTGCATTTGCTTTGGAGTTTGCACCAAAGCATAAATTATGCATATTACACACATCGTGTGCAGGGCTGTAACCACAAAGACATGTTCCCCCCAATATTCAGATATGGCCAAGCACCCCTGTTCTGATGCAGTCCATTATGCACCGCTGCCTAACTGACATTATACAGTATTGTTGCAGTGATTCCATAATAGTTTTAAAAAAGTGAACATTTATATAGCATATCGGTGGTCTAACACCACTCGTCAATGTCTTTTGAGGCAGGACTCATGTTTCATAGAAGCTAAGCAGTAATTATTTACCACCACACATCAGCAACTCAACAGTTCAGTTTAAGAGTATCAGTCCCATGTCACATGAAAGTAGCTAAACCGCGGCATTTGCCCACTATTTTACTATAGAAATGTTATACCTACCGACAGTAATTTCCAAGGTTGCACACTACTTACCTTTAAGCGAAATTCACCGTTTTATGTACAGTAGGTGCTTTGTAATGTCATTCGTAAATTCGTAAAAAAACAAATTAATGGGGCAGTTTTCAGCATATAAGTCATTATACAAAGAATGAATGTGTGCATATTGTTAATGAATTGAATGAATGTGCTTATTAGTAAGCTTTTTGAAATTTCAATTGAAATTATCTTATAAAATGATTCATAAAACTCATAGTAGGAGAGTTATTACCCTCAGATTAGAGCTAGAACATGGTAGGACTTCCCTGATAGCACACGTACATCTTCCAGACGTCTATTTGATGTCTGTGTTTACATCTGTAAGACATTTTAATGTTGTTAACTCATCTGCAATACGTCTATATTAAGAGGTTTCCTCTCGAATGTCAATAAGACATTAAAAAGATGTCTTTGATACTGTATCTTTAAGATATAGAATGTTTGTAAATCTGATTTTTTAAAGATGTTTAGCGGATGTTAATTAGATTGTGATGCTTTCCAGATAAAAAGATCTAAAACAGACAATTCTGAGATGTACGTGTGGGTTGGGGCTTTGATTTCATTGTGGTTTAGGTTGTGGAAATACAGTATATATAGTATATTCTTACATTAAAATATTTGTTAGCCTAATTTGCAATAAATTTGAGATTTTTTCTTTCATTAATACTGACCTTTGGACAAAAGCCTCCAAAGACCAGGGTTCATGAACTACAACCATTTTATTTTTGGGTATGTCCTTGTCAGTTCTATGCTCAAAAAGGGAGCAGTTAAAAAAGTAGTTCACCTAAAAATAGAAATTCTGTCATTACAGTTAGGACAACTCTCAGAGATAGATTCAAGATTTTTATTGATTATAATGACAGCGAAGTTAGCTTAGTCTTGGCGGACTAGATTTGCTTAATGTATGCTGCTGCTTGACATGAGTCAATATGCTGTTGCTGTTGGCATGAAAACATGATACTGCTGAGACAGAAGAGACATGCTGCTGCTACTGTACCAACATCAAGATAAAGCCCCAAGTAAAGCAGATCTAGACAAGTGATGCTGGGGAGGTGGAGGGATAACGCTACACATAATGCGCTGCTGTAGCCATTTCCTGGTGTATTGCATGAGGTAAGTAGCAGCTTTATATATTTTGACACAAGGGAAAAGCTTCTGATTGGGTGCGTAGTACGAGGTGCACCTGTTCGACCTGTCAGACGCCCCATGTAGAGTTTCCTAACTGAACTTACTTGTCATTTACTCAGCTTTATGTTATTCCAAACCTGTATGGTTATTTTTTTATAGTTTGTAGCAAAGAATATGTGAAGTTTGGACATTGTTATTTTTTTATAATTATATATTAGTGAATGTACTTTGTGAACTTCAAAAGAACCATGTTTCTTAAAAAAAAGAAAAAAAAAAAAAAAAAAAAAAAAACATATTACATTTTGAGTATTTATCAAAATTAGAGCCTTTATTCCAAAAAGTCCCTTATGATTCAAGGGCCGGAGAGTGGGAAGGCAAGATTAGATCTTCACTCTGCATCATCAGTTATTTAAAGCACTACACTCTATGAATGGGCTCGGACCATAAAAATAACCAGAGACAGACTGTTCATTCTCAGTTGAGTTCTGATATTATTGTCCTTCTCTTATTTTTCATTCTGCCACTAGATGTTAACTCTTAACATGGCCCTGTTAGCCTCTGATGGTAGATGTTGAAACTACACCATCTGGCTCCAAAAAGTGTTCTTTTTCTTTTGACAGCCATTAAAAGTCATGCATTCTGATGGAATTAATGTTGTCATATTTTTGAGGGCCCTTAAAAGCATGAAATGGACTTATGGCAGATATTAAATAATGTACTTCCAGGGAGTCCTGCACCTGCCAAGCAGCTGCCATTGAGATGAATAGTAATGCTAATGGATAACTTTCTCCGGGTACTAGACCTGCTTGGTTTAAACCAAGTATATTTTTGGTTTGTTTCTATAAGGAATTGTGATGTTTTCCTACATTTGAATTTAATGGAAATTTATACATATTGTTTATTGCTCAAGACATTAAAACACATTTCATGTAGCAGGAAACAAGCTACTGTTGTAGCCGTTTTACTGCTGGTTTGTCTCTGAGTCAATGTACATTATTAAACTTGAGTATCACTCATTTTCATCATAAGACTGTCCATAATTGGATACTTTTGAGCTTTATGCAAAAATGCCTGTGCCCTGTTCATCATCAAACACTTTTTATTCTGAAGGTCATTCTTGCCTTCAGCAACTGACATTTTTTATTAATGTGTTGGGACTCTTTTTGACAAAGATTTTTAAAGCCAGTTTATTCAAAATAGCCAGTTCAATCTCAGTATATTTAAATAGTTAGACTCTCATGGACCCACAATACATATGTGCCATTCTGAAATTTCCTTTGATTTGGCAGTGTAGTTCTTTCTAAAATATGCTTGGGGAGGCCACACCACACATTGATCAAACTCAATGTTTACACTGCTCATCACAACAATATTTCACAAGATCCACTGTTTTATGAATTCTATGCTGCATGCAGAGAGGTAACTATTAACTGATCATTCATTGGGAGATTTTTCTCATTTTATGGTTCATCTTAGAGCAAGGCAGGATTGTGCACACAGAATTTGGAAACTCATGACAAACAACATTATTTATTTGTTTGGTGTCAGGTTGGTAAATGGTGAAAATGACTGAATGCATTTATTTATTGACAAAGACAAGCTTTGAATGTTGCTTTAATTAACACAAAGGAAAATAATTTTGCTAAATGGCAAGATTAGTTAGATTTTAAAAGATGACAAAAAATAAATAAATAAATAAATAAATAAAAATCAATGCTTCAGTGTTACACAGACTTTGACATCAGAAAGAATGTTAATCAGCTGAACCACACAAGCTTGCTCAGTATTTTCTATATGGCAGAAAATCTAGCCAATTTTCTTTTCTCTCTCTCTCTCTGTTTTAAAAAACATTTAAAGCCTTTTTTATTTATTTATTTTTTTAACCAGAACAATAAATAAATATTTGGATAGTTCCACAATGACTGAGTTTGAGGATAGCCTTTCCATTTGCTAATTATTATCCTTGTTCATCTTAAGTTCACATAATTTTTGCTCCAGAGTTAAAAAATTAGCTGGTATTAAAAGTTAGTATTTTAAAGTAATAGTTCACCCAAAAATGAAAATGTTTCTCATTTACTCACATTCATGCCATCCCAGATGTGTATGACTTACTTTCTTCTGCTGAAAACAAACAAATCTTTTTAGAAGAGTATTTCAGCACTGTAGGTCCATACAATATAACTGAATGGGTAAATAAAAATTGAAGTTCTAAAATGCACATAAAGGCAGCATAAAAGTAATCCATATGAATCCAGTGTTTAAATCCATATCTTCAGAAGCGATATGATATGTGTGGGTGAAAAACAGATCAATATTTAAGTTTTTACCATAAATTCTCCTCCCTGCCCAGTAGGTGGCGATATGCACAAAGAATGCAAATCACCAAAAACAAAAGAAGAATGTGAAAGAGGAGATTGATAGTAAAAAATGTATAGTTTTCACCCACACCTATCATATCGCTTCTGGAGATATAGATTTAACCACTGGAGTCGAATGGATTACTTTCATGCTGCCTTTATGTCCTTTTGGAGCTTCAAATTTTTGGAATCCATTCACTTGGATTGTGAGGACCCATAGAGCTGAAATATTTGTCTAAAAATCTTTGTTTGTGTTCAGCAGATTAAAGAAAGGCATACATATCTGGGATGGCATTAGGGTATATATATATATATATATATATTGTGTGTGAACTATAATGAAAAACATATTTAGGGTGAGAATTGTAACAGGAAGATAATTTTCAGGAAAAAAAAAATCAGAGGCACATCTGCACAACATCACACATTCAAATTAACAGACAAACATGCTCACATACACTTGTGTGATTCTATTGTTTTTATACTGAGATAATCATATTTTTTTTTTTTGACAGAAAAGAGCTTTGATTTGTTCTCACAATACATACATTTAAAGAAAATATAATATTTTACATTTATGTTTTTCCTTAAGTGACAGATTACTTGTGCATGTAACAACTTGTCAAGTGCTAAAACGACCTGTGCTTAAAGCTAATGTGCTAGAAGCACTAATACAGTTACAAGCATAGATGTAAACACCATTGCAGTGAGACTTGAGATACAAGTCAACTAAATAATAAGACCACTCAGTGCACATAAAAATTGTAGTACTAAGCTCAACTGTGGAGTGGTGCTGTTTAGTCAAATGACATAGTTAGGAATGCTTGTTTTGTTGACTGACGGTGAAGTAGGTGAATTTTGAAAAGGTGTATCGAAAAGTAAATAGTGAATCTGCAGTTTGTTATTGAGGGTACATTCCACAACTGAGTATGGTGATGATGGAGAAATTTGAAACTTTGAGAGCAAACTAATTGACATTAGCTGACTGCAGCTGCTAGGTGGAGTTTGATGGCAAATTGTAAAATCCATCTTGAATTTGATTCTGACAACTGGTCTGTGAGAAGCCAGAGTTGACACCTGAGCGACGAATGGCCCTGCAAAAAACAAAACAAAAAAACCTTGAACCAACATGAATTTCCATGCTGATCCAGGCTGTTTTATGATGGTTGGTGTAGCTGTTGGACCAACAAAGCCATGCTGCTCACAAGATAAACTTAGCTCGCAAAGCAAGTGGACCAGCATTGTTTTTCTGGTAAAACTGGTTGTCCACGGAAGTCTTGTTAGTTAAGCTAGTAAAGAAGATTTGCTGAAACACCAGCATCCCAAGCTGGGAACCAGCAACCAAAATACACATTATGCTGGTGACCATGCAGTTTGTTTGTTTGTTCAGCAGGGGATGAACTCAAATTATTCCAAAAGCAACCTGGTTTCAGGATTTTTTGCAAATCCAAAGATTCTACTTCAGCAGCATTAAACACAGTTATCAGACAGAATGGACAGAACACTGCTGTACCACAGATACCTGAAATATACTATAGACATGATAATACATAAATAGCATTACTAACACATAATTGATCTGCCATTTTCAGAAAGCACTGGGTCACATTCTGTCTGCCCTCCTCACTTTTTACATGTAATAGAATCTGAGGTTTTCATTTCCTTCATAATGCTTCACAACTTTAAAGATTCAAGTTCTTTAAAATGGTGTAGTCTGCTTTTATATGCTTTCCTATCTCAGGCTGTGTAGCATCATTACCACTACCTTCACCACCAAAACTTTGACGAGCCTAAGATGGTTTGCTGGTTTTAGGTGGTTAAAGCTGTTCTCTCTGGCCAGGCTGTTTGAGCTGTTCCCCTAGCTGGCTGATCTGGTGCTCAGCTGGTTTAGCTGGACTGCCAGTTGGTCTCCCAATCTGACCAGCTGAAAAGAGCCCTTCTAAAACCAGAAAACAGACCAGCCTGAGCAGCCAGGGAGACAAGCTAAAACTTGCAATCCAGCTTATCAGGGCAGACTTGAGTTTCTGGATGCCATTTCAGGTAAACACTCCCTTACTGCATCCATGACTTATTTCAAATCAGGCATTCTTATGTGTCTGTCCTTGTGTGGTTCTTTCTCAAAGTGTATGCTGACAGCCAAAACAGCAGAGAATCTCCTTGAAGGTTTTCCTCATCTCCAGGCTGCGGCAGGCATAGATGAGTGGGTCAATCACAGAGTTGCACATAATGAGGACCAGGTACGTTGTGAAGTGGGACATGTAGCAGAGGCAGAGTGGGTGGTGTGGACAGGACACCAGCAGAATAAGATGGAGGAAAAACGGTGCCCAGCAGCACACAAACACCCCAAGTAGGATGGTGATTGTTACTGCTCCTTTCATGCAGCTACGATGACGTGGGGCAGGGTTGCCGGCAGCAGCTGCCGCTGGGGGCAAGGCGGCAATTCGCTGGACGTGAAGTCTGGCGAGTAAAAACATGTGTACGTAGAGAGTTGCCATGAGCACTAACATGGCAAAGAACATTGTAATCAGACACACAATCACAGTCTTGCTCTCCGAGAAGACTATAAAGACTATCCCACAAACTACGCACACCAGCCAGATTGCAGCGATAGCGGCCAGTGCTCTTCGTACAGTTACAATGCTGTGGCAGCGTAAGGCGTAGAAAATCGTAACGTAGCGGTCAACAGCGATGGCCAGAAGGTTGCAGATGGATGCCACAAGTGAAATGCAGATCATTGAGTCAAAGACATTGTCCATCAAACGCACAAAATGATCACTGGCTACCAAAAGGCGACTGTTTAGTACTGCAATAACAATGGTCTCCAGAGAGTTTGAAACACTCACCAACATGTCGGCTGCAGCTAGACTGCACAGGAAAAAGTACATTGGAGAGTGAAGATTCTTATTTTTTACCACTGCTGAGATGACGAGGATGTTCTCCAGTAGACTCACGATACCCAAGGTGAGAAAAACTTCCACCTGGATCTGCACCTGCTCACACAGCGCCCCTGCTGGATGATCCGCAATACTACCATTAGAAGGCAGCAAAGACGTTCTGTTTGCAGATTTCTGCCCTTGCAGGAATTGCAGGGTTGAGTCGTTCATCAGGATTTGAGAAGATAAAGAGAGAATTAAAAAAAAGGTTGAGGAACAGACAACAGATGAGAAACAGATAAAGAGAGTGAAATTACAGAAGAAACAAAAAATGAAAGAACAAAACTGATTAAGATTGTGGAATGGAAAATAATAATAAACAAAGGAGAGCTGGAGAAAGAGAGAGAGAGAGAGAGAGAGAGAGAGAGAGAGAGAGAGAGATGTGACTGAAGAATCAGATATGGCAGTTTTGCAGATGTTTTCTTGGAAAAATCCTCTGCTGCTTGCTTGTGTGAGATGCTCTGTGATTCAGAGGCTCGGAGCAAACTGACTCTCACACAACCACTAACAGTACGTCAGCAGATACTGCCTCCCCTGCTCTTTGCGTGTGTTTGCCTAAGATTTTAAATGAATAATGTGGGTTAATTCACACAGAGATATTCATAGGACATAGCAACTGGCCAGTATGTGCTTTGCTTGATGTAAATTAAGAGTTAATTCATTAATTTTCCAAAGCTATCAGTCAGTATAAGCACATATTTGTTTTTTTTTTAATTATCAATGTTTATATGTTATTTTAATCATCTGATGCAAATGTCCACTATAGTAGACATATATTAAAAAGCCATTTTTAAACAGTCATGGGTAATTACCTTTGACTATTGTTCATAACTAAATGACTGTCCTCTTTATGTGTCATAGTGTTTTTTTATTTATGACAACATGAATTCAACAAGGCTGATGAAAGTGGTGATGCAGCAAGTACATATGTAATATATAAAATGATCTTCTAGTGCAAAGGACAGATGTGTAAGAAAAAAAAAGTTTATGAATGATAATATATAATAATAATAATTTTGAAAAAACAATCAGATATTTTTCCCATGGCGATTTAATAATTCATGCATCAGGGGGTTAATGCAGAACAACTGTATAGATCCAGTATAGAACTGTATAGGTTGGAACAGTTCATAAATTTGAGGATACAATGCAAAACTTACTGAAATCATAATAATTAAATGAAAGTTTGATTATGTCATGGAGCAGTTTTTCATATGAGCAAGTGGCATAATGAAGACAGCACGTTATGGCTGAATGCCAAAGATTTGTTAGCTGGGAATTCAGAATGATTTCATATCACAGCTCTATAGTTACACCATCTACATTTTTAATTAATTACTGCATGACATACAGTAAGTCTCTAATCAGAGACAAATAGCTCAAATTATGGTGTTCTAGCTTTGGCTTTTCAGTGATTTTGCAATAATCACTGACTCACATGTGAACTGCTGTTATAATGAAATGTCCTTGCTTGCAGAACTGATCTCTGTAAAGTATTCACAGTCATTTGCTACAGGCAACAGAAAAAAAAAAAATGCATTCTCTCATATCACACAGCTGTATCTAGGGCAACTTGTAAGTTCTTTGCCACAATCATTTAATTGTCATACCTTAAGCAGGGAAACATGTTATGAACAAGTCATAGACACTTATGAAATAGTCAAACCCACAAATGGTTAAAAATGACTTTTAAAGATATGTCCACTATAGTGAACATTTGCATGAAACACAACATGAAACACCACAGAAGGGCATTTGAAACTGCTTGTTTGAACTGATTGTGTGGGTGAGTGTGTGAGTATCAGTTTTGGGGGATCTACTTTGAAACTGTAACTTCCCGTTCTACAAGCTTTAGTAGATAAAGTACATTTGGCTATACTCTTAAAAAAAAAAAAAAAAGCTACACTTCAAGCTACTAACAAAACGTAGCCAACAATATTGAAGCTATTTAAGAAAGAAAATATTTTTTATATAACTATCAGATTATATTATTTATTTATGCAATCAGAACACTATTTATCAGGCACGGAAATGAAGATCTCTAAGGGTGAAATTAAACAATTATGGTGACAACATTAAATAGAACTTGATTTGAAAAAATTACCACGGTGATGCAACACTCAGAAACAGGACACTGCAAACAGCGGCGGCGTTTCACAAAAAGTAGGGAATGGCATAAAAAAACAACAACAACAAAAAAAAACCTTGAATAACCAACACATAACTTGGCGCATAACTTTACAAATTTTACATGTAATTTACCAAGCTAGGAAAGGTTTAAAGTAATTATCTTAAACTAGTTAACTTAACATATTTTTTGTTTTTATTACTGTACGATCAGTACAGTAAGATCTATTATTTTTTACACAATCAATGCTTTGTTCATCCTAAGTATGTTTTCAGTGTTTCATTTACACAAATATGTTTACCGTGTTGGCAGTGGGCCTATTGCAAGTGCATAATATAAAAGATCTCAATTCCCTCTAAATTTAATTTGTAATTCAATCATGTGGTCACTTTGGTCCTGCACACAAATATGTGTCAGTCATTTATTGATTTATGCTATTAAATTATTTTATCAATTTTTATTTTCTTCTTATCTATTTTTTCTTATCTATTTTATGCCGTAATTTTAAACTATATATTATTATATATTAGATAAAAAATAGGCCTATGTAAGTTAATTGATACAAGTAGACCTTTATAATTATGTTCTATTTAAATATAAATAAAATAAAATATTTAATTATCATGGTCACACTGTATACGTCTGCATAGTGCATAAAGTTTAAGACATTAACGTTAAATTGTATGAGGTGTAATTTTGCGATTGTCCTACAAGTGTCTGCATAAGTCAGATATGCCCTTACTCCAGAACATTAGATCTATGACCATTTTCAAATACTTCAATGACAATGCTTTTGGGAAACATGATGATTCGAATGGTCGTTTCAATGATATAATTGGGCTTAAAATGCTTTGGGGAAACGAGGCCAACACAGACTGAAGTGATAAGCAAACTGCATCTTAATGAGGCATATATTTTCCCGGCTTTGTCTGCATGCTATGGTATGGCAACTGCCATACGCAAATGCAGCAAATGCAAAATTTCTATAAATAGAAAAACATTGCTTGAATGTGTGACAGCCATTTTATCTCTCCCTGGGCCACTAATCAGAGGCCTTAAAAAATATTTTTATATAATACTATCATAAACAGTTTGACAAACAATTATGTATTTTAGCATATCTGCACTTTTCCAAGTGCAGATTTGCTAAAATACGTGCATGTGTGTCTGTGTGTGTTTTGGTCATGTCTAGTATGATGAACTTGCTTTGTGATTTTTTTTATTTTATGATTATTTTAAATAAAAGTTCCCTAAAAAGCCTACCTTAAGTGTTCTGCCTGTAAAAAAAAAATAAAATTAGTAGTGGACATTTGCTTAAGTTTGAGTGCCATTTGTTACTTATTAGCTATTTCTTGCACAGAGTAAAATGTATAGTAAATATGATAAATGGATCATAAATGCTGTAGTAGTGGTGCATCCAGATGGAAAGCAAAAAAGGAAAAAATAAGTCTTTTTTTTACAAAATGTATAGGAAATGTTTTTTTTTTTTTTTTTTTTTTTTAAGAGAGAGTCAGTTGGATTCTAAAATCTGTTTTTGACATTTTGTGCTGATTGTGCTGTAGTTCATATACAGTATTTGCTTTCAACGTTATTGGTTTTATGTTACGTCCTAGTAGGGCTGCCACGATTATGAAATTTGGCTGACAATTAATTAACTGTCATACAAATAATTAACAGTTTGTCTGTATTAGGGCTTGTCAAACACGGAAAATTTTGCACAGGAGTAGAGTGACATGAAAACTTTATAAATTGTTTAATATAAGGCCTACAGTATTTCCAAATACATAATTTGTCTCTCTTTTTGGTCAGCTTTATCCTTGGTCAACTTTGTATTTACACTGTTGATTTTGGAACCCAGCCAAACTTAATATTATATTATACACTCACTGAGAACTTAATTAGGTACACCTGTACACCTGCTTATTCATGCGAATATATAATCAACCAATTGTGTGGCAGCAGTGCAATGCATAAAATCATGCTGATATGGGTCAAGAGCTCCAGTTAATGTTCACATCAACCATCAGAATGGGGGGAAAAATGTGATCTCAGTGATTTCGACTGTGGCATGATTGTTGTTGATCAGTGAATCGATTATTTGATCTGATTTATTTAAATGAACCATTGAAACAAACTGATTGAATTGTTTATTTTAACAGGTTCATTTTCATGAACCACCCACATGAACAGATTCACTCAAATGTTTTGGTCTTCCCAACACTACATTTGAGAGATACAAGGCCGTTTAGGTGAGTGCGTTTGCTTACTGCCTTGACTGTTTTACTGCGTGCACATTTCAATGTGACAAAAAGCACTTATACACCATTAAGCGTTACAAAAAGTAGTTTGTTACTGGAAAAGCTACACTATTCTGAAAATAGTTGAGCTATTGTCAAGCACTGAAAAATTTCGTTAGCAGCATCACTACTCTTAGTTAGCTAATCCGCAATACTGGTGTGTAGGGCTATGTGAGAGAGATCACTTTATTTTGGGTGTGTATGATGAGTCTATTCCCACAGAATATTGATTGATTAGTTTTCACAACTAATTACCCACTTCAGTGATCTCATGAAAAATTCTGGACCTGACTCTTTCACAGGGTGCTGGATGCACACTCCAACAGATAATCCTTTATCAACAAATCTGATTCCTATTGGCCTCCTTCTAAAAAATGTATGAAACCCGAAGCTAAATTCAACAGTTAGACTGAGAGTTGAATATTGCTGACAGGGTAGATGGGGCATGTCAAATCGAAGTGAATAGATGTAATTAATTCTGAATACATGGTGCTTTGAAAGGTAAGATGAATTAATGTTTAGACATTTTGATTATCGGTACCTCTCCTCTAAGCAAACGTATCAAGGAAAAAACAGTCTCAGGGCCATTTGAACATGTACTATAAACTGTAACTGAATGTGTTTTAAAGTCCAAGAGGACAGCAGGGTCAAGGTGGAAGAATTGTGATGATGTTTAATCTCAATGAATAAAAGATTTATTTCAGTTTGAGTGGTACTGTACATTTAACTATTTAAATAAATGCACTATTGTGGTGGTGGGTGCGTGGTTGAGAGCCGGCTTGTGAATGGAGAGCAAGATCAGGAGATGAGAACAGTAAGGATCATCTCCTGGCAATGATTGTCTCTAACAGCTGTTTGTCATTGCAGTGAGAGTGGAGACAGGTTTTAAGAGCAAGCCAGATGCCAGTGAGGGGAGAGAGAGCTACCCACATGCACACAAACCCAGAGAGAGTGTGTGTTGACAGTCTGCTGAAAGCAAGTTTTTTGAGTGTAAAATAAATTACCTTTTGAGTAAAGTCCTTGTATTACTACCCACATCAAGCTCTAAATTACTCGCAAAGTGGCAAGGGCCCTTTGGAGGTCACACGGCAAATTGGGGAAGTCGATTATGAGGTTAAACGAATGGATAGGGGCGGAGCACGGCAAATTTACCACCTCAACCTCTTAAAACCATGGAGGGAGGTGGTCCCCTTGGCTTTGGCGATAGTGGTAATGGAGAGGGAGGAGCTTCGGCCGGAGGTGAACTTAAAAGCCAATCGAGGCACTTGCGGAGACCACCTCTCACCATCGCAAATCACGGATGTCGCCCAGTTGCAAAGAGAATTCTCCTATGTATTCTCACCCCTTCCCGATCGTACAAACCTCATAGAACACCATATCGAAACAAACCCAGAGGTAGTAGTACGAAGTCATCCCTACCAATTACCCGAGCACAAAAAAAGTGATTTGAGAAGAATTAAAGGCCATGCTCAATGTTGGGGTGTAACACTTCTCAGTGGAAGGAGGAGGCAAGAAGCAGATTTCCTGGTTCAGGTAGGCATTTTTTTATTTTCCTCAGTGCAGCACAAACACACTCTCAGGGCTTTACGTTGTTGGAAAACACAGTCTCAAAACATCCACAAACTAGCTTACAAAATAAACTCTCCAATTTGTAATCATAAAAACTTCTGGCTTCATAGTCCGTGCCCAGGCTCTCTCTCTCCTCTAACTGCTGTGTGGCTCTATTTATGCCGCTCTCCCCGTGCTCATTGAAATTAGAGACAGGTGTTAGACATAATTTAACTCAGGTGTAAGCGCCCTTACCGCTTTCTCTCTCTCCGGAGAGATGCTTGACCATGCCCCCGCTGCCACATATCCCCACCGCCCGACTCAGGCCGGGGCGGCATCCGGCCTGCCTACCACTCCCCCCCATTCCTGGAAAGGAAGTCGGCGACAGCCATCTGCACCCCCGGTCTGTGGACCACCTTGAACTTAAACGGCTGAAGAGCCAGATACCAACGGGTGATCAGGGCACTGGTATCTTTCATGCGGTGGAGCCATTGGAGTGGGGCATGATCGGAACAGAGGGTGAAGGCCCACCCCAGCAGGTAGTATCGAAGAGTGAGGACCGCCCACTTGATGGCAAGACACTCCCCCTCCACCACCTGTGAGAGTACGGCCCCCAGCCCCCTGTCTGAAGCATCTGTCTGTAAAATAAAAGGGAGAGAGAAGTCAGGTGAATGTAAAAGCGGCGCCCCGCAAAGTGCGGCTTTAACTTGCGTGAACGCCTGTTGACACTGCTCCGTCCACTGGACCGGGTCTGGAGCTCCCTTTTTAGTGAGATCAGTCAGCGGACTGGTGACGTCCGAATAATTAGGTATGAACCTTCTATAATAGCCAGCCAGCCCCAGGAACTGTCTCACCCCCTTTTTGGTCTTGGGTCTTGGACAGGTCGCAATCGCCGCTGTCTTGTCAATTTGGGGACGCAACTGCCCGTGGCCCAAGTGGAACCCCAGATACCGTACCTCCACCCGTCCAATCGCACACTTCTTCGGGTTCGCTGTGAGTCCCGCTCGGTGCAGCGATCTCAGAACCGCCCTCAGATGTTGCATATGCTGCTGCCAATCATTGCTATAAATGATGATGTCATCTAAATAGGCAGCGGCGTAAGCTGAATGCGGTCTGAGGATTCGGTCCATGAGACGCTGAAACGTAGCTGGGGCCCCAAACAAACCGAACGGAAGTGTCACAAATTGGTGTAATCCAAACGGTGTGGAGAAGGCGGTTTTCTCACGGGAAATTGGTGTCAAGGGGATCTGCCAAAAACCCTTCGTCAAATCCAATGTCGAATAAAAACAAGCAGTGCCCAACCGATCGAGCAACTCATCAACGCGAGGCATTGGATGCGTATATCAAATTTAGACACCGCGTTGACTTTTCTATAATCCACACAGAACCGCACAGACCCATTGCTCTTAGGCACTAGAACAATTGGGCTGGACCAATCGCTGTGGGATTCTTCTATTACCCCCATATCAAGCATCGCATCCAATTCTTCCCGAACGATTTTCTTTTTGTGTTCGGGTAGTCGATAGGAGCGGCTACGTACCACAACCCCCGGCTCGGTCTCGATGTGGTGATGGATGAGGTTTGTACGTCCCGGTAGAAGGGAGAACACATCTGCAAACTCCTGTTGCAACCTAGCAACCTCCGTGAGTTGGCTCGGTGAGAGGTGGTCTCCGCAAATGACCGGGGTGAACTGATTATGTTTTGAACTCACCTCCGGTCTGAGCTCCGCCTTCTCGGGAACTACCGTAGCCAACGTCACGGGAACCGCCTCCCTCCACAATTTCAGGAGATTGAGGTGGTATATTTGACGTGCGCCCCCTCTATCGGTTCGTTTAACCTCATAATCGAGATCTCCCACTCGTCGTGTGACCTCAAAGGGTCCTTGCCACTTGGCGAGTAATTTAGAGCTCGATGTGGGAAGCAATACAAGCACTTTATCTCCGGTGCAAATTCCCTTAGCTGAGTTCCCCTGTCATACAGTCGGCGCTGTCATTCTTGAGCTTGGAGCAAATTCTCCTGTGTTTTAACTGCCCCAAAGTGTGGAGTTTTGCTCTAAGATCAAGAATGTACTGAATTTCATTTTTACTGTTTGAAGGTCCCTCCTCCCAGGCCTCTCGCAATACATCAAGCACACCGCGTGGGCGTCGCCCATACAGCAGCTTGAATGGGGAGAAGCCAGTGGAGGCTTGCCATTTATCCCAATTTCTAGCATCATCGTGCACGAACTTACGAATCATGTTTTTGAGGGTTTTATTAAATCGTTCCACCAGGCCATGCGTTTGAGGATGGTACACACTGGTGCGAATCGATTTAATATTTAACAACTCGTACAGTTCGTGTAGTGTCCGTGACATAAACGTTGTGCCCTGAACGGTGAGGATTTCTTTCGGAATCCCCACCCGGGAGATTATTTTGAAGAGTGCCTCCGCAACACTGCGTGCTGAGATGTTGCGAAGAGGCACTGCTTCCGGATATCGCGTTGCATAGTCCACTAGGACCAATACAAAGCTAATGGCCCGACGAGGTCCATTCCAATTCTCTCAAAGGGGATCTCGATCAGAGGGAGAGGGCGCAATGGCGCTTTTGGGGTGGCCGGTGGGTTAACCAGCTGGCATTCGCGGCATGCCGCACACTACCTGCGGACATCGCCACCAATGTCCGGCCAATAGAAATGGGCTATTAGACGGTTCAGTGTCTTCCTTTCTCCTAAGTGACCTGCCATGGGATTATAATGAGCTGCCTGGAATACCATTTCCCGACGGCTCCTTGGAATCAAAAGTTGGGTTGTATCCTCTTTGGTCCGAGTGTCCTGTGTCACTCTATACAACCGCTCATTTATAACTGCTTGAGCGCGCATGAGCTCCACAAACCGGCGGTCTTGATCTTGCCAGAGCTCAAGCAGGGATTGCTGGTGGCTCCGATGTAAACCAGCGAGGACTTGGAGGATCTCCGCCAACTGGGAGGACTCTACGGGGCGACTTCCATCCATCTTCAACCAAACTTTAATCCCGGGTTTCTGCACCAGTGTAACACTTCTCAGTGGAAGGAGGAGGCGAGAAGCAGATTTCCTGGTTCAGGTAGGCGTTTTTTTATTTTCCTCAGTGCAGCACAAACACACTCTCAGGGCTTTACGTTGTTGGAAAACACAGTCTCAAAACATCCACAAACTAGCTTACAAAATAAACTCTCCAATTTGTAATCATAAAAACTTCTGGCTTCATAGTCCGTGCCCAGGCTCTCTCTCTCCTCTAACTGCTGTGTGGCTCTATTTATGCCGCTTTCCCCGTCCTCACTGAAATTAGAGACAGGTGTTAGACATAATTTAACTCAGGTGTAAGCGCCCTTACCGCTTTCTCTCTCTCCGGAGAGATGCTTGACCACGCCCCCACTGCCACATGGGGTAATAGAAGAGTCCCAGTGACTGGGCCAGCCCGGTGGTGCAGGTTCTGAAGAGTGATGGTTCTGTCCGGTTCTGTGTGGATTATAGAAAAGTCAAACCAGTGTCTAAATTTGACACGTATCCAATGCCTCAAATTGGCTCGGCTTTTTCCACACCGTTTGGATTACACAATTCGTGACCCTTCCATTCGGTTTGTTTGGGGCCCCGTCTAAATTTCATTGCCTTATGGACAGAGTCCTCAGACCACACTCTGCTTACACCACTGCCTATCTAGATGACATCATTATATAAAATAATGATTGGCAGTGGCATATGCAGCATCTGCGGGCTGTTCTGAGGTCGCTGTGACAGGCAGGACTCACAACAAACCCTAAGGAGTGCGCAATTGGGTGGGTGGAAGTACGGAATCTGGGGTTCCACTTGGGCCACAGGCAGGTGCGTTCCCAAATTGTTAAGACTGCAGTTATTGCAGCCTGCCCGAGACCCAAGACCAAAAAGGAGGTGAGACAGTTCCTGGGGCTGACTGGCTACTATAGAAGGTTTGTGCCTAATTATTCGGATGTCACCAGCCAACTGACTGATTTCACTACAAAGGGAGCCCCAGACTCGGTCCAGTGGACGAAGCCGTGCCAACAGGCTTTTATGCAAGTGAAAGCTGCGCTATGTGGGGGACCATTGTAACATTATCCTGATTTCTCTCTCCCTTTTTTGTTACAGACCGACGTGTCGGACAGAGGGTTGGGAGCTGTGTTGTCCCAGCTGGTTGAGGGGGAGGAGCGCCTGGTGCTGTACACAAGTCGGAAGCTCTCGGCGAGAGAGGCAAGGTACAGCACCATTGAGAAGGAGTGTCTGGCCATCAAATGGGTGGTCCTCACCTTTTGGTACTACCTCCTAGGACTGGCTTTCACCCTCTGCTCGGACCACGCCCTGCTACAGTAGTTCCATCACATGAAGGATACCAATGTGCAGATCTGGCTCTTCAGCCTTTTAAGTTCGAGGTGGTCCACAGGCAGGGGGCGCAGATGGCTGTTGCGGACTTCCTCTCCAGAAATGGGAGCGGGAGTACTGGGCAGGCCGGATGGCTCCCTGGCCTGAGTCAGGCAGTGGGGTATGTGGTGGTGGGGGTGTGGTTGAGCGCCGGCTTGTGAATGGAGAATGAGATCAGGAGATGAGAACGGTAAGGATCATCACCTGGCAATGATTGTCTCTAACAGCTGTTTATCATTGCAGTGAGAGTGGAGAGGTTTTAAGAGCGAGCCAGACGCCAGTGAGGAGAGAGAGAGCTACCCATGCACACACACCCAGAGAAAGCGTGTGTTGGCAGTCCGCTGAAAGCAAGTTTTTTGAGTGTAAAATAAATGACATTTTGAGTTGAATTTTGCCATCTCCCGCTTCCTCCACCCCCCCACCCCCATCACGAACTTTGTTACAATGTGGAATAATAATTCAGATCCAACCAATAGTCATTATGAGCGCTTGTGCAATTTGATTCTGTATACAGTTAATTAGACTGATGACACAAATATTTGAAGATATTAGTAAGATTCTAAGATAGTAAAAGGTGACATATAGATTTCCAGTTGCTACCTACACAGTTTCATATGACTCACTTTAACACAATTATCTAAAAAACAATTTCTATGACAATGCATTAACAAAGCTGACTCAGATCAGCCCAAGGCAGGGATGGGCAACTTTGAAGGGGGCGTGGGCCAGCATTTATTCTCCTTTCTACCAAGGGGCCAGATTACAAATCCTTACTCCAACTATGTTCACCCCTTTACTCAATTTCCTCATTATTGTGGGTAATCTATGCACAACTAATGCAATGTTCTTTTAAAGATTTTGTTACCTATATTAAATTTTTTATTTAACAATATTTATAAAAACTAATATAATTATTTTGTTACTTGCGTTTTTACTAAAACATGCCATTCACATGTACAAATTCATGTTAAATTGACAAGCAATATACTTCAGACTTACATTTTCAAGAAAATGTATCTAATTTGCATTGTCTACATTTGCAACAGAGAAACACACAAATGAAAATTTTCAACCCCACCTCATAAAACAGCTTATAGGTATTAATTAAAATCTAAATATTATCATCAATAACAATACTGGATACAAGAACATAAAATTTCAGTGCATTATTACAAAACATTTCAGCACCACAACATACACACATGGACCGAACAGTCCCGTGCATCAGAGAACATTCTCTCTATTTGCAAGACTTTTCAACAATCAGTCAGGCATCTCAATCACGCATGTCTTCAAATTTGCTCCCTCTTATAACAACTTTTTCGTTTTTCACAAGCACAAGCGAAACAGCATTGGATGACTTTGGTGATTCCTGCACTGTCATGGATTTCATAAAAACGTTTGATGCCTTTTACCCTTGTATTTTATTTACCATTTACATCTGTGAGGAGAGCAGCTCTGGTGTATGTATCTCTCATACTGTATGTCTCTTTGATCACTTGATCAATGGTGTATTTGCGAATCAAATTGAAATCTTTAATGACAGATTTCGTATCCAAGCAAACAAAAGACATGGGTTCCACCTGCATACATTAACATTGTCGCTGACAAGCCAAGGTAAAATTTAGCTCAATTTACCTTATAACTGATGAGCAAATGTAAGATGTTGCATGCTAGAATCCTAGAATGATCAGCAGGTCTGCTAAGAACAAGCGACCTCTTCTGGTCAATAGTTGTAATAACATCATAAACTGAATGCAGTCTTTACATAATCCCTTTTTCAAAGAAATAAAATCAATCCTCAGTCTTGTCCGACGGCCATATTCAACGATACAGAGGGCCGTATACGGCCGTATATGTCCACTGATAATTTTAGTAAAGGGTTTTTTTTCGCATTAAAACAGTCATAATTTAGTAATATATGATCATTTTCCCTGTCTCTGGCCATCCATCTGAAACGCTTTGTTTTGGCATATGCACCTCCTTAAAACTTCAACGTAAACACCCACTGTTCTGACTGGCTAACATTGTGCAGCCCCTCGAATAGAGCCATTTTTGAAACTCAATAGAAGAAACTGAATAAGCACCAAAACATTATAAAACTAAATATCAGGGTTTACACATAAAGCACATCCAACACATTGCATCCAATACATACATTAAACTGTTCATCTTAAGCACAGCTGTTAACACTCACACTCTGTTTACAATGGACATGAGACTCATGTCGCGTCAAAGACAATAGAACCCAGTATAATCAATGATGCTGTCTATGATGGAAGCATCCGTTGTGGCGCGGTGCGTTGCACCGACAGTAAACAGATGTCCCTTTCCATTTTGCACTGCACGCACTGGCACTACTACTGCCAACAACACAAATAAACAGTATATAAAGTTTAAGTTGACGCGCCCGGTGTAGACAGCCTCAAGCAATTGCATCGCGTCACGTCAACGAACGCGTCCGGTGTAAACAGGGTGTCAGCATGTCAGTCATGATAACATATGAAATATTCATGAATTAAACTGTTTACTCACATTTTTTGCGATCATGTCTAAGTGTTTTTAACTGCCCCATCCTTCAATAACAGTTCCTTTGCAAAGCTTGAATCGTACCAAAGACTAAAAATAGCGCAGATGGGTGAAAGCATCCATGACACGTTTGTGCTCAAAACAGCAGGGCAGCAGCTGAATGACAGAGAGCTTCTCCTCTTCAGAGTTGTAACTTGACAGCACATCTTTTAAAAATGGCCCAAGATATGCATCAAGCGGTCAAAGACATCTGTCTGTGCATGTTTATGTAAAAAAAAAATGTTTTAATCCAGACAGGCACATGAAGGTGTCCTGTGTAAATCCATTTAGGATGAATCTCCCATGACAGGCCCAATCTCTCTGCTCTTCACCTGTGAGACTGACTGAGAACCAGTGGGCGGGGCCAAGGGTGCAATGACGGAAAAATAGACGTTGCATATGCAGATGTATTTGATCCTTGTGATGTCACAATTTCCGTTTTTGCAGCTTGGTTTAAATAAATGCTCTTTTTCTATTAAGGAGGAAGATTTCAGTTCTGAAACTTACAGTATGTTTTTATAGTACATGGCCTCTTATATGTCAAAAGATCAAGTAAAATTTGATTCCTCATGTCATGACCCCTTTAATCCATATCTTCTTAAGCGATACTATACTGTAGTGTGTGGGTGAGAAACAGATCAATATTTAAGTTCTGTTTTACTATAACTCAAAGTGAACTTGGAGATTTATAATAAAGAAGGACTTTAATATTGATTTGTTTCTCTCCCACATCTGCAGTATCGCATCGCTTCAGAAGATATGGATTAAACTGTAGTCTTATGGATTACTTTTATGCTGCCTTTGTGTGCTTTTTGGAGCTTCAAAGTTTTGGTCACCATTCACTTGGATTGTGAAGACCTACAGAGCTGAAATAGTCTTCTAAAAATCTTCATTTGTGTTCAGCAGAATGAATAAAGTCATTCACATCTGGGATGGCATGAGGGTGAGTAAATGATGAGAGAATTTTCATTTTTGAGTGAACTATCCCTTTAACAGAATGAATGAACCACTATGGTTATATGCTATGTTTGCAACAGTTGGCAGAGAATTTTAAAAAATGTTATGTATCTCCCTCATACCCTGAGGTCTATTACGATGTTTTCAGTGTGCAATATTTATCTTGCATAAGGATAATGCCATTTTTACTTCAATGCATATAGAAATAATTTATAGATACAACTTGGCAATTTAGCTCCTGTTTTTTCATGATTTGTCAATAATATAAAGATATTATGGTGGTAGAGTGACGGAAGACTATAGGGGAAATCACATATCACTGCCATTACAAGCACAGCAGTCACAGCCACAGTCATTCTCTGTTAAAAAACCTCTGACATCCTATGCAAGAGTGATACATGCATCAAAACAGCATGAATTTATTTTCCTCAAGCTACTGAAAAGACTCTACAATGTCAATTCCTGTTCGTCATTGCACACCTGTCAGAACTTGTAGCTGTAGGGAGCACCGTAACCTTTAGTAGTCCATTCATGTCCTAATCAAATCCCACTGACTTGCAGTCTCTTTGATTCATGGATCACACAGTATGGGTTTTACCCCTCCTGGGGATATTTACACTTTAGAGTGGAATACTTCATGTACAGTAGTCTTAGTAGGGGCTTTAGGGGCTATATTCACAGTGCCATATAACAATCTATATTTACTCTCAGCCAAAGAGACATGCTTGGTTTTTTTTTACTTTTATATCAGTACTTAGAGAACACGGCTGCATTTATGAATTGAATTCCCCTGCTTTATCTGCATACAAAATACACAGACCTTTCTCTTTTTTTTTTTTTTTTCCAACCAGAGTGTGGCTCATTTTCAATTTTACTGACACTGTGGATTTTACACAGCCAAATGCACCATTCTTTCCATTGAGGATGAGTTTCACTAAAATCCTTGTGACATAACCCATATTACATGATTTTTTTAAATATTAAAGTACTTTGACAGCTGTCACATAATATTTTTAGAAGAATTGCTATGGGTGTCCACCCACTATTACTGCATCATTCAGTGTTTTAATCATGTTTGCTCAGTGTGTAATTAGAGAGTGTTTTAACAACACTAGAGTTTCAAACCCTAAATAAAGTGTTTGCTTTTGGTAATATTTGGTAATGGAAATGTTTTGAGACTTTTGAATTCTGAAATATATGTGGACGTGTTCAACAGTCTCTCTTCATTATTAATTAGTTCCATGACCCTTGCACACACACAAACACATTTACAAAAGCACAGCTCCAGAAAAACTTTGCGAAATGCTCTTTGAAAAGAAAATCCTCTTGATACATTGCTCTTGCACAAATCGCCTTTACTTTAAAAAAGTTTAAGAAGGGCAGCAGCACATGAACTTGATTTCACTGAGCCGTTAAAGATGTAATAACTTATTTAAAATAACATGTTCAAAATATGTCTATCCTTATGAGCCATCCTAAAATACAATGTACAATATCTTGAACGTTTGCCAGCCTACACAAACTTTCTTACAATTTAGCCAGAACTGGGACAACTGTCAATAATGGTGTCTTTTTAATGAGCTATTATTTAGACACACATTACTGATGGGAGATCCAGACAGTGTTGATAATTTGACCAGTAGAGGGTGTAAGTGCAGTACATGGGTCAAAATAAGAACTGAATTAAGAACTGAAACACCAGTTTCAGTACAGAATAATGCCTGAGGAAGCATAACCTTTTCTTAAAATTGACTTTCATTTTATTCTCATGATCATGAGAACCATTCCCGCCCGTGCACTTTTGAGGGTAAAAGATGTTGATCTGTGTAAATGTAGAAAGAGAGCTATGACAGAAACATTTAAATAAAATGTCAGTGTTTTCAAAGAAAGCAAAGAGAACACTCAGTGCAGATGAAAAGAAGCCATTCCATTACGTTCTCTTCCCATCTATTTTCTTTTTGTATTAAGCTTTTATGAGTTTTTATTTTTTACTTCAATCTGGAGAAGGTTGTACTGTATATTAATCAAAAATTAGATTGGCTAGAAGGGTCTTATGTAGCATAATAAGAGAAGATGTACAGTCTTCTCCCTCACACTGTTGCATAACCAATGAATGTTCTCTTATGTATACCTTACTGTTTGTGTGATGTGTAATATTTTTCCATTGTTTAACTACCTATGTATGTTTGTTGTTGCTGTTTTGTGTTGAATTTACCCTCAAAGATTAATAAAATTGACACTGATTGTTAATGAACCCTGTCTCTGCATTGTAGGGACAAATTAAGTTTAGATGCAATATGAGATTAAAGCAATATGATTTATTATTCTGGTAACATTACAAAACACTTCTCATATTTCCAAACAACATTTACCATTTAGTTAAAATAAAACAAGGGAATATACATACAATCAAAATACAGACAAAGCCTTGAAGTTCTTGAGAGGATCCAGTGGGTGTAGTGATAGTCTACAATATAACTGATGACCAGCTTGTTCTTTTTGTAATATCTAACATGCTGTTCAACAGGTAAATACTAAAAAGGCTGTGGTCAGAGACATTAGCTATAAGATTTGCAATGAGAAAGCAACAGTGCTAGAAATTTACTTCATTATTTTTATTCAAAAGTCTATTGTGGATTCAATACAAGTTAAGCCCAACTGACAGCATTTGTGGCACAATGTTGAGTACCACAAAAAATTACCACATATTGTTTACATGCAATGCAACATGGAATTCTGAGTTCATGATAGAAGCATAGAAGGTTCTAAAAACCTAGCCCTTCCACTTTCCCAGCACCAGAAGTGGTTAGAATGAGTGACAGACGGAATGGAAGAAGGCTTGAGTGACTGACTAGTTCGTATATTCTTTGTTTGACGTCAAACATGGATGCATTGCTGCATCAAAAGTGTGTGCTCCGACGGTAACTGCTTTAAACTTTTATTTAGTGATTGTTTGAATGTTTGTAACATACAAAAATAAAGATATTCTGATGTTGAAAAGACTATTTGAACAGCCGGTTCATTATGACAACCGCTTCAGTCCCTCTTTTGCTGGTAAACAGCATTACAAATGCAGATCACACTGGTTTGATCATACGTGTGAACAGGTTAACAAGTGATGGATGCTTACGAAACACATTTCATAAAGCTTTATGAATAATTTGTTTCGAACCAATGCTTCGGAGGGCTTATCAAACTGGCCAAATGTGATTTCTCCAGCAGGTGTCGCCAAGCAGGTGTCACCAGCGTGTTGGGTTTCAAACGCTTCGTTATAGCGAATGGTTTTGCAGATCAATTGGTTAATTTGATTCAGAGCTCAAAATGCTTAGTTTATGCCATCATTACCTCAAACAGTATCACACCTAACTCAAAGTAACTCACCCAGGGTAACTAAAATGACATAATTAACATTAAATGTAACTTAAAACATAACTATTACCCCAAATAACTTTTAAATTTTAATAACACCACCAAACAGTCCCCAAAACCTGCAAAGATGTACATCATTAATTATGCAATGACAAAAGCCAATAACAAGTCCTCAAGCATAAACAACAACAGACATTAAAGCATATTCCTGATAAGGACTATAATTAGATGTAGTTTAAGGAACTGATATTCATTTAAATATAGGTAAACGTGCCATTTTGACCTTTGCACTAAGAAAAGTGAAAATAGATCAAAATCTGATCGATCCTTCTAACCACTGATCTACAAACGCCACAGAACATTTGTTGATTGTAGACGTGTGTAGAGCCATAAGGAGATGTTCCGTTATACTAAGTCCAGATGTTTATGTAAGTAGTTCCCTATCTGTCACTCACTCGACGTTGTGTCGATGTAGTGACACTAGGGGTCGCACTTGGGAGCCCGAGACACCTCTGGTCTTTGATAAAAGGCCAATGAAAATTGGCGAGTGGTATTTGCATGCCACTCCCCCGGACATACGGGTATAAAAGGAGCTGGTATGCAACCACTCATTCAGATTTTCTCTTCGGAGCCGAACGTTCATGCTCATTGAGCTGAATACTACTGTTCATTCACCTCTGCTGGATCTGACGGCACATTTCAGCGGCTTCTCCCTCCTCTGCACTGGTGCACTGCAGAGAACGCCCCTGGGTGCTTCGGCAGAAAAACAAGAGAGTATATTTTCTGAAAGAGCTTTTCCTCCTCTAAAAGAGTATATATTTCTCTAAAAGAGCGGCACACACGGAACGTCTTTTTAAAGACGCGTCTTTCTAAAGATACCTTTCCGATTGTGTGTTATTCCTGGTTGCGGTCGTTATCTCTCAACTTCGAATGGTCATGATCGCTGTCTTTCGTGTCTGGACGCAACCCATACGGAGGCAGCATTTGTGGATGGTTCATGTTCTCACTGCGAGAACATGACCATGGCAATGTTGCGGTCGTGGCTTGCTTGCGTAAGAAAAAAGCAGCCACGCCCCGCTCCAGTGCCATTCTTCCCGGAAGTGCACGAGGAGCTGACGAAGTCGTGGGAGGCACCTTTTACTGCCCGGCCTCAATTCCGCAATTCCCCCACTCTCACTACCCTCGATGGCGGGGCGGCCAGGGGCTATCCGGCGATTCCCCTGGTGGATAAGGCGCTCTCGGTGCACCTATGCCCACAGAGCGCCGCCACCTGGCGCGGACGCCCTAAGTTCCCGTCCAAGCCCTGTTGGCTCACGTCGTCCCTGATGGCCAAAACCTACAGCGCTGCTGGACAAGCCGCCTCTGCTCTGCACGCCATGGCTCTCCTGCAGGTCCACCAAGCCAAGGCGTTGAAAGAACTGCACGAGGGTAGTTCCGCCCCAGACTTGATGCAGGAACTGCGCTCGGCGACCGACCTCGCTCTCCGAGCGACGAAGGTCATGGCGCGGTCTCTCGGACGGACGATGGCCACATTAATGGCTCAACCTGGTCGAGATGGGCGAGGCCGACAAGACACGGTTCCTTGCTGCCCCCATTTCCCAGGCAGGCCTATTCGGTGACACTGTCGAGGACTTTGCCCAGCAGTTCTTGGCGGTGAAACAGCAGACGGAGGCAATCCGGCACATCCTGCCCTGGCGTGGCTCAAGATCCCACACCCCGTCTGCTCGTCGCCAAGGGCGTCCCCCTGCGGTGACTGCACTGGCTCCGCCGCAGCCCGCCCCTTCGGCCTGGCCCCGGCGTGGAGCCCACCGCAGGAAGCAGATGCCACCCATCTCAGAGCCGGTGCCTAAGAACCCACGGAGGTCCTCAAAGCACCCCTGAGACGGGCGACCCAGGGACGAGGGAACCCACTCACGTGGAGCTGGTAAAAAGACCATTCCATCCCCCGGTGGAGGGCCGGGCGGATTGCCTTTTTGTTTGATTTCGCCGCATGCCCAAGTGGCTGCGGTACCCAACAGTTCAGCAAAAGAGCGGCTTCCTTCCTCCCTGGGTCACATACCCGGTGTGTATGGTCGTCACCACGACTACCGTCCACAGGTTTTTTCTTGCAGGATTGGCGCTCCAGCGGTGACCTTTCTGCCCCTGAGCGCCCAGCTGTGGCACACAGCCGCCCCCGATGTGGCAGTCTCCATGGGTTACAGGCCTCTTCCTCCCCCATCCCAGGCTGTTCCGGGGGTGGTCACAAGGAGCCAGGTAAGTGCTTCGATGTCCCTAGACTCAGCACGGCCATGACGTGGTGTGGCACCTCGAGCTCCGCCCCGCTGCGAGGCCCCACCTGCCGGTATGTCCGACAACGTTGTCCCCTTGGTCCCCCTTGCGTGGAACTTGGATGCGTGGCTCATGCTTTCCAATCCGTCGCGATGGCTGATCCGGACCGTCCGACTTGGCTATGCGATTCAGTTCGCCAGGTGCCTGCCCAGGTTCAGCGGTATTCACTTCACCTTGGTCAAGAGCGAAAACGCTGCCACCTTGCGCGCGGAGATCGCTACCCTCCTACGGAAGGGCGCGATAGAACCTGTCCCTCCAGCTGAGATGAAGAAAGGGTTTTACAGCCCCTACTTCATCGTACCGAAAAAAGGCGGTGGGTTGCGGCCAATCTTGGACCTGCGAGTACTGAACCGGGCTTTACACAGACTCCCGTTCAAGATGCTGACGCAAAAACGCATTCTGGCGAGCGTCCGGCATCAAGATTGGTTAGCGGCGGTAGACCTGAAGGATGCGTACTTCCACGTCTCGATCCTTCCTCGACACAGACCCTTCCAGCGGTTTGCATTCGAGGGTCAGGTGTATCAGTACAAAGTCCTCCCTTTCGGCCCGTCCCTGTCTCCTCACGTCTTTACGAAGTTCGCAGAGGCTGCCCTTGCCCCATTAAGGGAGGTGGGCATTCGCATTCTCAACTATCTCGATGACTGGCTAATCCTAGCTCACTCTCGAGACATGTTGTGCGCACACAGGGACCTGGTGCTCTCACACCTCAGCCGACTAGGGCTTTGGGTCAACTGGGAAAAGAGCAAGCTCCTCCCGGTTCAGAGCATCTCTTTTCTCAGTTGGACTCAGTCTCCTTGATCGCGCGCCTTACGACCGAGCGCGCCCAGTCGGTGCTGGCCTGTTTGAAGGCATTCAAACAGAAAACAGCGGTTCCACTGAAACTTTTTCAGTGGCTCCTGGGGCATATGGCGTCCTCGGTGGTGGCCACCCCGCTCGGGTTGATGCATATTAGGCTGCTTCAGCACTGGCTCCAGACTCGAGTCCCGAGATGGGCGTGGCACCACGGGACACATCGCGTGGCCATCACGTCGGTCTGTCACCATCTTTTCAGCCCTTGGACCGACCTCTCATTTCTGCGTGCAGGTGTTCCTTTAGAACTGGTCTCCAGGCGCGCCGTGGTCATGACAGATGCCTCCAAAATGGGCTGGGGCGCTGTTTGCAATGGGCACGCAGCCGCTGGCCTCTGGACAGGTCCGCGACTGCATTGGCACATCAACTGCCTCGAGTTCTTGGCAACTCTGCTCACGCTGCGGAGGTTCCCGCCGTTGATCCAGGGCAAGCACGTGTTAGTTCGGACAGACAACACTGCAACGGTAGCATATGTCAACCACCAAGGCGGTCTGTGCTCTCGTTGTATGTCACAACTCGCCTGCCGTCTCCTCCTCAGGAGTCAGCAGCACTTCAAGTCGCTGTGAGCCACTCACATCCTGGGCAACCTCAACACTACAGCGGATGCGCTGTCATGGCAGGTTACCCTCAGGGGAGAGTGGAGACTCCACCCTCAAGTGGTCCAGCTGATTTGGAGTCGATTCGGATGGGCACAGGTGGACCTCTTCGCCTCCCAAGAATCCTCCCACTGCCCGCTCTGGTACGCCCTCACAGAGGCTCCCCTCGGCATAGATGCGCTGGCACACAGCTGGCCCCCTGGCCTACGCAAATATGCGTTTCCCCCAGTGAGCCTGCTTGCACAGACCCTGTGCAAGGTCAGGGAGGACGAGGAGCAGGTCGTCCTGGTAGCACCCTACTGGCCCACCCAGATATGGTTCTCGGACCTCACGCTCCTCGCAACAGCTCCCCCCTGGCGAATTCCCCTGAGGAAGGACCTTCTTTCTCAGGGATGGGGCACCCTCTGGCACCTGCGCCCAGACCTCTGGAATCTCCGTGTCTGGCCCCTGGACCAGGTAGACACGATCACTCAGCGGTGGTAGACACGATCACTCAGGCTAGGGCCCCCTCTACGAGGCGCCTGTATGCCTTTAAGTGGCGTCTGTTTGCTAAGTGGTGTTCTTCTTGACACGAAGACCCCCAGAGATGTGCAGTCGGATCAGTGCTTTCCTTCCTGCAGGAGAGGTTGGAAGGGAGGCTGTCCCCTTCCACCTTGAAGGTGTATGTTGCCGCCATAGCAGCACACCACGACGCAGTCGACGGTAAGTTCTTAGGGAAGCACGACCTGATCATCAGGTTCCTAAGAGGCACCAGGAGGCTGAATCCCTCCAGACCGCGCCTTGTTCCCTCATGGGACCTCTCTGTAGTTCTTCAGGGTCTACAGAGAGCCCCCTTTGAGCCTTTGCAGTCAGCCGAGCTTAAGGCACTCTCCTTGAAGTCTGCCCTCCTGACTGCGCTCACTTCCATCAAGAGGGTAGGTGACCTGCAAGTGTTCTCTGTCAGCGAAACATGCCTGGAGTTCGGTCCAGGTTACTCTCACATGATCCTGAGACCCCGACCGGGCTATGTGCCCAAGGTTCCCACCACCCCTTTTAGGGACCAGGTGGTGAACCTGCAAATGCTGCCCGCTTTACGCATCTATTTGGATCGCACGCAAAACTTTAGAATCTCTGAGCAGCTCTTTGTCTGCTTTGGTGCACAGCAGAAAGGAAGCGCTGTCTCCAAGCAGAGGATCGCCCACTGGCTAATTGACGCCATAACTATGGCATATATCGCCCAGGACATGCCGCCCCCGCCAGGGGTTTAGCGGCTTCCTGGGCCCTGGCCAGGGGTGCCTCTCTAACAGACATTTGCAGAGCAGCGGGCTGGGCAAAACCCAACACCTTTGCAAGGTTCTACAACCTCCGGGTGGAACCGGTTTCATCCCAGGTAGTGGCACGCAATACAAGCGGATAAGCCCGGGATAGCCGGCCGGGTGTATCGCTTGCACATAGCGCCTTCCACCTCCTTTTGAGCTGAAGACATGCGCCATTAATTCCCAGTAGTGTTCTCAAGTTTGTTCCCTGGTTGACTTCCTCCGAGCCCTGTGGCAGTCGAGTTTTCGGAGAGATTTGCTGCCGGCCCAGTACACGCGCTAAGTGTCCTGTTCTGGGGTAGGTGCTCCGCATGTGGCGGTTCCCTGTAAGGCTAACCCCATGCAATATATATCTTCCGCTAATTTGTTTCCCTGTTGGCAAACTGCATCTTCCTTGGGCAGAGCCCCTCTGCCCCAGTCTCCATGTTTGTAGTAACTCCTCCCCCATTGGGCAGGATCTACCTTGAAGACTCTCCACATGGTTGGAAAGACCATGTGATGTATCCTTCCACTTAAATATCCCCCCCTCTCTTTGGGCGAGGTGTGGTCTCCGCTGTGTCTTCCCCTTGGGAGGGACACCCCCGACTAGACCTGGCGGCCCAGTCGGATAATCCTCCTTCTTTTTTAGGGAGTGGAAAAAAGAGAAGGGGAAAAGAGGCCACGACTGGGTTAGCCTGTCTCTATCTTTTGGGTAGTCGACTTGTCCCCAAAAAGGGCCGTTCGACACTCATAACTATGTTGGGGGAGGTTACGTGTTGACCTGGTGTCCTGGCTATGAAGCACACAGTAGGCTGCCCACCACACACTGCCAGTTCACGTAACACAGTTCAGCCAATTGTGGCGTTTCGTATAGGGACCCCTAGTGTCACTACATCGACACAACGTTGAGTGAGTGACAGATAGGGAACGTCATGGTTACTTGTGTAATCTCCGTTCCCTGATAGAGGGAACGAGACGTTGTGTCCCTCCTGCCACAACACTGAACTACCCGCTGAAATGGCTGGACCTTATATCGGCTCCTCAGCATAAAACCTGAATGAGTGGTTGCATACCAGCTCCTTTTATACCCGTATGTCCGGGGGAGTGGCATGCAAATACCATTCGCCAATTTTCATTGGCCTTTTATCAAAGACCAGAGGTGTCTCGGGCTCCCAAGAGTGACCCCTAGTGTCACTACATCAACACAATGTCTCGTTCCCTCCATCAGGGAACGGAGGTTACACAAGTAACTATGATGTTAGAACTTGCATGATATGACTTACATGATAGTCGTACAATGACCATATACTGTTTGCACAATGTTATCAAGCTTGTCAAGTAAAATAACTGTTTTAAAAACTATGTGGGTTTCTTGTTATTCTTCTTTCAAGAGGGAAATTTGTCTTAATTTATTAAAAGGATAATGAACAAATATTGCTTTATATCCTATTATTGGGGGTGAGGAAATAATTTAACCACTACCTCTTCAAGTCACACAATGTCGAATGCAATATGCTGCTTTAAAACGGTATAAAACCCAGGACATATTACGCTTGTGTAACATTGTTGAATGCAGACACAAACAATAAAATGACTGTCAAACGATTTAATAGACATAAAAAGAGGGACCCATACATACACAAGAACACGCAGATGAACCAAAACAGTATTCCAGTAATATCCAAAATGGAAGACAGCTGCCTCCTCAAAGGTATTTGTGAACTGTGAATGTAATGACAAGTGCATAGCCAGTCTCTCTCTGTGCCAATGGCGCAAAAGCAGATTTGAATCTGTTTAGTTAGTTTACGTCAACATTCAAACTGTGTATATAGATAAATAACTAGCCAGTCACCATGATTTTGACAATCTTGGAAGCTGGTCTGGTATAAATTGGCCATATTGACTGTGGAATGTTGTTGTGATGATGTCACAACAAGCACAATTTGCGCCCCCCTCACTTTAAAACTCGAATCTGGCGCCAGTGTTTCAGAGGCATTTATTAACTTTCTGAAGACATATTTTTCTATCCATGTAAAACAGTGTGCATCCATTTATGTCAGAAATTTCAACTGAATCAACTACTTAATCTACAGTTATGGCTGTTAGTTATAAAACCACATTAACAGCAAATACATAAGTAGCTGAAAGTAATACACAATATATTGTAATACAATGAAAGCTCTTCAAGAACACTTTTTAAATAAATAAAACGTTTGTGTTATATTATACACACTAGGAATTTACTATGGGGAATTCACTATTTGGGCTTTTTTTTTTTTATCACTTTAGGTGGCATTTTTCCCCCTTAGCTCTGGTTAACTTCTGACCCTGGGTGGCAGCAAAGGTGAAAATGTATCAAGTTTCATCAGCCTGTTTTAAAAAGGTGAGTTCTGAGACTGTAGAATTTAAGTTAGTTTGAAAGTTTGACATTGGATTACAATTTAGGGGAGGGAAAGGTTTGTGAAACATTATAATTGATTGAGAGGTGTTATGGGCCTTTTAAGGCTCTGAAAGTTTCTTTACTGCAATTTGAACTGCTGATAGAATTAAAAGAGTTGCTTATTTATCAACAATTCTGAATTTCAGAGACAACCATATTATATCTCCTGTGCAATGGAGTTTGGCATTTCTCAGAGCTTAAATGGCCATTGGGCAAAGTAGTTCCAATAAAAGGAAATGACAAAGATCAGGGGAGTGGGCAGTGATCTGACAGATCCAGTTGGTTAGTGACCACATGGAAGATAGCCAGACTATAATGAAGTATCTCACGAGAATTGAGAGAAATAGACAGTGGCGGAATTATTGAGCCTCTAGCAACTGAACACATGCATTGGGGCTTAAAAACCATGGTGGTTTTGGAAATGATGGGTTACTTGTTACATACAGTATCAGGCACCTTTTATCCAAAGCTAAACAAAAGCTGAGGCATAAAGAGGAGTGTTCAATCAATCCGCTGATTCCTGTTAAAAGAAGAATGCTCTGATAGGGTAAAAAAAAGTATGCACACAGTTTACCTGACAGCAGCTGCCTAGTTCCCAGGCAAGGAAAACCTGTTTAGCTAATAAATACATTTATAGTCAATAATCGATGCAGCAACTCAGTATATCAGTAATCAATGACATATTAGTTAATGGAAAACCACTTGAGCTGGAAGTGCACACTAGACCTAACTACTTAGAATAACTGCAGTGGACGCTAAGGGGCCAGGACAAGGTATGGTTCAGAAAAGAATGTATGCAAACAAATGGCAAATAAAGAAAGGAAACTTCTCTTCGTCTCTCAGGATTAACAGAGTGTATGAGCAATGGTCAGCCTTTATGAGCAATTGTCTACATTGCAGGGCGAGACAATGCATTCTTCTTTGTATTATTGGGGGCAGGATGCCATTGTTGCATACCGCTAATTCCAACACAAAGACCTTAAGTGAAACATTAAAAGGAGTGAAAATGTGTGTATCGGGTACCTATTATCAGAATGACGTGTGAGACCCGGTAGCGGAGGCCTGGGTCAGTGTGTTTTCTGGAGAATAGTGATAAATTAAGAACTATATGTCCCCTGTTTCATTCATTTATGAAAAAAAAAAAAATACCAATTAACTTGTGATGTGTTGTTATGCTCTGATTTTGGTCTGCAAGTCTCACTCTCTACATGCTATCAGATTTAATCAGGTTATTATTGTTAAAAAACTAAAAATGTAAGCATTGAAAAGAGATTTCCATTAACTGAAATAAAAACAAAAACATGAGGTTACAAAAACAATTACTAAACTGCAACCTCACCAATAACATAAAAGCCCTTACAATAATCAATAGTTATCACAAACTTGCTGCAAACTAAAGCCTGTCTTGCAACAAATCTAGAATTCTGACAAACTTGCAGCAAATTCACCTCTCATTATTTTCACATGCATATGAGCTTTGCGGAAAACTCTTCATTGTCGCCAAAGGTTTGCTGCAGGTTTACCACTACCAGTGAAGAGCTGCAAAGTTCAGCCAAACAATTGTGGAGAATCCCAATCTCATTTGCATGTGGAAATAATGAGTGGGAAATTTGCTAAAAGTTTGTCAGAATTCTAGATTTTTTTTAGTTTTTCGCACACAAATAAATACTGGGCGGTCTGTCTTTTGTGGATACAGTCACAGCCTCTGATAGATCAGCCACGGACTGTCTGATGTACAGTATATGGTACACTTAGATGGCTATCCAATTCCAGAAGTCAGGTGTGCATAGATTTTAATCAAACAGTCCGTAGGGAAACAAAGTTTTGTTTAATGAATATCTTCATTCGTTTGATGTCTTTGGCTGTAGACAGGGGAAGACTAGGACTAAAAGGTGGCCCTGGACTTGCTGGACCAGAGTGGCCCACAAAACCCTGCCCGCAACCCTCCACACCGTAACACACCGGCTCAATTCTTTCTGTTTCCGGCTCAATTTCTGATTTCTATTGACTGCTAGACATGACAACGGGCTCCACAGTGCAAAAATTGTCATAACTTTAAAGCATATAAAACCATTGTAAATGTGATGAGTGGATTTTGTAGAGAAAGCACTAAAAAATAAGCACTTTAATAGTTCAGACAAATAACAAGTCTGAAAATGTTTTTTTCCCAACATACAGGTGTTAGGTTAAAATGTACATGAAAGTACAAGGGAAAGTGTGTATTTTAGGTGCTGTGACAAGTCAGCATTTCTTCAAAGTTTTTAAAGATCTTAATTACCTTTAAACTAGAAGTTTTTAAAGATCTTATTCACCTTTAAACTAGAAGTGCAAATAAACCATTGTCTTAGTTAATATGAGGTTGTGGAAACAACAAGTATAATAATAATAACAATATTAATAAAATATTATATATAGTTGTGCTCAAAAATTTGCATACCCTGGCAGAAATGGTGAAATTTTGGCATTGATTTTGAAAATATGACTGATCATGCAAAAAAACTGTCTTTTATTTAAGGATAGTGATCATATAAAGCCATTTATTATCACATCGTTGTTTGGCTCCTTTTTAAATCATAATGATAACAGAAATCACCCAAATGGCCCTGATCAAAAGTTTACATACCTTTGAATGTTTGGCCTTGTTACAGACACACAAGGTAACACACACAGGTTTAAATGGCAATTAAAGGTTAATTTCCCACACCTGTGGCTTTTTAAATTGCAATTAGTGTCTGTGTATAAATAGTCAATGAGTTTGTTAGTGCTGGATGCACTGAGCAGGCTAGATACTGAGCTATGGGGAGCAGAAAAGAACTGTCAAAAGACCTGCGTAACAAGGTAATGGAACTTTATAAAGATGGAAAAGGATATAAAAAGATATCCAAAGCCTTTAAAATGCCAGTCAGTGCTGTTCAATCACTTATTAAGAAGTGGAAAATTCAGGGATCTCTTGATACCAACCCAAGGTCAGGTAGACCAAGAAAGATTTCAGCCACAACTGCCAGAAGACTTGTTCAGGATACAAAGAAAAACCCACAGGTAACCTCAGGAGGAATACAGGCTGCTCTGGAAAAAGACGGTGTGGTTGTATCCTTTTCCATCTTTATAAAGTTCCATTACCTTGGAATAGGTCTTTTGGCAGTTCTTTTCTGCTCCCCATGGCTCAGTATCTAGCCTGCTCAGTGCATCCACGTGAGAGCTAACAAACTCCTTGACTATTTATACACAGACATTAATTGCAATTTAAAAAGTCACAGGTGTGGGAAATTAACCTTTAATTGCCATTTAAACCTGTGTGTCTGTAACAAGGCCAAACATTCAAGGGTATGTAAACTTTTGATCAGGGCCATTTGGGTGATTTCTGTTATCATTATGATTTAAAAAAGGAGCCAAACAACTACGTGATAATAAATGGCTTCATATGATCACTATCCTTAAAATAATTTTTTGCATGATCAGTCATATTTTCTAAATCAATGCCAAAATTTCACAATTTCTGCCAGGGTATGCAAACTTTTGAGCACAACTGTATGTATACACCGATCAGCCATAACATTAAAACCACATACCTAATATTTTGTAGGTCCCATGCTGCCAAAACAGCGTCAACCTGTATCTCAGAATAGCATTCTGAGATGATATTCTTCTCATCACAATTGTACAGAGCGGTTATCTGAGTTATCGTAGACTTTGTCAGTTCGAACCAGTTTGGCCATTCTCTGTTGACCTCTCTCATCAACAAGACATTTCCATCCACAAAACTGCCGCTCACCAGATGTTTTTTTGTTTTAGTTTTTGGCACCATTCTGAGTAAATTCTAGAGACTGTTGTGTGTGAAAATCCCAGGAGATCAGCAGTTACAGAAATACTCAAACCAGCCCAATCATCCATGCGATTACCTAATCAGCCAATCGTGTGACAGCAATGCAATGCATAAAATCAGCAGATACGGGTCAGGAGCTTCAGTTAATGTTCACATCAACCATCAGAATGGGGGAAAAAATGTGATCTCAGTGATTTGGCCATGGCATGATTGCTGGTGCCAGATGGGCTGGTTTGAGTATTTTTGTAACTGCTGATCTCCTGGGATTTTCACACACAACAGATTTTAGAATTTACCCAGAATGGTGCCAAATCAAAAAACATCCAGTGAGTGGCAGTTCTGTGGATGGAAACGCCTTGTTGATGAGAGAGGTCAACAGAGACTGGCCAGACTGGTTCGAACTAACAAAGTCTATGGTAACTCAGATAACTGCTCTGTACAATTGTGGTGAGAAGAATATCATCTCAGAATGCTATTCTGAGATGCGGGTTGGCGCTGTTTTAGCGGCATGAGGGGGACCTACACTTTATTCAGCCTTTTACTATTAATAAAAAGAAAACACAAATAGTTTTTCTACTGTCGGAATGGTAAAGTGTCAGAAGTTAGAATCACCCTAATGCCTTATCTTGAAGGTGGATAAGATAACATCCAATCAGAAGGCGTCGTCAAGCTGGTGACGTATAGACAACTTTCGTCCAATCATTTGACGTCTAATTATATCAATAGCGGGAGTTGCTGGAATTCGGGTGGGGGGAAAAATAATGCAGCACGCACACAGAGAAACCGCGCCACTGTTTAAGGGATTTCAAAATAAAAGTCATTATATGATTTAAAAATAAAAGCCATTGTACTGTTTTGACCTTACTAAGTTTATTGAATTCTCGCTCTGTTACGGGTCCGCGCAGCCATGTTGGAGCCCAGGTGGCCACCTATATCACATGCAGGACGGGCTGGCCCAAATTACCCAGCGGCCCACAGGGAAAACGCCTGGTGCTCCCGATGGCCAGTCCGCCCCGGCTGTAGAACTTCAATACATTTTTTTGTTGGCAAGAATATAAAGAAAATTACCCTGAGGAATATTTGCTGGAGTAAAAATTGTGACAACTAGCCCTGGTCCCCCCTACAATGCACTTTCTGATAAAAGCAAAACCAAAATGTAGTCATTTTCAAGAGACTGAAAAAAAGTTAAAACTATAGCCTATTATAACAGTAAAATTGAAACAAAACCAAAAGCTTAAAGGTGCAATATATAATATATTTACTGTACTAAAGCATAAAATTATCATAATATGTTATCAGAGATTTAGGAAACATGCTAAGTTGAAATACTGGCTTCTCCGAAAACAATGCTACAGCCAGTATATTCTACTTTGAAAGTAGTGATGGGTCGTTCATGAACGATTCGTTCATTTTGAACTAATCTTTTATGTGACTCAGAAGAATGAGTAGTCTCAGAGAGTGATTCGTTCATTTTGTGTTGGCCGCCTCGGTTCGTTTGTTACGTGAAAACTGCATAGGTACTGTACAGGAAACAGAAGTGATTAGTTCACCTTTCAACTCTTTTGGTCCGAGTCGTTCGTTCTTTTGTCACGTGACAGCCGAATACAAGAACATTTCAGAGGTGAACTAATCATTTCTGTTTCTCATAATTTGTCCTGTTTGGGACTATAATCAAAGTTTGCGTAAGTAGACGTGTTGGGGGGTATTTAGAATTTGGACTGCAGTACCCATTTTAAACGCTTGATGTCAATGTTACATATTGCTCCTTTAAAAACACACACACACACACACACACACACACACACACACACACATATATATATATATATATATATATATATATATATATATATATATATATATATATATATATATATAATGTATGTAACATCCTAAAAGTTAATCGTTGTGTAATTGGTAAAACATTGAAACATCAGAGGTCATGGCCTCATAATGCATCATGTCAAAATTTGTTGACCTGTCACTCGGTTCCAATATGATCACGCTTTACAGACACTTCATTAGTTAAGAGAATATGCCTTTAATGTTTTTAATGCTTACCCCCTTTGTGAGCCAGAAACTTTGCTCTTCATCAATCCTGTCGCTAAAGACCTACCCACGATGTTGTAGACTTAAGTCGAGGGGTCTGTAGAGTTACGCACAGGGAGTTAACAAGTAAGCCAATAGTTAATCTTCTCTCACTGTGCTAAAAAATAATAAAGCAAAAGTGATAAAGTTGGAGACCAACCGCCGGTCTTCAGAGCCGCAGCGGGCTACGGTGCAAAGACAAGGAAGCCACAAAGAAACGCGTTTTATGCCGCTATGGATCCTGCAAAATTTTCCAGGAAGCTCTGGTGCGTGCGCCAACAGCTCATTCTGATTCTCGCGCCGCTGCTGTTGCTCCCTGTGCTCTTCGTTGTGCCACCAAAGGTAAAAAATAAATTAATAAATGAAGCTGTTAATATCACTCACGAGCTGCTATGGCCTTCTGAACTCCTTGAACTTTTGAAGAAGTTTCATATGGGCAAATATGCTTTAAACCAAAATATTTTGCCACGTGAGTAAAATAATCTGTCTGATCATACCGTCAGAGTCCTCCTAAGAGAAATGTGCAAATGTTTATACTACAGTAATAAGATTTGTTTCATTAGTCTTGTTATATACACGGAGTATGATAATACAGTACAGTATATGAAATGAAATATGTAATTCCACTTGCCGTCTTCATGAATACATGTGCTGCTAGTGTGTCTCCAATAAATAATTTGCTGAAACAAATTTTACTGGTATATTGCTTGCCCACAGAAAATTCAGTCAGTCATAATCCACATTAATTTAGCCCTTAAAGGGATAGTTCACCCAAAAGTGAAAATTCTGGCTTCATTTATTCACTCAAACGGTGTTTCAATCTTGTATGACTTTCTTCTGTAGAACAGAAATTGAGAAGTTAGGAAGTATGCTAGCCTGAATACAATGAAAGTTAATGGTGACTGAGGCTGTCATTCTGTCAGACTTCTTCTTTTGTGTTACATGAGGGTGAGTAAATGATAATAGAATTGTCATTTTTTGCAACTTCATGTCTGTTGCTTTCAGGAGGGAAAATGTTTGTATGTGGTGTTGCTGATGGCATTGTACTGGTGCACTGAAGCGCTCCCACTGGCAGTGACTGCCATGCTCCCTGTGTGCCTCTTCCCCACTATGGGAATCCTGCCTTCTAAGAAGGTATGTCCGCAGTACTTCCTCGAGACTAACTTCTTGTTCCTGAGTGGCTTAGTGATGGCATCTGCTATAGAGGAGTGGGGTCTCCATCGCCGCATTGCCCTCAAGGTGCTGAAGATTGTGGGAGTGAAACCGGCCTGGTGAGAAGGTTTAAATTAAGAGGCTCTGTGTTTTAATTGTTCTTTTATGATAACGATTATGATTTTATGATTCACACAATCATCTTTATCTCCAATTTCAGGTGTTATCAATTGTAGATGGCAATTTAGGGCAGTCTGTGCATACATGACCTATTTTAAACATTAGGCTACGGCAGGTGACTGGGGGTGTGCGTGGGCTTGTGGTAAAATTGGGAGGAAAACAATGGATCTGATTGGTCATTTACCTGCATGTCTGCATGATTCAGTCATCGATTCTGTTAGTCACTATAAAGTCAGCTTTCTACATTTGACAACTTTTTCTCTTACTCTGCAAAAATGTTTGTTATTCTGAAAAGTTTATTTTCATAGCATTTAGGGGTCTGTGCGGGATGGATTTTTCTGACCTGCTCCCGTGAGATTCTATCCTGCTCCTGCAAAAAATGTCATATTTTGTCCCATTCCCACACACAGCTTTCATGTTTTGTCCCGCTCCCACCTGCTAAAGCTGCAGGCAGAGGTCTACTTGAATTTTCTTAAAGTACTTTCCCGCTCCTGCCCACTCCGGTGTCATAGGCTATTTTGCCAATTCCCACCCATAAAAAACACCCATTTTGTTAACACATTGCCAATTATCTGATTTACCTGTGGTTGGTTTCAACATTTTGTTTGTTCCTTTCTTTAATAAAGCAGTAACATCTATAGCACTAAGCGATCTGCCTTCATGCTCAGACATTTTGCGTCAGAGTGGTACTTTCCGCCGCATGGAGCACGAGAAACAATTTGTATGAATGAGCCACCGCCCCTGCTTGTAAATCTTTTATTTTTGTTGCTCTTGCACAATAGAAGAATAACACAAATATTATTCGGTACCTTAAAAACATAAAATAAATTTGAGTAATTTTTATTTTATGTTTAGATATTTATATTTTGCGTGAGAACCGCGATTAATTTCATTCTCCTGCTTCTCACGCTCACATCAGTGTCTTCCCGCTCGCACCCATACTCAGCAATGAAAACTTGTCTCACGCCGCACTCTGGTGTGTCGGGTCCAGCGGGAGTGAAGGCTCCTAGTGCCAATGAGGAGGTTGCCACAACAACCCAACAGGCTCCACTTGCCTATGGCCTAAAATGGTCAGAAATGGTCTTGATTTCCGTCTTGACAGACAGTAAAATTACACCCTACCTATCAACCCTAGTTTAAACTACATAATTTGAAATAGATACTTAACAAAGATACTGTATGCCACTGATTTCTGTGTGCCCTGAATTACCATGTACAGTTGGCAGTGCTGGGTAGTAATGGATTACATGTAATCTGGATTATGTGATCAGATTACAAAAATCAAGTACTTGTAATTAGATTAAAATACATGAATCAGATTATAGTTACTTTTTATGGACTACATGATTACATATTAATCAGGCAAAGGCAATACATTGTTCAGAATTTATTGACCCTCTAATTTGGAAATATTAAAAAAATGTCATTCTAAATCAGTCTACAGTTGATTAACATTTGGTAAATTTGGTTTTCAAATGGGAGGTGGGGGGGGGTGGGGACCTGATTCTAGTCACCGGTCATAATTACACTGAAGGTGGAGCTGTAATCCACACATAAATGCCAAACCAGCTGCATTAGTACTGTGAAGTTAGTTTTAGTTTTGCAAATTGCTTTGGTACTCGGTTTCAAAAACGTACATAGACACCCTTTTGCTTTTGCGACAACTTTCGAGACTTTTTTTTAACGTTGATTCACAAATATAACTGGTCTGATCTGTTACCACACATGGATGACATTGGTAATGCCGAAATTGCCAGAGTAACATTTTAATTTAAATTTGCTCGTAAACAGGCAAATAGCAGGTAAAACACACAAACTAAAATAATATAAATTCTCATATTTTGATCCATTTAGAACAGTTTTTACATTGTCAAGCTTATCCTACTCAGATGCATGTGAAATCAAATAAACAAGAATTAGGTCACAAGTAATCCAAAAACAATCAGATTAAATTACTTTAAAATGTAATCCAAGAGAGTATGTTACTGACTACAATTTTAGTCATGTAATTTGTAATCAGTAATCAGTGTTTACATATTTAACAATGGTTAAATGGTTTCCTAGTTTTGGTGGTTGTAACTCTCGTCGTTGTTTCTTCTTCAGGCTGATTTTAGGGATGATGGTCACTTCCTCTTTCCTGTCAATGTGGTTGAGTAATACAGCCACAACAGCCATGATGCTTCCCATTGCTAATGCCATACTGGAAAGTCTGTTTGGAAATCTGGAGACTCTAAAAGAGAACTGCAAGGTCAAGAGTGACCCAGAGGGTGGGTACAGTAAGGAAATGAAAGAGCTTTTAAGTTTTTAGATATTTTTTTAATCCCATTTCATTTATCAAATGCTACCATGAAATTTGCACACTATGAATGACTAATTTGGTCTGAAAATATTTGATTTAGTATTTGTTTGTGGAATAAACCTGCACACATGAAAAACATAATATACAACCTGAACAGAGAACTTTGAACTATAACTTTTTCCAAAACAGCACTTTTGTTGTCAGTCAAGATTCCTTTAATGTATAAAAAGAGACGGAAAAGCGTTTCTTTTTCTTATTAAAAACTCAGACACACATCTGTTAAAAGTCATGCTTGATGTGAAATGTGAGATTCAGATAAATATTATTATTATAAGAGGTATTTATAATCAAAATTTACCCTGCAGGTGATTCTCAGGTGAAGATGCACGTACTGCCTTCTGAAAAACAGATACTGACAACAGATGACAAGTGAGCATGAAGACTTCAACTGTGAATGATTATTTGAATAAGCAAATACAAAACTCAAATGATGCAAGTTAGAATCTACTGTTAAAAGTCAGACATCATCATTATAGTGTAATAATTTAATTATCTGAAGCACTTAACTTATACACATGTATACACATTTTGTAGTCAACATACTGTAGTAATCTTATAGATTATCCAGAATTCATCATTGCAATATCTGGACTGTAACACTTTTTGGATTAATTTGCAAAAGATGTCATTTTGAGACAGCCAGGCGTGTTCTCTAAACACTTAAGTAAACTTGAAATTGTTCCATCTTATGGTGTCATCCTTACATACTCCTAAATGATAAAGTCTGAGTCATTACTCAGAGATTCTCTCTCTTCTGTAACCTCACAGGGCTGACTGGACAAACAGATCAGAGCCAAAGAATATGGAAGAGATCAGAAGAGAGGCAGAATACCAGATTAAAGTGTGGAAAGGATTTCTTATCTGTATACCTTACGCTGCAAGCATCGGAGGAACAGCAACTCTCACTGGCACTGCCCCTAACCTGATCCTGGTGGGTCAGCTGAAGAGGTATTCACCCCAGACAATGCACAAACTCATTTATATGTCTTGGTTAATTTTGTTCCTCTGTGAAAAACAAGCAGTATAATCTTTAAGGCTTAATTTTGCCCAAAGTCTATTACGCAGTACATTTTTGAGACCTGCCAAGCTATTTTCTTGATCAACTAATCTCCTAGGCATCTCACACTCTCTGCTTTTATGCTCCAAAATTACAAAAATGTAAAATTTTCCACCAAAATACCATACCGTATTAGTTATTGTTGCTACTGTAAAACCATAACACATTAATATGGAATCTTCTTCAAACAGTGTAAGAGGCTTTCTGTCATTTTGTTTTATTTCTTTTTTATGACATTGGTAAAGGAAGAAAAACATTCTCTAGCTTGGGAGGATGAGACCTATTCATGGGACAGCAGCATCAGATTTTTACATTGCAAAATTGTTTTCATGACCGTTTTTAACATCTTGGTCAATGGGTGTGACTCTTAAATAACTCTAAAAAGTCCATACTTTTCTCATCAGTTTCATAGTTTGCAGCCTGATTACAGTCCCTGTAGGATTGAGTGATACCAGTTATTCATGTCAGTGCTAGGTGACAGTTGTGCAGCATCTTCCCACATGCAGATGGCTTTAATCATCTTCTTAATGAAAACAATTGCAAAAGGTTGGAATCTGTATTCAGATCAGGCTTTGGTTCAAAGAACTAAAACAGTGCTTTCCATACTAGTGACTTTGCTTTAATTAAATGCTTATAAGAATAACATTTAATTTATCAGTAACACTGGATGAAGTTCATTTGTCAGTCATTAAAACTGTAGACAGTGTATCTACTTTGGGGACTTTTAAATGGTTTACCACAAAGGGTACTTTTTATATCTGTACTTCTTTCTTAACTTCTTTAGTTTTTAATTCAGAGATCATGGAAATGTGTATCCCCTACTAACCCAACCCAACCCTTACCCCTAAGCCTATCCCTCTCAGAAATATTTTTACATTTTTAAATGATCATTAAGACATTTATAAGCTGTATTTGATTTTACTGTCCTTGTGGGGACATTTGGTCACAATGTTTTTAAGAGAGGGACTGTGCATAGTCTGTGTGAACTCCAAAGCAGTTCTTTTTAGAGAAAAAACTAGGGCATTGGGGGCAAAAGAAGTTGTTTAGTCAAGAAATTAGGTCACCTATATATCAACTGGCCACAAAGGAATGTAGTTTGCATTCTACCCAGGATTACCTCTGAGTTTTAGATGGCTGAGAGCCCACCTGAATTACAACAAGCAAGCTGAGTAATTTTGGTTGCTGGAATTCTGTTTTTTTAGTAATTGTAAAATAAGAAGCAGAAACATTTAATGAGATGCTGTACAAGACCACAAACCTCGAAATCATGGCACTTGGGAACATGAGAACTGCAATGCATCAATTAGAATATTATTTAAATTTTTGTTCTTGGCACACACTTTCATACCATTGTGATTTACAAAAATTAGCTTACAGTTATGTCAAGTAACAGGTTATATCAGATAGAAAGAGAGGGCCATACTGATGTGTATATGAAGCAAATAGTTGGCTAACTTTCATTATTTATTTTTTTCAGTTGCAGGATAGGGTCTGACATGTTCTTGAAGAAACATGTTAAAAGAGATGTTTATTTATTTATTTATTTATTTTTTATAAATTTTTTAAACTCATTGAATTCTTTTTACTTGCTTGCTTTCTTAATTAAAAATTCTTGCTTTAATCCAGTGGTTGGATAAGTATGAACCCTACTGAAGACCTCAGATTGAACTGGATGGATGTCCTTATGTTTAGGTTGCACACATAATTCAATATACCATAACGTGAAAGGTCAATGGTACAGTCTGTAGCCTTTGCGTTGCTTTCATTTAATCAAAACAGTGTCATGGATAACTTGTGTAGCCAGTACTAGACACGATCTTTTAGAGGTCAATTCTCTGTGTAAAAGCAATATGTTGAGCTGGACTTCTCATATTTAACCTTATTTACTAAGAGATCCCTGTTTAACCTCCTGAGACCCGAGTGCGACTGATGTGTGCATTTTTAAAAATACAAATACTGTAGGGCTGCATTTACTAATTTTAATGAATAGAACCATAATGTACAGTGATAAAATATAACAAAAGTTATATTACAATGAAGCAAAATTACCCACAGATGTGTTAATGTTGAAAGTTTTCAACTTTTGAAGGAATAATGTCTCAAAATCCACTTATGTGGCCATCAAGTTTATCAGCGTGCTGATGCGGGAAAATGAATGGATTTTTTAAAGTGGCATATCAAACAAAACTAGAGATGCTATTCTTTACACCCAAACAGGTTTCAATGAAAAAACAGAGAGGTTTCTTACCAGAGGCACTTTTTTGGCTCTGCGCCCCTGGAAGCACTTCATGGAAATCAACGTCATGCTGATGTGACACGTGACATGGTGTGGCAGAAGTTTAACCCTTAAATGACAGTCTAGAGTCTTGTGAACAGTATTCAGTCTGTGTAACATAATTTAAATTATGTGTTGTGTATTGTGAAGCCAAAATACAATGTCCATGCATGTGGACGCGGGGTCGCACGAGATTAAGTGGTCATATTTAGCAGTATATCTTTATTATTTTCTTGTTTCTTACTTCATGGATGAGTTGGACCATATAGTGAAGGAAAAGCAGCAAGTCCTTCTCCAATACTTTTTAAAAAGCATCCCAGGATGTCATTTGTGTTATTTCATAAATTTGATCACTTCATTATTCTACAATCTGGAAAATAGTAATAATAAAGAATGAGAAGGTTTGTCTTAACTTTGGGCTGATTGTGTACTATACAGTATTCGTGTTTCAGTCACTGAGGATACACAGCTCTGTAGGTGCTGTCAGTTTATGGAAACATTTCCTTCAGTAACTCATTTGGCTACACGCTCAAATCATTTACCAGAACTCCTCACTGATGTCTAATCTACAATGTACTGCGAGGACATCTCGTCTCATAATGACTTGACAAAAATGGCAAAAGTTGAGCTGAGGTCAGCGCGCCAGTGTGTGAAAAATGAACAAATTATTTAAAGCGGCATATCAAATGAAACCAGAGACGCTATTCTTTACAACCAAACAGGTTTCAGTAAATTTTTTTGAAAAGGTTTCTTACCAGAGGTACATTTGTTGGCACTGCGCCCATAGAAGCAGTTCACGGAAATCAACGCCATGGTGTTTGGTCACGTGACTCTGTGTGTCAGAATGTTAACTCTTAAATGACTCAGAGTTCTTGAACAGTATGGAATGGGTTTAAATTAATTTAAATTATGCGTTGTGTATAGCGAATCCAAAATAGCCTCGCATGAGGCTGCGGGGTCACACGAGGTTAAAGCTGTGATAGACAAAAAAGTTATTTAAATGCAATGACATGTATGTGCATGTGTGTGTCTATAGCTACTTCCCTGAATGTGACCTCATAAATTTCGGCTCATGGTTTGTCTTTGCCTTCCCGCTCATGCTCCTCTTCCTCATCTTGGGCTGGATTTGGATTGCCTTCCTTTATGGGGGGCTCAATACACGGTACACACCCCCATCTACAGTAAACACACATGCTCTAGAAGATACTGTACATGCATACTCATGCATACATCTCTCAAATGTGTGTTTATTTGTACACAGACTGTGTATTAGCAAACATGATGAACGTGCAGCTGCAGAAGCTAAAGCCAAAACTGTTATTGATGAAGACTACAAAAAACTGGGCCCAATAAAGTAAGTCATGGAGTACTTTATCCTGTTTATCGACATACACACTAAATTTTTCACCTTCCCTCAATATAAAGTGTGAAAATTATATGTTTCCACAGTACCTGATCTGACCCTTAAAAATTAAAGCCCGACCAATATGGGATTTTTGAGACTGCTACCTATTTTAGAGAGGGAAAATTCACCGGTTACCGATCTGGTGGCTGATATATTAAATTTTTGAGCTGGAATTAAAACAGACCTTTTCTATGGGGATTTTGCACCGATTTTGCACCGATATGAACATGCAAAGGTACTCAGAAGGCTGCTTTCTTAAACAAATATTTTTATCAAAGAATATTTGACATTATTATTATACATTGTCAACAAATTCTAGAAATGAACACTGAGAAAATAAAAAAAATAAAAAAATACAATAAATAGCTAAATAAACATCAGTACTGTATGTTTAGTATCAGTCAGTTGCTGACCATTTAAATAAAGAAGAAATAAAAATAAAAGAAATAGCTAAATAAACATCAGTACCATTTAGTATCAGTCAGATGCTGACCATTAAAATAAAGAATAAATAAAAATAAAATAAATAGCTAAATAAACATCAGTACTTTTTAGTATCAGTCAAATGCTGACCATTAAAATAAAGAATAAATAAAAATAAAATATATAGCTAAATAAACATCAGTACTGTTTAGTATCAGTCAAGTGCTGACCATTAAAATAATGAATAAATAAAAAAATGAAATAGCTAAATAAACATCAGCATTATTGTTTACTATCAGTCAAATGCTGACTATTAAAATAAAGAATAAATAAAAATAAAAGAAATAGCTAAATAAACATCAGGACTGTTTAGTATCAGTCAAATGCTGACCATTAAAATAAAGAATAAATAAAAATGAAATAAATAGCATAATAAACATCTGTATTACTGTTTAGTATCAGTCAAATGCTGAATAAATTAATACTGCTGAGTCAAGTTAAACAGTGACAGTGGTTTTACACCGTATTCTACAATGCAAGTTCAGGGGAAACTTTCAACGGTGGAAAACCAGACTTTTAAATATTACATTTTATAAATGCAGTGACTGGAATTGTTCGGTTGAAGGGGGTACCAAACTGTGAATCTTGAACAAAACAGTTTGGTGAATACATGTTTACACATTAGCTTCCACTAAGCTGACAACATTGAAAGTAGCTACGTGATTAGCTAGTTATCTATAAGCTCGTTGTCACAGAGAGTAAAAGACGGACGTTGTTTATTTTACTTTCCAGCATTGTGTTTCACCAACTATGTAATAACATAGTGTGAAATCAACACTCAGCAGACACAATCCACCACCGCACCATTGTCTGCTGAGCTGCAAAAAGATGCCCTGATGTTTACCTTTCAATCTGCTAAATTACTGACTGCACTGACAAACTATAGCTGGCTAACATAGCAAACAATAGCAAAGATAAACATGAGTGACATGGTTGTCAGGGACAGGGTTAAAGTTATATTAGTAATATTGAAAAGGGAAAATGATGGGGTCATTGTTTATTAAGTTTCCATTATGTATTTCACAAACTAGTTAACAACTTACCGTGAAGACACCGCTGAACTCCGCCCTGTCAGCAGAACCACCGTCAGCTCAGAGTCAGCTCTGTAAACAGTGGAGTTGGAGTTGCTGGACAAACTACGCTATGACACCAATTCTAAAGCATTGTTTTCTGCATTATATGTTCTGAAAAAAAGTTTTCATATCTGCGCATATCGGTAAACATATACGCCGATACCGATATATCGGTGAAAGGCTAATGTAATCGGCCGACCGATATATCAGAGGGGCACTATTAAAAATTACCTTTTTTTTACTACATTTTTTAAGTTACCCAGCAAAACATTTTCAACAATGTTCTATTGTTCCTTTCCATCAGCAATTCAGTAAAAAAAGATTGAATTGCTCTCATCTATTCTTTATAGATTTGCAGAAGGATCTATTGCTTTCTTCTTCATTCTTTTTGCTGTCCTTCTGTTCACCCGAGATCCAAAGTTTGTGACAGGATGGTCCATTTTCTTCACCAAAGGGTAAGACACATCTCAGTGACAGACGGGTATTGAGCAATGTTAGAGATATCAAAAACACATGAATTTCCTGTCACATTTTAACTGAAAGATTTATGTTTTGGGTAATGAAAGATAAATCCAATACAAAAACTGTCATACTGAAAAAAATCTGAATAAACAGAATTTGAATATTTTGTTACAGTCATACATTTATATAAAATAAACCAAGCACTTTTCAATCTTTTTATAAGTATAAAGCTTCTTCCTTTTTGAAAACATAATTTGCCTATCGGTATAATTTGTCTGTCTAACTTTAGGTGACATTGTATTCTTAATTCAAATTTGAATGCTGGTTGCCATGTTAAATATTGCCATTTTTTCAGTATCTATTATTAATAGTAAAATATTGTATTTCGTAAAGTAGGCCTATATTATACAAAGTGACACTTTCTCATTAATTCACATTATAGTTGAAGGTCTAACGTGCAATACATTTTCAAACAAATATAAAAAATAAATCTGTGGCATTAGGAATTGGTCTATTCTTCATGCAAAAATATATGCAATTAGGAGTGTTTAGATTAATTATTATCTTTCAGAAAATATTAAAATAATCCCATTTATTTCAAAGGCCCATTCCAGTGTCTATTAATTGTCTCATTTTTGAAAGGTTTGAAAATTAGTAAATATACAATGTCAGTACATTAGTGTATCAATATTTATACAGGATTTCACTTACAAGGAAGAAAAGTAGTTTTATATATTTACATATGCAAATAAGAGAGTCCAGCACTAAGCATCCTCTCCTCTTTTAACTTTCTTTTTCTGTGGCCCATCACACTAATGCACACAGACAGAGAGTTCAAGAATATGGACCAGTTGACCTGCTCTCTCCATAGAGCTGACCTTTCTCTATCTGCAGGATGTCGGTTTACCTCAGGTCTTGTCTGAGTTACCCAGATAAACCCACAATTTATAGAAAAGAAACAGAGAGAAAGAGAACATGATTAATTTGTGCTCCACAAGATGTGAGGGTGATTCAGCATCTCTAGATGAGAGGAACATGTTTAAAAGCACACTGTCTTGGAACAATAAGAGATAATAAATTGGTTTGCAGGGTTGTGGCTAATACATTGATTCAGTGGTACATATTAATGTGCTGAGATGCTAAATCAAGATTGCTTGTTGCATTAATGTTGAATGTTTTTCGAATCTGCAAAATGTCATCAACGTTTTTCCTGTTGCATATTATTTAATACAGTTTATAAATAAAGGTGATGTCTTTATAAGGAATAGTTTACCCAAAAATGAAAATTCTGTTATCATTTACTCAGTCTCATGTTGTTCCAAACCCATATGATGTTAAGCGGAGTGTTAGTCACCATTATCTTTTATTGTATGGAAAAAGATGAATTGAAACATGAGAGTAGAGTAAATGATAACAATTTAAATGGTTGGGTGAACTATCCCTTTAATATGCAGATTAAACTATAAGTAAGCAATTTAAATATGTGAGCCTTAATGAAAAGTGTAAACAATGTTGTGCTATCTAAACATTGCAACCAGCCCGCTATAGCAACATTGGTTCAACCAATTTTCAGGCAGTACTATCTTTTTGTAAAATCAATGGCGGGGTGGAAGTTGCGGCTCGTGACCACAGATATAGGTGGGACAGATCTTGCTTTATATAAAAAAATTTTTTTTACATTATTCTACTCGTTCAACTCATCATTCAAACACAAAGGCACTGACATAATATGTGTTGTCCTTGCATTAATTCACCACAAGGCGGCACATAATCAATATAATGTTGTTTTTAATATTCTAAATAAGAATGCTTTATCTTAAAATGTTGACTTGTTATAGATCAAAATCTAAATCAAATATTATTTTATAGTGTTAAGTGTTGTTGAAGAAATGCTTTATAATGAAAATAATGTTTTAAATCACAGTAAATTTTACTTATCTTTTGATTGCCAAACCTGCAGAACCAAGTTGTTTGATAGTCAGTTTGTCTTGAATTTGCTGTAGAAACAACACGCTGTTACACACACGTTTATCAATAGTACTCGTCATGCTCACAATCTGTCACACTGTTGGCATGCACTAATACTAAATTTACCTTTGGTTTGGTGCTATGTATGGGTAGATTAATTTCTGACCCAATGTGTCTCAATTGAGGGCTTGTTGCCATACCATATTTGACCACAGATTTCCACTGGGAAAACTGAGGGGTGCTGTGGAGTTTGGGGGGCAGCAGACACTCTGCCCCCCAAATATAACTATATCAAACACTGTGTAACGGAGCTTTCAGCTACTTTACGACTTAGAAATAGGAATAAATCTTATACTAGGCCTGCTTTTAAATGCATATGTCAGCATTTTGAACACATTTACTGGAAAACGAATTACATTAATGGCAGTGTATAGTTTGGATCTATGTTTTCAAGTGGATGAATATTTAGGCAGGGCTCTGCCCTACCTGCCCATCTAGATGAGCCATGGCTGGTGGGAAATTTTCATGAGAAAACCTGCTTGAAAACTTATTTTAGCATTAGTGTTTGGTGATGCTAGTGGCATAAAAAATACGCACTTCACCTTCAAACGATTATTTCCGATAGTAAATTAGGATAGTTTACCCAAAAATGAAAATTCTCTCATCATTTACTCACCCTCATGCCATCCCAGATGTGTATATATAGAAAAAAAGATTTTTAGAAGAACAGTTCAGCTCTGTATGTCCTCACAATGCAAGTGAATGGTGATCAGGCCTTTGAAGCTCCAAAAAGCAGATAAAGTCAGCATAAACACAATCCAACAGATTGGATTATGCACAATCCTCTAGTGGTTTAATCAATGTCTTCGGAAGCAATTCAGTTGGTTTTGGTGATCATGATTTCAAGCACTATTACACTTCCTATATCGCCATCTAGCACTCTGCACATGCCTCAAGCATAGGAAGTGTAATCGAGCTTGAAATCATGATTGTGCCTAGAGACTGCAGTAGCAAGACCTTGAAAGTTCTGGCCACTGTTCACTTGCATGTTTTGGACCTACAGAGCTGAAATGTTCTTCTGAAAATCTTTGTTTGTGTTCTGCATAAGAAAGAAAGTCATAAACATCTTAGATGGCATGAGGGTGAGTAAATGATGAGAGACTTTTCATTTTTGGGTGAATTATACCTTTGACTGAAAAATGGTTGAAAAGCAGTCAACTTGCTTACCAGATCTGACTACTAGGTTTCAACAATTCAACCACACATGAAGCTAGCATGAATAATTCAATCTTGCTGTGTTCTCAGGGGCTTAACTTACTGCATGAATTCTCAGCAAAACAGTTTCAACACAACAGAACAGCTAGTTCTATTTTTGAGTTGAGGGTCACATGAAATATCATGTACTGTTGTCCACTTTGCTAATTAGAGCTTGAATTAGCAATGTGACTTGGTTTATATCTGTTTCTCTGTGCATCTCTAAATGTATGTTTACCTCTCTCTCTGCTTTGGTCTTTCTCCAGTTATGTATCTGATGCTGTTACTGGAGTCATTATCATCTCCATACTCTTTTTCTTTCCATCCCAGCGTCCATCTATATGCTGGTGGTTTGATCCGAGAGGTGAGTAAACAGTTGATTGATCTCCTGTTTTGTGGTTTTATGACTTGAATGAGCCGTGGAGTATGAAATCAGCTCATAAACTTTAAATTGTGCAAAGACTGAAGTGTGTATATTGATTCAAAATAATCAATATACACTCACAGAGCACTTTATTAGGAACACTGTGGTCCTAATAAAGTGCCCAGTGTGGTCTTCTGCTATTGTAGCCCATCCGCCTCAAGATTTGATGTGTTGTGCATTCTGAGATGCTATTCTGCTCACTACAATTGTACAGAGTGGTTATCTGAGTTACCCTAGCCTTTCTGTGAGCTCTAAATATTGAAATATCAAATATTGTAAAATGGGGAAGTTTTATTTTATTTTTTTATTTTTTTTGGCAGACACCATCGGTGTCAGTACACACTGTTACATTATTAACTTTCTAATACAGTTTATTCTGGCAGCCGAATAGGTTTCTAGATCATGTGTGAATCGGGTTTATGTTGAAAAAGACGAGGAATGTTAATGATTCTGATTAGTGTGTCTGAGAGTGATCCAGCAGTGAACACTAACTGTGGAGCCACTGTGTTGAGATTATAATAATCTCAAAGAAATCTTACAACCACTCACTGTCTACTCATTCATTTTCAATTCTTTATTTTTTAAGCTTCTTTATTCTAATTTTATCTGGTGCAAGTTAGTAGTTTTACATCACAAAAATATTGTGATAGCAGTATTCCCTGTGTGTAAAGGGTTAAATATGCCTTGGGTTATGTTGGCATCTAAATCCTGCCAGTAATTTCTAAAGCCCTCTGTTGGTCACAAAATGTGTCAGCACCAGCATAAAAACATCAGCCTTTCTGGAATCCTTCAAATGAATCAAAAGTCAGACTTCATTTCCTCTGCTGCCAGATGCAGTATTTTACCACCAGTTCCAAATCAATTTTCTTTCCTAGTGCAATTCAAAATATGCAATCAAAATCAGACTTTTCATGCAACAAAACAAAGTGTACATCTGGAGCAGGCTTGAGAATAGAATCAACTTTAACTTAGCACAGTGTTGCATATTAATGAACATCTACCTACTATGTGGTTCAAAAGTCTGAGTCCACTTTTGAAAATGTTTCTATAATGCAATTTTAAAATATAATAATTTTTTTATTACAAATATATAATCAGCATAACAATGATTGAAAATTTAGTTATAAAATGAATTTCAGACTTTCTAAAGTATTTGGTATGCCTCAATTTTGCTGGAATGACAGCATGCACTCAAGCTGGTATAGACTCCACTCGTTTGTACAAAACCTGATGATTTGTGTTATCCACCATGATTTGAAAATGTTCCAAAGTAAATCTTGTATGCTTCAATGGAAGCAAGGAAATCCGACATTTTGTACTACATGATCAATGTCACAAATTTGATTAGTGACCTAGAAATAGTGCAGAATCTTAAATATTTCTTATTCATTTTAAGTCATAATATTTGTTTTACATTTTTCCAAATCCTAAGACATTTAACACTTAAGATTTCCAGAAACAGCCAGACAGTCCTCTTAGTGGTTCTCAGGGTTATAATTCATTTTCATTTCTTTCTCTGCCTCTCTAGCTTCAAATACTCCATATGTACCCCTGTTGTCATGGAGAAAGGCTCAGGAGTGTGTGCCATGGAATATCATTTTGCTGCTAGGTGGTGGATTTGCAATGGCTAAAGGCTGCGAGGTACCTCATTATCTGCTTTTCCCCATCTGGACTGAAATACAAGTTGAAACTTCTTACTGAAGTTCTGATGCATTAAATCTGTTGATAATTCAATGTTAAAATATAAAGAAATTGGAAATATTAAAAAAATAAAATAAAACAATTCATCCCATGAATCTGGGAGTCTATATACTCATCTAAATGATACAATACTTTTAGCATTAAGCATTAAGAGCTTCTACCTTACCGTCACCTTATCCCTATACACCCATCTTGACTAGCCTAACACAGCAACATTGAAGTGATTTTGGGTTGGGACTATCTGCTTATTCGACCAAAGCCGGAACAAGTGTTTAGGAAACGTTTAAAAACAGTTATCATTTTTGCAGTTCCATTTGGTGATGCTAGAGGCACAGAAATGACACACTTTAGCTTTAAACCTATTCATGTGTTTTTGTTTTGGAATAGGAGTCAGGGTTAGCAGTATGGATAGGAAGCCACTTGGAGCCTCTTGCCCAGGTTCCTCCTGCTGTCGCGGTCATCCTCATCACAGCCTTCATTGCCTGCTTCACTGAGTTTGCCAGTAACACTGCCACCATTATCATCTTTCTCCCTGTCATCGCTGAACTGGTACTGTATGGACACACGTACAGCAAAATCAAAGCTTGTGTTATTTATGATATATATGAGCTCAGAGTCATATATACAATGCTTTCAGAAAGTATTCAGACCCCTTCATTTTTGTCGCATTTTTTTATGTTGCTGCGTTATGCTGAAATGCTTCAAATTATTATAATTTTTTTTTTTACATAAATCTACACTCCATACCCCATAATGACAAAGCAAAAATCAGATTAAAAAAAGTGAAATATCACATTGACATAAGTATTCAGACCCGTAACCCAGTACTTAGTTGAAGCACCTTTGGCAGTGATTACAGCCTCAAGTTTTTGGGTATGATGCGACAAGTTTTGCACACCAGGATTTGGGGTTTTTCTGCCATTCTTCTCTGCAGATCCTCTTAACCTCTGTCAGGTTGGATGGGGACCATCAGTGGACCATCAGTGGCCATTTTCAGGTCTCTCCAGAGATGTTTGATTGGGTTCAAGTCTGAGCCAATCAAGGACATTCACAGAATTGTCTCTAAGCCACTCTTGCATTGTCTTATCTGTGTGCTTAGGGTCATTGTCCTGTTGGAAGATGAACCTTCGGCCCTGTCTGAGGTCCTGAGCACTCTGGACCAGGTTTTCATTAAAGATATCTCTGTATTTTTCGCTGTGTTCAGCTTTCCTTCAACTCTGACCAGTCCCCCAGTCCCTGCTGCTGAAAAACACCTGCACAGCATGATGCTACCATCACAATACTTCACTGCTGGGATAGTATTGCACAGGTGATGAGCGGTGCCTAGTTTCCTCCAGACATGACGCTTGGAATTCAGGCCAAACAGTTCAATCTTCGTTTCATCAGACCAGAGAATCCTGTTTCTAACAGTCTGAGAGTCCTTTAGGTGCATTTTTTATGTGTCTTGCATTGAGGAGAGGCTTCCGTCTGGCCACTCTGCCATAAAGCCCAGATCGGTGGAGTGTTGCAGTGATGGTCATCCTTCTGCAAGTTTCTCCCATCTCCACACATGATCTCTGGAGCTCAACCAGAGTGACCAACGGATTCTTGGTCACCTCTCTTACCAAGGCCCTTCTCCCCCGATTGCTCAGTTTGGCCTGGTGGCCAGCTCTAGGAAGAGTCCTGGTTGTTCCAAACCTCTTCCATTTAAGAATTATGGAGGCCACTGTGCTCTTGTTAACCTTCAATGCAGCCGATATTTTTTTGTAGCCTTCCCCAGATCTGTGCCTTGACACAATTCTGCCTCTAAGCTCTGCAGGCAGTTCCTTTGACCTCATGGCTTGGTTTTTGCTCTGATATGCATTTTCAGCTGTGAGACCTTGTATAGGCAGGTGTGTGCCTTTCCATATCATGTCCAATCAATTGAATTTGCCACAGGTGGACTCCAGTCAAAGTGTAGAAACATCTCAAAGAAGATTCAGAGAAATGGGATGCACCTGAGCTAAATTTCAAGTGTCAAAGCAATGGGTCTGAATACTTATGTCAATGTGATATTTCAGTTTTTTCTTTTTAATAAATTTGAAAGTGATCAAAAATCTGGTTATTGCTTTGTCATTATGGGGTATGGAGTGTAGATTGATGTGAAAAAAAATAATAATGTAAAGCATTTTAGCGAAAGGCTGCAACATAACAATGTGGAAAAAAAACAGGAAGGGGTCTGAATCCTTTCTGAATGCACTGTATGCTATGATTTATGTTTTATAATATGAAAAATAAAAATAAATTGTAACGTTACACTGTAAAAAGTGGTAAACAAACAGTGCAATTGTTACCTTGAGATTCTATTTTTTATTGATTTTAGCCTTGAAAATGACTTCTGTTGGTGACCTAAAGAGAGGTTGATTCAGTCATATTAAGTCATATTTTTGACTTAAATAAAACCAGTTAATTTAGTGTTAACTGACTTTAAAATAATAGATCCACCAAACATTAGAAATAGATTCTCAAGAGGAAACTAAATAATCTAGTCTTTTAAAGCATTGAATTTTACTTTGAATTTAAAGCATTAAATCCTGTGCCTGTTTAAAGTCTTCTGATTTGTGTATATTTTTAGGCCATCCGTGTGAAAGTCAATCCACTGTACTTCATGATCCCAGCAACAACAGGTTGCTCTTACGCTTTCATGCTTCCTGTGTCGACACCTCCCAACTCAATCGCCTTTGCCTCTGGACACCTGATGGTCAAAGATATGGTGAGAAGAGCAGCCAACCATAAAACACATGAAAAATTGTTATATCAGAGCACACAGATGTTATTACTTTCAAATGAGTAAAAGGTGCACTCAGTAATATAAATTTATATTCACTGACACCTAGTGGCGTAGATGCAGCAATACGCAAAAACAGAAGTTCTCAGTTACCGTCATTGTAACAATGCGCTATTTCGCAGTCAGCCAAAATTTATATATTCTGCGAGTAGAAGCATCCAATTATAGGCAGTGGTGGAAATGGCCGGGATTCATTGGAAGGACTACATGTCGACTTCCGGTGTGATCATGTTGTTTTGAATTGGAACTGCATCCCCCCTCTAAATTGCTTCCCCGGGTTCCATCCACCCCAACTACAATTTCTTTGTGTTTTAAAAAATTCCTGAGTGCACCTTTAAGCGTGGTGTTGGGGTTTGCAGGTGAAAGACTGTGTTAATATGATGTGTTTGTGTGATGTTGGGTTTTTAACAGGTGAAGACTGGGTTTGTGATGAACATCCTGGGCATTGTGTGTGTGTCTCTAGCCATGAACACATGGGGTCTTCAAATGTTTAATCTACACATGTACCCTGATTGGGCAAGACCTTTAAACATTACCTCAGTAACTGTGCCTACACATACCATACCAGCTATGAATATGACAGGCTAGAGAACAGACTCGAACTAGGACATATGTGTACATGCACACAACGTATTCTTATGATGTGATTTAAATCCATGTATATAAGACCAAGTGAAAGATTTAACAATCAAAATTACACATTCAGTTTGGATTCTGTATATACTGTAGATATAAGACTGAAAAGAAATGGAAACTGAACTCTTAATTTGCTGAACTAAGGAATTTCCCTCAGTGGATGGATCAACACATTACCATGACCTCACTTCCTGCTCAGCACTGGCCTATTGTGCCTTGAAGAAAACTTTAACAGTTTGGGAGACTTTGAAGAAGTACACTAAATGGCCAAAAATATGTGGACACCCCCTTCTAATTAAAGAGTTTGGTTACTCCGTTAATACCAGTGAAGATAAATCATAATTCTACTCCAAACAATGCCATTCTAGGGCATTCGGTGCTTCCAACTTTATGGCAACAGTTTGGGGAGAGCCCTTTTCTATTCCAGCATGACAATGCCCCTGTGCACAAAGCAAAGTCCATAAGGAAATGGTTTACTGTGTCTGATGTTGAAGAAATTGACTGGCCTGCACAAAGCCCATACCTGAACCCCACTGAACACCTTTGGGGTGAATTGGAACACCAACTGAAAGCCAGACCCCATCGCCCAACATCAGTGCCGGACCTCAGTGATGCACTTGTGTCTGAATGGGAGCAAGTCCCTGCAGCCATGTCACTACATACAGTATAGTGGAAAGCCTTCCCAGAAGAGTGGAAGTTGTTATTGGTCAACAAAGGGGGAAATTGATGCCTGTGGTTTTGAAATTGAAGGTTCATCAAGCACATATGGTGTCCACAAACTTTTGGCCACATAGTGTATATAATGTTTATAAATGTAGTTTAAAGGTGGACTTTAAATCTTAAAAGAATCCTAAGCATCATTTTGTAGGTTGTAAATTTGTTCTATTAATGTAATTTGTATAAATAGTTGTTTTCTTCCAGTTGTTAATATGCAACATTTCAATGTTAAATTGTTATCATCTTGTGTTTATTATCCATGAAACCTAATTAAAGCTTTGATCCAACAAAACTATGTAGCGTTATTGGCAAAGCCCCTAATCGGACCAAGTGACAGATTTAACAGGCAGTTTTAAAGGAGATATGAATGTTGTAGTTCATTGAACAGAAAAGTAGAAATGTATTAGAAAGGACTATGGGAAAGCGGAAATGTAAATGTACAGAGGACCAAAACCAGCCAAAATTACTTTTTTAGAAAAAGAAGTATATGTGTGTCCAAGTTCTTTGAAAACCATTTTATTTGAAACCAGCAATCATAGCACTCACATAAGCTTTCATAACAGGCTGATGATGTTTAATGGTTTCAGACTTGCACACTTCCCTTTCTCACACATGATTTTTGGTATCTTCCTTTTAAGGGTCATTAATCTAATTTGTGTTTTATATACCATGTCATGTGGTGTGAGTAAGTACGTATAGTTGTGCAGTGTGATCTGTGTTTAGGTCTCATGTAAATCTGAGCAACTTAATGGGTCCGTTTGCATGTGTTCAGTGCCCAGCTCATAGTCACAGGATTGTTTACGTGTGTGTGTGTGTGTGTGTGTGTTCAGTGCCCAGCTCAATATGAAGCTGACAAGTTCTACTAAATTCAAGTATTCAATTCAGTATCCATATTTTAGTGTTGAGATGAATCTATAATCATATTCAAGACTCCATTAACTTACAGTATGATGATGATGTACTTAAGAAAATGTCTCTCTGTTTTCTCTCAGGTATGCTCTGTCAATATTTTCTGATATATGACTTCTAGTAAATTATTATGAACTGAATTTTGATGTTACAGCATCATTACTGAGAAGCAAATTAAGATATCTAAATAGAAGCATTTATTGGTTTAGTGTCACACTTAATATCACAGTGTATATGTTACTCCAAGTACTGAGTAATACTCAGAGTACTCTGAGAACTACCCGCATTTAGTATGCACTTTCACACATTTCTTGCAATTATATGTACATAACTATTGCAGTATTCATGTTACTCTGTAGTTACAGTAGTATGACCTACAGTGTAATTGCTGTTAGTAACATGTTATATTTGTAGCACGGACACTATAAAATAGTGTTAATGGATTCGTTTTCATATGTTTTACATATATTTTAGCCTAAGATTTACACTTTTAAATTTCATACCAAAAATCCATCAAATTAAATTAAATTTGATTTGATTTTATTAAAGATAACTCGATTCAATTTGATGAAATGTTATGAAATTGAAATGCATAAATCTTAAAATTATTTACTGAGTGCATATTGAAATTTTCAATTTTGTTCATAAAGAAATGCATTTTGTTCTACGCCCCTGCTTGTAAATCAGGATATAGCAAATTTTGAAGCTCTAACATTAGAGAAAAGTGCAACAGTCAACTGAGTTTAATGACTGTAAATCACAGTGCAGATACCATTCAAATTAGGGATGCACAATTAATCAAATAAAAAAAATGAGATTACAATTAATGCTATCACAAACAATTAAACGCAAAAAGTGTCAGTTATAGCATTACATTGAGGTCTACTCCCAATGTTTTTTCTTCATTAACCAATGACAGACATGTCCATTGCTCGATTTTTATGTATTATTTTGTCAAAATGTAAATAACAGTTTTAAACCTGCAGAGAGGGCCAACGGGAAGTTAACTGTTTAGGCACTGTCTTGATTTACTAATATAAAACGGCCATAAAGCTGTTCATGAAAAGAAACAGTTCTCAGCTTGTTTTGGATGTGTGGCCTACATAAAGAATATAGGATGCAGATACCCTAGACAGATTTTATTTGTCTAAATTAATCGCAATTAGATTATCAAGGGAAATTATAATAATTGTGCAGCCCTAATACAAATGCATGAGTAAAGCCGTAAAGTTAACCCTATCTGTTTGTGACTTTTCTTAAAAAACAGCAATTTTTTTCATTGTAAACTTCAAACATTTTGAAGATTAGAGGACAGGCAGTCAATTCATAAAGTGATAAGCTGTTTCCTCACAAAAGCAGCTTATTTAGTGTATGGCACACTTACCGGTGTCCCCGCGTTGAGCTTTTTTTTTTTACCCCCCTCCCGGGGGAGGGGCTGTTATTTATGTGAAAGGATTCAAGTTTGGTGAACTTTCATATACAAATTGGCAGCGTTGACCAAGAGGAAGTTGCTTGGTTTGGCAGTGACCTCTGTGTGTGCAGTGCTTCATACATAGCTACACTGAATATTCACAATGGACAAGGAAATAATTTAACTGGTGTTAAATAGGCTGCTTGACAAGTACTTTTTTGCGGGTTTAACATCCGCCACCTTCTTCACCTGCAGAATTCGGTAGTGCAAAGGAAATGTAACCGAGCCTTTAAAAACAGACATAGAGGATTTTCCATCTTCTGGTCTCTACCATATCTTCACTATTGATGTGTGTGTGTGTGTGTGTGTGTGTGATACAGCGTCAGTGAGGAGCAGTATGAAGATGCTCTGGTTGTGTTACTCTTCTCCGATGACTCAGAGTGCAGGTCAACTGCTTGCTTTATTTACTCTCTGTTTATTCATGGCTGGGGCCACTGCTGCCCTACTCCACTGGCTTACAGACTTTCTAAAATATGATGTTCAGAGAGCAGGGGTTGCAGCTGGTATCTATGCTACAGTGGTGTTGATACTGTCATTTCTCATCCATCTGTTCTTATGTGCCTTCATACTGATCTTCTCAATGTTGGGCACAAGACAGGGCCGTAAACTCCTCATGTCCACATCTGTGATGATTGTAGTGCTTTACATCTTACCCAACATGGCTACCAACATTGCAACTCTAACACATGTGGTGAAATGTGCATCAGAAAAGCTTTCGCAAAGTCTCCCGAGCAGCTCAGAGCTCATCAACACCATAAAGGACGATACAGTCAAAAGAGCAGAGGAGAGTGTGGAAGGGACTTTAGTACAAACACTGCAAATATTAGTGTTTCAGAAGTGAAGGAACGGTTGAATTTCTTGAGTAAACGAGTGCAGGAGGATTTCTCTGAAGTTAAAAGTCACGTACAGGATCTGAAGTTGCTAATGAGCAAAGTCTTTGGAGCGGCTTTTGTTTGGTATTTGTTTATGGAGTCTATCATCTACCTCCTCTCATATTTGACATCTGTGAGATTTGACAACACATATATCACAGGTGGGCTTAGGAGCAAAGCAGCTAGTAAAGGGATCACTGTTGAAGCAAAGGATGTGAAAAATGTGGTGAACTCCATCAGTTTTAGAATAACTAAAAGGGAACTTTGCAGATGTCTGACTCCCTTGCTGGTGATAACTCTGTATCTTCTAATGACAATCTTTCTGATAGTTCTGGACCACTTCTTGTACTCCTTAGTGAAATCAGGTGGCCCTTGGATTTCCAACATACCATTCACCAACGTCAGCATCATTGTCCACTTCATGGTAATTAATTCCACCAGCTTTCTGACAATTGTGATACACATGATGACAACGAATGTCGATTTTCTCTTCCATATTCTGTTTTGTCACAGGTTGGAACTATGCTGTACATCTGTCAGATTGTTAACACAGACTGTCTGATAGAATTGTTTAACTTCAATAGATCTTACACAGCCCTTATTCACTCAGATCTAAATGTGTGTCATGTCCAGCCCAGTAAGCTGAACCTAAGTGCAGTGATGGCGCTGGTGTTCCTGTATCTGTTCAGCTACACCATGTTGCTTCTGGAGGTCTATGTACAATGCCTTTGAAGGAAAGTTGCAGCTTCTTTCTTCCAGCAGCAAGAGGAAAGAAGGATCGAATTTCTTATTAAGAAAATTCAAGCAAAGCAAAAAACAAGACAAAATCAATGTGGCAGGGCAGAGGGCGGGGCCGGGCCATGATTCTGCACACCCGGCCCCTAATTAGGCTGATTAAGCCGAGAGGGATAAAGGTGACCAGAGACGGCAGTGCGACAGAGAGAGATTTACTGGCAGCTGCTGTCTCTGGTCGCGTTTATCCCTCTCAGGCTTAATCAGCCTAATTAGGGGCCGGGTGTGCGGAATCACGGTCCGGCCCCGCCCTCTGCCCAGCCACAATCAAGTTTTCTTTATAGAAACCAAACACCAGGATGAAGATACCAAGAAACAGATCTCTGGCATGACAAGGGGAATAAACTGATCATATCAGTGATGTCGAAATTCATCCTAAATTCATCCTATAGAGTATATGTCACTGACATATCTGTACAGTCCTGGATCATAGAGTCTTTGAGATTCCTGGTCACGACAATCCCCCAGAACCTGAAGGTGAAGACCTTTTGAGACTCCAGAGGTTGAACTTCTTTTGCCAGCTGTGGAAGTTCAACTTAAAAAAGTTGCTAAAGTCAGGACTGCTAAAAGGATAACTGGTGCACCCCTGCCCTCCCCACAGTACTTACAAATACAAATCTAGAGTGACGTGATCACACGAGAACTGGACATGCTGCTCCAGAATGCTCTTGTACCCTGAAATTGACCCCATTTTGCAGAGTTACCGGCAAGCGGCATTTCCCGTCAGACATTTTTGGATCAATTCAAATGTGTTCACCTTTTACTGTGGTGTACTGTGCATTGTGCGCGCAATTTCTTAGACTCATGGAAAGCAGGAAGTAATCACGTTCAATCCGAGACACTGGTTTGGATCCCATGGAAACCAGGAACTAGGCTAATATAGGTCACATAAATAATGAAGAGCATGATGTAGAGGTTGCACTTTCCGGTATGGGTTAATAAAATATGCATTCATGTTAACTAAGCTTGGGATCAATGCCGTTTTCATGCATCGATAATCAGAACATTTCCCGATGATTATCCATATATATATCGTGATTTTTTCAGATATAAATAGGGCTACCCGTTGCACAATAGTCTGTGTTTTCAAACTTTCAGCAACCTTTGGTAAAGCGTGAGTGGCAGGGTAAATTAAAGGGGGTCACACACCGGATGTGTCTGATGGATGACATGACACGTTCTAAAATTCCAACAATTATTTTCTGTGAAGGTACATACACAGCACTGGCACGCCATCTCTCGAGGCTGCTCAAAAATCTGCAGCGCCACAGAGCGTAACTCGCATAGTTTTCCATTAAAGTTGACCCAAATCATTATCAAAGGACAATGACTTTTTACTCTAGCCTTCAGTGGATGATACTGTGTATATGTATATTTCATATGGTCCACACCAGTGGTTCTCAAGCCTGTTCCTAGAGCCTCCCCAACACTGCACATTTTGTATATCTCCTTTTCTGACACAACCAAATTTAGGTCTTGGAGTCTTCACTAATGTAGCTGATGAGTTGAATAAGGTGTGTTTGATTAGGGAGATATCCAAATTGTGCATTTTGGGGGTCGGGGGCTCCTGCAAACTCATCAATGTCACTTTCATTCTTGAAGTACAAAAACCTTCATAACTTCTGTATGTATGTGTCCTGTGCAAGGAGCTCTAAAATCGCATCTTATGTTGTGATACCTGTGCCTTGCGACCTGCTTCAGTAAATGTTATATCACCCCCCTGTGGTCTCCCAATGCTATTATGCCAGACATTCAACAGAAGCCCAGCTGAGTGAGTTGGAAAGCACGCAAATTAGGCTTCTAATTTAAATGTCGGCTAATGTAAATATATCGATGCCTCAAAAATATATTCATAAAATAATGTGCTGATATATCAATACATGCCTAATGTTAACTAAAAACACAACTGACGCTGCAGACATTTCACCTAAAAAAAAAACATCCAGTTTTGGCCACTGGTTTAGTGGTTTAGAATTTTAATAAGCAACAACTGATTTCAGCGGCAGAACTTTTGACCTCCTGTTGTCGATTTCACAGTGTGATCCATCTGGAGGAAAGGGCATAAAACAATCACAGACCCCACAGGCCACAACCTTTGTACTTCTGCCATGTGGCAAGTGTTACAAATCACTGCGAACCAAAACATTCATTTATTCCCAATGGCCATCTCAATCTATAACAGCACAGCTATTGTGGTCTTTTATACTGTGCAATATTCTCTTAGGCATTATGCAATAAAGATGTATTACTATATATAAATATATATTTACACTGGCACCAAAAGTTTGGAATAATGTACAGATTTTCCTGTTTCAGAAGGAAATTGGTACTTTAATTCACCAAAGTGGCATTCAACTGATCACAAAGTATAGTCAGGACATTACTGATGTAAAAACAGCACCAACACTATTTGAAAAAATTCATTTTTGATCAAATCTAGACAGGCCCCATTTCCAGCAGCCATCACTCCAACACCTTATCCTTGAGTAATCATGCTAAATTGCTAATTTGGTACTAGAAAATCACTTGCTATTATATCAAACACAAGTGAAAGCTATTTGGTTCATTAAATAAAGCTTAAAATGGTCTTTGTGTTTGTTTTTGAGTTGCCACAGTATGCAATAGACTGGCATGTCTTTAGATCAGTATTAGGTCAAAAATGGCAAAAAAGAAACTCTAGAAACTCAATCATTGTTTTGAGGAATAAAGGCTATAAAATGCTTGAAATTGACAATTTCAAAAAATATTTCATACAAAGGTGTACACTACAGTCTTCAAAGACAAAACAACTGGCTCTAACAAGAACAGAAAGAGATGTGGAAGGCCAGATGTACAACTAAACAAGAGGATAAGTACATCAGAGTCTCTAGTTTGAGAAATAGATGCCTCACATGTCCTCAGCTGACAGCGTCATTGAATTCTACCCTCTCAACACCAGTCTCATGTACAACAGTAAAGAGAAGACTCAGGGGTGCAGGCTTTATGGGAAGGATTTAAAAGAAAAAGCCACTTTTGAAACAGAAAAACAAAAAGAAAAGGTTAGAGTGGGCAAAAAAACACAGACATTGGACAACAGATAATTATGTTATGGATCTTAAACCCATTAAGCTTTTGTGGGATCAGCTAGACTGTAAGGTGTGTGAGAAGTGCCCGACAAGACAGCCACATCTATGGCAAGTGCTACAGGAAGCGTGGGGTGAAATGTCACCTGAGTATCTGGACAAACTGACAGCTAGAATGCCAAGGAAAGGCAAAGCTGTCATTGCTGCACGTGGAGGATTGTTTGATGAGAACTCTTTGAAGTTCTGAACATTTTTTTCTAATTGTAATAGTAATTTTTCATGTTATTAATGTCCTGACTATACATTGTGATCAGCTGAATGCCACTTTGGTGTATAAAAGTACCAATTTATTTCCATAAGAGCAAAATCTGTACATTATTCCAAACTTTTGGCCAACAGTGTATACCGTTGCATTAGGTAAGCAATTTGCATATACCTATACAGTATAAGGTTTTGGTCTGTTTATCTAGTTGTTTATTCTTGTGATGTTTTTTCATATAAATATATAATTTATATGTGCTCAGTGCTCAGAGCACCTTTAAACTGAAATAAATTCCTTGTGTTTGAGCACACTTGGCCACAAAAGGCTTTTGTAATTAAATGTGCACATTTAATTAATTTCTACACTTGCCTTCATATTTAAATCATATCTATGATTTTGTACTTCCTATTTGCTGAATTATTATTGTTGTTGTTAGGCAACTATTAATTCTAATAATAACTATAAAACCAGCAATGATAATGATAATAATAATAATAATGATAATAAAAATAATGGAATCCGAGTAAATATTAATCATGAATTTGATTGAATTCATAACTCTACTCAACAGCAAAGTTTGGTAGCAAACCTCAGAAAACAATTCACAAAACCAACAACATTACTAACTTTCTTCAAAGCTTATTTTTCTCTATGTTTCAAGGGGCTGGGTGCTCTGACATCGCAATTTGTGAGTGCCTTCTCCCATGCAACGAACATTGCGTGACAGTGACAACGTTTTTGAAAAAAAATAAAAAATAAAAAAAAATAAATAAATGTGGTTCATTACATGTAAGGTTAATGTTCTATTGAGATTTAAATAAACAAAATCAACCTCTCTACCCTAAACCTTAAACCTAACCGATAGTGTCAGAAAAAGCAAATGTGAGATGAAAAACACAATTTCTGAAGCAACCACGTAATTTTGTGGTGCTTCTATGACACTTTGGACTCATGTGTCGACTCACGTGCTCTTCAGAACCTGGTCCTTTGTATCGCATATCCAACACTTTATCAGTTGAGCTTCCATGCAATTTGATCACACTTAAACAAGCTTGTTAAAGTAGTTGGTTATGTAAGGCAAAGGTTAAAATGAGTCATGCGCTATAGTAAAAGTGTTTATATGTCATAAGATTGCATTATGTGAGGAACAGGGCAAAAAGTAAGCGATTATGAACTGATAATCTGCCGTTTTACACGTGATTTGAGTGAAAGGGGATAAAGTCTTTGTTGCTTAAGCACCTCTAGTGTTCATTCCACCAGGAAATTGCCGTGTTACATAAAAATCATTTTGCAAAATGTAGTTATTGTAATATGATTCTTTGACCAGTTTGCAAATGCCACTCGGGGAGAACTATGTCGTCGGAGACAGTAAAAATGCGACTTTCAAACCAATCGAATTTAACAACATCCTCTCTCACACTATCTTCTCTCTTGATTTTACTCTAGCAAGGAAAGTTACTTTTTACTTTTTTAATACTTAAGTACAATATAATGTGAATACTTTTTTTTTACTTTCACTCATGTTTTACTTATGTTTTTGGCTAAATACTGTAATTGAGTAAAATGTTCACTCAGTATCCATCCTTTCACTTAAGTATAAAATCTCAGTATTTTTGTGTACTTTATATGTACATATCTGCATTGATATAAATATTTTCATTTGGTAAGGGGGAGCGGTGGGGCTGTATTCATCATTGGCTTAATCTGTGTGTTTGCTACAAAGCAACAGAACTTAGAATAGAACCTGACATCAAACATAAAACAAAACCTTGAAACAGTGTAAATGTGAATTGCATTTATTTAGAAATATTTGTGAGACTTCTAAAGCTCAATAACAGACAGCAGAACCTGATTTTGTCAGTTCAGTTACTTTAGGGCATTGCACAGCTGTCAGCTTTCTCCACTGGAAGACAGAATATTCTTTCATTAGGGATTTAAGAGGAAAAACAAAATTTCAACACCTTTAGAAAAATGTCAACCTCTTGAACTTCTTCAATTGGCTGGGTACATTTTCAAATACACACTGAAACATTCATTTGTCTAGAATAAAGTACTTGCAATTCTTATTAACAAAAGTATTCAACCCTCAAGGTACAGAAATTAATGTGTTAAATATTTATGTATTTAATAATTGATTTTTGGTTTCTTGACTCTTTCTTTAAGATCAAATCAATCAGTAAAATAAATAACCTACAGTATTACACTTCAGATCAAATCTGGTGATCAGCTGTAACACTAGTCAGAAATTAGGTTCCAACTTATCTGTCAACATGACAGTCCGTCTTCCAACTATTCTGACATTTATTTATGTATTTTTTGGCTTTTAATAATTATAATAATTAATATTTGTTTTTATTCTTGTTTATTTGTACTGTAATAAAATGGCCATATGGCCTGTGTCTTCAGACCTCACATTAATGGATAAAAAGATCTCAGTGTTTAAGAGGGTGAAAACAGCTTTTTGTTTTTACCTAACAGGCAACAATCCATTAAGAGACCATGTTTGTGACATGCATCACAGTCCTTGGTCTAGTTGGAATGGCTTCTGTGAACACGACACTAATGGAAAGGAAATCAAAGGGTCTTAAAGCACAGCAATCTAAGACACGGATCAAACACAAGCCTCAGTATGGAGCTGCATTGTGGAGAGTGTACACAACCTGAGATCAGCAGGAAGATTCACTCGATGTTTTCATGAAATAAAATTATCTTGATTATCTTGAATCTTTTTACCTTCTGATTAATCTTTTTACTTTTTATTAGGAAATATGTTTATAACGTAACCTAAAAAATGTGTTTCTAAATGAACTATTATCTAAATTAACTGGTTTTATTCAAGTCAAAAATGTTATTTAATCTTACTAAATCAACTAAGCAAATTAGATCACAACAACAAAAGTCTTTTTTTTTTTTTTTTTTTTTTGGTTTAGATCAAGCAGAAATGGTTCCTTGAGATAACACCTGAAGGTTAAAAACATGTTCAGTGTACACTGGATGTCTTTTCAAACACTAACTGGACTTTCAAGAACAAATCTTTTGTTAAAAGAGTCACTTTCTCGAACCCTAACGTTATGACTGCCTCTGCCACAGCAGACTTATAATGCTGCAAGCAACATTATCATCTGTCTCATAACGACTGCCTCTTTAAATAAACACTGTTAGAATCCTTTTCAGGGACGAAAACAGCAAGCATTAGTCCAAAAAAAAAAACAAAAAAAAAACGTTCTTGCAAAGGTAATTATTAGCATTAAAATGTTTAAGAGAAAATACAGTGAGGACAGGTATTGAAAGCATAATGGATGATAATGGAAAATACAGTGGAGAAAACCAGTGCAGACTAAAAACAAGTACATCAAAGGCAGAGCAGAACAAAACAAAAATAATACTCCATAAATGATGGTGATTATGATGATGATGATGATGAGGAATGGAGATTAATTGAGCCAAAGCTGAACACTACACACTCAGGCAAAGTGAATATACAAAATTAATAACAAATCTGCTGTCTCTGCAGTGCAGAAACAAATAATGGACAGAGATTTTCAAATTATGTTTAAGTTAGCCTACATTTTGCTTGTCACAAACATGTCTTACAAAACATTAGAACTAATTTAACCACTGATGTTTCTTTCATGTTGCTACAGTCACAAACTGTAGACTCTGAGTAAAATTAACTGTTATACATAGAATGTTATATTTGGAATAGCTTTTATCTGATTATGTTGAATAAATTGTACTCGACCAAAGTGACATCAGCACTGTTTTTTTTCCTGTTAAAACTAATAGAGAATACGTGCTGATGGTTTCTCCGATTTTATTGCCTCTGAGAGCTTTTACTAACCCAGTTTTCATGGCTAATATAAATTACATATCTATTTCCTCTAAATACTGTAAATATTGTGTTTAGGTACATTTGACTCATACATATGTTAGAAATGCATTACATACAAACAAGAGGATTATTGCAACTGCATGAGAGTTTCACATGTATGATGACAGCATTGAAACACTCTAAATTGAGAGGGGAGAGCTTGTATAAGATCATATGCCCCAGACAGGGTTGGGAGGGTTACTTTTGAAATGTATTCCACTACAGATTACAGAATACATGCTGTAAAATGTCATTTGTAACGTATTCCATTAGATTACTCAAGGTCAGTAATGTATTCTACTTTGGATTACTTCTTAAGCACTGGTAGATTTTTTTACTTGTTTTGACTATAAAAACTCTGCCAGTACAGTAATACAAAATACACGTTAAAAATACATTCTCTGAAAAACCTAAATATCTTATGCAGTGTTGTTTCTAAAACAAGATCAATCAATCTGATCTAGTTTTAAGGATTTTTAGATATTTTTACAGGAAAACAATACAAAAATTATTATCAAGAATACGATTTATGCCCTAATATCAAAGGTCTTACTAGAAAAATAGAAATTATGATCCAACGTGAATTTTCTTGATAAAAAAATATGATCGTGCCTGGTAACATGTGCATGTAAAATGGCTAGAAACAGCATTTTAGCTTAGCATAAAGCTGACAATTTACACAAGGTTTATTTCTATTTCTTCTGCTCCAAACTTACTTCAGACTTACTTCTCTGTCTGCTCGTATGAATGTAACACATCATAAGAAAGTGTTTCACCTCTGTTCAAATGCACTTTGTGTTAACAAATGACAATAAAATGCACAGTAATCTCTTCAGTAATCAAAATACTTTTTGAATGTAACTGTATTCTAATTACCAATGATTTAAATTGTAACTGTAGTGGAATACAGTTACTTATATTTTGTATTTTAAATACGTAATCCCGTTACATGTATTCCGTTACTCCCCAACACTGGCCCTAGACCCACACAAACTTTCTCTAAATCTTTATTCAGTTTGAGTTCATCAGTGCTGCTGTGACACAGGTAGTGATACAATTTTTAAAAAAAAAATTTTTAAATACACTATTAATTCAGATCACTTTGAACTCATCATAAAACATTTTTTTTAAATTATATACTTTTCTAGATGTTCATATACCACATTTATTCATATGACCAGCATTTTGGACACTTTGTCAATATTGTACATTAAACTTGTCCTCAGACCATTTCAAGACTGTTTAAGGAAGCGACATCTTTTTGTTCCTTGAACATTTCCTGCTAGTTGTTGAACTCGGACTGCATTCCAAATGAGATAATTCACCCTCTGAAGGGCACTTTGAATCTTGATAGTGATGCTGTAAGATCGCTTCAGACTGAATTTCCAATAAAAATGACTTAAAAAGTGAGTTCTAAATGACCCTTAGTTTTGAGCCTCACACCTTTTAGCCTTTCAAAGCTCTCACAGTGGATGGTAAAATCTTTGAAGGGAATGGGGTATAGGGATCATCACTCCCTCATGATCATCACGCACCCTCATTCAAAACAACAGCGGGAGGCGCTTCATTCATAGTGACTTCAACACGATTAACGTTACTAATGTTAACACAATTGTCATAAAATGCCATTATTGTTGTTCGGTATTAAACGGTTTCATTGTTTTATTTAACGGCTTCATTGTTTTTAACAGGAGCAATCCAATATTCCAGATCTCCCCGCTGAGGAAATAACTGTGAGTATCTAAATTACAATACACTTTCAATGCCTCTCTCCTGTAAACGTGATCAGTATCAACAATGCATCTGGATAAGTCACTTCAGGTAATCCTTTGATGTTCTTTGATGTGAGAAAATTTGTCTTTTATTTAAAGGATCCGCTGATGACATCTCATTGTTTATTTTCAGTTTTTGCAAATATCTCATTTGTTCTGTTTTAGCTGGACTCTAAAAGGATGTGCTAGACATTTTACTTGACAAATCTGGGTTGCAGCTACCGGAAATGCTTAAGGGCCAGACATGCGCAGTAGCTTTCTATTTCCTTTGTCATTGTTTACGTCCTTAAAAGGATCTACAGAAGTTAAAATTAAAATGGGCTAATTCCTTAGTGTAATTTAACTCAAATGGCAATCTAAAGTAGCCTATTGGTCTGGGCTGTGACATATGATAAAATATCTACAAGCGTGCCACGGGGGTGCAGTAAAATGTTATACAGTATATGTGACACTCACAAGCATTCATGTGCATGCAAATACATCCACTCTCCTGTGCACATTACACACAGACATTCCACATATTAATGTGCACAGGCCGGCTTACCTTATACACAGAACAAACAATGAGTAGATCCTTTGATATGAACAATGACTGTGTGACCTTAACCACCAGTGAAGCCTCAAATATCACAAACATTAACAGCTTCTGAAACTCTATCAAAAGTAGGCTACCTTTCCAAAAACACACGCTCCAAACCGCTAAATTTTAAGGCAACAGGGACATCACGTGGAGTTTAAAAGAATTACAGGATGAAGTGAATGGAATTTTTTAGCACAGTGAGTCATGAGTTGTTGTTGCCATACACTGTAAAACGTTACGTTTAAAAAGTGTGAATTAATTAACTTCTGCATTGCTGAGGCACACTCAATTAATGAATTAGATACTGTGCTCATTGACTTACAGTACATTGATTGAGAGTGGACCATTTTCATTGTATTAAAGCCCGCCCATTGACCTGGTTTTGCCACCTTGCTTACCGAGATATCACCTGACAAAACAAACAAACAAACAAAACAAAACAAAACAAAACAACCCCCCCCCAAAAAAAACACTTTTCACATCACCGATTTATTCATTGTGCGCATTTGATTCGCCTCATATAATTAAAAACAACAACTGATGAACCAAACCACACTAATGGGCAAATTCCCGCTAGTGTTACATGTATCAGTAATGACAAAAACATAAAAGCATCCGTAAACACCAGTCGCCTCACCTGTGTCAATCCCAGAGCCACCTGCACCTGTCTGCAGTCTTTGAGTGATGCTCACGCAGGTGCCTTGCGTCACGCGCAGTAACGCAGAAGAGGCGGAAACGCGGAAGAGAACCGTGAGCACATTCCACGTCACTTGAGGTGGATTTGCGCGAGCCATCCAGGAATCTGACATGAGAACTTAACGCTTTATTGCGAAACTCGTCCGGTGTGATGCTACGATAATTTTGGCTTCACGCTCAAGCTGACAGTGAACGGAATCGCAGCGGTTTGTGATTGGAAATTTCGGCTCTAGGTAATGTTTATGTATTGCTGGCAGCGCGCGTGCTGCAGGCGGCTGTCTGTCACTGCTTTCACTGTCAATTCTGTGTTTACGGATGCCGTTTGCCTGTCAGAGCAGCAATGCGGATTATATGAGGGTCACATAGGATAATAGACATGTGTTTTATAGTGGCTGTGTCTCATTTTTGAGCGTCATAGGAGCGTTACGATGCCCAAAAATGATGCGCGCGCGCCTGCAATGCCCAAAAATACCGTCTAGGGAGGCAGCTCACTACATTTTGATTCACAGACAGTGTGTTGTTTTCTCATGAACACTGAGTAGCCTAATGCTCTGCGTTTTATGTGCCCCTTTCGCTTTGATTCCCCGATGATAGCACTTGATAGTGTCTTACTGTAGTGGTATTCTTACTTAATTGGCACACTTTTCCCCCCACAGATTTAATGCCAGTGAAATTACTTAGGTTTCTATTTGTGTGAATGTCTGACTAACTTAAAACACCTCTAAAAATGTCCATTGTGGTACACCTGTCTAGCACAGATACATTTAGGTTGTGGCATAATTTATTTATTTAACGTGCTTAAAAGTTGAAAAAATTGGTATGTTGTGTATTAGAATGACTTTATTGTTAAAAGTATCCCTGGGCAGAAATAGAAGTAATTAAAGTTCAATTAAGTATACTCTTTGCCACAACCAATTAAAACATGTCATGTCAAGTAAGGTAAATAACGTGCTGTCAAGGGTGTATCTTCAAATGTCACATTATTATTATTATTATGAGGTGTGTGCGTGTTTTGTCTCTGTGTCAGTGAGAACACATTCATATTACTTTTACTGGTACATTGTGATTTCATTATGAAACAATATTGGCAGTATGTCAGCACAGGGTGCATAATGTGCTGTAATTGTACTAATTCAGAATCAGAAACTGAATCAGAATTCATATTAACTGGCCAAATATGTTACGAGGAATTTAACTTGGTCTTGGTGACTTGGTTTGCTCCATGAACACAAAGTTACCTAAACTATACACATACAATAAAACAGAATATACACATACAAAATGCAACATACAGTTTACACACATAATGTGCAAAAAATAAAATAAAAAATACAATACATGGTATACAAGCCAGCATATGCGATACACACTACAATACAATACACTGATCAGCCACAACATTAAAACCACTGACAGGTGAAGTGAATAACATTTATTATCTCATTACAATGGCACCTGTCAAGGGGTGGGATATATTAGGCAGCAAGTGAACAGTCAGTTCTTGAATTTCATGTATTGGAAGCAGGAAAAATGGGAAAGCGTAAGGATCTGAGTGACTTTGACTAGTTCCAAATTGTGATGGCTAGACGACTGGGTCAGAGCATCTTCAAAAAGGCAGGTCTTGCGCGGTGTTCCCAGTATGCAGTGGTTGGTACCTACCAAAATTGGTCCAAGGAAGGACAACTATTGAACCAGCGACAGGGTCATGGGCGCCCAAGGCTCATTGATGTGCGTGGGTAGCGAAGGCTAGCCCGTATGGTCCGATCCCACAGAAGAGCTACTGTAGCACATATTGCTGAAAAACTTAATGCTGGCCATGATAGAAAGGTGTTAGAACACACAGTGCATTGCAGCTTGCTGTGTATGGGGCTGCGTAGCCGCAGAGTGCCCATGCTGACCTGTCCATCGCCGAAAGCGCCTACAATGGGCATGTGAGCCTCAGAACTGGACCATGGAGCAATGGAAAAAGGTGGCCTGGTCTGATGAATCACATTTTCTTTTAGATTATGTGGACGGCCGGTTGCGTGTGCATCGTTTACCTGGGGAAGAGATGACAGCAGGACTTAAAGGATCTGTTGCTAACGTTTTGGTGCCAGATACCACAGGACACCTTCAGAGGTCTTGTGGAGTCCATGCCTCGACAGGTCAGAGCTGTTTTTGCGGCACGAGGGGTACCTACACGATATTAGGCAGGTGGTTTTAATGTGGCTGATCGGTGTATACACATTACAATATAATATACAGTACAGTGTATACACTAAACACGTGTGAGGTGTGTAATTGTATAATGCTGCCCTTCTGGATTTGTTTCAGTCATTGTGTTAATACATACTGAACATGCCTTTTTTTCCTGTTTACAGAGTGTCTGCTTTGGTGCTCAGTCTTAATGGGCGAATCAGGGACACGCCGCTCCACCCTAGTCTCCAGGCTTCCCATCTTCAGACGTAGTGTGAGCAAGAGGCAGGACTCACTCCCTTCCTCACCCTCCTCCGGTGGTATCGGCAATGGCGTCCATACTTCCTCTCCATCCAGCACCAACTCCAGCTCCAGCAGCACAAGCAAACGGCGCAGCCTGTTCCGCACACCGTCCCTCAGCTTCCACAGCAAGCGGAACAGCGATCCCACCCAACTCAGCCTGGAAAATCGCAGCCAGGGGTCTGAGGTGGTCTTCCGAGACCACAATTCAAAGATGCGACATTCATTCGGATTTGGAGGACACAAGAAGAAGATCACCCGGTCTCAGACAGAAGACCTTGAGAAGGCCTCCGCCAATCGCAGTGTGTTCATGAACTGCATCAGCTCACGGACAAATGAGGGAGACGATTCAGGTTTCCTTGATGACGTGAGCAGCAAGAAGTCTTCCCGGCATAAGAAGCAGTTGCTGCCCAAGTCCTTCTCAGCCCATCAACGGTTTTCTAAGACCTCAACCAATATCACAGAACAGGGTAAAGGTCAGGATGATGTGGAAGAGCCTCCTAAAACTGGAACCCCAGGTTTCTGGCCTGGAGAGTTGGCTGAGAGTTCTCTACAGTCACCTATGACTGAGGATCGCACCACAGCAATCACACCCTCTGATTTTGTTCCCGTCACTGAAGACTCTGTCTCGGAAGTGGATGCTTTACCAGCACCTAGTCCAGCTGCTCCTCTGGAAAACTTCAGCCAAGCTGTTTCTACCTCACAGGTATCCATTAACACAGCCCAGGTCACCACAGAGAAGCCTGTACTGCCAGATACCAGCCACTTAGCCAACACACAGTGCGAGAGCACCACTGCCCAAATAGAGCCGGTAACACTGACGACAGTTAAAGAGCTGAACCCCAACCCTGATCAATCAGAGGCCAGTGAGAATGAACACGCTCCAGAACTTAGTGAGGACAGCAACTCCAATCTAGAGGCCTGTGAGAGGAGGTCTAGGTATGCTGTTCTTATACAGCAGGCTGGAAAACCATCTGGCCACAGCAAACTTGAGATGAGGCCAAGTCACCTGAGAAAGCCGCACACAGGTAATGTCAGTGAACCCAGTTACAGCTTGGTGCATATGCAGGCTATTTACTGCTTTTAGAGGAACAAGTTTTGTATAAAATTGTTCACTTGCCAGTTCACTAGACAGAAACAATGATGAGGTTCTTATCTCTAATCTTTAAACAAGTTCCATAATTACAAAACTACAAGATCTCTAGTGAAGATTTACCATAATATGTGAAGAGCCAAATGGCATTAGTAAACTACTGTCTTAATTCTGTGCATTTTAGGTGTGGGGGAGGGGGGGAATCGATTTTGTTACAAATTGGGATTCTTGAGACAAACGATTTTAAAATCGTCTCCCTGATGAAAAATAAATTGTAAATTTAATTAAAAAAATTACACGTTTAGCTTTATATGCTAATCTAACATATTGTAGACCGATTAGGAAGCTATATTTGTGCAGAGTTCCTCACAAAGTTTTTCTCTCAGAGAAGTTTTGTCTCTCCAGATCTTTGTTTAATCCTTTAATGCACCGCTACCACAGCCATCAAAGTGCCGCTTGTTCGCTGTTTGACATCAAATCCTCTGCTGTGGGTAATGTTCCTGTATGCATAATCCACAGGTTTTTTTGAGAGGAGGTGTGTAGAGTATTTTTCAGGAGTCGTTCTGCAGATTCTGTCTGACACTACCTTAATAAATAGTTTAGCAGTACAAAAGGCTTCTCAAACTGTTGGATGCCATGAACTACATTGGGGATGTCCCGATACTGTATGAATCCGATGTATGAATGTCATTACGTAAACATTCAGTGCACAAATTAAAATCACGTCATGTCCTAGTGACATTATTTAACAGCAAAAGCTGCAATTTAATGAGATAAATATATAGCTTGCATTTGCAGTGCTTTAAATGCCACTGTTGGGCATACCTTTTAGAGCTCCTTGACTTATTTTATTATATTTAAGCAATATTTTACATCTATGATGCTCTGTAATGCAGCACTTTATTTGACTCCAGTGTTGTATTTTAGATTGTGCTGTTTTTTCATTTTGGTGCATCACTAATTTTCTTAATTAGTATTTTGTCTTGTTTTCCAGTAGAAATATGTAAACATTCTTGAAACAATATATATATTTACTTGACAAGCAAAATGCCATTAGATATTACATTTTATTTTGAGAGAAGTCTAAAACAATAAACAAAATTTAGTAAGTTAGAGCAAATCCACATCATTCCAGACTTTCCCAGATTGAGGCATATCTTCTAGACATGACCATCACCTCCCCCAACACTATTAATTTTGGATGTCTTCCTTATCCAACACAACTGATTCAACTCATCAGCTCATAAATAGAGTACTACTGTAAAGGTAATTAAATCAGGTGTGTCAAAGGTGACACTTAAAATAGGGCTGGGAATAGCCACAATTCATTAATACAATGTAGTTGCTGATTCTGTAAATATTGCGGTTTGATGTTATATTTGGCTGTTAACCCAACAAAATATATCTGCTTGACAAGCAAAATGGCATAAGATATTTAGTATATTAGATATTTTTTAGCATAAACCTTACTAAAGTAAGGTCATAAAGAGTTTAATCAAAAAAACGATCATAATCAAGTATTCAAAGAACTGTGTTATAAGGAATGTTGATTGAATAGTAAGACTGCTGAAGAGATACCCAACCCAAATTTCTGATAACATTAATACCAACATAGTCTCATGACAACTTGTAATAATTCATAAGATATTTTCAAATCGTAAGATATTGTACCACTTGGCTCGTACCAAAAGGTACCTTGTGCCTTTTATTCACATACATACCAATCAAGAAGCAGAATTTTAAATCGATATCATGCAGGTATTACATTTTAGATAGTCTCCTAGCTAAACACTTTATTTTAAGAAAAGAGACGTCATTCATTTGGTCATTCATTGTTGTTTATAATCATTCATTTTTTTTTATTTTTTTTTATGCAATACACATATGTCAATAGCCAGTAATACTTGTCTCATTCCAAACCGCAATATTTTCTTCCTTCCATTGTACATAAGTTATTTTCCTGTTAAAATCATGGTTTTAGGTTCAGGTAAGGAGTTAGACTTCATGGCTAGATTTAGATTTGCGGTTTGAGTTAGGGGTTATATTTAGAAAAAATCATAAGAAATGCTCATTCAAAACCCTGCTGTTTCTCTTTCTTTCTTGGTACACAACAGTGATTTTAGGTTTGGGTTACACTTAAGAAAAATAGTAATAACACTGTTCCTTGGTTTGTTTACTTTTCTTTATGAGAGTAAAAGTCATACATTTTTGTATGAGTCAACTTCTACAATTTTGTCATCTTGTACTATTATTATGACTTGCCATGAGACCAGGATGATTAATGCCACATTAATACATTACATTTGTTATATGTGTAACAAATATATCACATTATCGTATTTTTGATAAAAGCAACATTTGAGTATTCCTGTGTGCTATGAAATGTTTGCATAACATGTACCCTAACATGTAACCCGAACCCTGATTTTAAACTGAGTGTAACTGATTATCTTCACAACTCCAAGGAATTCTTTTTTTTTTTTTTTTTTTTTAAATATTGTTGTTAATTGAATGAACAAAAACTACTGTTACTTTTATACAAACAAAAGCTGGGAATTTGTTTTAAAACAATTTTATTGCAGATTTTCCCCACGATGAAACGGTGATCTTATGCTCCACTTTGGCTGCATTTTTCTTATGATCTGTGATTTACCTGTTTAAATTATGCTGTTAAATTGCTAGAGCTTTCACTCCGGCATGCCTGTGGCTTAGTGGTTTATGGGAAACGAACCATGCTCCGCTGTATTGAATTTCCTCTCGTTGTGACCTGATTGGCTTCTCTGTCTTACTCTCTCCCATGGATCCTCTTGCAGAAGAGAGTGAATTCTAGTCTCATCTGTGGGTATTAATTTACAATTATAGGCTCGGGGTGATTAATTAATTCATATTTGAATATTCATATCAAAGAGGACACTTTGTTTAAGGTCATTAAGATTTTTTTTATTATTCATAAATGCATGGTTATTTCGAAAAAGAGGAGGAAGTGTGTCTGAATGCTCATTTAAAATAGCTTTTAAGATTCTAGTCAGATTTCTTTTTCTTATTATTCATTTTGGCAGCAGATTTGTATCATTAAACAAATTGGATTTTACAAGCAGAGGCCATAGGCCAGACCATCTTCTGGTCTAGTTTAGATTTGCTGGAATCTTTTGCTTGTTGGTTTTGCATGATGTTCTCTTTTGAATATTTTTCCAGTGATCAGAATTTTGTGTCCTTCTGAGCAGTATTTCTTGTGACTGTAGGTTTTGGACTTTCATGGAAAATCAGTGTAATCTTTGCACTGTTTATTAAAAGTCGTGTTAGCAGGGTCTTGGCTTCCAAGTATTTATGATGTTAGCACTGAACTGGAACCAAAGTAGGCCTATGAGGCAACCATTGAAGCGTTGTTAGATTGTTTCACCTGCCCATGTTATTAAGCATGTGAGATCTAATATAAGAGACAGGACAAATTAATTTTATTTAAATATCATGCACTGGAGGATTTTTAGGTCATGCCCCAGGCTTAACATTTCTAGGATACCGTCTTTGTGTAAATAGCATCTTTGCTACATTATTTCAGCTTTTGACTTTCAACCTAATTTAAAGTCCAGTTCAGACTGCAAGCTATTGCTGATCATTAGTTAATGTACATTCAGATAGCTGCCAATTTATTCCCAGGGAACACAAAAACTGATAAAAATGTATACAGTACCTTGAATGCACAGTAAGTTGCTTTGGATAAAAGCATCTGCCAAATGCATAAATGTACATGTGAATGAAATCTCATGAAACTTGGGTTCATATATTTTCATATATTTGAAGGCTATATTTGATGGCACATTAACTACTGATCTGTTAAATATTATGTAATGTTGGTTAATAACTTATTAATGAATGCTTTAATAAAGTATCATCCTCTTTTTATGGTGTGGTTGTTGCATACTTTGTAGAACTGCTTCATAATTCATCTGTCTTTCTTAACTTGGGTGGAGCTCCTTGTGCAATTATAGTTTGTCCCCCCACTTTTTTTTTCTTTCTCTTCTCCCCAATTTGGAATGCCCAATTGCCAATGCACTCTAAGTCCTCGTGGTGGTGTAGTGACTCGCCTCAATCCAGGTGGCGGAGGAAGAATCTCAGTTGCTTCCACGTCTGAGGCCATCAATCCGTGCATCTTATCATGTGGCTTGTTGAGCGCGTTACCGCGGAGACATGGCGCGTGTGGAGGCTTCACGCTATTCTCCACGGCATCCACGCATAACTCCCCACGTGCCCCACTGAGAGCAAACCACATTATAGTGACCACGAGGTGACTCTACCCTCCCTAGCAACCGGGCCAATTTGGTTGCTTAGGAGACCTGGAGTCACTCAGCATGCCCTGGATTCGAACTTGCGACTCCAGGGGTGGTAGTCAGCGACTTTACAAGCTGAGCTACCCAGGCCCCCTGTCCCCCCACTTTTTGTGAAATTTTACATTATGTTTTAAGAGTTTTGGCCGGCATGCAAAACTTGTAGTCAGCCGCATTAAAACGGTGGCTTTAAGAGACAGCAGTAGCCTCTACAGCAGGGGTGTCAAACTCAGTTCCTGGAGGGCTGCAGCCCTGCAGAGTTTAGTTCCAGCCCTGCTCCAAAATGCCTCCTTGTAATCTTCAAGCACTCCTGAAGACCTTGATTAGCTGCTTCAGGTGTGTTTAATTAGGGTTGGAGCTAAACTCTGCTGGACTGTGGCCCTCCAGGAACTGAGTTTGACACCCCTGCTCTACAGTATGCCGACCGATCAGCAGTGAACTGAACTAATGCGCAAGTAGTAATCTAGGTAAGCGGTTAGGTTTATTGTCATTTTTACACATTATAGAGCAATGAGCAAAAGGAAATGAGGTTCCTTTGGGGAAACTACAGTGCATTTAACCTGCATCAAAGCAGGCAAATAGCTATATCTGTATGGCAGTAAATTACAACAGCTACTACAGTAAATTACAAAGAATAAATTGGGCTTAATACAGTAAGTCAATGCATTTACATAATAGTGGATTCTGAATCACCTAATTTACATTTACGAGCCATTCTGATAAGGTTTATGTTATGGTAATGTTTAACATAGTTTCTGTTGGTAAACTCTTAGCGAGTCCATCACCAACCTGTGCTTTATCCTTTACAGTGTCCATGTGCAGCAGCATGAGCCCATACCATGAGGTTATGCGTATGGAGAGACGTCTACGGTCGGCCTCTGAAGGTGCAGGAGGACCCAGACTTCACCTCAACCTCAGGGATCCTCTCTGCATGGAGGGCAACACTTTATCCAAACAGAGAACCAGTTCCTCATCTTCCAAACTGGGTAGTCTGGTAAGTGTGAGTGTTGAGCATATAGACTCAATTTAAAAGAATAGTTCACCAAAAAAAAAATGTAAAATGTTGTCATTATTTGCTCACTCTCGTGTTGTACCAAACCTGAATGTTTTATTTTCTTCGGAGGAACACAAAAAGTGAATTTCTGAATAATATTCTAGTTAGGGCTGCACAATTATTTCCCTTGATATTGTTATTGCGATTAATTTCGATTAATAGAATTTACATTAAAATACTTATTTGGGGTGTATCAACTGCATGCCGTATTCTTGATGTTGGCTACACTTCCAAAACAAGCTGAGAACTGTGTTCCTGAATGACTTTATTGCTGTTTTATACATAGTAATTCAAGACTAGTTACCTAAACAGTCAACTTTACATTGGCCCTCTCAAAAGCATAAAAACAAAGCTGTTATTCAAATTTTGAATAAATCATACACAGAAGCAGCATTGGACACACCTCTGATTGGTTAAAATGATCAACCACTACAAAAATATACATTAAATAGAAAATTAAATGGAAAATTTTGACACTACACGAGTAGACGTACATGGACTGCTATAATTGTCACTTTTCACGATAATAGTTAATTGTGGTAGCTGTAACTGTAATTTCGATTCTTTATTCGATTAATTGCGCAGCCCTAATTCTAGTCACTCGGGGGGGGGGGGTGTACTGTACTCGTGTACTGTATTTAATGGCTTCTTAAATACTTCACCTAAAAATGTAAATTATATCATCATTTACTCAACCTCTTGTTCAAAACCCATATGACCTTCTTTCTTCCATGGAACATAGAAGGGACATCCTAGAAAGAATGTTAGGGACTAACAGCATCAGTCGCCATTCACTTTCATTGCATCTTTTATCTATACTATAAAAGTGAATGGTGACTGAAGCTGTCAGTCCCAAGCATCTCCTTTTGTGTTCCACAGAAGAAAATAATTTGGGTTTGAAGCAACATTAGGGTGAGTAAATGATGAAATTTTTCATTTTTGGGTGAATCATTAGACCCTTTCCCTCTGCGGGAGCTAAAGCCCTTTTTAGGTACTCTTACTCGGAACTAGTAACTTTTGTTGCTTTTGCACATGAGGAACTATAGTTCCCCTTAGCCATTTAGACTGACTTTTTTAGCTTCTACTCCGAGATAGGTACTTTTTAGGAGAAGAGGCACTGTGGAAGTGCTGCAGCCTGTGATTGGTCAAACACCTATGATGCACAAAGCAATGAGAAACATGAAGAGTCGGCAGCCACCATGTCTAAACAAACTTGTTGCTGTTAGCCTTCTACTCAGAGGATTGCGCTAAGTTTCCAATCCTGTTAACAGAAATAACATAAAACCAAAGTATCCAAAGAATATTGCCTGTTTTACATATTATGTGCGTGCGAGGGGTGAACAGAGCTGCTGCCTAACTTTTACGGGAGACGCGATTTGATTTTTCATCACATCTTTGTTACTGTTTGTACTATGTGACTATACAGAAAATAAAGTGATATCTGGATTACTACATTGAATTTTTCCTGGGATAATGGACATAAATATTAAGATGTTTATTGAGAGTGGGTTATTAAAATTATATTATAAACTTATTATAAACTAATTTACATGAGGAAAGTGTAGCATGCCTGTTACTGCGTGATTAACTTGCATCAAGATGTCTTTTTTTTTTCAATCAGTGGGTGAGTAGTTCAGTACAGTTTTATGTTGAGTCATAAAAGCTTTTATCATTTGGTATTTGATCAGTAGTTCAACTTGCTGTATTTAAGGTGGATCTGGTCAAAAATGAAATGTGAAATCTTGCTGGGTTCCAGCATGTCTGCAGAGGCAATGAGCTGTGACAGTAAAATGAGCTTATAACCTCACACGACACAATATTTTTATAAAAATTTAATCCGAAAGACATTTTAGATTATATGCTCATCAAGTTCACATTTAAATAAATCAGTTGTGATTGCGTTGGTCTGCTTGATCTACGTAAGCAGCTGTCTTGGAAAACCAGTGCGTAATTAAAAAGACAAATCCTCTCACACCATTTTACCAGGTCAGCAGGGCCCTTTGGTTATTGGTCACTTTCAGTCTGCAAAAGTTTCCATTGCCTGAACTTGAGTATAGCTCTCTCTCATACTAAAACACACTTGGTAAACTCCAGAAGACATGTAGGAAGTTATTGTGTTATCATTTCAATGCAGTATCATTGGTAATGTAGGGCTCGGAGATGAATCAGAATAAATTTAGCTTGAATGAAATTAAGATGTATGTTCCAAAACCTTAAAAGGATAGTTCACCCCTAAATGAAAATTCTCTCATCATTTCCTTACCCTCATGCCACACCAGATTTGTATGACGTTCTTCTGCTGAACACAAACAAAATTTTTAGAAGAATATATCAGCTCTGTAGGTCCATGCAATGCAACTGAATAGTGGCCAGAACATTGAAGGTCACATTGAAGGTGAGAAATAGATCAATATTTTTTATCCTTTTTACTATAAATTCTCCTCCCTGCCCAGCAAGTGGGGATATGCACAAAGAATGTGAATCACCAAAAACAAAAGAAGAATAATTTGAAAGTGGACATTTATAGTAAAAAAGGACTTAAATATTGATCTGTTTCTCACTCACACTTATATCGCTTCTGAAGACATGGATTTAATCACTGGAGTCATATTGATAACTTTTATGCTGCCTTTATATGCTTTTTGGACCTTCAAAATGTTGTGTTCAGCAGAAGAAAGTCATACAGATCTGGGATGGCATGAGGGTGAGTAAATAATGAATTTTTTTTGGGTGAACTGTCCCTTTAAATTCAGCATGAAACCACATTCACTACTCATTTTACTGCTGTAATGTGATTGTATTTCCAAGTGAAACCAGATACTCAATAAGAAAAAAAAAAAATGTGGGGTGGGAATTTATTTTATACATTGGGAATTGATTAGATAAGCAAAAGTGTGCGTTACATACCAGAATGAAACCAGGTGGTTGAGGGGGCTGAAAAATAAGAGGGCTTGGTGACATCCGCTGAACAGGAAAGTCGTAATGGAGGCGGAGATAGTAATTACATTTTGATGAAAGATCACAGAGACTAAATATTTTTTTCATAAAGGAATAATTTATCCAAAAATGAAAATTATCTCATTATTTACTCACCCTCGTTTTGTTAACCTGTGTGAATGTTTTTTTTTTTCTGCGAAATATAAAAGGAGGAATTTTAAAGAATGTCTCATTCGTTAATTTCAATACAATGGCAGTCGATAGTGACTCACTTTAAAGCTTAAAAAAGGACCCATAAGTGTAATAAATATAGTCCATGTGACACATCATATTCCAAGTCTTCTGAAGGCATACAGTACGTATGTTCATGAGTGAAAACAAAGGCCAAAATGGGGCTTTTTGCTTTCTCTTTTCACTAAAGATGTTTATAGTTAAACAACTTAAATTTCATAAAAGCCGTATGCCTTCAGAAGGCTTGAAATATGAAGCACAAGCAACATGGATTACTTTTATAACACTTCTAAGTCATTTTTTAAATTAAGTGAGTCACTATTAACTAGCATTGTGTTGAAATCGGCAGACAGGACATCCAAAAATTCTTCCTTTTGTGTTCCCCAGAAGACAAAGTCATGCATGTTGGTGAACATCATGAGAGTAAATAATGACAGAATTTTCAACATCGGGTAAACTATTCTTTTAACGTGCACAAATTAATAATTCACATTAAGAGGAGGAATGTTTATTAAGATTATGATTTCATGTTGACTATAAAGGAAAACATTTCTTTTGGGTTCAACCTATAATGTAAAACAAAATTCCAATACTTTGGCTTGTTACTACAGAGATATAAAGCATTTCTTTTGTTTCTGAATAATGTAGCCTGCACCTGCGCAGCTTGAGGCCAAACTAATTGCTCTTGTTTTCCAAAAGCGAATGAAACCTCCACATCCTGTGTTATTGTTCTTTTAATGCTTGCAAAGGTGACATTGCTAATTTAAAATCCAATCATATGCCGTGCAAAATTTGTGAGTGAGGTTTACCGTAACTGTAGGCTGATCAGGGCATTCCACATTCATTATCCTGTTTGGCAGTTGTTCTTAGAGCCTATTTCCTGAAGGTAGCATGTCTGATTGAGGGTTTGTCAACAGGAATCGGAAATTATAAGGAACCCATGCTGTAGAATATTTTGGGTGACACTTAGCCTGTTGTATCTTTGTGAGGATCTAGTTGTTGGTATGTTTGATACCGTACCAGATATGGATGAGATATTTGAGCCCACATTCTAATTGCAGAATGAAACACCCAAAAAAGAAAATTCTCTCATTTACTCATTCACCCTGCAACCATCACAGATGTGTATGATTTTCTTTGTTCTGCTGAACACAAATTAAGGTTTTTAGAAGAATATCTCAGTTCTGTAGGTCTATACAATGCAAGTGAATGGTACCAAAATTTTAAAGCTCCAAAGCACATAAAGGCAGGTTAAAGGTAATTCATATGACTCCAGTGTTTTAATCCATATCTTCAGAAGCTATAATATAGGTGTGGATGAGAAACATATCAATATTAAACTTTTTTAAAATAATAAATCCTCCCCTCCCAGTTGGTGGCAATATCCACGAAGAATGCAAATTGGCAAAAACAAAAGAACAACAATGTGAAAGTGAAGATTGATAAGTAGAAAAGGACTGAAGAATTTATCTGTTTCTCACCCACACTTATCATATTGCTTCTGAAGATATGGATTTAACCACTGGAGTCATATGCATTACATTTATGTTGCCTTTATGTGCTTTTGGAGCTTCAAAATTTGGTACCTATTCACTTGCATTGTGAGGACCAACAGAGCTGAAATATTCTTCTAAAAATCTTTCAACATAAGTAAGAAAGTCATACACATCTGGGATGGCATAAGGGTGAGTAAATGATGAGAGAATTTTCATTTTTGAGTGAACAATCACTTTGGCATGAACTAACAATGAAAAGTACTTTTACAGAGCTTATAGATTTTGGTTGATTTTAATTTTTAGAAATTATTCATGCTTCTTTTAGGCAACGTAAAAAATAAATAAATAGCCTTGTTCTCTCTGCCCTATTTGGACGTAGTTAATTTATATGGGGAAAGGGGGTAATGTAACAGCCTAATTACCAGAGCTACTCATTTATTTTAATCCCATGCTAATCGTTCATGTCAGTAATTTTTCTGGACTTTTTGTGGGCTACGCGTTCTCGCAGCAGTAAAGATAATAGCGTATTTTACCTATTGCCCTGTTATACTTATCCCGTGCGCATTGACATGTATGTAAAAAGCCAGTGAATCTGCACTGTCCAGCCTCTGAACCCTCTAACTCGGGGTTCTCAACGGGGATGGTACCGCCCCCCCACCCAGGAGGCATTCAAAGAATACCAGGGGGTGCTGAGAGCAAATTAGTAGAGAGGGGGGCGTTAGGTTACAAATGGGGGGCATTTATCACTCATAATAATCAAAACTATCATCAAGTTCCTCTTTGCATTAAAACGTTTGTCTAGACTTGGAGTATATCAGTTGGTTCTCAATTATACGGGTTGTTATGCATTTGTACCGCAGTTCATCTGATTTTGAAGTCTAGTGACGCATCTGAAGTATCTGGTTTAGCAGCGTCAAATGCATAGGCGGAGGCACAACCTCAGCTAATGCAACTGTATGGCTCTGTAGATGGATACGGCTCAATGGACAGAGCAGCACGAGCGCAAAGCTGTTAAAGTTCGCTCTTAAACTCGCATCTTTGCGAGAATCAGTGAGAAGCAAGGCGTGATAAGCGGAAACCATTTGAATTCGGCACAGAATTCTACATTACCACCCTTGAATTTACTATAGTAACACAAACTGTACTATAGGCAGAAATAGAGCTGAATTAGTGATATGATAATATATATATTATCAATCTGTTACATTTGTCATAGGCTACATTAGGGGAGTGAGGGAATATACAGTTGAAGTCAGAAGTTTACATACACCATAGCCAAATACATTTAAACTCAGTTTTTCACAATTCCTGACATAGAAAACATTCCCTGTCTTATGTCAGTTAGGATCACAACTTTATTTTAAGAATGTGAAATGTCAGAATAATAGTAGAGAGAATGATTTATTTCAGCTTTTATTTCTTTCATCACTTCCCAGTGGGTCAGAAGTTTACATACACTTTGTTAGTATTTGGAACTGGCAGAACTGGCGTAACTGAGTCAGGTTTATAGGCCTCCTAGCTCGCACGTACTTTTTCAGTTCTGCCCACAAATTTTGTATCGGATTGAGGTCAGGGCTTTGTGATGGCCACTCCAATACTTTGTTTCTTAAGCCATTTTGCCACAACTTTGGAGGTATGCTTGGGGTCATTGTCCATTTGGAAGACCCATTTGCGACCGAGCTTTAACTTCCTGGCTGATGTCTTGAGATGTTGCTTCAGTATATCCACATAATTTTCCTTCATGATGCCATCTATTTTGTGAAGTGCACCAGTCCCTCCTGCAGCAAAGCACCCCCAAAACATGATGCTGCCACCCCCATGCTCCATGGTTGGGATGGTGTTCTTCGGCTCACAAACCTCACCCTTTTTCCTCCAAACATAACAATGGTCATTGTTATTGTTACATAACAACTGCCAATGGCCAAACAGTTACGTTTTTGTTTCAATAGACCAGAGGACATTTCTCCAAAAAGTAAGATCTTTGTCCCCATGTGCACTTGCAAACTGTAGTCTGGCTTTTTAATGGCAGTTTTGGAGCAGTGGCTTCTTCTTGCTGAGCAGCCTTTCAGGCTATGTCGATATAGGACTCGTTTTACTGTGGATATAGATACTCATCTACCTCTTTCCTCCAGCATCTTCACAATGTCCTTTGCTGTTGTTCTGGGATTGATTTGCACTTCGCACCAAAGTACGTTCATCTCTCGGAGACAGTATGCTGCATCTTCCTGAGCAGTAAGATGTCTACTTGGTCCCATGGTGTTTATACTTGCGTACTATTGTTTTTACAGATGAACGTGGTACCTTTAGGCAATTTGAAAATTGCTCCCAAGGATGAACCACAATTTTTTTTTTCTTTAGATTTTTCCCATGATGTCAAGCAAAGAGGCAAGGGTGTAAGGGAATGAAGTAGGGGGGCATTCCTAAAAAAAGGTTGAGAACCACTGCTTTAACTCTTCTATTCTAAAGTTCACCAAGAGTCTGAAGTGGATGTTGGTCATTGAGAATACTCCAGAAAATGTAAGACACGCTTCAAAACTTTATCTAACGCTGGCTGTTGCGTTTGGAATGATGCATGAGAAACAGACGAGCATGATTTCTTTTTATTAGGAAAATTAGAAAAAGACACAAGTGCTAATTTTGTGATTTGAGTAGGGATGGAATGATACAATTTTTTTCTCTTCAGATTCCTGAACTAACAGTATCGGCCGATTCCGATGTGATACCAGTGTTGTTGTTTTTTTTTTTTTTTTGAGCTTAGAACGTCTATAATTCACTGTGTTGAACTGATTGGGAGTACTCTTTGTGTAAAGAAACAAATACCTCTAACAGTACATTATTTCATTATAAAATTGGAAAACAAAAAACAATTACATAAAAGCATGTGCAAAATTTTATTGTTAACTAGTCTGCAGGATGCAGCAGCAAAAATATAAATAATTCCAGTGAAAACTTCAGTAGAAAGAAGCCAATTCTCTTTACGCATTTTAACGTGTATATGGACTTGTAAATGGTTTCAGATCTCCTCTCTCTCTGTTATTTATTTCATTTTAGTTTTATTAGTATATCAATCCACTTTTCAATCACACAGTAATTTTTAGAACCCAATTTGTTTTTTTTATTGTAATTTCTAATAATAATAATGTTACTATACATTGGTGATGCATTTCAGTTGGAGTTGCTTAAGGCTTTTATTTTGAAAGTCTGGCGCTGAGCGCTCCAGGAAGTCTGTGTTTGAGTGTTTGTTTGTAGGCTAATTCACAGTAGCATAATACGCTTCTCCTTCAACATCTGGTAAAATATTTGTCTGGTGCCGTTCTCAGTGCATGTTATAGGCGGACCGAACTATTTATCATCTACATCTGAGATGGAGTTTGTGTAGCGCATCATGAGCCTCTGCGCATGTTTATATGTGTGTGTTGGCAGTAAAGCGTGGTGCCGGAGACTACTTAGCTGTGCATGCTGAATGTACACTACCGGTCAAAAGTTTTGAAACATTTGACTGAAATGTTTCTCATGATCTTAAAAATCTTTTGATCTGAAGGCGTATGCTTAAATGTTTGAAATTAGTTTTGTAGACAAAAATATAATTGTGCCACCATATTAATTTATTTCTTTATAAAACTAAAATTTATTTTTAAATAAACCAAATAATGGACTTGGACCAAATAATAAAGAAAAACTTTTGACCGGTAGTGTATATTTATTATTAAACACAGCCGTTTGCAATTCACAAAGCTTTTGGAGGACTGTAAGAACCTGAATAAAATGCACGAGTTATATGGACTTCTTTAATGGTGATTTGAAGGTTATTTATGTCATTATTTGAGCTTGACAGTAACGTCAATGGGTATTGGAGCGGTGCCATCCCTAGATTTGAGCAGATTGAATAGGAAAAATATGTTGAGCCCCACGTTTAGCAAAATATTTTCCGGAGGGGCAAATAAAATTACATAATGTGAAAAGATTGTATTTGTTTTAATTTAAGAGTATACTGTAGGATTACTGGCTTGCTAATGTAACCAGTACTGTTGTATTTTGCCAGATATTCAAGTCAATTTCTTCTAATAATCCCAGATATAACATATATGCACATGTTTAATTCTTCAGACTTAATCAGCGCAGCTTCTGATGGGTCAGTTACGCGTGACAGCAGTCTAAATGCAGTCGACACTCTCATCAATGGGATTTATACAGACATCGCTTATCCTGTGCAAATCAATGGTAAACCTTACAGACGTCCACGGTTGCATAATAAAATTATTTTACTTTACAGACGTATGTCCGGGAAAATAATCTGTTTTGAACTGCCTCTGTGCTCTTACCTCACCGTAGTCTGTTGTTGAAATCAACCCCTGTCACCATCAGCTCGTGAATTACACCGAGTTTAAATGCTGCCTTTGATAATCCATTCTGTTTAAAATCTTGGACCTAATACAGCCACCAACACCAGATATTTGTCAGTGTAGAAGCACACACATATTGATGTGGCCTCACGAGAAATGTAGCGCATTCTGGTAGGAGCGGAAAGTGAGCACCTTGTGAGCGGCCGGAGCGGGGCTGAACGCAGTCTTGTGAAACACGCTCGTCGCTCCAGAGAAATTCTGATCGCTTTGCTCCCGGTATGCTCACATGCTCTGATTAACATAAGTTAATGCATTATAAACTTGCAATGAACAATTGTATTTTCATACATCAACATTAACAAAGATATATAAATGGTGAAAAATGTATATATTGTGCATTGTTCATGATACCCAATACATTTACCAATGCTAACAAATAGAACCTTATTGATAACTGTTACCAGATTTTGTCATCTTAATCTGTGACTGTAAAAGAACCTTGCTCTTAATTTAACACACTGTTGCTATGTAGATACTTTGCATTACTTCTCTGCTGCTGTTAGATTTGTGTAAACACAAAGACAGGCTGGAAAAGGGAAGTGTTCCAATGTGGAAGTGAGGATTTGTAGTCGTGTTCACTACTCTCAAGGGAAGCATGCCATTTGCTGGTTTGGGTATTCTTCAGACATTAACGTTTGAGGAACTACAGTAATTTCCCATTTTTGTAATCTTTGTCAACACGCTTGTGAATCACATAACCGCGGATCGGAAATTGGCTTTGCTTTCTGTAGTTCAATTTGCATCAAGATGTTATTGGTTTGAATACAGCCCTAATTGTTTTTAGCTTGCAATCAACCTTCATATTCTTTGAGCTGGAGGCTTTGAAACATGATGACTGATGAATGAAACATTTGGCAGTAACCAGTGTTGTTTGAATGTGCCTAAAGCCCTTACGTTTCAATTATGAGAGGGCCTTCGTATTGAATTAGGTTTTATTTTGCTCAATAAGTTGGGGTGGCCCATTGTTTAGCCTAGACTTCAAAATTAAGGCTGAAACGATAAGTCGACGTTATTGAAAATGTCGACAATAAAAACATTGTCTACAAAAATTTTCATTGTTGAATAGTCGTTTGATCTCATTTAACGTAACACTAGATCATGAAATTCTAATGATGACATGCTAGAGGAGCACTGCAGCTTGCGCCTGACTGAGGAGAGGAAGAATTACACAGCTCACAGTCCAGATGCACTCCAAACTTTCCAATCAGCTTCAGGTGATGTAGATCACAAAGTTTGAGGGAATAATACTACAAAAATACAAAATAACTACAGATGAAGTGTCTTCTTGACATGAAATAAATCGAGGCCGGATCTGCCTTTCTGCTTTATCAAAACTAGCTTGACAAAGTGTCTAAAAATGAAACAGCCTGGCGTTATACGTTTAATGCATCCTTTTATTAAATTACTATTTATTAATAAGGAAGCGGGTTGTGTAAATAAGCACAAACTCCAAAACTGGCATTTGTCTGTGTAGTCAGAGCCACTTACATGAGTTGTGTCAAAAAAAGCGCAAGAGATTTTCAAACTTCTCTTGGCTGATAAACCCTCTTGCGTGGGGACGATCGTCCCTCGTATGCGCTTGCTGCAGCTAGATTATAACATGATGGCTCACGATGTAGTGAATCATAATATATGTGTCACTGTGTATATCTTTACTCCTTACATGTTTACTTTAGCAGATGTACTGCAGAAGAAAAAAATGTCAGAGAATGTTGAATATAATATTTAATATATATTTAATCCTATAAAAAATCTGTAAAACAAGATACATTTATCTGAAAAGCAACATGTAAGATATTTGACTTGCTTTCAAAGAATATATATTGAATATAAGTATATTTTGTCTTTACTGCACTGGTAGAAATATGAACAAGTGAAAAAATACACTTCTATACAAAATACACTAATACTCAAGAAACATTATCTGCAATTCTAAATACCTTATATGTTTCTATCATGTCTTATGATTTTTAGATAATTTTAAATTGGAAAACAAGACAAAAACACTTGATAACAAAAGGATTTTTTTTGCAGTGATTTAAAAAAAAAATGAATTAAACAATAAAAATCCAATTATTTGTTTTCCTTGTAATTCAGTGAATGTCATTTAGAGGTATTTTTAAAAGATGATTTTGTCATCTTTATTGTTATTAAGCACGTTTAATACAACCTTTTAACTTGGCACAAGCTGAATAGTCTGTTAAGAGCTAATGATTAATTGTTGCAATAATCGACGAATAGTCGAATAATCGTACAATTAGTTGATTATCAAAATAATCGTTAGTTGCAGCCCTACTTCAAATGAGGCATTATTTGAACGAGGCATTAATGTTATTTCATTGTTAGCTTCATTGGTTTAAAACCTGCCCAATTCAGCTTTAAGACTAATGTAAGTGCACTATCTGTAAAACCAGCAGCTTTGTTCATGGCTGTAGGGTAAAAATGTACAGTAACTATGTGGTATAATTTCTTTTTATATGCATATTTGTCTTGTTCTCTTTAGAAATGTGACAAAGTGGAAGTCTACCCCATCCCAATTTAATTTTACATAAAAAAATAAATAAAATAAAAAGCATTTGAAATACAAAGCCAGTGCTGATACTGAGAAAATGACTTTCAAAGATATTTGGTTATCCAGCCAAATATGGATTTGTAAAATAGTCTCACACTGTTTTCTCTGAATCTGAGCACAGTTGAGTCCATCATGTCTTTCACAGGACAGATCATAGTCTGTGAGACCCAATTTGATTTTAAAACCCAAAGTTTTGGCAGAGAATTTGTAGTTTCTGCATTTTGCCTTTGCAGGGTAGAATTGTGGAAACTTGTTTTCTCACAACCTTATTTGGCCTCTGTAAGCAGCACAGATAGCTTCTGAATGTCATGTCTGAGGGTGTATCCTTACATAACCTGTTTATGTGTTAACCTGTTAGATGTTCTCCTGAAATAGTGCTTCTATATGTTTATTTTCTCACAGGGATGTGTGTTTTAAGCAATTACTGAAATACCAAGAGAGGAAAAGTTGTTTACATTGTGATTGAACTATTTTGACCTTTTTGACAAGGGCATCGGGATACTGCATTAATGAGTAAAGCATGTTTTCTCTCGACACTGATATGAAAAGATCAGAAAAATCAATTGGAAAGTGGAGAGATGGAGAATGTGTTACACCAAATGTCAGCTCTCTGTCACTTCCTCAATTCCTCAGAAGTAAACGTTTGAGAAAAAAAGACAGTCATCTCATCTCTGGCAGTTATATTTTCTTCGTGGTTTTGTCGTCAAGAGCGATCTATAGTTTTGAAAATGTCACTAGGTTTTCATCTTTTTCGTTTTATATTTTGGTTTTAAATTTCCATTTAGTTTTTATTTTGTTTGTTCTTTTTGAAAATAAGTATTTTTTAAAGTGTTTATTGGGGATGCACTGATATGAAAATTTTTGTCCGATACCGATTAACAAAAAAGAAAGAACCAACTTACTTTCCACATACGTTATTTTGTCTGTTATTTCGTTTTATTTTGGAAATATGCTTTAAAAATTTACAAAGAGGTACAAAAGCTTTTTCTAATGATAAATAATTTTCAATGAACATGGATTGGATCTGTTGAACATATGAAAGGCCAAAAATGTTAAGAATGAAATAAAAAATAAATATGATAACACGATGATAGATATAAAAAAAGGTTATTTTGTACTTTTTTACACTTCTGTGTATGCAGTTCAAAACAACAGAACTCACATTTTACATGTATGTGCTGTATATGAAAGAGCATTACAAATTCATACTATGCATATGTTGGGCATTTCCATGGAAATGTCAACCACATCATGGAAAAATAAAAAGTTTAAAGCAAATGAACAAAACCCTCTTTTAAATTCTGTAGTTTAGGGGAATAATGGACAATGGATAATGCCTTCCAGACCGCTAGAGGGCGCCACTTGCTTACACTGCGCTGACTGAAGCACTGAATGCAGAAACACTGCTTTTTTGAGATTTCAATCTTAATTAAATTATGTAACATTAATGGATACAATGTCTCGTTAGTCAAAGTTTGTTACTAATTCATTATAACTCGACCATTGGTTTTTCATATTGGTGTTTTCATGCTTATAACCAATATTCTGATGGTTTTAATTTGGTAACACATTGGTGCCTAATGTTTAGTTTTGATTATAGTTCTGTCAAGTCATTTTTATTTGTATAGCACTTTTCACAATACAAATCGTTTCATGTCTTAAATGTTTTAAAGCCTACCAGTAAACAGCTTTGTAGTACAAGTTTTCTCTTGGCAGCATAAATTGTTCCATCTGCCTCTGGTGGCATATACTTCACTTTATCAGAAATGGCACTATACTCACGCAAAATATAATCAAAGTTTAAGTTCTAAGTTTTATTTGTCAAATTCATAACACAGCTATAACACAGCTACAGTAGTTGTGGACAATGAAATGTGCTATATGCCCTTGCTGCTACATTTAGCAGTATATTGAATCTACCATCTCCAGGGCATTTATGATTCAGCAGCATGGACTTGATCAGCACAGATCTTTTGTCAGATGGCCAGCACCAAAGAAAACTAGTTGGTAGACTTGCCTGCATTGTTGTTTGCAAAGTTTGTGAAATAGGATCGTTGAAATATATTTAAGAGATTTGTTTGAGGATGTTTATATCAACTAAAGATGATTGATTCCAAATATGTTGTCTTTACAACATTTCACAGAGGCCGCAGCTCCAATAAGCTCCATTATTTATTGCTAACGCATTATTTGTTGCTACACGCTAGTTAATTATTATGGTGTCATTGATTTCAGATGTACCGTTTCCTAAATGTCACATACAAAAGGGGAACTGTTAACGATAATAACTTTGGTGTCTATGAATAGTTACCAGATTGATTGAGACCATTAGCGTTATGCACAAACACTACCTTTTTTTGGACATTTATTTTTACAAGGACATTTTTGAATTATTACTTATATTTTTCCTCTTTTAATATATCTAAATAAGGTGTCTAAACGGGTCTCTTGCACTTCATCAATATTAATAAGATCATTACAGTAGTGATGCATTATGTTCATTTTGTAATTTTGCATTGTGATATTTCACAGAGGAAAAGGCCACACCATTTAATATCCTGTATGTCTTAATTTGGTGCCCAGTGACCCTTTAATTTCTAGCAAAGTCAAAGTCAAGGCACTTCTGTTCAGATACACTATCCAGTCCTGTACTCTGTCCTGCTTAATTAGCCACAGAGCTGCACTTCTCCACTTTAATGGGACATAATAGCTGCACTTTTGCCTTTTTGTCTTTTATATGCACTTTTAAATGAGATTTTCCTCAAAAACTCATATTTGCGCTCGGCTGAGTCTTTATTAGTTTTTTCCAGCTTGTGTGCATAAATGAGCTAACTTGTTATATTATAATTTCTTACGATCTTATAAAGTGATAGTTCACCCAAAAATGCTAATTCTGTCACTATTTACTCACCCTTATAGTGTTCCAATTGCAAATGAATTTATTTCTTCTGTTAAATACAAAAGATGTTTTGTAGAACATCAGCCTCAGTCACCATTCACTTTCATTTCAAAATGATGCAATGAAAATGAATGGTGACTAAGGATAACATTTGACCTGACATCTCCTTTTGTGTACCATGGAGGAAAGAAAGATATGCTGGGATTGGAACAACATGGTGGTGAGTAAATTATCACAGAATTGTAATTTTTAGGTGAATTGTTCCTTCAAATCATAAAAGCTGTTTTTTCATACTGCGCACAAGATGGCAGTGTGACACTTTGAAATGCATCGGCCAAAAGCCTTGCAAAAGACATTTGGTTTGAGCGATATCCACATATCCTGCTTCTTGAATACATTGTGGGATTTTTAACACCATTTAAGTTGGATGTGAAAAAAGGTTGCTGTGGAGGCGGTCACTTTGAATCAAATTAAATCCTCTTGTCATCTCGGTGTAACAGGCTGCCTGTGAAACGCAACTGGAGGTTTGGGCTGAATTTAAGAAAGTCATTGGTACCTGTCAAATAAATGCTTTTAAGTGGAACCTAAATGAGCAAATAGGTATCTTATACAATATTAATACCTAGCAAATAACTGTGGGATGAAAATGTTTGGGACCGCTTGTGAAAATGCGTTGCATTTGCATTTTTTTTTCATTACGAATTATATTAACAGCATAACAATTTGATTGTAAAGTATATTTTTCAGTTTGACATGAATTTCCAAATTTTTTAGTATTTGGTTTGTCCCCTTTTAGCTTTAATGCATGGCATTAAATTGGGTTTGTGCAAACCTGATGATCCATGTATTCCAGCGTGATCGGAGAATGTTCCAAAGAGCGTCATCTTGTGTTCTACAATGAAAGCCAAAAAATCTGACCACTCATACAAAGGAGTTAACATTGTCACAAATTTGCTTATTCGAGAATCAGGGCAGAATCATAAATGGTTCTTAGTTGTTTAACGTCATAACATTTCTTTGTTTTACATTTTTCTAAATATTATATTTTGAATCCCAGATTTTCAGTGTGGACTTTTGAACCTTACTTTGTGTTTGACTTTGACCCTTGCATGATCATTTTTTTTTTTTTCCTTTACAGGATGTTTTGAATAATCTTGGCTCATCAGAGCTGGATGAAGATGACCTGATGCTGGATCTTGACCTCTCGGATGACCAGCGACCTCACCGTGGTCTGTATTTAGTAGATTCCAGCTGCTCTCTCCTTTCACTTCAGACTCTCGAGCATAGTTTATGCTGTCTGTCTCTCACTCATATTTATGCTGTTTAGTCTCTGAATATCTTGTTATAGTAATTACACAGTCTTTAAATGGCTGGATCGCTTGAAGAAATAATTTTTTCAATTGATAAAAAAGATTAAGCCTAATTTGCTTCCCTACTCTTTAGCCAAAAAGGACGTAAACTACCTCGTAAATTGTAGTACCTTGTAAAATATTACCCTATTATGTTATGCAAGCATGCGTGCAGTTGTGTAGATTAGACATGTAGTCATGTTAATTTTTCTAATGTTTTGATCTTTCGGGAGGAGTTACATCAGCACATGCACTGAAGGCAAACGCTCTAGACACAAACACTGCAGATGTCATTGCTGATATTTGCTAAAGCATTTCTATTGCATGAGTAATATATAGTGTAGTGCCTGTGCATGATGTTATTCAAAGACTTTGGCATGAACTTCCCCTGGAGGTGGTTGGATTTAATACTATAAAGGCATATGAGATTGGAAATTGTTTTAATATAAATATTTATATTAAAATACTTAGTTTTTCTCAATTGCTTTGGCTAATTTTTTGAAATAGTCTTAATATTCTCTAAACTGTAAGTGCAATTGTCACAATGCATGTCTGTAAAATGTAGTAACTCACCCAAAACATCTAATTCATGCTTCAAAACCTAGTTATTGTGTCAGTAAATTGGCCAAAGCCACCACAATGTAATTTCTTTTTTTTTTTTTTTTTTTTTTTAATCTTGTGAGCCGTACCTGTCAAAATGTTTAGATGTTTTTTCACCATGGCAGTCAACCTTGGAAATGTTTATTATATACAAATTTCATTTCTGTTCTACTTTTTTGTTGACACTGACTGCTTACTGTATTATACAAGAATGTCAGTTTTGTCTAGCTGAATGCTGTTGTGTATCACACTGAGCTTTTTAGATACCGATTTCAACAGTAGGTAAAAGTTTACTGGGAAAAGTCAATACTGTACAATACCGTAGTACACAGAAAAAGGATATGCATATTTGTATGTATACAGTAAATTCATTTTTGTAGCAATGTGTTACATGTAAACAGAAAATTCACACTTGCATGTCCATTTTTACACATTTCTTACATGTAAAGTCATATATAGTGAAAAAAAAAAACCCTGCAGCAATGAAAAAACATTCCATATCATAGATATTTATGGAATATACATGTATGTCTGACAGATTTTGATAACTGAATGGATCATTTTGCATGTGATGGCTCACAAGACGAAAGAATGTTTAGAAGTTGTGAAGAGTAGCCTATGACAGTTTCATTGAGAATCAACTCATCAGTTTTGATCAGCAAGCCATGTGCGTTTAGTTATTGTGCAAATTGTAGACAATTGTACTTTCTCTTTTGCACACATGTGCCAAAACAAGTGCAGTTTGCTTATACGAATAAGAAATTCAAATCTGGTGTGAACAAGAAACTAATTGTTCAGAGATTTGAACAATGTTTTGAAGAGAAAATTATTCTCATTCGAGAATTGAGCCAAAGTGATTGAGAAAAACTATAAGAGCCTATGATTGGATCATTATTACAGTGATTAATATGTTTCAGCTGAAAACAATTATTTTAACCCTAACTGATTCAATGTGTTGCTTCTCATTTCTTAAACAACCATGTCGGAAAATGTATCCCGTGGTCGTGGAAAAGATGTTACTGTGTTTCAGAAGGGGCAAATTATTGGCCTGCATCAAGCAAAGACCACAACTAAGAAGATTTCTGAAATCACTGGAATTGGGTTAAGAACTGTTCAACGCATTATTAAAACCTTGAAAGATAGTGGTGAACCGTCAGCTTCGTGGAATAAATGTGGTAGGAAAAAATCTTGAATGATCGTGATCGGAGATCACTTAAACGTTTTGTGAAGTAACATCGTAAAAAATTTACAGTAGAACTCACGGCTATGTTTAATAGTCTAAGAGCATTTCCATATGCACAATGCGACAAGAACTTACAGAATTGGGACTAAACAGCTGTGTGGCTACAAGAAAGACACATGTTAGTGAGGCTAATCGGAAAAAGGTCATGTGGTCCGATGAGTCCAGATTTACCCTATTCCAAAGCGATGGGCAAGTCAGGGTAAGAAGGGAAGCGCATGAAGTGATGCACCCGTCATGCTTAGTGCCCACTGTACAAGCCTCTGGAGGCAGTGTTATAATCTGGGGTTGCTTCAATTGGTCAGGTCTAGGCTCGGCAATAAAATGAAGTCAACTGACTACCTGAATGCACTGAATGACCAGGTTATCCCATCAATGGATTTTTTTTCTTCCCTTACGGCCTGGGCATATTCCAGGACGACAATGCCAAGATTCATCAGGCTCAAATTGTGAAAGAGTGGTTCAGGGAGCATGAGGAATCATTTTCACTCATGAATTGGCCCCCACAGAGTCCTGACCTTAACCCCACTGAAAGTCTCTGAGGAGTGGTTAGAGTCTCCCGTCATCAAGATCTCGGCCAAAAATTAATGCAACTCAGGCAGTGTATCAAGGGATTGTAGAACTGTGTTTTTCAGGCCTATAAAAGTCATGTACATTTTTATAGTGAATATAGATTTTTTTTTTCTACTTGGCTCTGCTCTAAAATATTTCATCAACTTTATATTGCCTTTGCTTAGAGCTTGTGTAGAGTAGAACTTGCTTGCAAGCCATTGTGATGTTAGTTTCGTAAGCAAATCCATCTTTTGAGTGTGTTCTTTTTCAGCTGTTTGGTTGAAATGGTTCACAAATCGGTCTGAATGATTAGTTAACGAATCAGTCAGAATCAAAATGATTTTAAATAATTTTTTTTCTCCAGATATCGCAAATGAAACCTCAGCACGTCATTAATGAAATTCCTGTTTCTGTGGAAACATTGAAATCTTATTTAAAAGGAAATATGGAAGCTGCAGCTTGTCTTCACTCAAAAGCTGTTATTTTGTGGTCACTGTGACTTTTTTTCACTATTGCAGCTTCACGGGAGAATTCCAGTCAATCCCTTGTGTCATGTCTAAACTTGCTGCCCTCACCCCTGGAGGCCCCCATGGAGCGAACCCCTGGAAGAGAGCCCCCCCACAGGTATAATGAGAAAATGTAGGGAAGAACTTGAACTTGATTTTATCCTCTGGAATAGATTTGATTGTGAAAAGTGGGCATTACATACTTGAATGAAGCCTGGTGACTGATGGAGAAGGGTTGAAAAGTAAGTGGGATTTGTGATGTCAGCTGAAAAGAAAAGATGCTTTAGAGGTGGAACGAGTTATTAAATTTTTATAAAAAATTACATAGACTTCTAATTTTTTTTAATTTGGAATATCGTGCAAAGTGCACAATAAAGAATATGCATAAAGTAAATACAGTAGGATCAATGTTGACTTTAACAAATAAAAATTAAGTGTGTAATTTCTGTGACACTGGCGCCATCGAATGGAATTGAAAGAAATTAACTGTTCTGCCCCCAACTCACAGCATTGGTTGCATCGTTGTTGTGTGAAGTTTTTGAGAAAAAAATAACTTATTGTTGTCTCTGCATATTATGCTGGGATAGGAGAAAGTGTTTTAACACAGGAAAAGATACACATTTCAGAATTGAATTAAAAGTATGATTTGAAACTTTGACGTTATAAAGGGAGTTTTACACAAACTATTGTTAACTGTCAAAAAATAACAGGAAAGAAGTTGTCATAACTGCAGGGTAGGAAATGTATTTAATTTATATTTGTCCTCACTCATGTCTGTTGTGAGTTAGGAAACATTTTGCACTTCCTATGGTTAGATCTCTAATGTAAATGCTTCTGTAATTTTCAATTAGTTCCTTGTAATGGGAGAAATAGGTATCACTGTTGGGTACGTTCACACATCAAATGCCTTTCCTGTTTCTTCACAATGGGCATCCCTGCGGTTCCCCTAAGGTTAAATCTTTCACTGATATGAAGCTCATGAACGTTACTTGCCTTCTAAATCTGCCAGTGAAGTTGAGTGTATTAGAAAGGTCATCTATGCTTGTTGTAGTTGTTCTAAACTGGTTTTGCTTCAGGAATCCCTATTTTGTATTGGACATTGAGTGGTGACTCAACCCAGTTGATCATAGAATAGTAAACAAGATGTCCTTAAAGGGATAGTTCCCCCAAAAATGAAAACTCTGTCATCATTTACTCACCCTCATGTTATCCCAAACCCATATAACTTTCTTTCTTCCATGGAACGGAAAAGGAGATACTAAGGCTGGATTACACTACACAACTTTAATGCCATTTTAGCTCCGATTTGTCAAGTCATAAGGTGAGAAGCCAATGGAAATGAAGCACGCAGGGGCTATGAATTAAATGAAGATTGCGAACAAGCACTCAAGTAGAGTTTAACTTTTAACACCATTCACCTCGTATTACAGTATCTAGATGCCATACTGGCCGTGTCTTCCGCCCAAGACAGCACTCATATGTGTTTGTCCCATGTCTTTCATGATTCGGAACAGAGTAGCAGCAGCAGCAGCAACAACATCAGCACCAAGTTCCTGTATCCATGTTTGCTTACATATGTCATGCAGCTTCTTGAATGGGAGGGTGTGTTTCCCTGGGAGTTTGTGACTGGATCGGATCAACTTGAAAGTCGGGTAGTTAATATGTAAACTATTAATACTACTTAATACTAGTAATTTGTAAAACGTTAATTATTGATATTAACCTTGGCAGCCAGTAATTCACATTGTGGTTTATACAAACCATGTTTATCCTCATTACAAGTGAACTTGTATTGGTACCTCCTAACTATGGGCGATTATACCGAATGGTTGGTTGTATTTTATTATTTGCATTATGTTGACGACCCTATCAGAACAAATCTGGAACCCATTTGTGATTCACAACCCACCAATTGAGAACCACTTATATTGAAATAACAAAATGCTATTGAGTCTTTATAAATAACTGATTTGTGGGGTTGTAGTATTCTGTGAAACAGAAGCACATAGCCTCGCAACTCTGAGGGGAATAGACCAAATTTATGAATAGACCAGACTTTTTTGAGACATTTCTGATGTAGCAAGTAACCTACAGCATTTAGATGCTGACTAGTTTGCTAAGAAATAACATCAAAATGATGTCGACGTGAGATTAACTGGATTAATAGTTATATATACTGTTATACAGCATATAAGAAATCCTATTTCCTCCACTGTTTGCATCTTTTTTCTAAACTTTCATTGGATGGAGTGAAATAAGCATTCATTTAGCCAGTGGTTTGTGCAGTTAGATAACGTTCTCTTACAAGTGGAAAGTCTACTCTGACTTGCAGTTTCATCCTCTTGTATAATGACAGCACAGTAATTTCAAAACCGAATGAATCCCATGTGGATGCAGAGCAAATTATATTAGCATGGAAATTAGCCTAGAAAATTGAATACATTTCCTGACCTTATAATTTTTTTGTATAGTTTTTAGAGCATGCCCCAAAATAGACCAGGTTCATTTTGAAATGATTACAGAATGTACTCTACAACTGCTGCATGTTACCTACATGTAATAATTGATTGACTGTCACTTTTTCTTCACAAGTAGAAGGTTTAAAGTTTAAAAGCAACACTGTAAATATTACCTTGAATTCCAGCCAGGTTAGGAGAATTACATAAACCTGTATTGGAATAAGACATTTTATTGTATGTTTAGAGCATGACCTAGAATAAATAACTCGAACTGCTACATGTTAAAGGAATAGTTTAAACAAAACATCATAACTTGTGGTGTTTTTAGTGCATAACAAAAGTTCTCATGTGAACTCTGTGAATGAGCTTCTTTCATAGCGTTCATGAACAGGCAATGGATGTCCAGATTTACATTGAAAAAATTACTTTAATTGTGGGTTGTTTCTCCCCAAAACCCATTATATGCCTTCAAAAGACTTGGAATGTGACGTGCAAGACACATTTAATGCTTTCATGATCCTTTTGGTCTTAAAGGCTTTAAATTAAGCGCTCTCAATAGCCAGTGTAGTGGAAAGATGGACTGGTTTATTCATTAAAACATCTCCTTTTGTGTTCCTCTTAAGAAAGTAAGTCATATGGGTTTGCAACGAAATAAGGGTGAGTAAATTATGACAGAATTAAAATTTTTTTGGGGTGAACTGTTCCTTTAACTGCATAGAATATGTGATTAATTGTTACTTTTTCTACCCAAGTCGAAGGTTTTAAAGCAACGCTGCAGTGCAAAAGTAGAAAGTATTAACTTGAATTGCAGAAAGTTTATGAGAATTACATTTCCGTACCTGTATTGGGATATGGCATTTTGTCATTTTAGAGCATGCTCCAAAATACACTGGGTTTATTTAGAAATTATTACAAAATGTACTCTAAAACTGCATGTTCACTACATGTTATAAGTGATTAAATGTTTTTCTACACAAGTAGAGGGTTTAATGTTTAAAGGCAGCAGCTCAGTGCCAAAGAAAATATTACCTTGAATTGCAGAAAGGTTATGAGAATTACATTTCAAGAACTATATTGGGATATGATATTTAATTTTAAATTTGAGCTACCGAATGCCTCATAAAAGCCGTGCTGCTTCCAGAAAACTTATTTTCGCCTTGTCAGCAGGTGGTGATTGAATGACCTTGTCTTGATGTCTTTGACTTAGTTTTGAATGGGATTTCTACTCTGTAGCCCCGCAAATCAGTATTATTATTTTTTTTTTTATGTTGCATCTGACGATTCTCTCTATGCATTTTCTGAATTTATGGCACCTTGAGAACTGTGTTCTGTTCTCATCAATACTAATGTTCTCACATGTTGTACTATGATACGACCTTGTGATTGACTGACAAGGTTTATTCTTTTTCATTGTCACCCTTGCTGATGCTATTTATTCTGCTGTAATTTATTTCATTATTAATTATTTGTCACATGGCATGGTGCATTAGTAGTGAGAACATTCAATCCAAAAGTGATTTTTTTTAAAAAATTATTTACTCACCCTGTTTGCTGTTATTTTTTCAGTGGAACACAAAAGAAGAATTTTTGTCTTTTTATTTAGCTGTTTTCTGTTTAACAACAGTTCATTGCTACCATAGCTGTCAAACTCCAAAAAGGACCAATCATTCCTTTTAAAGGGTTCATGACATGAGGAATCAAATTTTCCTTGATCTTTTGACATATAAGAGGTCATTGTATTATAAAGACATGCTGTAAGTTTCAGAACTGAAAACTTCCTCCTTAATAGAAAAAGAGCATTTGTTTAAACCGATTCAACCTCAGTGGACTTACACAGGACACCTTCATGTGCCTGTCTGGATTTAAATGTTTTTCTACATGAACATGCACAGACAGATCGCTTTGATCACTTGATACATATCTCAGGCCGCTTTTAAAAGATGCAACTCCTATGTTAGACCAGCAACAAACCAGCACTAACCATAATAAAGAAGCCTGGTCTAGCATGGGAATTGCATGCTGGTTAAGCTGGTCTTTTATGCAGGGATCTGAACAATTTTTTTTTTTTTTTTTTAGAGCTTGCTATATGTGGTCACAGTTAACAAATTGTATGGAAAAGAGCTGCATAAAAATTCTAATTTTGTGTTTAACAGAATATACAACCGCAAACAGGTTTAGAACGACATGAGGAGGTAAATAATAAGAGGGAATTAAAATTTTTCTTCGAACTTTTCCCTTAAATAAAAAATGCTGTTCATAGCAGGAATAATAATTCAGCCTGTGTTACAAATTAATGAAATGGAGAAAAGTGAAGTAATTGGCTTTTTCTCATAATTGTGAAATTCATCACTCAAAGGGGCTGGGCAGTAGTGGCTTGAAAGATACATGGGATTGTGGTATAGTGTCATTATGGTGGGGAGGTGTCTGCTAGTATAGATGTCTTTAATGGGCAGTGGCTGGGAGGCCTGTTTTCTGCTGTGAGTCAGCTCAGCTAGAGTTGAGGATGCACTGTTTGATGGGCTATAATCCTACACCCTGACTAAGTGACAAGATATATTATCCCAAGGCAAAATCTGGGCTGTTGGTGTGGAAAGTGCATCAACCGTCAGCGAGACTGATGCACAGCAGCTCGTGTTGTGTTTTTCTCACTCAGCCACGCAGCCCTTCGCCCATTTTACAGCTCTGAAGAAAGACAAAAGAAAGTGTTTTGCTCTCTTAAGAGGCAGAAAGATAAAGCTATAGGGAAGAGCTGAAGAAAGAGCCTCAGTCCATCTTAGGAGAGCTGCTTAAAGACTGAAACAGCATAGAGGTCTTGATTGATCTTATCTTAGACAGTTTTCACACAGAGTGCACAGTTTAAATTGAAGGAAACTGAAATCCTGGACAATATCAATTTGCTATTTTTCCTTTAACCTTTTTGAAGAAAGAAATGACTACTACAGTTTGATCTGATTTAGTTGCACTATTATAGCACGGTCGTCTGAGGGGAAGAATCAAATTGTAAAACAATATAAAATACAATTTTGTTGCTTGTTTTCCCTCATTTTATTTAAAGGTGCAGTCAGTATTTTATTTATTTTTTCCTCAAAGTTTTATACAGGAATTAATAATACTTTTGAAAAATATTAGTACAACTATGTACACTTACAGGACATGGCATGAAAACTCCAGTTGTATCAGTGGTCTAGAAAAAGCTGTTTTATTCTACATGGACAGGGTTGCCAGGGATGACCTGCCATGTCTTGCACCGACATTCATTTAATAATATAGAAATAACAACAACAGTAATAAAAATGTTTTTGTATAAAGTTTTTTATCAGTGCTCTAGGCACTTTACAAAACATAAGTCAATCTGAACAAAAAGAGCAAAACAAACAATATAACAACAAACACAATATACAGTGCATATAAATATAGATGAAATAAGGACTACAGGAAGTGTGTGAATGTTTTTCAAAACACAGTGGCTTCAAATTTCATATTTAATATATGAATGTAATTTATTGTAGAAAGAAACTGTGAAATTCTCTTCAAGTAATTTTAACCATAGACCTTATTGAACTCATAAATCCAAAACTGCCAATTTAAAAACCTACAGGAAATTCCAGAGGGAACCCATGGCAAATTAGCCTTCCTGTTGGCCAATGTTGAACAGCTTTATAGGTGTTAATATATTCTAAAGTCGAAGATTACTAAGACAAATAGAGCCTGAAAAACACAAACAAGAACTTACTGAGTGCACCTTTAACTTCGAAAGCCCAGCTGGTGGTGAGCGTGGAGTCTCATCATTGTAGCTCGCTCGCACTCTCTCTCTCTCTCTCTCTCGCGCTCGCTCTCTCGCTCTCTCTCTCTCTCTCTCTCGCTCGTGACCTTCAGGAGCAGGTTTGCTGCAGTAGGGGGCAGACTCCGGCTCTCTGCAAGCTGTGGTCCTCCACAACAGAAGGCTGCATGTCTGGCCTTGTGCTACTTTCCACAGTCTCCTTACCCAAATCTCTCAAGGTGATTCAAAGAGGGAGAGGGAGAGAGAGGACTTTCAAGAAACTCAGGTGTGACGGAAAGAGTTCAAGTCTGAGCAGAACTAATAACAGCAAATCAGTCAGATGTGGATTTTTTTTTTTTTAATTTATTTTTTAATTTTTTAGGAGTGTTAGGAGCGTGGCTTTGGGGTGTGATTATTCATAACCTTTGATCACACTCTGTGTGGCGTCATGTTGATTTTTCAGCAGTCAGTGCATGTGTGTGAAATCTGGTTCAGGGAAAGTCTCCTGGGTGTCTAGCTGAGTCACAGTGCCAGAATCCATTATTGTCACGCATAGCGGGGAAGCCTGTGACATCACTGACTGGATACAGAGTGGTCATCTTGGAGGCATCCACATGGATGAAGAATTGAAACCTAAGTGGTTCTTAGTCATATACAGTTGAAGTCAGACGTTTACAGACACTTCGGTTGAAGTCATTAACTCATTTTGTAACCACTCCACAGATTTCATATTAGCAAACTATAGTTTTGGCAAGTCGTTTAGGACATCTACTTTGTGCATGACACAAGTCATTTTTCCAACAGTTGTTTACAGACAGATTGTTTCACTTTTAATTGACTATCACAATTCCAGTGGGTCAAAAGTTTACATACACTAAGTTAACTGTGCCTTTAAGCAGCTTGGAAAATTCCAGAAAATTATGTCAAGCCTTTAGACAGTTAGCCAATTAGCTTCTGATTGGAGGTGTACTGAATTTGAGGTGTACCTGTGGATGTATTTTAAGGCCTACCTTCAAACTCGGTGCCTCTTTGCTTGACATTATGGGAAAATCAAAAGAAATCAGCCAAGACCTCAGAAAAAAATAAATAAAACAATTTGTGGACCCCCACAAGTCTGGTTCATCCTTGGGAGCAATTTCTAAACGCCTGAAGGTACCACATTTATCTGTACAGACAATAGTACACAAGCATAAACACCATGGGACCACGTAGCCAACATACCACTCGAGGAGACGCATTCTGTCTCTTAGAGATGAACGTAGTTTGGTGCGAAAAGTGCAAATCAATCCCAGAACAACAGCAAAGGACCTTGTGAAGATGCTGGAGGAAACAGGTAGAAAAGGTCTATATCCACAGAGTAAAACAAGTCCTATATCGACATAACCTGAAAGGCTGCTCAGCAAGGAAGAAGCCACTGCTCCAAAACCACCATAAAAAAGTCAGATTACAGTTTGTAATCTACAAGTGCACATTGGGACAAAGATCTTATTTTTTGGAGAAATGTCCTCTGGACTAATGAAACAAAAATTTAACTGTTTGGCCATAATGACCATCGTTATGCTTGGAGGAAAAAGGGTGAGGCTTGCAAGCCGGAGAACACCATCCCAACTGTGAAGCATGGGGGTGGCAGCATCATGTTTTGGGGGTGCTTTGCTGCAGGAGGGACTGGTGCACTTCACAAAATAGATGGCATCATGAGGAAGAAAATTATGGGATATATTGAACAACATCTCAAGACATCAGCCAGGATGTTAAAGCTTGGTCGCAAATGGGTCTTCCAAATGGACAATGACCCAAAGCATACCTACAAAGTTGTGGCAAAATAGCTTAAGGTCAACAAAGTCAAGGTATTGGAGTGGCCATCCCAAAGCCCTGACCTCAGTCCGATAGAAAATTTGTGGGCAGAACTGAAAAAGCATGTGCGAGCCTACAAACCTGACTCTGTTACACCAGTTCTGTCTGGAGGAATGGGCCAAAATTCCAGCAACTTATGGTGAGAAGTTTGTGGAAGGCTACCCAAAATGTTTGACCCAAGTTAAACAATTTAAAGGCAATGCTACCAAATACTAACAAAGTGTATGAAAGCTTCTGACCCACTTTTACATCTTCTGAAAGATATAAAAGGTGAAATAAATCATTCTCTCTACTATTATTCTGATATTTCACATTCTTAAAATAGTGATCCTAAGACAGGGAATGTTTTCTATGATTAAATGTCAGGAATTGTGAAAAACTGAGTTTAAATGTATTTGGCTAAGATGTTTGTACATTTCTGACTTTAACTGTACACCGATCAGCCACAACATTAAAACCACCTGCCTAATATTTGGTAAGTCCCCCTCGTGCTGCCAAAACAGCGTCAACCCGCATCTCAGAATAGAATTCTGAGATTATATTCTTCTCACCACAGTTGTACAGAGCGGTTACCTGAGTTAGACTTTGTCAGTTCGAATCAGTCTGGCCATTCTCTGTTGACCTCTCTCATCAACAAGGCATTTTCATCCACAGAACTGCCACTCACTGGATGTTTTTTGTTTTTGGCACCATTCGGAGTCAATTCTAGAGACTGTTGTGTGTGAAAATCCCAGGAGATCAGCAGTTACATAAATACTCAAACCAGCCCATCTGGCACCAACAATCATGCCACGGTCCAAATCATTGATCACATTTTTCCCCATTCTGATGGTTGATGTGAACATTAACTGAAACTCCTGACCTGTATCTGCATTATTTTATACACTGCACTTCTGCCACATGATTGGCTGATTAGATAATCGTATGGATGATTGTTGGTGCCAGACGGGCTGGTCTGAGTACTTCTATAACTGCTGATCTCCTGGGATCTCCAAGTCTCTAGAATTTACTCAGAATGGTGCCAAAAACAAAAAACATCCAGTGACTGGCAGTTCTGTGGATGGAAATGCCTTGCTGATGAGAGAGGTCAACAGGGAATGGCCAGAATGGTTCGAACTGACAAAATCTACAGTAACTCAGATAACCGCTCTGTACAATTGTGGTGAGAAGAATAGCATCTCAAAATGCTATTCTGAGAAGCGGGTTGGTGCTATTTTGGCGGCACGAGGGGGACCAACACAATATTAGGCAGGTGGTGGCTGATCGGTGCATGGCAAATGGATTCTTTCAAGGTTTTTGTTATATAACATGTTGACAACTTGCGAAAAAGTCTATTAAAATATTTTTCTTCTACAGTAAGAATGATTACCGTCTAATAGAAGTCATCACCTAGAGGAGAAAGCTCTTGTGTAATAAGCCATTAATCATGCATTATGTGCTGTAAAAGATTGATGTAAACAAAGATGTATATTAAATTTCTAACTTTTAAACTAACATTGCCTGCACACTACAATGTACACTGCATCAGAAAATGCAATGGATTCAATGGAGATTGTGCATTACAGGAAAGTAGAAAAGAATGTAGAAAAACTAAATTGAGATACTTTTTTTAAAGGAATAGTTTGCATCTAATCAAACGTCATGATGGACATTTGGTCATGTGATGAAATGAGAAATGTATCACTCAAAGTTATCGTATCACTTCAGAAGAGTCGTATTGATTGATTAACTGTGGTTTTATGGTGTTTGTTTTTGTTTTTTTGAGCATGATAGACCAAATTCATTATTCACTTGCATTATGGTAAATAAACCATGTGAAGACTTTTTAAAATTCTAGTTTGGAGCAATAGGGTACATAATGACAGAATTTTCATTTTTGGATGAGCTCTGTGAACGATTGCTTTAACTTTTGCTGCAACACGCTCCGACGTAGGCGGCCATCGACCAATGAGAATTTCAGAGAATCCATTCCAACTTGCTGTTTTCTTGCCTGATTTCAAACGGACTTGGCTCTTTCCACTCCCTCAAAATGAATCTTATGCATTCCTACCCGTCAAATGCTCCGTCAAAGCTTTCTTTATCTGTAGGAGCCCTGAGATTGAGCTTATCCAAACACATAAATATTTGATCAACCAGAAAGATTGCATTAATGCCAACGAACCGCCTGAAACCACTCCTACGTATGCACTGACATCATCACTCATTCACTACTACTAAAAAATTGGTGAAATATGCTGCAAGGGATGACACATAATGAGCAGAATCAACACATTTAAACATTTTCAGATGTTTGGGGTTGAAGAGTTTAAAGCAAACACCGATGATGTCACTGCAGAGGTTGCTGATCTTGGCCTGAAGCTATTCAATGTAATAAAATGAGTCAAAATGTAAAAAAGGTTTTGAGGAAGATGGTTAATGGCACTGTGAAAACTGTTGACTTTTAAACACTACCATTGCTGCCAGAAATGCTTGCATTCATGGGTCTTGAGCAATTTGTTGTAGTCTCTTAGGGTTATGTCAAAATTGATTGCTTGGATAAACAAAATGGCCAGTAGCCTTCACCAAGAAATATGAGCATAAGGGCCAATGGCCTTTAAATACTCAACTCAAGGTTCTAGTTGGGTAATGTGTTTATTGAATTTGCATGATATCAAAGGCACTCAACCTGAGTGTCAACCATGTCTTTTATACTGGTGCTTTTCTTGGTAAGGAATATTATGTGGCAGCATTAGCCTCTGTTGCTGCTTAGTTTAAAGATGATGATAATATTGTGATTAGAGACAGTATAAGGGGAAGGAGATGGGCCACTTCTGGGAAAGTGAATGGTAGAAATACGGCTGTAGGAATGGATGTCCCACCTTTCAGTTAAAAGAGCCAATCACCTTTTTGATAGGCATTGGCTGTTTTGAAACGTAATCTTGACAAACAGTTTAGGAGATTAAGTAATTTCCGATCGAAGGCAATAGGAGCTGAAGAAAACATATGCCCAGAAGCACTACCAAAATGTCGTCTTGTACTATTAAAGTACTATAAAGTACTATTAATTTCTTATTGTGTAAAACATTTTTAATGAAGGGAAAATTATTGAGCGCACCTTTTAAAACTTTATGCCTCTCTCACACACATCCGTGGGTAATTTCTAACAGGATCAACTCTTCTGTTAAATTTGTTTTTGTTTAAAGCTGGTTCTCCACTCGTGCACAAAACACACGCCTACGGAAGCATATTTACAGGGGAAATAGCTTATAAATGTCTCCACAGAAAAGGGCAGAAGTTTATGAAATCTCCATTACAATAATAATGGTACTAACAAGAAAAGTGAGTGTTTTTCTAATCTGAATACTTGCTCCTGGAATCCAAGCTTTTGAATCACTTGTTACATTTCCAATACACAAGTGTCCAGCAGTGATGGGGAACACGTAAACATGGGTGGAACTCTGCTCCTTTAGTGCAGAGTTAATATGCAATTAAAGAAAAAGGGCCAGGGTCCCTTTAGCATCATTAATACTAATGATGATGCTATTAGCCTGATGGAAAAATGGTGCTAATACTCTAGATGTATTACAGAATGTCAGCTCATCTGAGGGAGTCTTTTACATCTGTCAGATGACGGTATGGAATGCCGGTATTCTGGCTCTCAGTAACCTTGAATAACTCACTGCCTCCAAATGAGAGCTCACGCAGTGGGGATATCAACCTGCTAATTAGGGGTCATATGCAAAAAAGACAACAACTTGATGACCATGTTAGCAGTGCCATAATCAGATAATGGCCAGATGCAATGTGATAATGGATATTCTGTAGTAGAATGATGCAGGGGACTTGACGATTAAAGTGGAATATGTAGGTGTTACATTTGTTGTGAATATTGAGACAAAGCTGCAACAGCAGCATAATGCAAAGGCCCTGAGGTCAGCAGCTTTTCGGGGGTATGTTGGGGCAAGAGCGTTTACAAAGACTGATAAAAAACACCTTTGCTTCTACTAAGTGTAAATGAACAGTGTGATATTATGAATAATAGATGTCCCAAAACCTACTGAGCTGCTGATGTGGGCATTGTTGTTGTAAGGCATTATAGGCATACTCTCAACATGAAGGCTGTTTCCTAAAGGTGGGCATGTATTTTTATACTTATTTTATTTTATGAGTATTAGGTCTTGTATTGGCCTGGCAATATGCTAACAACAAACTCTACTGAAATAACTATTAAGTCTTAAGTCACTGGGTGATTAGCGACTTTAAATATCAATTCACTAGGTTTTGTCATTCGCTGACTTTGTATTTGATGCTGAAGTCCCTGACTTCTTTGTATGTCACGCTGAAGTCTTTGTATTTGTATATAATACAGGTGCTTGTGTATATGTTTTGGCAAAGTGAATAACTATGTGGGCTTTAGCTACATGACTGAATGCCTTGGTTGACTGCTGTTATTCCCAAAAAAGTCTTTGACTGTGTTAAGTATTATTGTTATAGAGGCCAATTGCAAGGCCTGTTAAACCGAATCAAAGATGCACTCACACATAAAATTGTATTTGATGTTTGAATCTAGATAATTACCAGATATATGGAGCCTCCGTTGAGTAAATAACATCCCCATACCCTTCCATACACAACAATAATATTGATAGATCTGTTTATAGGAGATGGCTTTTAACACCAGTGTCTGTGTTTTTAATGTGCCTGAGAATTGCCAGAGAGTGGCAAAATTGTGTTCTTTTTTTTGTGGATAATGTTTCTGAATGGTGTTGAATGCCTCAGATAACTAAGCTAAAGGAATTGCCTAGTCGCTAGAGTTGTTAAGCAACAATATACAATCACTGCTGTATTGCTCACTCTGATTTCTTTTTAAGTAATAAATATTGTTTACATTAGGGCTGTCAATCGCTAAAAATTTTATTAAAATGAATTGTATGCTATTCTGATTATTCACAATTAATTCCATACCAATATTTGCTTCGAAAAACTCCCAAATGAAAACAATTCCAAGACAATAGCCTATGTTATTATGGTAGAGGAGTAAATTGTTATATAAATGTTGGAAAATGTGGGTTGTGAAGTCAATATTGTTTATTTCCTTATTATTGATCCCATCACTTGCCTGCAATCCATTTTGTAATCGACTTTAATGTGTCAGTGGTACTCTTAAGAGCCGTACACACCGAGTGCATTCTTGTATTCCATCTGTGATTTATTTATAATTGTTGGTCTATGTGCACATTTAAACTATTGTCTATGGTCATTGCTTCACATCTTGCAAAATTACCAGTAATTCCAGTGAAAGTCTTCAGTGGAAAAGAAGTCAGTTCTCTTTGCAATAATTATTATTATTTATTTTTTTTTTTGTATCAGGACTTAAGGATTCAGATCTCTTTTTTTTTTTTTTTTTTTTACACTTTATTTGTAATAAAGTCCCCTTTTTTAATTTTTTGGAACCCAGTCAACTCAAATACTGTTGTCATTTGTAAACAAATAATACAAATAAAAATATTATTATGTATTAACTTTTCAAATTGTATTATACAAAAGTAATATATTTTCATTCGTGCCTTAACTTTAAAACCCTCTGGCTTTTATTTAGCCGGAACACTCCAGGAAGTCTTAGTGTATGTATGTAGTCTAGTTCACACACACTTCTTATTAAAAATCTGGTGAAATGCTTCTCCGGTGCATAGTTGTTTGTGTGGAGTGCTCACATATTGCATCATCACAAGCCCAGCGCGTGCTATGAGTGTGTGTCAACAGAGCAGCGCAACATTCATTGAAACGTGCTGTGCATGCATACTATATATTAACTTTTTAAAATGTATACTTTTGAGATTTACAAAGCTATAATTTTTCTTCAAGACACATTTTCATGAAATACATGAGTCAGATGGACTACTTTAATGGTGCTTTGTTCTTTTATGTCATTTTTGGTGCTTGACACTTACGACTGTGACGCACAGTTTCGAATTTGGATTGGACTCATCGGCCCAATACCCGATCCAGTTGAAAACGTCAGTATTGGAGCCGATACCAATCCATGTATCAGACTGGTGCATCCCTACATTTTACACAACAGTTTACTCCGTGTCATGCAAAAAGATAAAAAATAAAAAAAATAGACATCTGTACCGTAGTCTGAGAATGCTGGCTTTCTGTTCAAAGATTTAGTTATACAGCTTCTAATACTTTAATGAGTACATTGAATGAGCATGTATTTCCTTATGCCATGTCTCAGAGTATATCATGAATAAGTCAGGATCCTGTCTATGATTTCTGAGGCATTTGCCAACACAAGCCATTTATGAAGTCATTTGTAAAATTTCAAAGGCGAAACAATTGACTGTGTCCTTCAGGATAGATAGTACATTTTTACCAGTCGTTGGGATAGGTTGAGTTACAAGAGAACGTATCCCCATTTTTTAGATGTTGCAGAAGGTATGCATGTGTGATATTAATTGACAAGTGTGAGATGGAAAGCTTGTTACCTGCCACAATGCAGCAAAGGGAAATTTCACTTTCCTCTTGCAGCTCCAAGGACACTCTTCACACAAGCCCTGAAATAAACATTGTGGTAATGTAAAACAACAGCAAAAATGTCAGAAGTTTGTTTGAAAGACAGAGGCTGTGTTTATGTACTGACTTGTCTTGACTGCAGTTTTCCCAGTGGTTTGCAAGAATCAAATGCCTAATTGTAATGGAGAACTCAGAGGTTCCTTTTGATCTCCTTTTAACACTGTGCTTTTTAAAAAGCATAAATACTTAATTATTGTTGAAGAACTGGAATTAAATTCAATCTGAAGCATAGACAAGTCTGGAGCAAAAAAATGTGATCCTTCTTTTGAGCTGAATCAAAGTATTGTAATTAATGAGAAGTCTCCCTGTGTGTTTTGTGTGGGACTCTCAATAAAAGATTATTATCATTCCAAATACTCTGTGTTTCCTTTGAAGATTATCTTTTATATAAGGTATAGATTGTGGGTTTTTGTTCTTTCAAAAATGAAGAACAAAAGAGAGATTCCGTCTCGAAAAAGATATTGCCTTGGGTGTTAAGTCTTTGGTATTGTGTTCGTCATCCACAGAATGGATGGAGGATGTTTTTCTCCCCATATACTGATATAGATCTCGTATATGAACATCATATTATTCCATGATTATCTTAGCAGGTTGGAAGTCATGTTTTGTAACCTCTTAACTGTCATATTGTCCGTGTGAGTGTGTGTATGTATGTATGTGTGTGTGTGTGTGTATGTGTGTATATATATATATATATATATATATATATATATATATATATATATATATATATATATTATATTAGTTATTTAGTATCCACTTACACCAAATGAAAAGCTTGATGAAGAGTGTATGTCTAGCCTTTCAATTGTCTCTCATTTGTCTTTCCTTGTCAGTAATACTTTACCTTCCGTCTCTTTCAAGAAGCACTCCTAATCAATTTTAATTTGATCTCATTCTCTACATTAATGATTTTATCCTATCATTACCCAGATATCTGCATGTAATGAATAGAATGTAGTTATTAATTAATTTAATTCTAGTTGGAATCAAGATTGAGTTTAAATAGAAGACATGATTTAATTTATTGAATTTTATTACAGTAAATGCAATTAAATTGCATTGTATTGAAATTACTTCAATATACAGTGTGTTGGCCATCCATTTTTCTGTGGACCTTCTGGTATTATGACCCCAGAACTCAAACTGGTTTTTGGAACTGATACAGTTTCACTGTCTGCGATTCTTCTTCTGTACCTGTTTTGCTGTAAATTTGGACACAACTACTCATTCTTAATTATTACTATTTTCCATGTTTTAGAATGTTAAAGTAATCAAAGCTATGTAATAAAACAAATGGAAGAATGGGAATTATGTAGTGACCAAAAATGTTAAATCAAAACTATCTTACAGTATATTAGCTTCTTTAAAGTATCCATTTATTACAGCTCTGCACAGCTCACACTCTTTACATTCTCTCAACCAACTTTATGAGGTCCCACTTGGGATGCTTTTGAAACAGTATTCGAAGGAGTTCCCATGTGTGCTGGGCACTAGTTGGTTGCTTTTCCTTCAATATCCAAACAACTCATCCATTAAAAACAATACAAAAACAAAGCAAAATTACAATTTTTGTTTGTAAAGAAAGAATGTAGGCACAATTTATATTTGTAAAGAAAACTAATAGCATCCATTGATCTAAAGGCATGAACATAAAAAGTTTTTTTACATCATGAGTGTAGTGTATGTATATTCTCAATATACTTTTGGTCCTTCCAGGGAGCAGCGGCCGATGTCCCTCTGTCTGTCTCGTGACGATGAGCCGTTGGCTGGGCTGGAAGCGTTACCATTCAGGCTGATGCAGCAGGACTGCACAGCAGTAAAGACTCTTCTGCTGCGGTTACGCAGGACTCTGCAGGAGGTAATGTTCCTAACACTTGATTCAGGAAGCTGCTATAGTACAGGTATAAGAGCTACAGTATATGCCCTACCAGCTTCATGCCTCATCATGCACCAAGAAACACCAAGAGGATATAAACATTTAAAAGAGACTAATTCAGATAATATAGACCTTGAATGGAGTAAACGACATATTTAATGTGACACGAACAAGAAAGGCTTTGAGGAGTAGAAAATACAGTCCATTTAATATAATGTTTTTTTTGTTGTGTACCTGGGGTCATTAAGCCGACAAAACATTGAACATGTGTTTTTCATTTTATTTCCTTTGGACACAACTCCAGACAATATGGGTTGTAAAAATTAGACCTACTGTAGACCCTATGACATATTGAAAGGACTGGACTTGTGTTCCTCTTAGCCACATTTTTGCTATTATCTAATTAAATAAGGCATCTACCTTGACTAAGGTTTTTTTGCTATACTTGCTAAAGACTTTAGAAATGCAATTGTTATTGATTCCTGTATAGAGTTGTCACAATACCAAAATTTGAGTAGTTTTGAAATGATCATGAAAAATACCTATGAAATTTCAAAATTCTCTATACCATTTTTGATACCACAGCAAAAACTAATACTACTATTTTATTTTAAAAGTGAAATATTGATATAAATTAGGGCTGGTAAATTTAATGCGTTAATTTCAGCGATTTTAAAGTTGACTGTTTAACACGTTAAAATAAATAAATACAGCAAATAATGCAGTATCAGTTTTTTTTGTTTCTTTAACTTCACTAATGTTTATCCCCACTTTCCATGGCTAAAATTGGCATATATATTCATTTCCAGGAGGTACAGGCTTATTCATTATGCACGACACGTGTCCCGGGAATAATAAACACTGGAGCGGATTTACTGCACAGAGAATGGAGACTTCAACTGAAAGCGGTTAGCCAGGTGTGGGAGAGATACGGACAAGCTGCCCTATCTCTTTGCATTGCCCGAAAACGCTCACTCACTGTCATCTGAACCAGTGCCAAAAGCAAAACCACATGAGAGAGACCTAGAGTGTGTGCGACAGAGACTGAACAGTAGCCAGAGAACATAGAGTTTTAAGATTTTAAATGTCACCAAAATAAACTTCAGCATTTCATTTTGTTTTATATCTATATGTATAGTGTCTAATAATGCATTGGCAATGTACACTTAAGTTTATCTTGCCAGTAAAGCTTAATATTAATTAAATCTGCCAAATTGATCCTTTAATTAAGATTCCACTGAAGAAAAAAAAACAACTTTAAATGACAGCATGTCCACTTATTTCATGGTATATGTATATATATATACTTGCATCAAATATTTTTACCGGTAAAAATGTGTCTAATTAACTCCATCCACATGAAACTGAACATTTTAACATATTAAAATAAATTGACTAACCAATTCCTTGCAAGTTCTTTAAGACAAAGTAAAAATATAAATATATTTATGATCATATTTTAATTTTTGTTTTAATGTACAATGATTAATTGCGATTAATCACAGAAAACAGTGTGATTTATGAGCAGATTTTCTCCCCAATTTGGAATGCCCAATTCCCAATGCGCTCTAAACCCTCATGGTGGCATAGTGACTCGCCTCAATCCGGGTGGCGGAGGACGAATCTCAGTTGCCTCCGCATACTTACCGTCAACCTGCGTGTCTTATCACGTGGCTTGTTGAGCACGTTACCATGGAGACATAGCGCATGTAAAGGCTTCACGCCATCCACCATGGCATCCACGCACAAGTCACCACGCGCCCCACCTAGAGCGGGAACCACACATTATAGTGACCACGAGGAGACTCTACCCTCCCTAGCAACCGGGCCAATTTGGTTGCTTAGGAGACCTGGCTGGAGTCACTCAGCACACCACGGGATTCGACCTTGTGAACTCCAGGGGTGGTAGTCAGCGTCTTTACTCGCTGAGCTACCCAGGCCCCAGCTAACATTTTTTTATCGATTCACAGCCCTAACATAAATATGAAATAATTAAATAAATAAAAAATGGCTTGTAGCTTTCAAGTATTTTTTAATTAATAAACATTCACATAGTTTTCCAAGGAAATATTCATGTAAACACTTAGTAATAAAGAGCTAAGAAATAAATCAAAAGAAGTGAGTTGTTTTCTCTTTTTCTGGTTAATAATGTTGATTGATTAATATTAATTACATAAAGGACAGCAGTAGATCTGTTAGGCTGCATGTGTACTGCAAGGGATAATGCACAGATATTTTGACACATTTCTTGTTTTTTTGTCTATCATTTTTTATTTTATATTTTTATTTTAGTACCAGTATATTTGACATCCCTAATTACTATAGGGATGCAGTAATGAAGAGTTTTAGGTGTTAGATGTTGCAAAAGCAGTATATAATTTAATTGAATGCACCCTAAAGTGACAAGAAAAAAAACCCTTGGCTTCAACCCTCACTGATTATAGTAACACTTACCCAACATTTTTTAATTGACTGTTAATAATAACGACCGCATTTCCGTTCCACATTCCTCCAAGTAGTAGCTCAGTTTTTACAATCCGCCACAATAACAATCATTTTCCTTAGTGAAGGTCCAGAGAGCAGCACACAACAGAGGAACATGAATATTAAAGCGGAAGTTCTTTGGCCTCTCGACTGACTCTTCTCATTAAGATGCAAATTAGTCATCTTCCTTTAGCATTTGTTAACCACTATGCAACAAGAATCACAATGACTTACACATTTCAGCTGTGCATTTATTGCACTTGACCAGTAATTTTAAGCATAACCTGGTCTTTCTTAATTTCTTTTCTTTCTTTCTTTTTATTTTATTTTATTTTTTTGTGTTGTTGTGTGTGTGGTCTTTTTGGTTTGGTTCATTTGATACCTCATTTCTGACTAATTATGGGCAATGCTCTCAGGATGCCAGTTCAAAATGATTAGGGCTCACAAAACTTATTGGTAAATAGTAAACATGTGTTATGCCCATAGATTTAAACTGGCTTTTTGTGGTGCTGCCTGGTTCATCTGTATAAATATACTGTTGTACACATGCAAAATCTTTTCAGAATTTTATATGTAACCGTTTTAACAATTACTTCATATTCAGAGCCGGGTAATATGTTACAAAGATGACAGTCACATTTTTCAGGAAATAATTAAGGATTTAATTGTCCGTTTCTGTTGTTATTTTGTCATTTTAACAGTTTATGCTTCACACAACGATGAGTGCACTGGGATAAAGTTGCATTGAAACATTTGTCTTTGTTTTGCTTTTATACCTTCTTGATTGCCTCGATAAATTTGCACTTTTCATTACAGTTTCCATGTCCTCTCCTTGTAGTTAAAACACAAATGCAGAAAGCACATTAATCAAAAGCAGCACATTTCGCATCATGTCTTTAATCCTGTCATATCTATAGAGTCTGAAAGACTATCAAATTTAATTTGCTGTGGAAAGTTGACCAAAAATTACTTTTTAATGCTGGTGATATTATACCGTATTTGAAAGTCTTGAGTCTTCCCTTCACCACTTGAATAATCTCCTTTTTTTATTCTTCTTCTTCTTTTTTCACTTCCCACCTGTGGGTTACTGTGACCTTATGGGCCCCAATACATACTTGATGGGCCTCTCTCCTCCCTGACACTTGCACTGTCTACAAGATATACAAGAACTTAAAATAAAAGCACAAATATTGTGGGGTCATCCTCCCCCGTGAGAAAATTTCAAAAACTCTATTTTTACTTTTTTTTTTTTTTTTTTTTTGACGAACAAAATATTACAAACAAAACAATTTACCCCAAAATAGTGCTGCTATAAAAAAAATAAAAATAAAAAATAAATATGAAAGCACTTCTTAGCATCAGGAAGGAAAAATGGGCTGCCTGTCAAATAATGAAATTGTGAACATCTGTTCATGTTATTAACAGCACTGAGAATTGGTCATTTAAAAGTCTTTACTGTCTCTCCTTAAAAATACTATTCTAAATGGAGTAGTCATTAGTGGTATACAAAATAGTAGTGTTTGTTCTGTTTGTTTATTCAGAAAGGCTGGTTACATTTAGCTTAATAAAGTAATTATACAGTACTATTAATCCAGCTGAACATGGTTATTTCTTTAACTACAGATAATTTACTGTCAGTCTCTCTATTATCCTCTCACCTCATGCCGTTGTCTTTCTTTAACAAAACATTAGGGCACCACCACCTGCTAATTTGCCTGAATTAGATGAATATAGTGCTAGGGCTGCCCAAAGCATGAAGATTGTTTCTGTGTTGCTTCATTCTATTTCTCAGCAAAATTTTCTGCCTTTTTTTTTTTTATTTCTTTTTTTTATATATGTCTCAAAATGTCTGATTTACATATCACTTACTGTGTGTGTCTCCGCTCCACTCTACTTTAAAATGTTCAATGTTTCTGATCACGTCACTCTCTCTTTTCACATATGAATGTATTATATAGGTGACAGTATAGTGCAGTGAGGGAGAAAAGGGTTCAACCTATAGCCCAGAAAACAGAGGCATCTACATTGGTTGAATTGAATAAATATCTAGGCTAAAAAGTAATTTACAGACTAAATAAAATGTTCCAAAAATCCCTGCGGTAGACCATAGTACCAAAATGCTTAGAATAATTTGATATGGGATATATCGTGAAAATGTAATGAGTAAGGTACTAGGCTTAAAAGATAGACTGAGATAGATATATATATATATATATACACACACACTCTACCGGTCAAAATTTTTGAAACACGACTGATCACGAGCATTTATCATGATCTTAAAAATCTTTTGATCTGAAGGCGTATGCTTAAAAGTTTGAAATTAGTTTTTTAGACAAAAATATAATTGTGCAACAATATTAATTTATTTCATTATAAAACTAAAATTTAATTTAAAAAAAAAGTTTTTGAAATTGATGACTTTGACCAAATAATAAAGAAAAGCAACCAATAAGTGCCCAACATAGATGGGAACTCCTTACAATAGTCCAACAATAGTCATAAGAATTAAAACTGTATACATTTTTAAATAACAAGAATTATTTTTCTACACAAGTTCCATTGTTTTGTCTAAACATGCATCATTTATTCAAGCACAAGGGCTTATGGGTATTCCACACAGCCGGAATTTTGTACTTGATAATTTTAAGTACTCTAAGCCAAAGTTTAAAGCATATATTTTTGAGTTATGATTCCAAGATGTGACATTTCAAGAACTGTTTAATTAGGACCACTTACATGTTTTGATTAGGGCTTAGAGAGTAGCGTTAACTTGATTAAAATTAGTAAGAACAGTAAAAAATTAAGCTTGAGTCAACTTTTTTATTTGAGATAACTATTAGTATTTACAGTATGCTCACTCCTTCATTCCTTTATAATTTCTTTAGGAAACATTGATAGAAGAAATCTTTTCCTGTTTGTGAAAGTGATGCAGAATATTTGCCATCATTGGTTCAAAGCATAATTAAACACCATATCAATGGGATTGTCATCATTCTGTTGTAGTATTTTGTCACAACTAGAGTTTGTGCATGTTGTTGGTAAAGCAATGCAATCTGTATCTGTTATTGCAATATGTTATTGTTGTCCAGTTAAAAAATAAATAAATAAATAAAATGTATGCATGCAAATGGTATTCTCTTTGGAAAACATGTTCTCGTAGCCTTTGGATATGTCTGGGTCAGAGCTGAAATCGAGCATTATAATGCTGGTAACCTAGACCTCCGAGTCAACCAGTTCAGAGTAAAACATACATAATTATTACAATAAGTAATAATTTTTTATCACTTATTTTCCTTTCATGTGCTTATTATGTATTAAGATTAGTGTGATCTTTGTCTTTCAGAGTACTGAAACCAGCCCTGCCAGCAGCCTTTATTCTCTCCCCATAAGCCCCTGCAGTGAGAAGTCACTTCCCATTAAGGTAATTGCCTGCATTCAGTATTTTGTCAAAATGTACAGAATGTCTTGTTTTGACGTATTTCTTATTGAAACAGGAAATTTGGGCGAGATACAGTGGCAAGAAAAATTATGGGAACCCTTTGGAATTAGCTGGTTTTCTGCATTAATTGGTCATAAATGAGATCATATCTTCAGCAAAGTATAGACAAACACAATGTGCTTAAGCTAACAACACACAAACAATTATAATTCTATCACTGAACACATTAAACATTCACAGTGTTGTGGAAAAAGTAAGTGAACCCTTTGGATTTAATAACTGGTTGATCCCACTTTGGCAGCATTAACCTCAACCAAGCATTTCCGGTAGCTGCGGATTAGATTTTTAGACCATTCTTCCTTACAGAACTGCTTCAGCTCAGCCAAATTCTTAGGATGTCTGGTGTGAACGGCTCTCTTGAGGTCATTCCACAGCATCTCTGTTGGATTAAGGTCTTGGCTCTGACTGGGCAATTCCAGCTTAATGCAAAGCAACAATTCTTAATTGTAGGTCTTCTGAGATCTATTCTTTGCCAGGCATAATCCATGTCAGCAGATGCTTCTTGTGAATCGCAAACTCAAAACGTTTGAGTGCTTTTTGTAAGTCAAAGTAGCTCCAACCCACACCTCCAGTGTCATTTAATTAATTGGATGCCAGGTTTGCCAACGTCATTAGCCTAGGGTTCACAGAATTTTTCCAATCTACACTGAATGTTTGAATTATGTATTTAATATGTGCAAGAACAATACAATAATTTGTGTGTTATTAGATTGTGTTTGTTCATTATTGTTACTTAGATGATCAAACAGATTTGAAGACAAATTTATACATACATGCTGGGAATTCCAAAGGGTTCACATACTTTTTCTTGCCAGTGTATTTTGAAGGACTTTTTTCTTTACCCAATGAGCTTTAGTTACATCACTGTCATGAACCATGATTTGCTACTCGCTGACCAGTTACCAGGGGAGAAGCATATTCATTCTAGAGAACTTCTGACTGGACAAAACTCTGTGTAGTGCAAGACGAGTAATCAGTATTTTCAGTCTGTAGTCCTGGAAGAGGAAACTGTAAATATTATATTTATATATCTGCTATAAGTGAATGTGCTATAAGTCAATGTTTAGGAGTACCCTAGCATATAGATGGCTTCAAAGCTAACACACATGGCCTTAGAGCCACAAAACTCTTAATTTTAATTTCATGGGGGTCTTTAATAGCTTGAAATGGCACTTTTTAATCAAAGAGTGACCCCACAATGATACCTCAGTAGCCAATACTGGGTCACACTTTGATTAAAAACACAGATTCCCTTTTACTTCTCTGAAGATTTCCAAGTCCATAGTTTAAAAGTAACAATGGTGCTAAGAGACTGTATTGAGACATAGTTCTCTGCATTTCTAAACGTAATTTTCCTTCTCCATTATGCCTCTCCAAATCACACCCTATTCTTCTCATGCTGGCTTCTCTCTTTGATAGAATTTTAGTTACTCCACCATCAATAAAATGTTCCCACTATCTTGATGAGATTATTATATTACGTCCCCTAATCTTTTGGAGATGGACTTGGACTCTCATTGGGAAATATGATTTTGTATTTTTGTATAAGGAGCTTTTTGTTGGTAGAAGAGGATTTGATTTTTCATCAGGACGTTTTTTGCATGGCTCAAAAATCCTGTCGAGTTGAGTGAAGTGAAACAAGGTCTGCGTCTTTCTCTGTCCTCCTTACTGACCTACATGGTGTGCTAACAGAAGTAACAGTTGCGGCAGTGAATCATGTGGCTTTTCGGCTCATCCGTAGCCTAGCGCCACACAGCGGGAGAGTGAGATGCTTAGAATAGGAGCTCATGCATTCTGACATTGTGTTCAGCTGACAGGAGAGGGGTGGGACTTGTCCTGATTCATTCTGGGGAGAAAAAGGAAAAATTCTAGATTTTAAAAATAAAGCCCTAGAATCCACCTGATATGGAACCGTCACTTCTCGTCCTACTTTTAACAGAAAACTTCTCTCACCAAACATTTGTTATCCCCAACTTCTTAATAATTAGAGCCTGTGGACAGCGTTCTCTTGCGGCGAGAGCGCGGCATCGGTTTGGAGAATGGAGGAGCTAGTTGCTCTGCACACCTGGGAGAATGTGAGCGGACTGTGGTACCAAACAGGGACACTTTGTCCTAGTGTCCCTGTCACCTGCGTATTAATAACATCTTGTTAAGTGAGTGTAGCTGCGCCCTCCGTTTTGAGGGTGTACTGTTTGAAGTTTGTAACATCACAAACCTCCCAATACAGGAATAACTGAGGACATCTATCCTGGTTACTCTTCCAACACCCCCTTCATAGTAAATCATGGTAAATACCCTGTGGAATACCTTGTGCATCTCTAATTGCACAATTCTTGGTAATGAGAGAGAGATACAAAAAAAAAAAAAAAATGCCTGGAAGATACTTACTGTGTTAAAGGGGTAGTTCACCCAAAAAAAGAACATTTCAACAGTTTTCTTGCCCTCATTTTGTTCCAAACCAGTTTTTTACTTTTGAGAAACACCACTGGAGAACTTTAGCAGAATGTCCAAGCTGTTCTCTTCCATACAGTGAAGGAGAGGGGACTGAGGGTTGTTCGCTCCAAAAAGGAGTGTGAAAAAATAAAATAATAAAACACCATAAATATAGTCCATATGACTTGTGGGCTTTATTTCAAGTCTTCTGAACCCATTGTGTAGCGTTGTTTGAGGAACAGCTTAAATATATACTGGTTATGTACTGGAAATTTTGTTTGACAGCAGTGGTCACCATTTATTTTCATTCTATGGAAAAGTTCAACTTTCTGCTTTAAATGACTCCTTTTTTGTTCCATGAAAGAAAGTCATTCAGGTTTGGAACGACATGAAGGTGATTCAATTTTCGGGTAAACTATTCCTTTAAACAAGACTGGTAAACAAAAAAAAATATGCTTTGTGATGAAGAGATATTTTAATTGACTGCATCAATTTCTGCAATGTTCGGTGTTGTCTTTTATGATCAGGGATCTGTGATAGTAGGACATTCCTACATCCTTTTCGTCAAGTGTTTAATCTAGGACAGACAGATGGAGAAGTCACTCATATGCAGCTTTATAGCTCGGGCTAAAGACCCAGCTCTCTGTCCTGTGTGTTGTGTGCGTGTATGAAATTGTGACCAAAACCTCTCTAGAGGTCCTCCATGGCACTACACAGATAAAGTGCCTCTTGTTAAACCTCTATAATTAAGATATAATTAAATATTCCCCACAGGCAGGGATTTGGAGGAGGCTACATCGTGCCTGTTTACTGCATGCATTTCTCAGGATATGACCTTTTTGATGGCGTAAATTAGAATCATATTTAATAGTTAGAAGTAATGCAAAAGTAGATACAGACTGGACAGACACATTTTTTTTTTTTTTAATATGTTGATAGTAAGAGCTCGGTATGGCACCATAGGCGAAAGGGGTAACCACTGGGACACGAGCATAAAAATTGTGATCAAATTAATATTAAACATTTAGTTGTTGACCTTCATCTTACAGTGATCCTTCCTCATTGTCACAATGTTTTATTTGGTTGCAAGCGTTATATAGAAGCCAAACTGTCCAAATGAACCATAGAGCACTTGTCCAGTTTGTCACACCAGTAATATGCCTATTCACCCATGCACACATCAGGTATGTAGTTAGGTCTAATTTTTTGTTGTTGTTTTTTTTGCTCTCAGAATTAGCCTATTCTTTTGTATAAATGAGATGTTACTGCGAATAACATTTTAAAAAGAGGAATTCTGCAGAATAAGACATTGGTAACTTTGGAAACGCATTTGAAAATGTATCAAGATTTCACCTCTGCTTACATGATCCTTAACATTCCACACACAAAACACTGTGACGATGATGGTCTCAAAATTAAACATGACAGTGATTGACAAGAAAAAATAAAATTGGCAATAAAAGTGACTGTTTATTAAAAGAAAAATTCTGTCATCATTTATTGTCATCACCGCTTGCAACATCGCACAACAAAGAGACACAATCTCATTCATTTTCATTGAGAGCAGAGCTACTTCCAGCGACATGAGCTGCAGTGACCGTTGGTGACAGAGATCGCTGTGGCGAGCGACAAGACAAAGTAGTACTGCTGCAAGTCATATAACACTCCCCTGAAAAGTTTTTTTATTTTTTTTATTTTATTTATTTTTTTTTAGAAGTAAAAGAACTGATTCCTTTTCAAATTAGAATGATAGCTTAGTTTTACCTGCAGTATAATCTGTAATCAGAATTTCCAAAACTGTCCACGTGCAGACATGCATTCCACCAATAACATTTAAAGCGACGGCAGTAGGAACTCCCACCAGCGACACACATCACAGAGTCTAGCGATACCAAGCAACAATGTCGTTTGCGGTGTGAGCGGGGCTTTACTACTCCGTGGAAAACAAAAGGAGAGGTTAGGCAGAATCTTAGTCTGTCTTCATTCACTTTCATTGAATGGAAAAGTAATGCCATGAAAGTGAATGGTGACTGAGGCTCTCAGTCCCAATCATTCTGCCTTTTGTGTTCCATGGAAGAAAGAAATTTGTATGGTTTTAGAGCAACATTAGGATGGGTAAATGTTGACAGAATTTACATTTGTGGGTCCCTTTAATGTCAAAAAAGCTTACTGACCCCAGCATAGCGTTAAGATGCTACATACACAAAGACAAAGATTCTAGTTAGTCACTTTATTTATGCTTTCATCACTAGGCAGACATGAGCTTCCTTTACACAAAAGCATCAAACATTGACAACAGCTCCCTTGAGATTTATGTAATATCAACAAAAGAAGCACATTCAAACCAAAGCCACAGAGCTTTGAACAACGAGGTCTCAAAGTATGTGACATTGAAGCTCATAATCCCCTCCACTGATCTCTCATGAAGGGCTCTGAACTCCCGCATATTGTTTCCAGCTTCCTTCATGCCAATGCTTTCTACTCTCTGCCAAGCATTTCTGTTAGAGGAAAGCTCTCATTTTCGGGGGGCTGAGATTCTTTTCGGTTGTTCGTTGAGGCCATATTGTGCTACTGGGCCTTGCAGTCCTCCTCTGCTGCCCTTGAAGCTGTGGTCCCTGCCTCCCCTCCCCCAGTCTCACATAATGGATGCTGACAGCACAAGGCCGTGGGAAAGTGCCTGCTAGTTCAGGGGAAGTTTATGGAGGAGAGTGAAACCACGGTACAAAAAGCACACCTCCACCTCTCCACGGCAGCAGTTTTACACCCACACAGAGAGCTACAGATTCAAACTGGGGGCGATGACTTGAATAACACAGACTGACTTTTTTTTTTTTTTTTTTTTTTTATAAAGTGTTTGTGTGTGCTTTGTGTAAAGGATCTTGGGAGAGAAGAAAACCAGTTCCTGCATCAGCAACTGAAGGAGAAAGATGAACTGATTCTTCGACTGCAGGCAGAGCTGGTGAGGAAACTAAAAAATCTCATATTCTCAAGATAACACCTCCTCAGATTTTATAACCAAAGCAGCTCTGGCCTTTTGAGAGATTATAAGAGCTCTCAGGAAGTTTTACAATCACAGAACAAGCTCCATTGTCATTGGGATATCATAATTTTATGCATTTTTCTGTTACACAAGGATAGTTTGCATTATACAACATTTAGTTCTGGTCCTCTAATCTAATTGGACAAGCGGCGTTCCAAGATAGCTGATAATTAGTATAACAGCACTGGGACTCTTCACTACTTTGGGTTTGTTGCAAAAAACATTTTCATTAGCAGAGAAAAACTAAGACAAAATAACTGGCCATGTTGTGTCTAAAATGCAAGTTACTTGATTTAAAAGAATAGTTTATAGTCATATGTTTTAAAAGTCATAATTTACTCACCTTCATGTCTTTCAAAACTTTTATGACTTACTATTTTATACAGAACATAAAAGGAGATGTTTTAATAAATACCCTGGTTCATCTTTTCAGTACAGTGGCAGATGAGTTTAAAGCTTAAAATGGACACAAACAGGGTCCGAAATTAACTTTTTAGCCCACCAGCCGAGGTGGCTTGTAGATTAAAAAATTTACCAGACAGTCATATTTCTTACTGGCCATTTTGTTTTTTATTATTTATTTATTTTTATTTTTTTATATTGCATTTTACAAGTGGATTTTACCAGCATGAGAGACAAACAATATTGTAAGCATGTTTAAAAGTAAACTGCTTTTTTAAATTATATTGTTTTATTATTTATTAAATGTTTAATTGCCAGATAGTCTTAGAATTATTTTTCAGATTATTCACTTATTACAACAAAACTAAATTTGTATTTTACACAAAATGTTGTCATATGATCGACCAGTAAGTAACTCATTAGTCTCAGTGGTCTCATAAGTACATGTACAGTAACAGTTCTTGGTTTATTTGGAATGAGTCCATTAATTCAGTCAGCTCCAACTGATTCATAAGTCTTTTCGATTCACTAAAAAGAGCCGGCTCATAAATGTCCTGCTCACTACGGATGTTCTCATACCATTTTTTTTGGAAAACGAGTACCGATACTTCCTTTTCAGTACTCCCGATACTGAAACCTGTTTTTTTTTTTCTCTCTAAAATACATATCAACAGTTTATTTCAATTTTGTCATCAAAGTTGTGTCTAAATAAACAAATATAATTAAAACTTTAATCAAATGAAAATAGACCAATTAATGTTCAACATAATATTGTATTATTTTTATCAAATGAGGTGGATTTATTCAGAACCTTACAACACAATCCAAAATACAACATTGGAGCTATTTTTTGTCAAATAAAGTGCTGCATAACAGAGCATCACAGGTGTGAGATATTGCTTAAATATTATACAATTACTATTACCTCCGGAAAAGCCGGTCGCTACGTGACTCAATGTGATTATTAAACTGCAAACGGCTGCTATTTAATTAAATAAATAGTCTGTATGAAGTGAATTAGTGCTCCACTTGCAGTCATCTGCTACAAACAGAGTGCGCAAGTGTGAGCCAAGGATCTCGTAAAAGTAGCCGATGTCAGCACAACACCGGCTCCACACAGGTGCTCACATTTGAAGAACACACAGCAAATGCAAAGTGCCAGAGTGGCGTATGACACCGCAAAATTCACCAGCCAAATAGAATATTTACCCGCATTTGGCACTTGATGGGTGTTAATTTCAGAGCCTGGATCCAGAGTTATCATAAAAGTTTTCTATTCGATTTGTACATCATATTCCGCATACAATAGGTTTTGGTGAGAAACAACCCATGAGAAACTTGACATATTCTGGGATCTTCATTAAAAAAATCTTTTTTTTTTTTTTTTTCCGCATAGGAAATAAATTCATTATACTGAATTATACTTGTTGTACTGAATATCAGCACTTGCTTGGGCAATATTGCTTGATTAACATTTTTTTTAGTTTCATACCCCTCCCCTCTCCCACTGGAGATGCCACTCAGCAGTTTCCTTTCAAACTCTAATTATATTTGATAGACTCACTTAACGTGCAGTAAACAGCTTGTCACAAGTTTTACATGCACTGCGAGACACATAACGTTCCCAGTCCTAGCACCAAGAGGAAAGACATGTGAAGGAGAAATATGACAACAACTCCTCAGATTTATAGACTAGTGGTCTTGGAGAGAGGGCTGGGATAGTGCATGGAGGATAAGGTAGGACGAATAAAAACGACAGAGGGCACAAAAGAGGCAGTAAAACAAAAGGACAAACAAAGCAAAAATCTCAATGGTTCAAACAAGCCATTAATATTATTTATGATATGTACAGTATGCCTTGTATAGCTTTTAACACTACTATCTTCTGGCTAAACCAGAGGAATGGGGGTTAAACACTAGGGTTGGGAAGCGAGAATTGATTCGTATTCAAATCTGGTTCCACTGTTTAAAAAAAACAGAACTGAATGATTTTATGATGTTTTTGAATAGAGCCCGACCCATATGGGATTTCTGAGACCGTTACCGATTTTAGAGAGGGAAAATTCACCGATTACCGATAAGGTGACCGATATAGCTAATTTTTGAGCTGGAATGAAAACAGACCTTTTCTATGTGGATTTTTCACTGATTTTGCACCGATATGACTATGCAAAGGTATTCAGAAGGCTGCTTTCTTAAACAAATATTTTTATCAAAGAATATTTGACATTATTATTATACATTGTCAACAAATTCTAGAAATGAACACTGAGAAAATAAAGAATAAATAAAAATACAATAAATAGCTTAATAAACATCAGTACTGTATGTTTAGTATAAGTCAATTGCTGACCATTTAAATAAAGAATAAATTCAGATAAATAGCTTAATAAACATCAGTACTGTATGTTTAGTTTCAGTCAAATGCTGACCGTTTAAATAAAAGTACAATAAATAGCTAAATAAACATCGGTACAGTTTAGTATCAGTAAAATGCTGACCATTAAAATAAAGAATAAAATAAATAGCTAAATAAATGGGCACTAAGTCAAAATGTATGCACTACTAAATATTTAAGCATTGCACCATCAAATTTATGTAGGATGTAACCCTACATATAAACTAAATATTTACGGAAGCCTCTGACCAGGAGCAACTGATGGAATAAAAAATCAGACTCACTTAATGACATCAATGAGCTCATGTTTTGGTTGACAGGCATCAGTCCGTTCGACATATATGATGGTGTTGGCATTTACACTCGTTTACATTTACGAGAGAGAGAAAAAAAATGTACTTTTAAGCAGTTTGAAACCGATCTAACGGTGCAGTTTTTAGGGTGTGTCGCCTGGTGTCAAGTTTCAACACATTCAAAATATATATATAGGATATTAAAATGAATAAATGTCTATTTTTCCAGCCTGTTGTATTATTATTTGTTTATCACCCCTAATTTATTTTAGATACAGTTCCTATATATTATTATTTACACAGGGCAAATATACTATTTATTAAATCTACTTTTATTACGTAACCTATTTTAATGTCTGGAAAACCAGACTTTTAAATATTACATTTTATAAATGCAACAACTGGAATTGTCCGGTTGAAGGGGATACCGAACTGTGAATCCTGAACAAAACAGTTTGGTGCATATATGTTTACACGCTGACAAGGTATGAAAGTAGCTACGTGGTTAGCTATAAGCTCGTTACCACGGAGAGCAAAAGATGGACTTTATTTAATTTCCAGCATTGTGTCTCCCCAACTAGGTAACAGCGTTGTGTGAAATCAACACTCAACAGACACAATCCACCACCGCAACGTTGTCTGCTGAGCTGCAAAAAGATGCTCTGATGTTTACCTCCAATCTGCTACATTACTTACTGTACTGACAAACTATAGCTGGCTAACAGCAAACAGTTGTGATAAACATGAGTGACATGGTTGTCAGGGACAGGGTTAACGTTATATTAGTAATATTGAAAAGGGAAAATGATGGGGTCATTGTTTATTAACTTTCCAGTATGTATTTCACAAACTAGTTAGCAACTTACCGAGAAGACACTGCTGAACTCCGCCCTGTCTGCAGAGCCACCTTCAGTTCAGCTCTGTAAACAGTGGAGTCGGAGCGCGCTCTGCTGGACAAACTACGTTATAACACCAATTCTAAAGCATTGTTTTCTGCATTATATGTTCTGAAAAAAGTTTTCATATCTGCGCATATCGGTAAACATAAACGCTGAAACGATATATCGGTGAAAGACTAATATCGGCTGATAATATCGGCTGACCGATATATCGGTCGGGCACTATTTTTGAACATAAATTGTATATTCTTACACCTATGTGGACGGACCACTGTACTAAAATACTCTTGACACTGCTGTTTAGTGGCGGCACTGAATCCACAGCACCATGGCAAAAAAAAGTTATATTGCAAAAAATAGACAATACAAACATTTATTTGTTGCACACAACAACAAACATACAGCTCGACCAGTGTAGTCCAGTTTGCAAACAAATTTCTGTTAGTGAGCTGGTTTTTTTGAATGAATCAGTCATAGAGACTCCCAAATCTGTTGCAGTCTCATAAGATATCTGTTTGAATCTGAAGACTCACTTAATTGGTCAGAGTGGATCTTGATTTATTCAATGAACTGGATGCAGAATTGAACTAAGAATTTGAGGCGAACCTACAGTTACTGTAATTGTTTTGTGTGTACTTGAGATTCATTAAACTTAAATCATTGTGTTAAAAGAAAAACATTTAAACATTAAAAACATAAGTTTAAACATATGCGTAATGTGGCATCTGGTAAATGACGTTGTAATCAACAGGGTATTTGGTCATTGGCTACATATACATGTATACTAATACTCTTGATTATTGCAATAATCAGAGTATAAGGAATAATTAGATTAAGATGATTACATGATTTTGGCAAACTCTTCAATCCAGTTTACATGCTACTTGCCAATACTCTGATTTATTCGCTGAGATATGTGATGTTTTAATGCTTTTTTATAAATTAATATTTCAAAAAAACATCTTGTTGCAAAAATGTATCTTTAAATACAGCTTGGCATAAATACAGTCTTTTTGAATGATTTATTAAAAGAACCGGTCAGTAATTTTCGACTACACTGGATGCGCTTTTGATACACTAAAAAGAATTGGTTCATGAGTCACTTGTTTGAATCGGAATACACGTGCTGGATGTAGTTGTGTTCCGCTCGCGAGGACAAACTAATTTGAAAGATGTACTTGCCATTTTTTTGCGATTATACAGTCTTTTTATCTCATCAGCATTCAATTTAGACTGCAAACGGACATTTACAACTCGGGAAAATATGTTTTCTTTTGCCGTGGGGCTGTAGATTCTGCAGTTGGGGAGCACCACTGCTGGAAGCCGAGAAGTAAGTGCAGCTTTTGTTCCGTGATGTTTTTGAACCTCTGCTTGAGTGTAACGTCATTCATCTGCAGCACTGGCGCAGACACACTTTGGTCAGTGTGGAAGAAATGCGATTAACGCGTTTACATGCCAGTATAAAGCGATTCAAATAGGAGTACTCCACATATATTACTGCGATTATCATTACTCTGATTATTAGCATAATCGCAATATCACAATCACAATATTCTGTTTACATGAGCAACAGTTTAATCGCAGTATTGCCTTAATCGCATTATCGCATTATGAGGGTGCATGTAAACGTAGCCATTGACATAATCACTTTACAGACTCTGACATCCAATGACCCCTGCTTTATTTTTAGGTGTGAAAAAAAAATAGCAGCCACAATAGCCTAATAAATGAAAGAAAAAGTAATAAAATAATACTCACTGGAGAAACTGGCAACCTGCTGGCTAGGCTGTCTTTATTGAATGTCATGAAGTATGGCTGCCCTAAATTTTGCTGCAGCATATTTCTTAGTTTTATTAGTCTGCCATTCCACCACGTTCAAAAGGGAGATTAAGGCTGTTTGATATTCAGAGTCGAGACTCAACATTTTCTGATGATATAGCTGATATGAATGTTATCCAAAATATTATGAGTTAGCTATTTAGCTATGCTATAACTTTGATATGTCTTAACTCTAATGTTTTAATGCTATACTTTGGTTTTATCTGATCAATACATTTTCTTTTTAACAGGACACCACCCGTGCTACTCAGAAATCTCTTTGCCAAAAAGCTGACAAAACCACTCAGACAGATTTCTTATTTTCAGAGGTGAGTCCCCATTAAAGCACAGCACAAGAGCTCCCGACGACACTGCTAATGTTCTGAAGTCACTGAGCTGTGTCTAGTTTTTCTAATTGAATACAGATCCCCACATCTGTCTTTTTTATTTCACTGACTTTTAATGGTAAAGGGCACTGGAAGTTGATTTTCAATTTTAAGAGGAGCCCTTAAATTGGAGATTGTGGTATCATTTGGTATAGACTATTCCCCAGGGGTACTACAGCCGGTTATAGGGGGTACCCATAAAATGGAAATTACAAAGAAAAAAAATCACGGCTGTCAATACATTAAAATAATTCCACTCGATTTATGTCAAGATTTTTTGGTAGTTAATGCATTAACACATTCAGTTCCTTTTTAAGGCAAGAAAGCAAAGCACACTCTACGTAAGTTGTGTCAATTTGTGTGTCTGACACTTGTAGCGGAATAAAGTAATCATGGCTGACTGTGAATACTACATTTCTATAATGGCATCTGAAACTGAAAACTGTTGACTTTAAATGATGTTGCATCCAAGCCGCTAGGTGTCAGTGTAAGTCCAAGATGACACAAAGAAAAAGTTACTGAATGCACCTTTAAAAAGAGATGGTATTTTAAGATGTTTTTTATTTATTTATTTATTTATTTTTTTTATAGAGAAATCAAACAAAATTTAGTAAGGTATATGTTTAAAACAAAAAAAAAAAAAAAACTATTTGTCAATGGGGTAAGAAAAATAAACTTGGTTTCCCTTTGAGTTTATGTATTTTTTTACTCTATTATTCTATTTTTTTTTTTTTTTTTTTTTTTTGTGTGTGTATGTACCTCTGTCCCAAGTCTTTATATGCTATATGGATGTACATTTAAAACAAGATAATTTTACTAGCCAATAGGGTAAAAAAATATATATATAAACTCAAAGGGAAACCGTTTATTTTTCTTACCCCATTGGCAAATCATTTTTTCTTGTTTTAAGCATATACCTTACTAAGTTTTTTAGATTTCTCTTAAAAAAAAAAAAAAAAAAAAAAAATTCTTAAAATACCATCTCTTTTTAATGGTGCATTCAGTAACTTTTGTCTTTGTGTCATCTTGGACTCACACTGAAACCTAGCGGCTTGGATGCAGCATCATTTAAAGTCAACAGTTTTCAGTTTCAGATGCCATAGTAGAAATTTAGTATTCACAGTCAGCCATGATTACTTTAATTGTCAAATAACAGGAAGGTTACTGAGTTTAAGCGAGTAGTATTCAGCTGGTCATGTGATTCTAAAATGGCAGCCCCCATGTGTCCCTCTCCATGTAGAATAAAACAGCTTTTCTAAGGTTAATGATATGACTGGAGTCTTCATTTTAATGTGAGTGGTCATGATTTCCTACATGTCATAGATTTCTGCAACTCTTCACTCTATTATTGATTATATTCAAGATAATGCTAAATCATATCCAGTGTAATATGAGTTAAAATTGACCCATTTCTGGTTTGGTGGTGATAAAGGTGTACCGGAGCACTTTTAGGACAAAAAAGTTTAGGAAACACTGATGTAGACATATTTTAACAACTCTTCTGCTTAACAAGTTGTCTACAGACCTTTTTGATAGTTTGATCTCACTTCTTACCCCCATCCGATGATTTATATCCTCGTTTTATTTTTAATTTTTGATGAAAGATAGGTGCTTGCTTGTTCCCACAGGTGCCTCTTAATGGCGCGCACACACAACAAATGATGATACTATATTCCAGTGAGTCAGCAAGCTGTGTTCATTTAAGTGCATCAAACTTTAAATGACTTATTAACAGATTAATACAACTTAGAGATTGCATTGAGACAAAACCCAGCCAGTAAGCTGTCTTTTCACAAGGAACATTTTGAAACACAAGACTAAATGGCATTTGATGGTTTGAAGAAAAGCTATTTTCACACACTTACTCTTAAATGTATTTTGGAATTTTTAAAGTTCTTTCAGCATTTGTGTGATTTGTGATGAGCACGCTTTTTAATAAATTGAGTTTGTTCACTCACTGATGGTTAAGAAGCACGATTTCTTTAGATATATATGTCACATATTACGTCCTTAGGGAAGAGTGGCTTGACAGTGACCACATCAATATGCCTTTAGTCCCTTTTTCTCTGAAATGGCTTTCAGGTGGCTCCTGTGGAGACAGAGCCCATTTTTCCCTCTGGCATTTAACATCTCTCCAGACGTTGTGCTTTGTATTACAGCTAATATGTGTATGTGATGTGAATCCAGATGGCTTTTTTCAAATTGCTTGACAATCCATTCTGAGGCTCTCACGCCACTAATGTGTCGCCGTTTCATCAGACCTCAGCGTTGAGTGCTGTTGATGAAAAGTGCTCTAAAAAGCTGAAATATTAGAAAGAGTGCTCATTATATAGCTGTTGCATTAGATAAGCGTCATTTTCGCAGTAAGCCAGCGTCTTTTTTGCTGCGATGTCAAAAACAGCCTGCGTAGAAATAATCGCGTGGGAGGATGTGGGTGGATATTCTTCCTGTCTACCTCAGATGTGGCGGCAAAGAATGAGCACGGAGAGGAACTGCACACGCATAAGACCCTAAGGCTTTCTGAACGCAACACACACCATCATTCTTTCCCCCCCGCTCAGCAAGAGATGAGTTTTGCATTTCCGCCCTATGTAGACTATGCCGCTATATGGGTTACTGCATTGAGGACACGCAAATATCCAAAAGTGTGTCTACAAGTGGGTCAGCTATTTTGAAGGCTGCTTCAACTGTAGGAGGTCATCTGTTTCCTTTTTTTCTCCCCGTTCTTTCTCTCTTTCGTCTTTTTTTTTTTTTTTCTGGAGCACCCTGCTTCTCTCTGCAGCTGAGCTAATTAGCTGAAAGGGAGAGGAAGAGGCTTTGGTGCCCTCTGTTGAGTCACAGTGCACCAGGGGGCCAGACTGGCCTCTTTTGGAAACAGCAGACACTGATCCTCAACGATTTTTAAAGCCACGATCTCTCGCAAAAACTTCTCAAAGTCCTCTCTGTCTCTGCCGGCCTGATGCACAGCAGGCAGGAGCAGGTTCATGAGGAGGGGTTCCTGTTAGGACAAAGAGACATGGCTAGATGGACAGGGGCCAGCCTGCTCATCTGTCCAAGAGAATGAGAAATGATGCAGGTGTATGGAAGAGTGATGCATAATGCTCTGGTGAAGCGCACAGTTAAAATTTATAACTTCTGTTAGCTGAGCAATAGATTCATATAGAGTTCAGCACATTAGCTACATTAACACACCAGCAGAATATTGTTTTATGTCCTGTTTTAGAGTGCCAAAAACAGTAATGTTCTCACACAGTTCGGTTATCAGCAAGAGTGACAACCACGTTTTGTAACAAACTGACTTTTTTAAATTTTCATGTTGAGTTGGGTGAATCTTGTTACGTGTTAATGAAATCGCACTGGACAACCAGTTGTTCTTTCACATCATACAGTGCAAGAGCCACTCTGCACTAGAGGTAGACAGATATTTCTGTTTTACCGATTAATCGGTGCCGATAGTTGCTTTTTCTAACTATCGTTATCGGCAAAAATCTATGCCAATATTTGCTGATAGTTTAGTTTTATATATATATATACCTCCAGGATTCTGCAGTTCGAACAACTTGGTTCTACAGTATTACAGCTGCCTTTAGATTTGAAATAAAAACAATCACTGACTAACAATATTCATCTATATTTTTAGCCTCATTTCAATGCAGTTTGGTTATTTTGATTTAGATAAATCAAGTGTTCTAAATTGAAATCAGGACACGAAAAGAGATATGTGACTATGGAAACGTGCCCCGTCATCATCATGTTTCAAACTTCATATCTTGTGAATAATAATAATAATAATAATAATAATAAAAATTTAAAAAAAACACATCTATATATACTTTACCCTTAATCTGATGAATAAATAGGCTATAAAAAGCTTAATTTGGTAAATACTTAAATATAGAGCATTGTAATGTAGTCCCAAAATAAGTATGTGTATTTTGGGCTTGTTCCGTGATTGGCTCCAAATCTTCATTTAGTTTTTTCAGATTATTGTGGGGATTTTGGTTGCACAGTAAACTGTATCTGGGATTTTATTCATTTTGGACTCTTGCGGCCACTGTGTCTGTGGCCATCATTGTAAGGAAAGGCTAAGAAAATGTTAACATTCTAAAAATCGATTTTAAAAAAAAGTATCGGCTGATTAATTGGTTATCTGCCTTTTCCACCACCTTAGTTATTGGTATCAGCAAAATCCACTATCAGTCGACCTGTACTCTGCACTGCACACATACTTGTCTTGTTCCGGTAACTCACTGAGCTGTGTGCCATCCGAAGGTTTTAAACCCAGCCGCTGTCTTTACGGATCTGATGAGGAGCTCCCATCAGTTTTGTGGTCTGTACACGACCCAAATGCTGCACTCTACACTCTGCTGTAAATAAATATAAAGCATTCAAAGCCACTGTAGGTTATTTTGATGGATGAACTAGTGCCTTGATTGCACTTGTTTATTAAATAATGTTGCGTCAGTTGTGGAAAGAGTTTCTGGTTTTCTGGAAGTCGCCTTCTTTTGCATTTACTTAAGTCACTGTTAAGTCACTGTTACTATGGTTACAGACATTATTCGTGGCTATTGCAAGAATAAAACAGATAGTAGTCAAGCCCCTCCTGTAAGCTGTTTTATGAGCAGGACAATTTGAGAGTCACATATTTTAGTAAATATGGTTGTCGAATACTGACTGTGTGAATGTGGCCTTGGAGAAATTATACTTTTTTGTGTTTTAAAAGCCAGTGTCATGGTCGCCTCAACTTGATGAAAGGCCTTTTCTTTTTATTCCATAAGGAGCCTGATTGCAATGTTATGTCTGTTTACATTGCTTTATTATGCCAGTCTAAGCCAGTTAATATTAAGCTCTGCCCTGCTCACTGCTACTCGGCTATTTAAATGAAAAAGCACTTAAGAGCTCATTTGCTCTGGCATTCCTCTCTTCCGTAGCAGAGATAGGAAGTTTTATGGATTAGCTTCTGTTTTTTTTTTTTTTATTTCCCTTTCAGTCATAAATCTTTTTTATAGAAGTGACACTTCTTATTAAAATGCTTGAATATTTAGCCAAATGGAAACCCCTTCCAGCCAGAATAAGCCGTTTTTGATGCTTGATGCCCAAACGGTTGGATCTATACCAGTGAGCGAGATTGATCAGTGGTCAGCTCCATATAGCTAGAGGACACCTGTTAATGGAACACACTGGACATCTCCCACTGCTCTGTTTTTCAGCTCTCCTTGCCAGGACTGCTGAGAGGCTTTTTGCGCTTTTAGCCTGTTTCATGAGGACCTAAATCATATCAGGCATTTCTTTCTTTATTTTTTTTCAGTTCATTTTGGCTTGCTTATTTATTTAGAATCATTTGCACATGAGGGGGTCGCCCTGTCTCACAGAGTCATGCTGCGGCCCATCTGATCACTCTGTGTGGGAGACCTGTTATGCTAAACTCTCAACTTCATTGCTCAAGCCTGTGTTCTTTGCTCTCTGCATGGGTCAGAGTGTGAGTGCAGAGCTGCACAGAATGACACGCTTGCTGGGAGATAATCGTTTCCTGTTCTTTTGAACTGTGACAAAAAAGTTAGATATTTTTGTTTGGCATTTGTTGCTGGTGTTTGTTTCATTTCATTTAAATCCTTTTAGACATTTGATCTAGAAAGGGCAGCAGAAATGGTGAAATGGAACCCTGTGGCCGTCTTTGTGAAAACCATTTAAAGTTGTGGGTATAATTTATGCAGAGACAACCAAGCCATTTTAGGTTAATTTCCTTAAACACTGTGGTTCTGTGGTCCTATCCAAAAATTGTTGTTTGATAGAGCATCCTGAGCAGCCCAGCACAGCAAAATTAGCTTAACCATCTTCATTGACCAACCAATGATGGGGGAGTGTTTGAAAACGATCATTAATTTTTAAGTCCATTTGGTGGTGCTAGTGGTGCAGAAATGTAAAAAGCTTTAAAGCTGAAGTGTATAAAACAATTTTAGTATTAAAATTAGGGCTGTCGGTCGATCAAATAAAATCTCTTTTGTAGTTAATTGTGATTTTGAAAATGCTGAAATTTGACAACATGTATATTTTCCTGTCAAAATGCATTTATTTCTATCTTAGTAAAAAACAAAACAATATGTAACAATATAATGCTTTATTAACATTTTCCAAACAAAGCCTTCCACAATGTAAAGATAGAAATGCACTAAAATGTCACCTATTCAAGTAACATTAAACATTTCTGTAACAGTATAAGGATGGGCAAGGAGGCGGCGGGAACCAGCTGAACAGTAAACATTAAGTTTAATAACAAACTCCTAAAACAAACAAAAATAGATGCACATGCAACGCGGCCACATGCGTCTTTCTCTCTCTCTCTCTCTCTCTCTCTCTCTCTCTCTCTCTCTGTCGCCCTGCCTCGCTCCTCGCTCTTTCCCTCACCTAAAGGCGGGGAAGACCTGTCGGCAATGCCTCCATGGAAGGAAGGAGAGGGGAGTGCGTCATGCCGGGGAAACTGAGTCAGGCGATGGAGGAGTGTGACGAGTAGGAGGGTGGGGCCAGGTATTGAGGACACATTGCTGGCCCTGGATTGGGCTAATCAGCCTGGAGGGGGATAGAGACAAGCCGGAGACGCCAGTTCGAGAGAATGAGATGCAACTCTCATCCTACATAATATTAATCTGCCGGTAGTCTGTGACTATCTGCTTTGTTATAGTAATCGTAAAGCTGCGTTCATGATTCGTGTCAGAGCATCAACGCCAGCGTCCAGTGTCGCTTTGAACTCCACGGGAAAAGCGGAGTGATAGTTAAGACTTGCCATGCTTCAGTGGTAATTAAAATGCGCTGAAAATACTTGATTTCTATCACAAGTCCCATCTGGGCTTGTTTTGTACATCAAATAATAGCACTAAAGGTCCGTTCTCCAGTGTGTGTGTGGCAGAGTAATGTGTTTATGCTGTTGTGGTGATGGGAGCGTGGTCATGTATCTGTCTGCAGGAAAGAGAGATCGGTAAGGCTTGTCATCTGGGTTATCATTATCTTATATCAACACCTTATTTTTGTTGTAGTGATAACGGAGGGAGACATAAAAAGGTGCACGAGGCATCCGAGTGAAGAGAGAGTGAAATCAGAGAGACTGTTCCTGCATCTACAGCAATACAATGTGTTTGTGTTTTATTTGGTTACTGAGAGCCCTTTTTGTTTACATTTTTGAGTGATGCTGAAAAGTAATAAAATACTCACGTTGACAGTTCGCTATCTCCAGACTCCACCATTGCTCAAATTGCGAACCTGCTACAGTGGTGCTGAAACCCAGGAGCGATCGGAGGAAACGTCGCCTGGGCTAAGTCGTCAAGTCCCTCGCCGGCATCCAACAATGTCAACATCAGGACCTCATGGAGTTACACCTGGAGCAGGAACAGCATTTCCAACTCTTGCTCCAGGCTCAAGTGGAGGACTGGCAGGTATTCCGGAGCCTGATTGACAGAGAGGGGGCTGCCGCTGCGACCCCGGAGACCTCAGCATCGGTGACCCTCATCAAAATGGGGCGGAGTGATAATCCTGAGGCCTACCTCGACCTTTTTGAGAAGACCGCTGAGGTGTGGAAGTAGCCACCCAACCAGTGGGCAGCCCGCCTGTTACTGCTCCTCTACGGGGAAGCACAACTAGTGGCCCAACAACTTCCTGGTGCCAGCCTCCTCGATTATCAACATCTGAAAAAGGACAACATGCAGCGTTGGCCGTAGTCCTGAACAGAACCACCAGCGATTCAGGTCCCTGAAGTTCAGGAAACATGGCCGCCCATTTGCTTTTGCACAACAGCCCAGGGATGCCTGCAGGAAATGGTTGCTGGCTGAGGGAACTCGAGGCGCCGTGGATATCATCGACCTGGTGACACTGGAGCAGTTAATCTCCCAGCTTCCTTGGGGGATGGCAGAGTGGGTCCAGTGCCACCACCCGGTGTCGCAGGAGGAGGACGTCCAGCTGCCCGAGGACTAAATGATGGCATTTCCAGGAGGTAGCGATCCAGAGACTCTTCCTTCTCTCTCCTCTCTCTCTCCCCTGCATTTCAACCTCCCCCTCGCCCCTTTCTGTCCTGTTCCGGAACCCCGCCCAGACCCCTTCCCCAACCTAGAGGCTCTTTCCCTTTGTCTTTGTCCCCCACTTCCCCTGTCTCCCTCCGCTCTCCCCCCCAGGTTGATGAGACCACCCCCATGGGAATGGTAGGGAAGCCTGGGCCGGTCTGTTGAAGCTGAGGGGAAGCCAGGCACTGCCAGGATCGGTGTCCAGTGATGGATCCGGATAAGCGTCCCCACCTCCCTGACTCCCTGCAGGCCGCCCCCAATCGGGCAGGGACATATCGTATACTGGTGTGTCTAAAAGGGGTTGCATACCATGCTATGGTGGATTCAAGCTGTTCTCAAACCTCAATTCACCAATGCTTGGTGCAAGATGGGGCATTGGGCACAGATAAATGGGTGAGGGTACGGTGTGTGCATGGGGATATTCACATGTATCCGGTGGTTACCATTGAGATACTAAAGGCATAGAGTAGAGGCCGCGGTTAATTCCTGCCTCACTCATCCACTGATTTTAGGAACAAATTGGCCTTTTATTAAGGGAAATATGCGTGGATAGGTCCTTTAAAATGTTGTCTTGGTGTGTGATGTGCGAAGCTATAGCTGGAGAGGCGGTGCCAGGGCCGTCTACATCTGCTCCGCATCAAGATGATGCAAGAGAGCGAGTTCCTGTCCTCAGGGAGTTCCCTGGGGGGGATTTCCCTCTGGAGCAGTCAAGTGACAAGTCCCTCAAACACGTGTTTGACCAAGTGAGAGTCATCGATGGTCAACAGCTCCAGCCTGGCTTCGCAATCACATACCCATATTTTTTATGCAGAACACTCAAACAAAAGAAAATACAACCCAGTTATTGGTACCAAAGAGCCGTTGGGAAACCCTCTTCCAGGCAGCTCACTATAATCCAATGGCTGGCCATTTTGGTCACGAGAGAAAATGCTGAACTGAATTATGCCCCATTTTTTTTTTTTTTTGGCCTGGCATTCATGGGGGCATTCGTAAGCGGCGTGAATGTCAGTTGGTGAATCCACCGGTCACCCCAAAAGTGCTTTTGCACCCTCTACCGCTAATCAAGGTCCACTTCGAGAGAATTACCATGGACCTTGTCGGGCCATTAGAATGGACCGCACGCGGGCATCACTTTGTTTTAGTTCTGGTGGACTATGCAATGTGATATCTGGAAGCAGTGCCACAATGCAACATCTTGGCACATAGTGTTGCAGAGGCACTCTTCAGAATAGTCTCTTGAATTGTGATTCCAAAAGAAATCCTCACTAATCAAGGCCCTACCTTTATGACACAAACACTACGCAAACTATACGAATTGTTAGGTATTAAATAGATTCGCACTAGCGTTTATCACCCACAAACAGATGGGTTGGTGGAAGGATTTAATAAAACCTTAAAAATATGATTCATAAGTTTGTACACAAGGCATTAGGACTTGGGATAAGTAGCTCGAACCCCTGTTATTTGCAGTGCGAGAGGTCCCACAAGCCTCCACAGGGTTTTCCCCATTCGAGCTGCTGTATGGGTGTCGGCCGTGCAGCGTGCTCAATGTCATACGGGAAGCTTGGGAGGGGGACCTTCAAACAGTGAAAATGAGATTCAGTACATTCTTGATCTTAGAGCAAATCTCCACACTTTGGATCGATTAACACAGGAGAATTTACTCCAAGCTCAGGAACGTCAAAGCTGGCTGTATGACAGGGGCACTCGACTACGGGAATTTGCACCGGGAGATAAAGTGCTTGTATTACTACCCACCTCAAGCTCTAAATTACTCTAGAGACTAAGTACAGCACCGTGGAGGAGGAGTGTCTAGTGATCAAGTGGGCCATCCTCACTCTCCACTACTACCTGCTGGGGCGGGCCTTCACCCTCTGTTCAGATCACACCCCACTCCAGTGGCTCAACTGCATGAAGGACACCAATGCGCGGATCACCCCTTGGTACCTGGCACTTCAGCCATTCAAATTTGAGGTGATCCACAGACCAGGGGTGCAGATGGCTGTGGCTTACTTTCTCTCCAGAAATGGGTGGGAGGAGTTGGCAGGCCGGATGTTGCCCTGGCCTGAGTCAGGTGGTGGGGATATTTGGTGATGGGGATGTGGATGTGTATCTGTCAGCGGGAGAGAGCGGTAAGGCTCGTCACCTGGGTAATCATTATCTCTAACACCTGTTTCTTGTTGTAGTGATGGTGGAGGGAGACATAAAAAGGCGCACAAGGCATCAGAGAGAGAGAGTGAAACCAGAGAGACTGTTCCTGCATCTGCAGCAATATGACGCGTTTGTGTGTTTTATGTGGTTACTGAGAGCCCTTCTGGTTTAAGTGTTTGAGTGATGCTGAAGAGTAATAAAATACGTTGACAGTTCGCTGCCTCCTGACTCCTACATTGCTCAAATTACGAACCTGCTACAGTTGTATTAACAGTAAATGCGTTAATCGCGATTAAGAACCGACAGCTCTAGTTAAAATTATTTGTTATCCCAGCTTAAATGGATAGTTCACCTTCATTTACTTATACTCATGCCATCCAGATGTGTAGAACTTTCTTCTGCTGAGCACAAATTAAGATTTTTTCTTCTCGGCACAGTAGGTCCATACACTGCAAGTGAATGGTGGCCAGAAATCTGAAGGTCCAAAAAGCACACACAGTCCAAATAGAACTTCAGTATTGATCTGTTTCTCACCCACACCTATTATATCGCTTTGATAGACATGGATTTAACCACTGGAGTTGTATTAATTACTTTTATGCTGCCTGTATGTGCTTTTTAGAGCTTCAAAATTCTGGACACTATTCACTTGCATTGTGAGGACCTACAGAGCTGAGATATTCTTCTAAAAATCGTTGTTTGTGTTCAGCAGAAGAAAGTAAGTCATACACATCTGGGATGGCATGAAGATGAGTAAATAATGAGAGAATTGTCATATTTGGGTGAACTATCCCTGTAATATGCAGAGACAACTAGAAGTTAGCCATTTGTAGGTTAATTTTCTCGAACATTTTACAGCCTGACACAACAACATTGACTCAACCAATGGCTTGAGTTTGGGCTGGGACTGTCTGTTTGTTCGATCAACAGCGTTATTTGGAAAACTGTTTAAAAAAATTTTTTTTTGCAATTCCATTTGGTGGTGGTGGTGTTAGTGGCAGAGAAATTACATGATTCAGCTTTATGGTAGGTAAATATTTAGCTTCCAGTTCACCTTCTGATGCAACGCTCTTCTTGAATCATTGTCCTTTTTAGGGTTTGTTTTCTCATTCAGTGAAGGCCTTTTGAATGATCTTCCACATCCAGCCTCCAGCTCTTAACCATAACTCTGCCTGATGTAGTGGCACTGGACACTACAGTGTTATGTAATTCAAGCTGTGGGAACACTGCAGTCTGGGCCTGCCCTTGGCACGCTGCAATCCCCAAGTACTTTTGCTCCTGGGCAGAAATGGCCCAGAGTGATTAGGCTTCTGAATAGGGAAGTCATCCTTCATGATGGTTTTACCTTGACCCATCAACTTTTACTGCCTTATCTGTCTCTGAATTTGGCAGCATTGTAAAACCAGTGTATTTAGTGACCTAGGGAGGAGTTAGATAAACAGATAAACTTGGGCCAGTGCATTAATGATACATGGCAAGTAGGTGAGGTGAATTATGTGTATTCGATTTTAGATTGAAGTTTGAAGCCTGCCTTGCTGGCCAAGATGTCTGATGTCCCTGTGTTTGTGTTTTGTGTGGTTGTCGACAAACTGTGCTCCAAAAATATATGCTTTGCTTTCAGGACCATGCTCGAGTCAGCGTGCCTGCCAATTCCTCTTTTAGGAGGCCATGTGAGTTGTGTTTGATCACTTTGTGTTGTGGTCACTCGTGGTGTTTCGTAATGGCAGGCTGTTGTGCCACCCAGGGATGAGCAACTGGTCAACTCCACCCTCTTTCTCTCTGTAAGGCCCCTTTGTCTCAAAGTCCACAAACCTATACTCATGCCTGCCACTCTCTGCCACTTTATTTTTTTGTTTTTGTCCCCCTGTTGGTGTCTTTCTTATCTTCTTATAAGACGTTGATCTTCCTTTTCCTTTAAAATTTTGTTTGAGAAAAAGAGTTGTTTTCAAAATGCAAAAAAATAAAATAAAAAATAAATAATTTTTTTAAATTTTTGTATTTTTTTATTTATTTTTTTATAATTAAAAAAAGGCTTTGGTTGAAATTTGAACTCAGGTCTTCTTGCACACTAAACAAAAACGCTACCACTGGACTATCATTTTTTTTTTTTTTTTTACTCTTATTTAATTAACTACTAAGGTTGTTTTTAGATTTAAAACTTTTTTTTTTTCTTTGGCCCCTCAAAATATAAGTGCCTGCTGCCCCTGCAGGTTATCACTGTGCACTGGTGGATACTCTGCAGTTGGATGTACACCAGCCATTTTGTTTGGATGGCCACACTCACAAATGCCACTTGTAGATTGCTTTGAAATACCATCTGTACGACAGACACTTTTTTTTTTTTTTTTTGCATATTATTTCTTTGTTTTTTAGTTTGAGCTCTCTAAATGTCCATCATGTATTACTCATTTCCAGCTTCAGTTAGTGCCAGTACTTCAAATACAGCCTTTGTCTGATGAATAGTGTTTTGTCTATAGTTAACCAAAAAATGAAAATTCTGTCATTATCAACTTACCCTAATGTTGTTCCAAACCCAAATGATGCTCTATCTTCTGTGCAACACAAAAGGTAACTTCTGAAGAACATCCTGAATACTAGAAATGAATACTGAGAAAATAAAGAATAAATAAAAATAAAATAAATAGCTAAATAAACATCAGCACTGTTTAGTATCAGTCAAACGCTGACCATTAAAATAAAGAATAAATAAAAATAAAATAAATAGCTAAATAAACATCAGTACTCTATATTTAGTATCAGTCAAATGCTGACCATTAAAATAAAGAATAAATAAAAATAAAATAAATAGCTAAATAAACATCAGTACTGTTTAGTTTCAGTCAAATGCTGACCATTAAAATAAAGAATAAATAAAAATAAAATAAATAGCTAAATAAACATCAGTACTGTATATTTAGTAATACTTCCAGTCAATTAATGGCAGGTTGTAAAACAATAAGCATTTACACCTGCCAAGACAAGAGATAAACAGCGGCAGCAGTGTTACATCGTATTCTGTTATACAAGTTCATGTGAAACTTTCAACGGTGGAAAACCAGACTTTTAAATATTACATTTTATAAATGCAACGACTGGAATTGTACGGATGAAGGGGGTACCAAACTGTGAATACTGAACAAAACAGTTTGGTGAATACATGTTTACACATTAGCTTCCACTCAGCTGACAAGCAATGAAAGTAGCTATGTGGTTAGCTAGTTAGCTATAAGCTTATTGTCACGGAGAGTAAAAAATGGACCAGCATTGCATCTCACCAACTAGGTAACAACGTAGCGTGAAATCAACACACAACAGACACAATCCACCACCGCACCGTTGTCGGCTGAGCTGCAAAAAGATGCTCTGATGTTTACCTTTCAATCTGCTACATTACTGATTGCACTGACGAACTATAGCTGGCTAGCAGCAAATAGTTGTGATAAATTGGAGTGACGTGGTAGGCAGGGACAGGGTTAACATTATATTAGTTATATTGAAAAGGGAAAATTATGGGGTCATTGTGTATTAACTTTCCCGTATGTATTTCACAAACTAGTTAGCAACTTACCGAGAAGACACCGCTTAACTCCACACCGCTTAACTCAAGGCCCTGTCTGCAGAGCCACCGTCAGCTCAGAGTCAGCTCAGTAAACAGTGGAGTCGAAGCGCTCTGCTGGACAAACTGCGTTATGAGATCAATTCTAAAGCATTGTTTTCTGCATTATATGTTCTGATATTGTTGTCTTATCTGCACATATCGGTAAACATATACGCCGATACCGATATATCGATTGGGCACTAATTAAGACGTACAGTGTTATTATGAAAGATAAATGACATGAAGAAAGAAAAATACAAAGGAGTGTATATTAATCTTCTTCTAAAAGCTAATATTTACAAGATTGTTTCCCTTTCATGCATATTATGGATGAAAGATGATTCTCTTTTCAAGAGAAAATAAGGCTCTGACTTCAAAATTTTACACTTGCTCATCTTCTGATGATTTGAAAGACTTCAAAAAGACATGACAATGTTTCCAGTAAGGGAACATAGTAAGCATAGTAAGCAACGATGCTCTCTGGTTTTTATGGTGTATTCTGGGAATTTTCAGGGAGTAACCATTTCAGTGCACTGGAACAATTTTGTGAATGGGGGACAGCCCTAGAAATGGCTGACTCTCTGGCATGTGCCCTGACTGCGCAAGCTAATTGAACACTACCTTATAGTACATAAGTCATATGGAACACTTATGGTGCTTTATTGTCAATGTGGAGCCCCAGTCCTCATTTACTTTCACTAAATGGAAAAGAGTGGCCAGGATATTCTTTAAAAATTCAGCTTTTGCATTCCATGGAAGAAGGAAACTCATACAAATTTGGAATGAGATGAGGGTTAGTAAATAACCATTTTTGGTTGAACCATTCTCTTAAATTCCAAAGCAATACTGCTTTAAAATTACAGTTTGAGAGATCACACTGAGCCATATATGTACATGGACTGTGTGTGTGTGTGTGTGTGTGTGTGTGTGTGTGTGTGTGTGTGTGTAGCGTTGTAATCCACACAGACAGTGAAAAGAGTGGTACCCAGCATTCTGTGTGCCCAGGGCGACTGGAATGGGAAGATGAAAGCCCCTTGTTTACTCAGGTGGAGGAGCTTTCTGCAGAGAAGCAGGGAGCCTCTGATGCTTTGATCCTCTTTGTCTGTTTATATTGATGTTTACAATTGTGTCTGCTGTACAGCAAAGTGGAAAAAAAAAAGCAAAAAAAATAAAATAAAAAAAAATAGAGGATCTGTTTCTGTCTTATATTGCCAATAATGACCTTTTTGTTAATAGAAATATGAACTCTTGGGATATAACTGACACTGTTCTAGCTAATGCGGGCTGTGTAAGAACCGCAGGCCATGGAATGAGTTGTGTTCCATTCTTTTGTTCTGCCGTTTGTGTTTAATTAGCAGAATACTGTCCCTTACCAGTTTTTGTCTTTTATGTTTTTGCCAGAACCCTTCTGTGTTTGTTCATTTCTTTTATTTATAAGTTTGGCATTCTAGACTCCAGTGGTCCATTTTTGCTTGCATTAGCCATTAGTGTTGTGAATCTTCAGGTTCCTCACGATTTGATTCCATTTAGATTCAAGGAGTCAAAATCTGATTCCAAAACAGTTCTCGTTGCATCACAATTGTTTCGGCAATAGCAGTGGGGCAAAAATCTGAGACCAAATCGAGTTAATGTGGCTTGTTGACAAATTGTGCTTTGACCTGCAATACCAAAATAAGCAGATACAATAAACTAATATCAGAGCTGCTGTTGTTCGATGTATATTAAATGTTCAATAACCAGAATTATTAATAATGAATTTAAAAGCTCAAATTTTTGAATCGATCGAATTGTTTAAGAATCTGTATTTCGATTTTTTTTTTTTTTCTCTCCCTCTTCCCTGTTATTCATTATCCCCCTACCAGCATCAAAAGTGTATTGTGTCTAGACAGATGCGTTTTGAGTTTCCTCGTTAGTTCCGCCCCCTCCTAGTGATCACCACCTCTGGGAGTTGCGTGCCTGTGATAGCAAGCGAGAATTTGAAGTATGACTCTCTTCATAATTAAATGGCCCTCTGTGCCATTATGTGCACGATGAGATTGAGATAAGCGAGCTGGACAGGGGCCAGAATATAGTCAGGTGGTCAGAGCTCCCACATATCTCCTTCTGCTGGCTCACATTTAGACTAATAAGCTGTTTTGTTACTGGTCGTGTCCTGCTGCCTTAGCCTCGCAGCTATATCCAGGTTCAACTTGCCAGCTGGGAGAACAGTAGAGAGATAGAGAGTCAGGAAGGAGAAGACCAGTCACAGAGGGATTGTGTGAAATAGAGGTGAGTGATGGGGAAGGGATGGTGGGTAGAGCAAGAGAGAGAGAATATATGAAAGTCAGCCAAAAAAGAGAATAGATTAGGTTCAACACAAGAGGGATATAGATTTAGAATGCTTTTGAGGATAATAGAGAGACAGCAACACATGAGGCCAGTCATTAGAGTGGCTCTCCATCTGGGCTTTCTGTTAAAGAAGCATCAGGTGAGTGTGTGTTTGGGTTCTGCAGTGGCGTGAGAACATTCACCAACAGGAATTAGTTAAATGGCTTCCACATGACTCGCGTCAGGGTGTCAACGTTCTGCTCAATGCTTCGGACAAGCAGCACTTTGCCCTCCTTGTGACAAGTGTTGTGGAAAGTGCCACAGAGGGCGATTTTATGAGTTTGCCAGGCAAGAAACTGTGAGGTGTGTGTGCAGTAAACATTGAAAATGTATTTGGAGAAGTGAAAAAACATCCTGGCAGTTGCTTTGATACATTGCATTACATTCATTGCAGATGATTCCGTAAAGTTCAATGTATTTGTCAACATGCAACAGTTGAATCTCCTTTGCCTTTTTTTTTTTTTTTTTTTTTAAACAAAATCGAAGACCATATTGTATCAAAAATGTGATTTGCTTGATATTAACTTCTTGTTTATAAAACTAATCTGTGCTTTTATTCGAAACGGCGTTCTTGCTTGCATGATATTGCAAGTACAGTATCTGGAGGTAGGAAAGCATCAAGGCTAGTGGTCCACTGATTTGGGTTTATAATTGCAGATGCCAATATCCAGAAAGCAGGGTGGCCCATACAATTGCGATATATCACACAATTTAATATAGTAAATAACAAACATAAAATTGCTAGAAAAATTAATAAACTCTTATTTAGCAATATATTTACTCAATTTCACACAAAACTAAAAAATAATATTGTATTTTAATATATACATTTGAAGTTTACATACACCTTGGCTAATTACATTTAAACTCAGTTTTTCACAAGTCCTGACATTTAATCGTAGAAAACATTGCCTGTCTTGGGTCAGTTAGGATCACTACATTATTGTAAAAATGTGGAATGTCAGGATAATAGTAGAGAATTTTTTATTTCAGCTTTTATTTCTTTCATCACATTCCCAGGGGGTAAGAAGTTTACATACACTTGGTTAGTATTTGGTAGCATTGCCTTTAAATTGTTTAACTTGGGTCAAATGTTTTGGGTAGCCTTCCACAAGCTTCTCACAATAAGTTGCTGGAATTTTGGCCCATTCCTCCAGACAGAACTGGTGTAACTGAAACAGGTTTGTAGGCCTCCTAGCTCACACACGCTATTTCAGTTCTGCCCACAAATTTTCTATCAGACTGAGGTCGAGGCTTTGTGATGGTGACTCCAAAACCTTGACTTTGTTGTCCTTAAGCCATTTTGCCACAATTCTGGAGGTATGCTTGGGGTCATTGTCCATTTGGAAGACCCATTTGCAACTGAGCTTTAACTTCATGGCTGATGTCTTGAGATGTTCCTTCAATATATCCACATAAATTTCCTTCCTCATGATGCCATCTATTTTGTGAAGTGTACCAGTCCCTCCTGCAGCAAAACACCCCCACAACATGATGCTGCCACCCCCATGCTTCACAATTGGGATGGTGTTCTTCGGCTTGCAACCCTCACCCTTTATCCTCCAAACATAACAATGGTCATTATGGCCAAACAGTTACATTTTTGTTTCAACAAACCAGAGTAGATTTCTTAAAAAAGTAAGATCTTTGTCCCAATGTGCACTTGCAAACTGTTGTCTGGCTTTTTATTGCGGTTTTGGAGTATTGGCTTCTTCCTTGCTGAGCAGCCTTTCAGGTTATATCGATATAGGACTCGCTTTACTGTGGAAATAGATACATGTCTACCTGTTTCCTCCAGCATCTTCATAAGGTCCTTTGCTGTTGTTCTGGGATTGATTTGCACTTTTCTCACCAAACTACGTTCATCTCTTGGAGACAGAATGCATCTCCTTCCTGAGCAGTATGAAGGCTGCGTGGTCCCATGGTTTTTATACTTGCATACTATTGTTTGTACAGATGAACGTGGTACCTTCAGGCATTTGGAAATTGCTCCCAAGGATGAACCAGACTTGTAGAGGTCCACAATTTTTTTTCTGAGGTCTTGGCTGATTTATTTTTTTTTTTTATTTCCACATGATGTCAAGCAAAGAGGCACTGAGTTTGAAGGTAGGCCTTAAAATACATCCACAGGTACACCTCCAATTCAGTACACCTCCTATCAGAAGCTAATTGCCTAAAGGCTTGACATCATTTTTTGGAATTTTTCAAGCTGCTTAAAAGCACAGTTAACTTAGTGTATGTAAACTTCTGACCCACTGAAATTGTGATATAGTCAATTAAAAGTGAAACAATCTGTCTGTAAACAATTGTTGGAAAAATGACTCCTGTCAGGCACAAAGTAGATGTCCTAAATGACTTGCCAAAACTATAGTGTGCTAATATGAAATCTGTGGAGTGGTTAAAATTTTTTTTTTAATGATTTCAACATAAGTGTATGTTAACTTCACTCTTCAACTGTAAGAAAGAAGGAAATAACAGTACACACAGTAGTCCAGCAACCATAGATGGCATGTCCACATTAGCAATCCCATTTATTCAATAAATATAGAATCATACCAATTGTCCATACAGTGATGGTGAATAAGACATTTACTTATAGCACACGTGAAGTGCTTTTACCTTGGGCTGCATCCAAAAACAAAGGCAGCTCACTTGCTACCATGCTGCCTAATCAGTTAATGGCTTAACTGACAGCTGTTTTGAATGAATGGAAACTGGTCTCCGATCAGTTTGAAAAGCACCTTTTATTCATCGTACCTCCGTATACAGCCTCTGGAGGCAGTATTTTACTGTTTTCAGATGCAGTTTTCTTGAAGTTGCACTCACGCGCTCGTGCGGAGGTTTCGTGAGCAGCAGCAATCTCCTGACAGTTTAAACGGCCTGGATTACCTGTTTGGATGGTCACAGGTCAGACCGTCATGATTTGTGAATGAAAGGAACTTTTTGAAGTTTTGACTCTGGCTGATAGAATCAGAGGAAGATATTAGGTGAGTGCTCGATGGGAAGAAAACACTGGATTTTCGTGAGGTTCGCCAATTACATCTGTTTAAACGAGATGTCTGCATATTTGCAGATGGTATATAATAGAAGTATTGTTGATATTTGCCTTTTTATCATTAGACAAGACAGTTAAAAGTTACAGGGAACTGTTGAGGAGAGAGATGGAGAATGAAACAGGTGAACACTTTAACATTATGAGCTCAAACGCGTCTGCCATGCGGACCGTTTAAATGACACTGTGTTGCACACCTGTCTATTATTGTAGTAACATGATGGCATGTAACAACAAAACGAACCGTGACTGGTCATTTGCATGTCTCAGTCACTTCACATGCAAGCAGGCAATTTTTGGCATCCTCAATTAAAACGGGGAAAATTTTCGGCCTCTGTGATTTATATCGGTCAACCACTAATCAAGGCAAGTGAAAATCATATGTTTCCATAATATCCTGTCTACTAAGATGCCACCATTTGGTCGATTTTTGAAAGGCCAGTAGTGTAGGATACATACACCCAGTGCAGGGTAGATTACTACAAATTACATGACAAAATTTTTGTAAATAACATAATCTCTTGGAATATATTTTTTAAGTAATCTAATTTGATTGCTTTTGGATTACAGCTGAACTGATTCTTATTTATATGATGTCACATGCATTTGACTAGGATAAGCTTATACCATTTTGACACAATGTTTCTTAAATGTAAAGTAAAAAAGTAAAAACAGCTTAATGGGTCAAAATATGAGAATTTCTGATTTTGGGTGTGTTTTTTTGTTTTGGTTTGGTTTTACTTGCAATTTTCTGTTTTTGAAGGAAGTAAAAAAGGCAATTAAAATGTTCTTACTCTTATTTTGGCATTTCAAACAGCATCACATCTGTTAACATGTGGTTATATTTGTGAATCAGTGTCACAAAAAAAGTCTCAAAAGTTAATGCAAAAGTGCATTCATGTACCTTTTTGAAGCCGAATACAAAGTAATTTGCAAAACTAAACTTTGCAGCACTAATGCAATCGGTTCTACATATATTTGTAGATTACCACTTCATTTTCAGTGTAATTATGGCTAGAGACAAGTATCGGGTCTGTATGTGCAATTCCACCCCAGCCCCCTCCATTTGAATTTTTTTTTTAATTTTTTTTTTTTAATACATATATCAGCTGTAGGCTGATTTTAGAATGTAAAATTATAAATATTTAAAAAGAATTAGAAGGATCAATAAATTATTAACAGTTTCTTGCCTTTGCCTGATTAATATGTAATCATGTAATCCATAAAAAGTAACTTAAATCTGACTATGATTGACTCAAGATTGCGCCGAGTATGGCTGCTGCGTTGCGAGCTCTGACACAACATTGTAGTTTTTTGTTTGTTTTGTTTACAATTCTTATGTTTTTTGTCTTGTATGTTGTCTGCCTTATTGTATATGACAGACAAACACTTTTGGACATTGGTTCTGCAATTACACACCATAAACCGGACTACAAATTCCTCAATGCCAACCCACTGTTTACAAACACGCCAGCAGAGCCCTTTGTCTGGGCAGCCCGGCCACAGAAAAGCAGAAGGAAAAAGGGAAACAGATCCGGCATTCTCATCAGAGCAAATCGACCCTGCTACCCAGTATTCTACTGGCAAATGTTCAGTCTCTGGACAGCATGCTCTGCGAGCTGAGAGCGTGGATCTCTTTCCAACGAGAGATGAGGGACTGCTGCATTATCTGCCTAACAGAAACTTGGATGTCTGCGGAGATTCCAGACTCAGCCATCAGGGTTCTCCGTGCACCAAGCGGACAGAGCGGAAGACCTCTCAGGTAAAAGCAGAGGTGGTGGTGTATGTTTCATGATCAACAAATCCTGGTGTGATCAGAGGAACGTACTTTCTATCAAGTCTTTCTGCTCTCCTGATCTGGAATTTCTCATGCTTCTGTGTCGACCATTCTGGCTACCGAGAGAATTCACAGCGGTCATTATCACAGCTGTGTACATCCCGCCACAAGCCGACACAGACCGGGCACTCAAGGAACTGTATGGGATTATAAGCAAGCAGGAAACCGCGCACCCTGAGGGCACGTTCATTGTGACCGGGGACTTTAACAAAGCCAATCTCAAATCAATCGCAACAAAATACCACCAACACATCAGTTTTAACACACGAGGGGACTGGGTTTTGGACCATTGCTACTCTCTCTTCTGGTATGGCTACAAATCCCTCCCCCACCCACCATTTGGCAAATCGGACCACTCTTCCGTTCTGCTTCTGCCCGCTTACAGGCAGAAACTGAAAGAGGAAGCACCCACCCTCAGAAAGATCCAGTGCTGGTCGGACCAGTCAGACTCTACGCTAAAAGACTGTTTTGATTATGCGGACTGGGAGATGTTACGGTCCGCCTCCGATGACGACATCGAGCTTTACGCTGATAGCGTCACGTGTTTCATCAGAAAGTGCATAGAGGATGTTGTTTCATCCAAAACAATACGGATCTACCCGAACCAGAAACCTTGGATTAATAGCGATGTCCACGTGGCACTTAATGCACGGACCTCCGCTTTTAATTCCGGGAACGCGGAGGAGCATAAACAAGCAGTTATGCCCTCCGAAAAACTATCAGAGCAGCAAAACACCAGTACAGGAACAAGATTGAAGGACAGTTTAACACCACCAACTCTAGAAGCATGTGGCAGGGAATTAATATCATCACGGACTTTAAAGGGAATAAAAACTCCGCCGTGAACACCACTGCCTCTCTCCCGGATGAGCTAAATACTTTTTATGCACGTTTCGAGGGAAATAACACCGCCCTTGCAGAGAGAGCTCTCGCAGCCGAAGCTACAGAGGTTAGTTCACTCTCCGTCTGTCTAGCGGATGTAACCTGACCTTCCGATGGGTGAATATCCGTAAAGCCGCGGGTCTAGACGGCATTCCGGGCCGCGTCAGAGCGTGCGTGATCCAACTGGCTGGTGTTTTAACGGACATTTTCAACTTTTCCCTCTCTTTGTCTGTAGTCCCCACATGCTTTAAAACATCCACCATTGTGCCTGTACCAAAGCAATCCAAAATCACTTGCTTAAATGACTGGCATCCTGTTGCTCTGACCCCCATTATCAGCAAATGCTTTGAGAGACTAATCAGAGATTACATCTGCTCTTTGCTGCCTCCATCACTGGACCCATTGCAGTTTGCTTACCGCAACAACCGCTCCACTGATGATGCCATTGCATCTACAATACACACTGCTCTCTCCCACCTGGGAAAAGGAACACTTATGTGAGAATGCTGTTTGTAGACTTGAGCTCAGCATTCAACACCAGAGTGCCCTCCAAGCTTGATGAGAAACTTCGGGCTCTGGGCTTAAACAGCTCGCTGTGCAGCTGGATCCTGGACTTCCTGTCAAGCAGATGCCAGGTGGTTAGAATGGGCAGTAACATCTCCTCATCACTGACCCTCAACACTGGAGCCCCACAGGGCTGTGTTCTCAGCCCACTCCTGTACTCCCTGTACACACATGACTGCATGGCAACTCACAGCTCCAATGCCATCATTGATTTTGCTGATGATACGTCGGTGGTAGGTCTGATCACTGACAATGATGAAACCGCCTACAGAGAGGAGGTGCACAATCTGACACGCTAGTGTCAGGAGCACAACCTCTCCCTCAACGTCAGTAAGACAAAGGAGCTTGTGGTGGACTTCAGGAGAAGAGAAAGAGAACACAGCCCCAGCACCGTCAATGGAGCACCAGTGGAGAGAGTCAGCAGCTTCAAGTTCCTGGGTGTCCACATCACTGAGGAACTCGCATGGTCTGTCCACACTGAGGCCGTTGTGAAGAAGGCTTATCAGCACCTCTTCCTGAGACGGCTGAGGAAGTTTGGAATGAACCGCCACATCCTCACACAGTTCTACACCTGCACTGTAGAGAGCATCCTGACTGGATGCATCTCCGTCTGGTACGGCAATAGCACCTCCCACAACCGCAAAGCCCTGCAAAGTGTGGTGCGAACTGCCAGACACATTATCGGAGGTGAGCTTCCCTCTCTCCAGGACATATATACCAGGCGGTGTGTGAAGAAAGCTCGGAGGATCATCGGAGACTCCAGCCACCCGAGTCATGGGCTGCTCTCACTGCTACCATCAGGCAGGCGGTATCGCAGCATCAGGACCCGCACCAGCCGACTTCATGACAGCTTCTTCCCCCAAGCAATCAGACTTTTGAACTCTTGATCTCTCACGATCAATATACATCAGCACTGCACTTTATTAATCTTATTATCTCACACTGGACTGTCATAATTATATCTCTCTTAACAACACACTGACAACTGACTATCAATCGACAGCCTGAATGTCAGTACAGTACAATACAACCTACTGTACATTTTATATATACTATATATATATAATATTTTTATATTGTGTATTCTATATTGTGTGTATTGTATAATGTACATCGTATGTTATTATTTGTATATTGTATAATTGTGTAATTATGTGTATATTAGATTTTAAATTGTGTTGTGTAAATCCGAAGTTTATTGTAAATTGGTATATGTCTCATCACTGTCACGACTGCTATGTTGCTCGGAACTGCACCCAAGAATTTCACACACTATTGCACTTGTGTATATGGTTGTGTGACAATAAAAGTGATTTTGATTTGATGAGTATTTTAAAATGTAATCTAATTACAAGTGCTTGATTTTTGTAATTCAATTACGTAATCAATTACTACCCAGCACTGCATACACCACACACACTATCCTGTGAGTGCGATTCAGTGGTTGAACGAAAGAATGAAAATAATGTTTGACGGAGGGGTTTTTATACATCAGTCTGATGTGGTACACCAGTCACTTTAACATACATAATCATTTTTTCTGTATTTTTATTTTTTTTTAGCTCCTAGTTTTTATAAACATGTCCATGATAACTTTGTCAAGGTAAAAACTGTGATCCTAAGCCCTGACAGAAGGTCCGAGTCCTTGTGGACAAGGCCGACTGAAGACTGCCCGCAGGGTGTTCTCAACCATTAGCAGAAGGGGAGTGCTGGTCCAGCCTATTCGGCCCCCTCCTGGGCCACTATAATGAAATGCACAAGCAACACCTCACTGTGGACAGATGGCCAGGAGAGGCAGGAACGTTGTGCCACGATAAAGAAGTTAATAAAGAATAATATAAACGGTGACATTCAGCAGTAATGGGGATCAGAAACGGGCATTTATTTTTAGTTGCTCTCGATGCCTGTGATATGTATGTGTAATGTAAGAGGAAGAAAATCCACATTCCTCAGCTCAGGCTGCCTGGGAAAAAAAATATTTTGCACAACTCCCCTTCATAATGTGTATTTAGTTTCAGAGTCCATGGTTACATGTGCAACCCATGGCAACGGTAAATATGACAGTTGATTTGAGGATCCATTTGATTAGTGATACCCTCAATGCATTCTTCTTCACGCAATTTGAGTTCAGAACAGTGTTATGATTTGTTAACTTAAAACATTTTAAAATAAAAAAACGAACATTGAAAAAACTGAAATTAAACTAAAATAAATTTTCATGACTCCAAAACTAAACGAAGATCTTTACAACCTATATCTATAGACCTAACCTAAACCTATAGACCTATTCCTAAGCCCTGTTGGTCCTCTTAATGCAAGTTAATGGTGACCAGAACTCAGAAGGTACAAAAAGGACATAAAGGCAGCATAAAAATAATCCATAAGACTCTAAAGGTTAAATCTATGTCTTGTAAAGCGATACGATAAATGTGGGTGAGAAATGGATCAATATTAATGTAAACATATAATATGCAAAAAAAAATTCTCCCCTTTTCTCCCCAATTTGGTATGCCCAATTCCCAATGCGCTCTAGGTCCTCGTGGTGATGTAGTGACTGTCTGAGACAGTCAGTCTGCGCATCTTATCGCGTGGCTTGTTGAGCGCATTACCGTGGAGACCTAGCGGGTGTGGAGGCTCACGCTATTCTCCACGGCATCCATGCGCAACTCACCATGCACCCACAAGAGTGAACCACATTATAGCGACCACGAGGAGGTTAAACCAATGTGACTGTACCCACCCTAGCAACCGGGCCAATTGGTTCGAACTTGCGACTCCAGGCATGAAAGTGAGTAAATAATGAAAGAATTTTCCTTTAAACATGAAGATAACAATTCTAAGATAACCCTTAGAAAGTTAGTGTGTTAGTTAAGGCACATGCCCTAAAATAAAAAAATAAAATAAAAAAAAACATATATATATATATATATATATATACAGTGTATCCGGAAAGTATTCACAGTGCTTCACTTTTTCCACATTTTGTTATGTTACAGCCTTATTCCAAAATGGATCAAATTCATTATTTTCCTTAAAATTCTACAAACAATACCCCATAATGACAACGTGAAAGAAGTTTGTTTGAAATCTTTGCTAATTTATTAAAAATAAAAACCTAAAAAAATCACATGTACATAAGTATTCACAGCCTTTGCTCAATACTTTGTTGAAACACCTTTGGCACCAATTACAGCCTCAAGTCTTTTTGAGTATGATGCTACAAGCTTGGCACATCTATTTTTGGGCAGTTTCTCCCATTCTTCTTTGCAGGACCTCTCAAGCTCCATCAGGTTGGATGGGGGAGCGTCGGTGCACAGCCATTTTCAGATCTCTCCAGAGATGTTCAATCGGGTTCAAGTCTGGACTCTGGCTGGGCCACTCAAGGACATTCACAGAGCTGTCCCGGAGCCACTGCTTTGTTATCTTGGCAGTGTGCTTAAGGTCATTGTCCTGTTGGAAGATGAACCTTCGCCCCAGTCTGAGGTCCAGAGTGCTCTGGAGCAGGTTTTCATCAAGGATGTCTCTGTACATTGCTGCATTCATCTTTTCCTCGATCCTGACTAGTCTCCCAGTTCCTGCCGCTGAAAAACATCCCCACAGCATGATGCTGCCACCACCATGCTTCACTGTAGGGATGGTATTGGCCAGGTGATGAGCGGTACCTGGTTTCCTCCAGGCATGATGCTTGCCATTCAGGCCAAGGAGTTCAATCTTTGTTTCTCATGGTCTGAGAGTCCTTCAGGTGCCTTTTGGCAAACTCCAGGCGGGCTGTCATGTGCCTTTTACTGAGGAGTGGCTTCCGTCTGGCCACTCTACCATACAGGCCTGATTAGTGGAGTGCTGCAGAGATGGTTGTTCTTCTGGAAGGTTCTCCTCTCTCCACAGAGAAACGCTGGAGCTCTGTCAGAGTGACCATCGGGTTCTTGGTCACCTCCCTGACTAAGGCCTTTCTCCCCCAATCGCTCAGTTTGGCCGGGCGGCCAGCTCTAGGAAGAGTCCTGGTGGTTCCAAACTTCTTCCATTTACGGATGATGGAGGCCACTGTGCTCATTGGGACCTTCAATGCTGCAGAAATTTTTTTGTACCCTTGCCCAGATCTGTGCCTCGATATAATCCTGTCTCGGAGGTCTATAGACAATTCCTTGGACTTCATGGCTTGGTTTGTGCTCTGACATGCACTGTTAACTGTGGTACCTTATATAGATGGGTGTGTGCCTTTCCAAATCATGTCCAATTAACTGAATTTACCACAGGTGGACTCCAATCAAGTTGTAGAAACATCTCAAGGATGATCAGTGGAAACAGGATGCACCTGAGCTCAATTTTGAGTGTCATGGCAAAGGCTGTGAATACTTATGTACATGTGATTTTATTTTATTTATTTATTTATTTATTTTTTTTTTTTAATACATTTGCAAAGATTTCAAACAAACTTCTTTCACGTTGTCATTATAGGGTATTGTTTGTAGAATTTTGAGGAAAATAATGAATTTAATCCATTTTGGAATAAGGCTGTAACATAACAAAATGTGGAAAAAGTGAAGCGCTGTGAATACTTTCCGGATGCAGTGTGTGTGTGTGTGTGTGTGTGTGTGTGTGTGTGTGTGTGTGTGTGTGTGTGTGGACCACACACACAGTAGTTTACTTTTCATTCCATGACTGTTAGTTTTATCTGTGTTTTCTACTTTCATCTTAGTTTTTATATATATATATATATATATATATATATATATATATATATATATACATAGATAAAACTAACAGTCATGGAATGAAAAGTAAACTACTGTAAATTAAAAGGAAAAATTTATAAACCCTGGGTCAGCATATTAAATTGTTTAAGGAAGGACATTGCTTTAAACTGTCCTTACCATTGCCTACATAGACAGCAACTGCAGTATTCAATGAATATAAATTTACCAGAGTAGTAGGGTTCACACTGTCTTCATCTGGATTTCATGCCATGGGAGGGGAAATAATTTATGGACCAGCCTCATCTCTGCGTTCTTTTATTAAAGCTTGGGTCAGAATACCATTTTGTCGTTATTCTTGGCTATAAAATTTCCTCAGGTTTCTCTCTCTCCGTCCACACCACAGTGTGACGTAGTCACCCACCCACAGCCTTTTCTAGCATCTCCTGCTTCACTTCCCAGCCTCTTCATCTCCTTGTCATACTCCAGAACAGAAGCCTGTTCCTTCTCAAACACATTTTCAAACATGTTCTCCATCTCCTACTTTGCTCATTACTATTTTATTTGCCTGTAAAACAATCTAGATAACAGGATGAACAAATGTGGGAATTACAAATTTGATTTCTCTCTATCTCTCACCCACTTTATATATAATTTGCTCCCTGTGGCATGTACTGTAATTAGTTCTATGAAAACTGGTAAATTGCATTTGCCTTTGTTTGAAGATTAGTGCTGCTGGTGCCCCTTTTAAAATATTTTGCCATTCCATATTATCATAATTTAATTCTAAAATGCAATATCTTTTAGTTTTACAGATGCTATCACAAATTAGTGCTTGGTTGTTGAAAAAAATGCTTAAACCTATTTTTTTTGAAATCCTGTACCTGAAATTTTGTCTGTGAAATACTGTGTACGACACAGGCATTACAGCCTCATTTCCCCCCTGCTGCCCGCCATCACAGCCTAATTTATAACCATCTAATGTTTTTATCTTGTTTATACATACACAAGCTAATGCACCATCATATCTGCAAACTGCCATGTTTTTTGTTAGTATAAACCTTTCGATTTTCTTTCCACTTCACTGAATTTCCTTTGTCATTTGTACACATCATGTTCATTTGTCTTTGTGTTGTTTTGTTCTCACCTCTCCCCTTTTTTTCCTCCCATGGGTGCAGTAAGCAGCAGCCTGTGCTGGAAGCACATTGCAGGTAGGTGTTTCACCGTATAAAGCAGATCTGTCTCTAATCAAAGGCAGACAGCTTTTCCCCACCAATCCTCACCTTTGCTAATTAAGGGAAACCACAGAGCTTTTAAATTGCATCAACAAATAATCACACGCAAATGTCTTAATTGCTGTGGAGCTGTATATGAAATCACGTTGATTGTTGCGTGGTAATTTTATCAGCTGTCCTAATCGTCTCTGTTGGGGACATGTTGAGTGCTTGCTTTAGTTTAATCCACATGCAGATTCATTGCTGGCTGTGCTTTTCCAAAATTAGGTGGCATTTTTTGGCAAAATGCTTTTCAGTGTATTTTGGCCATTTTGCTATAAGACCATGATTGTGCGGACACTCTTGTTTCACAGAAAATGCTAATCAGAACCGGCACTGTATGCACGCAATTGCGTAGACTAGAGCTGTAACCTAGACAAAAAGTGTCTATTTTGATGAAGCTAAAATATAAGCGTTTTGATTTGTTTAACTTTTTTTTTTTCGGTCACTACATTATCATACTTCCATTTGTGATTTCTATAGGTTTGATGACTTGATATCATTCTAATTTGTGGAAAATAGTTCTAATAAAGAGGGCTGTTAGTTGTTTATGGTATGAATAATATTCATAATTTTAGACTTTATAATTGACATAAAATATTCAAATTAATTGCAGTTAATCACATTTCAATAGTTGCATTTTGACGCCATGTCAAGTCGGAAAACGTCTCAATACGCCTGATTTTTGTTTCATTCTGCTGCTCTGTCTAACTCTTTGGAAAGCAAGAACACATACTGAGTGAATGACTCCGCCTGTTCTTGGTAAGCTTTAATTGCTCAGAAAATTGCTCTGGAAATGTCTTATTACTGAATTTACTTTCGGGTCAGGGGGCATAATTAAGTTAAATTTTACGCACAGTAATTATTTACACTAATGTGTTAAAATAAATTTGACAGCCTTAATAATAAAGAATGAGTAGGTGTGTCCACAGTTTTGACTGGCAGTGTATTAAAAAAAATATTCTGCAATATTAATAATAATTCAGCTTGTCCACCAGAACCGCTGTGTGTACCTATATACTTGTATTTGACTCGTCCTCAAATATTTTTTTTATTTTTTATTTTTACAGCAAAATGCTTTGCAATGTACTTTGGAAATTATTCCCGTAAGGCTTTTGCTGCAAACAGTCTTGTTCAGGTTGTCACAAAAAATGCAAATCAGAACCTGAACTGTAAACATAACATTGAGTATTGCGGTAAAACATGACAGGCAGAAAATGCAACAGATGAAACTTTGGACAGTCATTTAAAACCCAGATTTGGATATACATACATATTTAAAGAGCTAGCCTCTACTGCTGTTACAGAAAATAAAATGTCATTAAGTTTCGAATCACACCAATATTTATTTCTGCCTGCTGTACTTGCTTTATGCAGTGGGTGCATGGTACTGTAGGTGCAGGAAATATCAAACCTAGCTGCTTTGCTTTTTGCATTTTTGTAATGTGATTTTAGCTTTTAATGGCGAGCATAGAAAATATGAACATTCTTTGCTTGTAATAAAATTATGGAGCTAATGGCATAGTGTTCTGTATGGAGGTGGAAATCAGCACCTGGTGTTACAATACTATATCAATATCTGGGTTGTGATATGATAATATTGTGATCCTTTATGTTTAGTGTATTGTGATTTAAAACTGTGATATATTGCAATATTTTACTCACTTGTTTCTTCTTCTTCATTGGTCTTTGGTGCATAACAAGTGCTGAATTTCCTGCTTTACTACATTGTAGAGCCGTAGAAGTAGCAAAGAGCTTAGGCTCATCAGTAAAAAAAAAAAATATCATGGAGTAGTGTACCTTGGTTTCAGTCTGTTTTAAATTGCACAAACCTTTGCAGTCTAGCTGTACGGAGGATCTGAACAGACATCCTCGTTCGGGTCATTTTTGACCCAGGAGAGGTAGATGATTTTTAAATACCACATAGTTTTAGTACGGGAACCAAACATTGTAACTTTGTCAAGACTATCAAAATACACATAATATACATTATATACACCGATCAGCCACAGCATTAAAACCACCTGCCTAATATTGTGTAGGTCCCCCTCGTGCCGCCAAAATAGCGCCATCCCGCATCTCAGAATAGCATTCAGTTGTTTTGAGCGGTTATCTGAGTTACCGTAGTCTTTGTCAGTTCGAACCAGTCTGGCCATTCTCTGTTGACCTCTCTCATCAAGGCATTTCCATCTGCAGAACTGCCGCTCACTGGATGTTTTTTGTTTTTGGCAACATTCGGAGTAAATTCTAGAGACTGTTGTTTGTGAAGTTCCCAAGAGATCAGCAGTTACAGAAATACTCAAACCAGCCCGTCTGGCACCAACAATCATGCCACGGTCCAAATCACTGAGATCACACTTTTTTCCCCATTCTGATGGTTGATGTGAACATTAACTGAAGCTCTTGACCCGTATCTGCATAATTTTATGCACTGCTGCCACACGATTGGCTGATTAGATAATCACATGGATGATTGTTGGTGCCAGATGGGCTGGTTTGAGTAGTTCTGTAACTGCTGATCTCCTGGGATTGAGATATGATAGATGTAACGAACATAACAAATAAACTAGATCAATGTACTAAATCAGATACTACGGCCTAAATGGGGTGTGGCGAGAGCAAAAGTTCATGCACTCATTAGTCTAAATAGGGCTTGAAAGAGGAAATTGTCCACATTTTACTCTGCAGCCTTCTCATGCGGAACCACCTTGCAGTATACTCGCGCATCAACATTCGGCAGTTCATGCCAGTAAAAAGAATAGATTTTGCTATTAGTGTTAATGTTGTATACTTGAGTTGTACAGTTGTTTTGATAATATTTAGTTGAAAAAGCATACATTGGTTTCATAACTTTTGACCACCAATTCTGAGTGCTGTATAGCTGAGGATGCAACAGACCACTGTGGTCTGACACACTTTGGCAGGACTGAGCAGCATAACTGACTACTGCTATCCAGACACCTGAATCATCTCTTTAACATGCCAAAAATATGCTTGACTACATCTTGACGTATCTGGATATAGGCCCTTTGCAGGTTATAACACTCTTCTCTATCATTTGATCATTATTTGATGAATTACTACTGATATGAACGATAGAAAATGTACACAAACATCTCTTTTAAATAAAATAAATTATACCGCCTGCTTTCATCTGGCGGTAATCGCGTGATGTAAATTGCGCAAAGGTTATTATAAATCTATAAAAAGCCTAATTTACATCGAAAGGAGGTGTGTTTGCGTGGAAAGGAATGACAGTGACTTTACTTATACACTCAATATTGCTCTTGGTTAAACTAGATTGTGGGTGGTTAGTGAACAAGATGCCATGTACTAAAGTAGCGCAAGTGGCATGAGTCTTGGCCTTAGAATATCAATAAAGTATTGTGAGGTAAAATATCGAGATATTTGTTCCCCCCACCTCTAGTACTATATGGTCTTGACCAAACCATTAAAGTGCACAAATCCTCTGTTAGTGATATTTGGTCTGTCACTGGATGGAAGAATGTATTGAATTAATGTTGTCTTTTAGAAGATTGCGTAGAGGTATACAGGGACACCTGTTCCATAAATTCAGGAAGTTGCTTGTGAGTCCTGCTAGCTGGCAGTCTGTTATGGAGAGATGCCCAGATTTGGTCTCTATTGATCAGCTGTATGTACTCCCCTCCACAGGTAAAACACCAAACCACAGAAATAAGTGCTGCTTAAAATACTTTACAGTCTTCAGACATTTACGATACTCCCACTGTCAAAGCTCAAGGGCACATGTAATGAAATTACATTTAGGATATCCGAAACTTGGCCTTTGGTATTAGAAATTGGGTAGATAAGTTTGTGTACTGTACTAAGAGACAAAATAATATAAGCAATGATCTTGCTGTAATGCACTAATGCTGTATGCAGTTTAAGAGATTTGCTCTGGTAAGGATGACTGGCAGAGTTTGTCAATCCTAGTGAAAGCCTGACAAATATGAATGTGGCCTTGATGTAATAGCTTACTGAAAGGGAGCAAAGTGACTTGCAGTCATGCATTTAAATGAATATTTTAAAGAGTTTGTACAGAAGTGATTGTGATACCTTGTTTGTCAAGTCAAATGGTATCAAATACCATTATATCAAATATCATGTATCAGTCATCTTAGATGATAACTTATTTTTCTGTGTGTGGTTGTATATTATGAAATATTGGTGTTATGCTGCATAGAAATGTTATAAATTACCAGTAATACACTGTACAGTAATTTACTGTCTGACTGTTGGAGGCCCATATACTCATATGTACATGGTTCATGTGTGCATTTTCAAATGGCTATGAATTAATGTAACATTTTTCAGCATCTGATTCTTAGGTGACCTAACCATTTACAGTGAATATGTCAGCATTTTCGGGACAGTTTATTTCTCCGTTCTGCTCTTCTGATCTTGTGAGTGACATTTTTGAGTGGCTCCATGTGCTTTATTTTGCCACCCGATCTCACTTCGGCTGCTATCCGTTTGCATTCCAGAAATAGGATAAAATGTCTTTACCTGCTGAAAGCCAAACATTTTGAAAGGGATGATGATAGCGGCATACAGTACAGGTCAAGTTAATAAAATCACAAAATAAAATGCACCCAGTACTTAAAGGGATAGTTCACCCAAAAACTTAAATTCTCTCATCATTTACTCACTTTCATGCCATCCCAGATGTGTATGACTTTCATCTGCAGAACACAAACGAAGATGTTTAGAAGAATATCTCAGCTCTGTAAGTACATGCAAGTGAATGGTGACCAGACCTTTGAATCTCCAAAAATCACAAAGGCAACATAAAAGTAATCCTTAATACTCCAGTGGTTAAATCCAAATATTCAAAAGCGATGTTATAGGTGTGGGCGAGAAACAGATCAATATGCAAGTCATTTTTTACTATAAATCTCCACTTTCACATTCTGCAAGTGAAAGAGGAGATTTTTTTTTATATTTATTATTGTAATTGTTTTATTGCATATTTCTGCATATTATTTTAATATTTAATAATGTATATTTCATCCCCATCATTATCGAATCCACTTTGTGTTTTACTGTCTTATTGTTTGCAGTGCATAGACCTTCTATTTTATTATTACGGTTCACTTGCATTTTCGACTAAGGCTGTAGATTGTAATATAAAAATAAACTCATATCGGCCATGTTAAAATATGTAAATAGGAGTGTTGTTTATCTTCCTCAAAGCAAGTAATATCTCTGTTATAAATGTGTAAAAAAAAAAAAAAACATAAAACTGCAAGACCTAAATTCTACAGGAAACATTGTAATATGGTATGTCAAATAATTGTTTCAAAGTTGTGTATTTTGCTGTTTAAGTTTCCATAACCAAAAACCTTCATATAAAAATTAAAATGATAGAATGTAACACTGTCCTTTTCCGGTTTACCCCCATTGTAATAGCTAACTCTTAAAATCATTATGATCCTATTGATGAATTTCACTTTTGACACAATTGTTTAACTCACAAATATCAAGTCAGTAATAGAACATTGCCAGTCACATGTTTGGACACATTTTGATATAGACTTCTGCTTAAATGTTTGAAATTAGTTTTGTAGACAAATAAATTGTGCTTATATCAGTTTCTGTAAAACACACATTTTAAATGAAATGGAGGAAATTTGAAATGGTTAAGTTGGACCGAATATTGAAGGAAAATCAGCCAACAAGTGGCCAGCATACATGGGAACTCCTTTAATACAGTTTAAAAATCATCCCAGGTGGCACCTCATAAAGTTAACTGAGAGAATGCCAAGAGTGTGCAGCGCTCCAATTTAGGCAAACTGTGGCTACTTTTCAAGAAACTAAAATATTAGATTATTTTGATTTATTTAACATTATTTTGGTCACTATATAATTCCCTTACTTTCATTTGCATTATTGCATAGTTTTGATGACTTCATTATTATTATAAAATGTGGAAAATAATAAAAATGAAGAATGAGTAGGTGTGTCTAAACTTTTGACTGGTAGTGAATGTAAAAAAAAAAAAATATTCAGTAATAATAATCACCACTATTACTCGTCCTCAAATTTTATTGGACAAATGCTATTGGATATATTTAAGTTGATGTTGTAATCATTAAATTAAAACTTAAGTAACAGATGGGTTTCCAAAGTGTCCGTACTATAATTTGGGAACATTGCCTCTTTCCAGGGATGTTACTTTTAATCACCCTCAACTGAACTGTCGAGGGCCTGTACTGATGTAGTGATATAGTGATTTATTTATTTTTTTTTTAAATACAAAGTGGTTCCTTTTAAGAGGAGAAAATGAAAGCCCCCACATAAATCATTCAAAGGATGGCCCTGTAAGTAATGGTTTCGTGTGGGTTTTAGTCCATAACTATCTAATAAGATGGACAATGTGCAACAAGCCTTTTTGCCCAGGGCATTTTTCTCATGTATGCACACAGTATAATAATCTTACTGCCTTACCCAATTGTCTGGATGGAGAACTGCTGAAAAGCGAGCTTAACTTTACTTGACTTATCAAGTATGGAAGTTCCTCACTGATGATCCCTGAAATTGCTTGCGCAATCACATGCGTATGCTTTAGGATCAAAACCGGCACTGAGTTAGTAACCTCTGTCCTAATGCAATCCTAATGCAAAACTTTTCAGTGCTGCTTATTTATGAATTCAACATTTTTTATACATTTTATCATTACTTTTAAATTGCCAAGATCACCTTGTAGATTCCTTGTGTATCTAATTTATTTCTTAGTAAGGTTAAGGTCCAAATTACACGGTCTTAGGCAGTTGTTGTTGTTAATTCATCATTCTAACTTCCTGGACCATATCAAAGGGATAGTTCACCCAAAAATTCTGTCATCATTTACTCGGCCTCACATTGTTCCAAACCTATATGACTTTCTTCCATGGAACAAAAGAGTAGGAATAATTGAGATATGTTGATTTTTTTTCCATACAATGAAAGTAAAGGGGGACTGAGGCATTCTGCCTAACATCACCTTTTATGGAAGAAAGTACATCATACCGGTTTGGAACATCATGAGGGTGAGTAAATGATGACAGAATTTTCATTTTTGGGTGAACTATCCCTTTAAGACTGTCTCAAGGAAAACCAAGCTTTTACACCAGCTCCAACTTTTTAATCTCTTCTTCCTTCACTAGTCCTTCAAATCTCACCCAAGTGTATTCTTGCCCAGAAATGCAGTGCGAGCTTTAAACAAACGGCTGTGCTGGATACCTGTCTCCATATGGATCCTATTAAAACCTCACGCAGCCATCTGTAGCCTAACCATGCTGTGATATCTCAAAACCGCTTCCCTCAGTTCTGCTCTAGTTTGGCAGCCAAGGTCTGGAGTCTTCCATGATCCTCTTGCAATTTAGATTGTATGCAGAGAGGTGCAGCCTGTCTCTATCACAACACTTCCGTGTCCCATATGAATTTTGATTAGTCTGGGAAGGTTAGCTCAAGTAACTGTACATTTATATGTTAGGTTTAAAGGATTATGGCGAGTGCTTGGTTCCCGCCTTGAACCACAACCTAGTCTTGCCATTTATAGAACACAACATGCTGCTCACTCCATACTGCTCTTTTTGTGTGCCAGTATCTTACAAGACCAGTCATGTATGAAACACTGCTGATATGGACATGTATTACACTGCATCGATGTTTCACTTTTTCTCTTATAGACCCATACATGTTAAGGTGTAGTAAAGCTTGATTGATTGCAGTGCAAGACAGGGTGCCCCCTGATGGTGGAGTTATTTGTTAAAATTAATGGGATAGTTTACCCAAAAATTAAAATTCTGTCAATATTTACTCATTGTCATGTCCATGTTCCAAACCTGTATGATTTTCTTTCTTCCGTGGAACACAAAAGGAGATGTTAGGCAAAATCTTAGAGACTGACAGCATCAGCATTCACATTGTGTCTTGTTTCCGTACATTGGGCCTCATTCATGAAACACGAGCAGAATGAACTTTTGTGTAAATCGTTCGTAAAGCCATTCTGAAGTAAATTCTCGGATTCATGAAAGTTTTCGTATTTTCTAAATGTTAGTTGGTATTAACAAAATTTACACCTTCTCCCGAACACATGTAAATAGTGCGTAAGACATCCGAAACTGTCATAACTATGTTTTAATAGAAGTGAAATCAAATAATGAATGAAGAAAAGAAGGAAGAATAAAAAAGCTTTGTTTTTTTTTTTTAAACCATAGCTGATACTTATTTAGAAATGTTTCTTTACTGTTTGAATTAATTTTTTCAAAGTATAATTTTTTCCCAACTCTGCTTATCTTTTTTTTCCAGCAGAAGTGCTTGGATTTTTCTAAAAACAAAATTAAAGCCCTCTAAAGTGACTTTGGACAGTTTTTTTATTTTTATTTTATATATTTGGTTAGCATAGGCATCGGTAAATCACGTTCAGTTAATAGCATATGGTCAGTGCTAATGCTGTTAAATCCATACATCGCGGGCAGGTGCGTACACAGTACAACGGGGAAAAAAATAGAAAAAGCCTGCATATTGTCGTATAGCTTATAAATCTGTAATATCTTGCATAGTTTGGTCAAATATCTTCTTCAGACATTCTATTAATTTATCTGAAGATTAGTACAGTTGCAAGTATATCACTGTTATCATGATTTACCTGAGCATTTTCACAAATGATGCTGGCGCTGCGAACTGAACCAGAGAAGTTCAATGGTGGTAGACATCCTCTCCTGGCATAAACTGAATTTTTTTACTATGTCAAACCATTTTTATTGACTTGCACGCAATGACAGTAAGTCCCCACTTTCTTTGAGACGCTGTTGTGCTTGCAAAATCAAAATTTTATGATGTGAATGCACTTCATTCATAAAAACGATTTCATTTCTGTTCCGCATAGATGTTAACAGCAGTACTAGCGAGTCTGGTGCCTTCCTTATAAGGCGTTTTCATGGGCGTGGATTATGATAATTGTGTTTGATCATGCACACTCTTTACGAATGCTTGGAATTCACTAACATACGCACGTTTTACTAACAAATCTGAGGAGTACGAAGTGTTTGTGAATCCAGCGGAAAGTTTTCGGGAAGGTCCATTTTTATGCACACATTACTGAGAATTTATCTCTTACATTTACGAAAACGTCATGAATGAGGCTCAGTGAAAGTGAATGGTGACTGAGGCTAACATTCTGCCTAACATCTCCTTTTGTATTCCATAGAGGAAAGTCATACAGGTTTGGAACAACATGAGGGTAAAATGTAAATGATAATGACAGAATTTTCCTTTTTGGATGAACTAACTGTTTGTTGCATGACATGAAGTTTATTGTTATCCCCAGATGTGTCTATGAAAAATATGCTAGTGTGATTGTTTTTTTTTTTGTTTGTTTGTTTGTTTGTTTGTTTGTTTGTTTTTTATGGGCCTTTAAAAAAAAAAAAATCTTGTTTGCATGGTGTTCATAGAAAACCAGTTTGTTGGTTTCCTTAGAAACATGTTGTCTATCGTAGATTAATTTTTTTTATTTTTTATTTTCATTTATTTGCGCCATAACACTGAAAATGTTAGAATGAAATATGAAAACTTGTTGTTTCCTATTAAATATTCAATTAATGACTGCTATTTATAGAACTCATTATTTTAAGTCAGAAATGTGGAACAAAGTTGTCATACAGTACTTGAGTGATGATTAACTGATGACAATGCATTGATGATGGGGTTTTTTAAGCATCATAATTGAAAACCGTTGCAGTCGACATATTCATCAAAACCAAGATTTTCGGTTTGTTCATCTCTGAGAATAGGCTGGATTTGGAAATTAATTAGTGTTCTATTATTCTGTGGACTGCAGACTGCAGTGAAACTAGAGCAAGGAATAAGCTCTGTGACTGAATCTCATACTGTATGCACATGAAAGAAAGTGAGACTGGGGCAGTTGAGGGCTCGAAGCAGAGTGGTATTGTGGCCGAGTTGTGTCTTTCTGAGAGAAATCTGCTTTTACTGGCCTGTCCTAGCCATTGCAGTATGCTTTTTCTTTAGGTACCTGTAGCCCTCAGAACACTTTGGGCTAGAGAAAAAGATTTGCAGCTGCGCATAGCACCTTGAGCATTTTCTGGTTTTCTTTGCACCTGGCCTAGTTACCTTTTTGAGTTTGGCTTAGATAATATGGCACAAACTGTGCAGAGAATTCGACTGTAAAGGTATTTAGCTTTTAAATGAATCCAGGTGGTAAACATTATTGGTGGCTTTTATGAAAGTTTTAATTTAACATCATTTGTTCTATATCAGTTCTCTATATTTGAAGTAACTAAACATGCATATTGCATGAAATATATATTTTGTCAAAAGTTATACGTTAATTGGAAATTCAGATAGATTAGAAATGTTTCATTAAGTCTACTTAGGCACTTGTTGAGTGTTAAGAACATTCAGTCATATCATGTAATGTAATTTGGAATGGTTCTTTCATTTTTCTTTAAAGTAACATAAACATGAATATTAAAGGTATCAATGGCTCAATACAAGGCTCTGTCAACAGCATTTGTGGTATAATTTTGATTACCACAAAAATGAGTTTTGACTTGCCTCTCCTTTTCTTAAAAAAAAAAAAAAAAAAAAAGCAAAAATCTAAAGACGCTGACTACCACCCCTGGAGTTCACAAGTTCGAATCCCAGGGCGTGCTGAGTGACTCCAACTAGGTCTCCTAAGCAACCAAATTGGTCCGGATGCTAGAGCGTGTAGAGTCACATGTGGTAACCTCCTCATGGTCGCTATAATGTGGTGCGCTCTCGGTGTGGCACGTGGTGAGTTGTGCATGGATGCCACGGTGGATGGCGTGAAGCTCCACACACGCTATGTCTCCACGGTAACGCTCTCAACAAACCACGTGATAAAATGTGCAGGTTGACTGTCTCAGATGCGGAGGCAACTGAGATTCGTCCTCCGCCACCCGGATTGAGGCGAGTCACTACACCACCACGAGGACCTACTAAGTAGTGGGAATTGGCCATTCCAAATTGAAAAATAAAAAAATAAAATCTGGGTTCCAGGGAGGCACTTACAATTGAAGTGAAAGGGGCCATTCCGTAAATGTTAAAATATTCATTCATTTTTTTATTTTTTTTTTTTAAAGAAAAGGAGGGGCGTGTCTAGATTTATTTTTGTAGTATTCAACGTTATGCCACAAATGCTGTTGATTGAGTTTAACTTGTATTGAACCCGGAATTTACCTTTTAAATGAAATATACATTTTGCCAAAAGTTGTACATTTAATTGGAAATTAAATTAGATTAGAAATGTATTATTAAGTCTACTCAGGAACCAGTCATGTCCAAAGCCTCATAACATCTTTTTTTTTATAGGTGAATATAGAACTGTATTGTCTGAAAACATATTATGCTTGTATCCAATAAAGCACAATCTAAAGTAATCTAAAAAGCAATTCAAATGTTTTTGGGCTTAAATCAAAGTAATGTAAATGCAGTATCTTGGAGACATCACTGAAGTTATGTTAGATACTTGATAAGAACAGGTAAAGGATCATTGAAGAAAATGCCAACATAGATGTAAGATCAGATTCTTGATCATAATTTAATTCTGTGTATGGTCACGTAAGATTATGTCGGGGGTACGAGAAGACAAATAGATTATATCTGTATCGTCCTAAAGCATGTTTAATCACTTTGGATTAGAAGTAGATTTCTCAGCACTCATTATAGCACAAATGTTTGCACATTTCCTTCCAGCACTGTTCTCCAACTGTTCAGGGTCTGTTTTCATTTGGACTATATTAGATACATTCTTCTTCTAATTATGTTTTAAGTTTAAAAAGTAACACACAGATTTGGATTTATTTTGTTACATACTGTGTTGCTTATTTAGTTCTCACATGTGTGAGGTTTTATTGCATCAGTATTTTATTCTGTCCTCGAGCACATCATTAGCACAATATATTACCTTAGAATGCTGTGTTTGTTGAAGTGGGTAGAGCTGCTGAGAGTTAATTACCTCCAGGATTCATCTATTTCTTACTGTAGAAATTGACAGAAGATTTTCACTGTGTAGAATAAGCCGATGGACTTTGAGAGAAGCAGGGAAATGCAGTTCCAATACCAGTCACAAGAATGCTCCTCTTGTGTTGTACAGGGCGTCCATGTACTTCTATCGTATATATGTTAGATGTGCTCCCTATGCATGGTCATCCCCCACTCAGTATCGCTAATAATTTAATGTATAAAATTATATGTATTGTTATTATGATTAAATTATAATATTACATAATATTATATCAAAGAATTATATAATTTCAATATGTATGTATATATGCATATATATATATATATATATATATATATATATATATATATATATATATATATACACACACACAATGTATATACCCACACACACACTAACTGAGCACTTTGTGATTCTGAGCCAATCGTGTGGCAGCAGTGCAATCCATAAAATCAAGCAGATACGGGTCAGGAGCTTCTATTAATGTTCACATCAACCATCAGAATGGGGGAAAAATGTGATCTCAGTGATTTTGACCGTGGCATGATTGTTAGTGTCAGATGGGCTGGTTTGAATATTCCTGTAACTGCTGATCTCCTGGGATTTTCACACACAACAGTCTCTAGAGTTTACTCAGAAAGTTGCCAAAAACAAGAAACATCCAGTGAGCAGCAGTTCTGTGGATTAGGGTTGCCACGGTGTAAGGTGTTACCGGTTTTACTCTGTACAAGGGACAACACCGGTGTGAAATTTTATACTGGGTAAAAGGGGGAAACATTATGAATGGAACTTCCAATATCAATACAATAGAATAGACTTAAATAAAGAATAGTTGCCCAATGAAGAGTTTGCGACCTATGATAAATTAACCTAAATAACGCATTGAAAGCCAGATGTTCTTACCAACATACCAAGTTACACAGGTAGCGAAGTACGCGCACTGACAGAAGACGTTTAATTGCAGGTAGCGAATATAATGTGTATGGTGGATAACTGTAAGACATCTCAGATTCGGAATGATACAAAAAATGCTGTTCAACACAGACACGTGCTTGAAGAAACACACTATTATATTTTTAAGAACAGATGACAGAAAAGCTGTCTATGTGCATGTCTGACGCGCTGTTTTTTCAAAGGCATGCGGTCTCGTGGAACACACGCATGTAAAGGGTTCTCACTTTTTTTTTGTTTCAGTCTTCTGAATTTTTTCATCTATGACAATGCTGCAAATTACCTCAGACCATCTCAGCTCAGGTGGTGCTCTGAGTTCAGTTCGATTTATTTCCACAGAGCAGTTCGTTGTGAGCGCAACTCTGCAGGGTCACTTTATAAATAGCCTATACATCTTTTATTAAATCATAAAATAATACAAAAACACGTTCACCTCAAACCATGATTTAAATGGGGGGGCCTGTGTAGCTCAGCGAGTAAAGATGCTGACTACCACCCTTGGAGTCACGAGTTCGAATCCAGGGTGTGCTGAGTGACTCCAGCCAGGTCTCCTAAGCAACCAAATTGGCCCGGTTGCTAGGTAGAGTGACATGGGGTAACCTCCTCATGGTCGCTATAATGTGGGGCGCATGGTGAGTTGTGCGTGGGTGCTGCGGAGAATAGCATGAAGCCTCCACATGCGCTATGTCTCTGCAGTAACGCACTCAACATGCCACATGATAAGATGAGATTGACGTCTCAGATGCGGAGGCAACTGAGATTCGTCCTCCGCTACCCGGATTGAGGCGAGTCACTACACCACCACGAGGACTTAGAGCGCATTGGGAATTCCAAATTGGGGAGAAAAAGGGGAGAAAAAAAACATGATTTATATTTCAGTGATTATTATCATCATTATAATTATTATGTTTACATTTATAATTGTTTTTAGATCTTAATTTGTGTTAGTAATTTTCCACCTGTTGTCATAGACGGATACTTGCATGAAGGTAAATGGAAAGGTGTTTTTTTTTTTTTTTTACCACTTCATTATTTTAATTGCTTTTTCATTTCGTTTAAAGTGCCATTTGAATTTAGAAATGGGTTTGGTTTAAGTTTTTCGTTTTTTAAATAAATGAACATAATTTTCAATGGAAATCACTAAAGCAAGAATATTCACCGATCCCTCAGCCGGGGGGTTGACAATGTAATTGGATAATGTGATTTTTTTATTTTTTTATTATTATTTTTTTTATATATAAGAATATCGTGAACATTTTTCGTGCATATCACTCAGCCCTAGGAGGGAACAAAATGAATTTATTCGCACACATTCAAAGTCATTACGCTTCCATAGCAGCTAAACTGGGTCCTGGGATGAAAGGTAATAAAACACCAGCATTAAACCTGCAACAACCCACAATAAGTGATTTATTGCCTGGACAACGAAAAACCCGACCGGTAGCCCATGATGGAGAAAATGTACGGATGAATTAGGTTCGTTGCCAAAGAGATGTTGCTTCACAACTGTTGAAAAGCCATCTTTCAAGTTGAACATCACGCATTTTAATTGCACTTCACTTTTTTCAGTTTCATTAGAATATTGAGTTAATATAAATAAATAAAATTAAGTTCAAAGTTTGAAATCAAGCTGCCATGCATTATTGTGTAGGCTATTGCTTAACGAAAATTACCCCATAGTACCACTTGGTGTCCAACCAGCAGTAATACCAGTGTTAGTCAGTTTGAACGTGAACACCGTACCGGTGTGAAAATGATGATATCATGGCAAGTCTGCTGCGGATGCAAACACCTTGATGAGAGAGGTCAATGGAAAATGGCCAGACTGATTAGAGCTGACAGAAAGGCTACAGTAACTCAGATAACCACTCTGTACAATTGTAGTGAGCAGAATAGCATCTCGGAATGTAAAACATGTCGAACCATGAGGTGAATGGGCTACAACAGCAGAAGACCACGTCGGGTTCCTCTTCTGTTAGCCAAGAACAGAAAGTTGAGGTTGCAGTGGTCACAGGCTCACCAAAAAGGACAGTTAAAGACTGGAAAAACATAGCCTGGTATGATGAGTCTTGATTTCTGATCACAGATGGGTAGGCCCACTGCAGCCTCAGCTTTCTGTTCTTGGCTGACAGAAGTGGAACCCAACGTGGTCTTCTACTGTTGTAGCCCATCCTCCTCCAGGTTCTACCACATTTTGTGCAAGATCACATTTTGCCCACTTTCTGATGGCTTATGTTAATTAACTGAAGCTCCTGAACCGTATCTGCATGATTTTATGCATTGCACTGCTGCCACACGATTGGCTGATTAGATAAGCGCATGAATAAGTAGGTGTACTTGTGTGTGTGTGTGTGTGTGTGTGTGTGTGTGTGTGTGTGTGTGTGTGTGTGTGTATATATATATATATATATATATATATATATATATATATATATATATATATATATATATATATATATATATACAGTGGTGTGAAAAAGTGTTTGCCCCGTTCTTGATTTCTTATTTTTTTGCATGTTTGTCACACTTAAATGTTTCAGATCATCAAACAAGTTTAAATATTAGTCAAAGATAACACAAGTAAACGCAAAATGCAGTTTTTAAATGAAGGTTGTTATTATTAAGGGAAAACAAAATCCAAACCTACTTGGCCCTGTGTGAAAAAGTGATTGCCCCCTAAACCTAATAACTGGTTGGGCTACCCTTAGCAGCAACAACTGCAATCAAGCGTTTGTGATAACTTGCGATGAATCTTTTACAGCGCTGTGGAGGAATTTTGGCCCACTCATCTTTGCAGAATTGTTGCAATTCAGCCACATTGGAGGGTTTTCGAGCATGAACTGCCTTTTTAAGGTCATGCCACAGCATCTCAATAGGATTCAGGTCAGGACTTTGACTAGGCCACTCCAAAGTCTTCATTTTGTTTTTCTTCAGCCATTCAGAGGTGGACTTGCTGGTGTGTTTTGGATCATTGTCCTGCTGCAGAACCCAAGTTCGCTTCAGCTTGAGGTCACGAACAGATGGCCGGACATTCTCCTTCAGGATTTTTTGGTAGACAGCAGAATTCATGGTTCCATTTATCACAGCAAGTCTTCCAGGTCCTGAAGCAGCAAAACAGCCCCAGACCATCACACTACCACCACCATATTTTACTGTTGGTATGATGTTCTTTTTCTGAAATGCGGTGTTACTTTTACGCCAGATGTAATGGGACACACACCTTCCAAAAAGTTCAACTTTTGTCTCGTCAGTCCACAGAGTATTTTTCCAAAAGTCTTGGGGATCATCAAGATGTTTTCTGGCAAAAATGAGATGAGCCTTAATGTTCTTTTTGCTCAGCAGTGGTTTTCGTCTTGGAACTCTGCCATGCAGGCCATTTTTACCCAGTCTCTTTCTTATGGTGGAGTCATGAACACTGACCTTAACTGAGGCAAGTGAGGCCTGCAGTTCTTTGGATGTTGTTGTGGGGTCTTTTGTGACCTTTTGGATGAGTCGTCGCTGCGCTCTTGGGGTAATTTTGGTCAGCCGGCCACTCCTGGGAAGGTTCACCACTGTTCCATGTTTTCGCCATTTGTGGATAATGGCTCTCACTGTGATTCTCTGGAGTCCCAAAGCTTTAGAAATGGCTTTATAACCTTTTCCAGACTGATAGATCTCAATTACTTTCTTTCTCATTTGTTCCTGAATTTCTTTGGATCTCGGCATGATGTCTAGCTTTTGAAGATCTTTTGGTCTACTTCACTTTGTCAGGCAGGTCCTATTTAAGTGATTTCTTGATTGAGAACAGGTGTGGCAGTAATCAGGCCTGGGTGTGGCTAGAGAAATTGAACTCAGGTGTGATAAACCACAGTTAAGTTATGTTTTAACAGGTGGGGCAAACACTTTTTCACACAGGGCCATGTAGGTTTGGATTTTGTTTTCCCTTAATAATAACAACCTTCATTTAAAAACTGCATTTTGTGTTTACTTGTGTTATCTTTGACTAATAATTAAACTTGTTTGATGATCTGAAACATTTAAGTGTGACAAACATGCAAAAAAATAAGAAATCAGGAAGGGGGCAAACACTTTTTCACACCACTGTATAACTGGCAACTGTATCAATGGACTATTGAACTATAAAAGATCAGTAATTAAAAAATTCATATTTTAAGATGAATAAAGTTGTTGGCAAGATTTTTTATTTTTAATGTGTTAAAAAAAAGAATGAATTGTTACACCACTGCTGAGTAGGCATGTTTAAAAATGGAGATTAACATCTGCGTCCTATTCTTCAATCATGATTTGCTTTGTAAGCTGGATGGGATTTTGAATAAATAAGCACAGACCCATTTGAAACCACATTTTAAAGACAGCTTACACAATATTTTAGGTCTGTTGCAATAATAGATCTGTTATTACAGTTGATACATTGCCTTTTCTCTATATTATCTTCATATTGTAGCCCATTTTTCAATTTTCCTTTGAAACTACATGATTCTGGGAAAAGAAGCTGTCAGTATGTTTTTGGGAATGCTCTTGTGTTGAAAAGGTGTCCATTAGGGTTGTGCTGATACCATCATATATCGATATATTGCAATACTTTTTCTTATGATATTGTATTGATACTTTAGATCCCTGTTTTGATATTTCATCTTTTTGTGTATTCATATCATGTCCAAAATTTCCATAATGAAGAAGCATATCATCAAAATAAGCAGGAACTCTGAGAGGGGCATTTCTGTGTGGTTCATAGCTGCTGATATTGTGATATATTCTTGACATATGTATCGCAATATCAGTAGGGGGTAGTCGATACTCTGCCCTTGTGTGCATATGCCAGCCTATAGTTAGATGTGTTAGATGTGGCTTCCAGTGCGTGGTTATTTCCCAATCAGCATTGCTAATTGATGCTGCATCCTGCTGACTGTTATGTGTGTGTTCTAGCATGTGGACAGGCTTGGCCTGGATCTCAGCCCAGGGGTGAGGCTGCAAATCCATCACTACTCTGCACTGAGCAAGTAGGGCCAGCTGAGGGACCAGCTCCGCACTCCCCCCCCCCCAGTGGACAGATTCAGGACACCTCAGGTTCATTAGTCTCACGAAAGTAGGGCAGGTGCAGTGTGAGTACCCAACTCCCTCTCCTGTATCTACTATGCAAGGCTCAGGGTTTGACAGGGGTGACTCACTCATACACCACAAGGGCCACTTCTGCATAGGCCAGGGTCTTTCCTGCTCTTTGCTAAATGGGCCCATTCAACGTTTCAGATGATGGGACCCCCCGGCTAATAAGCGTTGGGGGTTCCTCTGCCATGTGCTTTGAATATTTCATCTCTCAGATACTGAGGGCCACAGCCCTTTGAATCTTAACAATTTATTGCAACATTAATGAACAGAGCTAAAGCATAAATATTAATGAACAATTCCTTTGCAATCTGCAAATTCGGAAATGCCTTGAGGTTCGTCATTGAAGTGTTTTGCCGACAAATATGGAAAATTAATATGCAGAACAAGAAAATCTGATAAGAATGAATTGCCTTTGTTTTTTATGTGGAGTGTCTTCAATAAGGCAAGCCACCCACACATTTTTATGTTAAAGGAATATTCTATGTTCAACTTAAGTTATGCTTAATCGACAGCATTTGTGTCATAATGTTGATAACCATTAAAAAAAAAGCAAAAATCAAGGTTACACGGAGGCATTTACAATGGAAATGAATAGGGCTAATTTTAGAGGGTTTAAAGGCAGAAATGTGAAGCTTATAATTTTATAAAAGCACTTGCATTAATTCTTCTGTTAATACTGTGAATTATTTGAGCTGTGATGTTAAATTGTCATTTTTATGGTCGTTTAAGGGTTTATGGCGTTTTGTTGTCATGACAATATAGTTGTCAAATATAACTTTACACAGAAAAGGTTAGTAAGCGATTTTATCACACAAAAATCATGTTAACACACATAATGGTTATATATAGTGGCACACTTTTGAAACGGTGAGTATTTTAATGTTTACGGATTGGCCCCGTTCAATTCCATTGTAAGTGCCTCACTGGAACCCAAATTTTAGCATATTTTTAAGAAAAGGAGGGACAAGTCGAATTTCAAATTTGTGGTAATAAATATTATACCATGTGAAAGATCTCTTGCACTCTTGGGGGCCAGGTTAAAAGTACACGTGGGTCGTTTATTGTCAACACTTTCCAGTGAATAAACACAAAATAATGCTTTTCAACAGTACACTGAACACACACACACACAGCTTTGTGCGTCTCTCTCTCTCTCCCCTGCGGCGGTCTTTACTGCCCTTTTATCCCTCTCAAGCTCTCACTGCAACACAAAACAGCTGTTAGAGATAATTTCCCAAAGGTATCAATCCTTACCACTCTTCCTCTCCTGGCCTTGCTCTCTACAGACTTCGCTCAGCAACGCTTCCATCACCACATACCAAAAATGCTGTTGATTGAGCTTAACTTGTAGTGAACTCTAAATATTCCTTTTAAGTGCAAACTGTGCTCCATACACTGAATAGTAGGGGTGTGAATCTTTGGGTTGATAGCGAATTAGATGAATTGGTTTTCAGTTGTTTTTTTGTTTTTTGTTTTTTTTCTACATTCTGAATTATTTAATTTGATTGCATACACTGAATAGAAAAACTACTTCAGATTGTTTATTGCACTAAAAGTAACTTGATTGGAAAAGCATTGCATACATTTCAAGATCACATAGGCTGCTTGGAAAGCTACAAAACAATTCACTTTTACAGTAAAAAGTGTACTTTAAAAGTGTATTCAAGCACAATTACTAATTATTTACTAAAATATTTTTTTTATTAAAAGCATAATCCAAATACCACATAATCTGATTACTTTTAGTTACTTCTGGGTAACCTCAAGGCCACATGTGCAATTAAAGAAAATCAGTATCAACTAGATAACTTAAACAATGCACAACAACATTGGCTCTACCAATGGCAGTTTGTTTGGGGCGGGACTATCTGTTTGTCCAAACAATGGTAGACAGAGGAGGGATTGTTTGGGAAATAGTCATTATTTTTCTAATTCCGTTCAGTGACGCTTGTGGTGCAGAAATTTCACACCACATTCATGTATGATTTTCATGGTTTACACTGACCAAAGATGAGACCAAGTGCATGCCTATGCTGGCATTCATCAGGGTGCAGCTGTACAAGGATCACTGTCCAGATTTGTCTCCCTTTGTCCCATCTTGCTGTCCTCTTTTTCTTTTCTCCCTCCTGCACCTCTTCATGGTCTGTCAGTAGGTACAATAGTGGTAATTAATATGGGCCATGTGTTGAGCCGGACTGGCATGTTTGTGTGAGGAGCTGACGGCAGAGGCCCTGACTGTAGAACCCTCAAGGTGAGTTAGATATGAGATGAGCGTCCAAAGGTCGAAACTTCCCTTCACTCACACAATCACCCGATGGTGAGTGACATTTGACAGCTCTGCTCAGGAGAGCCATGAAGGACAGTGTGTTCTCGTCTTTGCTTTGCTTCGCCGATGACCCCCGGCACACTGCCCTCCCTCTTCTGTACCAACAGTGCATGAGAATTTTCTATGAGTTCCTCTAAAGCCAAAAATTCTGACTAATCTAGTCAGCCTCTTATACTTTCAGTTGAAATGAATGCCAGTTTTTTGTATTCCAAGTAATTTTTCTGTGAAATCTGTGGCTGATGTAGTAGTTTGAGCTTACGAAGTAACATAATGGAGCAGTATCACATGAGCAACGAGTGCTGTTACAGCCGTACCGATATTCAGTATATGAGCACGAATGCCATATCGCTGTCATACAGCAGTTCTATAAACAAAAAGTTAATATTGAGTAACTTACCTTTCAGACAAATTTTGGCCAGTTCGTAAATGTTTTCTCTGCCAACAAAATTATTTGAAAAGAAGCCAAAGAGTCAAGATATGCATTGCGGCAAGCAACATTGACATGCAAATCTGACAGCCTGTCTGGAAAGGAGTTTGTGAGTAGAATGGAGCGAGTGCAATTTCCATCTCTCCTCAAAGTATTCTGTAATAACTCTGCTCCGGGTTTTCCATTTCATCGCTCCCCACTCGCTGGTGAGAGAAATCCTGCTTCAAGCGACCCCAGATCACTTGGAAACCCACTCCTTGTCCTATGCAAAATTACACAACTCTGCTTGCACTCTGCACTGTTCATGTATATTGGTCTGGAACGCCGCAAACACATACAAGCGGAGTGATACAAATCGTGAATCGTCCCATTTCTGTTATACTAAATATCAGCTCTTTTGGAATGCCAATTGGCCGATCAAATTAATGGAATTAGAACTTACTGTTGTATAATGATGAATAAGATTACAGAAAGAAATCTGGAATGGTTTCTGAAATTTTTCCTGTAGCAAGTTCATGTTCCCCCTGTTTGCAGCTTCACAGGAAGGTTAACTTATTTCAAGATTTCCGCAGGAAGAGTAAACAATATCAGAGAGTCTGAGTTTAGGGTGGATTTAAAAGATGCTTTTTCATCCAGTCAGTGTAGGCCAGGGGTCGGCAACCTATGGCACAGTGCTGGCATGCGGATGGGTAATCAGTGGCACGGCAGCAATGGCGAGAGAGGTGTAGACTGTTTTATTTATATAAATTCCACACCTGCATTCCAATCTACATCTTGATGTAATCCCATGATCATGCAGCGTGTTTTCATGAGCTGAATGGGAGGCTAAACAAAAAGTTAAAATGTGACGAGACTGCAGTATACCCAACTTGTGCAGCGTGTGCAAGCCATTCGCGCATCACGAGCCGGCAGCCCTTCACTTTCGTTAAATCGCGCTAGTAAACACACCCACTTTGCTTTGGTCAGGCTGTGCGGATGACAGCCTACATTTATAGTAATAGTTTCATTTGTTTGTATTTGCTTTCAGAACAACACGTGTTGTAATTAGGAAAACACCACTATTAATCCTTGAGATTTCCAACCCAGCATACAGGTACACACTCTTTAAACCATGGTCACACTCAAAATTAAATTAAACAATTAAAAGAGAAAACATAAACCCACATCGTGGGGTTCAAAAATCTTAGTCTATTAAAAATATAAATTAAACCTGGAAATAAAGTCTGCGATTCACAGAAAAGGGCAAAATAGTTGATTGGCTTGTAACGCGCGAATGGCTTGCACACGCACTGTGAGTCTCATCACACTTTAATAGTGTTTAGCCCCCCATTCAGCTGATAAAAACATGCAGCGTGATCATGAGGAAGGATTACATCAAGATGTAGACTGGAATGCAGGTGCGAAAAACTTATAATTAGCCTGCTTCCCTCTCACTGTTGCTTGCGTGCTAGTGATTACCCAGCTCTGTGTGATTTAGTACAATGTAGTATGACATAATATAAGAAATATTTAAGATTCCACAAAATATTTTTGTCGGCATGGCCATTGACCAGAAAAAAAAAATGGCACTCTGAGTCAAAAAGGTTGCCGACCCCTAGTGTAGACTTTGCAATGGCTCAAAGGCTTTTAGAGAGAGAGATGGTGTGTGTGTGTGAGAGAGAGAGAGAGAGAGAGAGAGAGACGTGGATGTAGGATGTACTGGTGTGAGAAATGAGGTGCTGTGAAGTAGGCAAGCCCTCCAGCAGTCCTTGTACTACTGATAAGAGATGAGGGCCTCTGGGAAATGTAGCGGGTCAGACATCAGTGGCGTTTCTCACAGGTGTTTTAGGGTGAAAAGCATGCACCCACAGTCCAGTAATGCTCAGCATGAAGAGCCTTTTATTCAATCCTAGATGCAAATACAATACTCATACAAAAAACATTGGTAAACAGAGATGGTACAGCCTAATGAAACTGAGAACATTTATATTTGTTCATGAAATATTAATTAATTCAAACTGGAATTGACTCATTAAAAAATAATCACAGTATCTGCTTTGGCAAGCTTGCAAAACCTTCCACTTTGAGAAAGAAGTAGATTTGATTTGAAAATGTTCCAAAGAACATCTTTTGTGCTTCAGTGGATGCAAGTAATTCTGACCTTTCGTACAAGGTCAATGTGACCAATTTGCTTATTTGATTAGTTATTTAGAAATGTGCAGAATCGTAAATTTTTCTTATTGCTTTTACATCACAATGTTTCTTTGTTTTAAATCTTTCAAAAATCTTCTTAAACTTTTTTGGAGATACTATTTCTGCTCACTACAATTGTACTGAGTGGTTATCTGAGTTACCATAGCCTTTCTGCCAGCTCGAACCTGTCTGGCCAATCTCCGTTGACCTCTCTCATCAACAAGACGTTTCCGTCCGCAGAACTGCCGCTCACTGGATGTTTTTTGGTTTTTGGCACCATTCTGAGTAAACACTAGACACTGTTGTTTGTGAAAATCCTAGAAGATCAGCAGTTACAGAAATACTCAAACCAGCCCGTCTGGCACCAACAATCATGCCACGGTCTAAATCACTGAGATGCAGTTGCTCCATTCTGATGGTTGATGTGAACATTAACTGAAGCTCCTGACCCGTATCTGCATGATTTTATGCACTGCACTGATGCCATTCGATTGGCTGATTAGATAATTGCATAAATATGTAGGTGAACAGGTGTTCCTAATAAAGTGCTCAGCGAGTATACATGAATGTAAAATTATTCGAAACAAGAAAACCATGTCAGCGAATACTATGGGCCAGATGTTCCATTCACATGGATTTTGGGCTGTTAGTCTGGTAGGACTTCCTCTTGCGTGTCTTATGGAGACTCATTTGGCTTGAGGATGTGTGTCCTCATATACTTTCACACCTGAGGTTAAAGTCTGGGACTGGGCTCCGCAGGACAGGTCATCACATCGATTTTTGCTCAAGCCCTCAGCCAGGTTCAGCATTAACAGCCACGAGAGGATGACAGTTCACCTCTCTGCAGAGTGACACCAAAGCAAATGGATGCCGGCAGAGGAGATGCACTAAACAACACAGCCCGAGGGCTCTCAGACCTTTGGCTTCGTGAATCATGTTGTACCTCCATGCCACCCCCATCATGCCAGGTTGCTTATGGGATGCTCAACTCGGATACAAAAGAGCGTTATTTTTGTCTACAGTGCTGAAAATCTATGCCATTTGTTCTGGCTGTTTCTGTTTGGAAAGTATGGAATATCGTATATGAGTGGAATGGAGTGTCAGCAAATTCACCTCCTAGATTTAAGTGTTCTGTAATCAGTCCGCTGAAGTTACACTCCGGGTTTTCCATTTCCTGCTCCTCACTCATTGGTGAGAGAAACCCAAACTGATCCTGTAGCAAGAGAAAATACAGACACACTAACTTTAAAGATTAAGTATGTAACTTTTATGATGTTAAAATACTCCCAGTTAATACGCAGAGGCAATGATAAGAGAGCCATTTGTACAGTGCATCTGGAAAGTATTCACAGCGCTTCACTTTTTCCACATTTTGTTATGTTACAGCCTTATTCCAAAATGGATTAAATTCCCAATACCCCATAATGACAACGTGAAAGAAGTTTGTTTGAAATCTTTGCAAATTTATTAAAAATTAAAAACGAAAAAAATCACATGTACATAAGTATTCACAGCCTTTGCCATAACACTCAAAATTGAGCTCAGGTGCATCCTGTTTCCACTGATCATCCTTGAGATGTTTCTACAACTTGATTGGAGTCCACCTGTGGTAAATTCAGTTGATTGGACATGATTTGGAAAGGCACACACCTGTCTATATAAGGTCCCACAGTTAACAGTGCATGTCAGAGCACAAACCAAGCCATGAAGTCCAAGGAATTGTCTGTAGACCTCCAAGACAGGATTGTATCGAGGCACAGATCTGGGGAAGGGTACAGAAACATTTCTGCAGCATTGAAGGTCCCAATGAGCACAGTGGCCTCCATCATCCGTAAATGGAAGAAGGTTGGATCCACCAGGACTCTTCCCAGAGCTGGCTGCCTGGCCAAACTGAGCGATCGGGGGAGAAGGGCCTTAGTCAGGGAGGTGACCAAGAACCCGATGGTCACTCTGACAGAGCTCCAGCATTTCTCTGTGGAGAGAGGAGAAACTTCCAGAAGAACAACCATCTCTGCAGCACTCCACTAATCAGGCCTGTATGGTAGAGTGGCCAGACAGAAGCCACTCCTCAGTAAAAGGCACATGACAGCCTGCCTGGAGTTTGCCAAAAGGCACCTGAAGGACTCTCAGACCATGAGAAACAAAGATTGAACTCTTTGGCCAGAATGGCAAGCATCATGTCTGGAGGAAACCAGGCACCGCTCATTACCCGGCCAATACCATCCCTGCAGTGAAGCATGGTGGAGGCAGCATCATGCTGTGGGGATGTTTTTTAGCGGCAGGAACTGGGAGACTAGTCAGGATCGAGGGTAAGATGAATGCAGCAATGTACAGAGACATCCTTGATGAAAACCTGCTCCAGAGCGCTCTGGACCTCAGACTGGGGTGGAGGTTCATCTTCCAACAGGACAACGACCCTAAGCACACAGCCAAGATAACAAAGCAGTGGCTCCGGGACAAGTCTGTGAATGTCCTTGAGTGGCCCAGCCAGAGCCCAGACTTTAACCCGATTGAACAACTCTGGAGAGATCTGAAAATGGCTGTGCACCGACGCTCCCCATCCAACCTGATGGAGCTTTAGAGGTCCTGCAAAGAAGAATGGGAGAAACTGCCCAAAAATAGGTGTGCCAAGTTTGTAGCATCATACTCAAAAAGACTTGAGGCTGTAATTGGTGTCAAAGGTGCTTCAACAAGGTATTGAGCAAAGGCTGTGAATACTTATGTACATGTGATTTTTTTTTTTTTTAATTATTATTATTTATTTATTTTTATAAATTTACAAAGATTTCAAACAAACTTCTTTCACGTTGTCATTATGGGGTATTGTTTGTAGAATTTTGAGGAAAATAATGAATTTAATCTATTTTGGAATAAGGCTGTAACATAAAAAAAGTGGAAAAAGTGAAGCGCTGTGAATACTTTCCGGATGCACTGTAGATTGTTTTCCATGAAAACTGTGATCACTGTCTCTGTGGTGCTATAAAAATATTGTTCTGTTTGTTTGAGCATCCCAATGGCAAAAGTTTGGGTCTGGACTGTCTGTTTGTTTGATTAACAGCAGAAAGGGGAAGTATTCGGAAATGCTGTTTCTGTTTGCAATTCCATTTTTTCACACTTCAGCTTTAAAGAAAAACTCCTCAGTCTAGGCAAAATCACACAGCTCCGCTTCCACTCTGCACTGCTTACATACTCGAGTCTGAAATGGCACAAACACAGACAGTCGGAGTAATGCAGTCACTGAAACGTCACAGTGCTGTGATGCTAAATATCAGCTCAGAGAGCCATACAGAAGAGTGTTATTTTTGTCTACAGCGCTCAAGGACTGCAAATCTCTGTCATTGTTTTAGCTGTTTTCTGCTTGGAGGGGTTTGTTGAGCAGATACCAGCTGGAGTGTAAGGAGCCAGTAGGTTTCTTTCATTGCTTTGTGTGTTTCATCATATTGATTCAAAGTCAGCTCGTGACACTTAATGTTGTGCAGTAAATTGCGTGACACATTGTTACGTGAAGCTACTCGCCCAGTGTAACACACACGTGGAACATATGCGGTTCCAGCGGATGGTCTTTAAACAAGCATCTGCTGCTTTTTGACGACACCCAGGCAGCTGCAACAATCTCATCAGCTTCAGAAGACATCTGCCACCTTATCTGATTGAAACTCAATTTATGAATGCTTTTTTGCTCTCACTTGGATTTTTCCTCCCATTTTGATATATATTTTCCATTATTGTTTATCCAGGTCCTCTGCTGTCAGAGAGAACAAGACAAGGACTGTAAAGAATCTTATCTTCCCTAAAGCTGACAGCTGTTGAAGGGGCTCAATAGGGGGGAAAGTCTTTGAAGTATGCTCAGTTACTCCACATATCAAATCCAGCCTCCATCATTTCTCATCATCTAGGAACAAGGCTCGCTTCTTTCACTTAAACTCTGCAGAGCGACCCATCCCATTTCAACTCATTGTGTTTCTTTTTTGCACGTTATCTCTGTCTGTGTTTTTCTTTTTGCCTCTATTTTGTCTTTGTATTTTGGGAGCCTCTTTTTCAGCTCTCAAATTTCTATCAATCTTTCCTCATCAGTCAATGTTTCAGCACACCTAAATGTGCAGTCTTTTTTTGTAGCTGACATTTCTTTCCTTTAATCCACCTGCAGTTGAGTAGTGCTCATATAAACGATTTTGGGGGAAGCTACTTAGAAAATTGTGGGCTATTTAAGGGTGAGCTATATCTTTCTTAATATGTAACTATCAGATAATATATGAATACATTTTCTTTCTTTCTTTTTTTTTTTTCAATTGGGCAGTATTTATCTAGCAATAAAACAATGATCTCAATTAGGTTGACAGCATAAAACAATCAATTTACACTAAATACTGTACTACTAATAGAAATGGAAATCACCATAATTACAAATGACCATATTTACATAACGTCGAAAACATAGTGATGAACAGCAGCATTTAACTAAATAATGTATTTTTATAACATTATAAATATAATATTGTTTTGTATATCACTGCAAAAATAAATAAATAAATAAATAAATCTGTGCATGGACTTAAATGAACTTCCCAAACAAAAAGATTCATTAAATTAAATCAGAAAGAGAAAAAGAGTATATTTTAGGAGAGCAGATTAAATTTGTACATCTGCTTGCTGGGCTGTACAGTTGCATGTGCAAAACGATGAAAAAAAAAAAATACTGATTTTGTCACATTACACTGCATCTCAGAAAAAGTAAAAAAAAGACAACCTCAAGTACCTTCATGCTACTGAAAATTTTTAAGGAGTAGTTCACCCAAAAATTATAATTCTTCACCCTCATACTGTCTTAAACTAGTCTGACCTTTTTTTCTTCCTGAGGAACACAAAGAAAGATGTTTTTGTCCATACTATGTAAGTCAACTGGGTGCTAAACTTTCAAGCTCCGAAAAGCACATGAAGGCAGCATAATTGTAATCCACACTCGGGTGGTTTGATCCATTTCTTCTAAAGTAATATGATAACTTTGGTTAAGAAACAAAGCAAAAATTAAATCCTTATTAACCAAAATGCTTCACTTCTGACCAGCTCTCCTGTGCACGTTCATGAGAGAAGCTCATTCACTTGTCCTCATGCTTGATGCATGCACACTCACATGTTCACACAGAACTTTCGGTTGTATTGCACATGTGTCAGTTCTTGCCGTGAACATGCAAGCATGCATGTGACATGCATCTAGAAGGCATAAATTAAACCGCTTGAGTCCTTTGGATTACTTTTATGCTGTTTTATGCTGCCTTTTATGTACTTTTTGAAAGATTTGGACCTGTAGACTTGGAAATAAACAAAAAATCTTCATTTGTGTTCCGCAGAAGAAAATCGTACAAGTTTCAGAAGGTGTGAGGCTGAGTAAATATGATTTTTGGTTGAACTATTCCTGTTAGTAGTGTCGCTACTTTTATTTAGTTACTTCCCAACTGGCTTCCCAACTACTGAGGCAGTGTAGCAGCCATGGTATCCAATGAGCCAATTAAAAGCATTTAGAGGCAATTTGTAATCATCACTCTGATCAGGCACTGGCGAGGAGGACAGCCATTTGTTTTTAAGACCCCTCAAAATGTGGCACTTCATCCACTTTGTCTTCCTATCCTCCTTTCTCACTCTCTAAAGCATCTCTTCATCATCTCAACTTAGACTCAGACAGATGAGTTTCAGGAAGAGTGGGCAGATGACATGCCTCTATCTGCCCCACATTGGCTGATTATGGAGCCTGGTATTTGGGACACAGTGACAAAAGATACTGGCTCTCTGTAGTCCAAAATGCATTTATGGTTTACCCTCTTTCTGTTGTCATCTGATTGAAAGTTATTGCAAAGTTGGATTTCTTATTTAATGCAAGCATGTCTCGGAAAGTTGAATTGAATAAATTGTACTTTGTGTACTCAGCATAGTCGACAATAAATATGGTGCTGCCACACAAATTCAAAGAGGAAACTGTGGCGCTCTTTCATGGTGTTTATTTGAGAAAACCTCCATCTGTGTGAGGTGAAAGATTCGTATTGTCTATTTATTTTACATGATCCTGGGAAAAAATAAATGGCAAATAAATCCATTCTTCTTGTCTGTCGAGACACTGACGAGAAGTGCCGCTGATTTTTATTTATTTATTTATTTATTTTTTTATTTTTTTTTCTCCCCAAATATATTTTTAGATATGAAAATGTGCTGTGCTTGCTTGAAAATATTTTTTTGAAAGTAATACATAACCAGACATCTGTAGACTGGGCTCAGTCTTCAGTCCAGGACTATACATCATACAAAATAATTACTGTCCACTGCCTAGGGCTTAGACAGCGTGGTTCTTTGCAACAGTTGCTTGTTGCATGTTTGTGCGTGAGCGTGTGTAAGTGTGTTTGTAGGTGTGCTGAAGTGTGGAAAATGAGTTGGCTGCATCTTGCTACTTCGAGCCTACTGCATATAATCAGCCGGGGGGCTTTTAACAAAAGCATGTCATTAGTGCAGGACCTGCTTCTTCACAAGCTAATAAAGACCCAAATAGATTATGACTGTTAAATCATTCCGATTTACTCCAGTTGCTGTTTTTCCACTGGATGACTCTAGTTGTGTGTGAGTGCGTGTGCATGCGTGCGCATGTGCGTGCATGGGTGTGTGCCTGCATGTGTGTCTCTGGCCTCTATCCAGAGCAGGTACCAAACTCTCTCTGTCACCATCTGATGCATTTACCCCTGTTAGCATGTGCATCCAAAGACTGAATGATGCAGAGCGCGTTTTTGAAAGGACATAACCATTGTAAATCCAAACTCCAGTTCCAAAAGCACCCACCTCTTCACATGGTATCCCTCACCTGAAAATCACAACAGTCAAACTTTCATGGTTTTTGTTAACAAGAGATGCATGCAAGGTTAGATTAAAAATGTGTACCGCAAATTCCGATCGGGCAATGAGAGGCCATTCTGTTTCAATGGAAGTTAGTGGAGGAGATGCCTCAATATGCCAAATAAACTAATTTTGTGTGGAAATAGCTTCTCAGTTAATAGATTGACTGCTTCTCTGCTAATCTTCAACATGTTTGGTATGACACATTAATTTTGGAATAAGCGGTTGTATATTTGGAATTAACTATGAAAAAAATAACATAGGCAAAAGAGAATATACATAGATGAGCCAAAACATTATGACCACCTGCCTAATATGATGTTGGTCATCTGTGTGCCACAAACAGCGCTGACCCACCAAGGCATGGACTCAACAAGACCCTTGAAGGTGTCCTGTGGTATCTGGCACCAAGACATTAGCAGCAGATCCTTCAAGTCCTGTAAGTTGCAAGGTGGAGCCACCATTGATCAGACTTGTAGGTCCAGCACATCCCACAGATGCTCAATCGGATTGAGATCTGGGGAATTTGGAGGGCAGGGCAACACCTTGAACTCTTCAACATGTTCCTCAAACCATTCCCGAACAATGTGTGGCACGACGCATTATCCTGCTAAAAGAGGCCACTGCCATCAGGGAATGCCATTGCCATGAAGGGGTGTATCTGGTCTGCAACGATGTTTAGGTAGGTGGCGTGTGTCAGATTGACGTCCACATGAATGGCCGGACCAAGAGTTTCCCAGCAGAACATTGGCCAGAGCATCACACTCCCACCAGATTGTTGTCTTCCCACAGTGCATCCTGGTGCAGTCACTTCCCCAGGTAAATGGTGCAAATGTACACGGCCGTCCACATGATATAAAAGAACCCAGACTCATTGGACCAGATGACCTTCTTCCACTGCTCCAAGGTCAAGTTCTGACGCTTGCATGCCCATTGAAGGCGCTTTCGCCGGTGGATAGGGGTCATCATGGGCACTCTGACCAGTCTGCAGCTACGCAGCCCCATATGCAGCAGGGTGCAATGCAATGTGCAACACAATGCAATGTGCAACACATTCCTCCCGTAACCATCATTAACATTTTCTGTGACTTGTGGCACAGTAGACCTTCTGTTGATTCGGACCAGTCAGGATAACCTTTGTTGCCCTCGCACATCGATGTGCCTTGGGTGCCCAACACCCTGTTGATAGTTTGTCCCTCCTCGGACCACTGTCCGTAGGTACTCACCACTGCTGACCGGGAGCACCTCACAAGCCTTGCCGTTTCAGAGATTCTCTGACCCAGTTTTCTGGCCATAACAATTTGGCCCTTGTCAAAGTCGCTTAAGTCTTTAACTCCTGCCCATTTCTCCTGCATTGAACAAGTTGACTACGAGAACTGATTGTTCGCTTACCATCTAATCTACCCAGACGTTGACATGTGGCCTTGTTAGGTGATGATCAACATTATTTGCTTCACCTGTGAGTGGCCGTAATGTTTTGGCTCACGAGTGTACACTCGCTGAGCATTTTATTGGGTCCTAGCATTATTGACCTAATAAAGTGCCCGACATGATCTGCTGGTGTAGCCATCCACCTCAAGGTTCGACGTGTTGTGCATTCTGAGATGCTATTCTGCTCACTACAATTGTACAGAGTGGTTATCTGAGTTACCGTAGCCTTTTTGTTAACTCAAATCAGTCTGGCCATTCTTCATTTGACCTCTCTCATCAACAAAGCGCTTCCATCCACAGAACTGCCGCTCACTGGATGTTTTTTGTTTTTGGCACCATTCTGAGTGAACTCTAGAGACTGTTGTGTGTGAAAATCTCAGGAGATCAGCAGTTTCAGAAATACTCAAACCAGCCTGTCTGACACCAACAATCATGCCACGGTCGAAATCACTGAGAGAATTATTTCTTTTCTCCATTCTGATGGTTGATGAGAACATTAACTGAAGCTCCTGACCTGTATCTGAACGATTTTATTGCACTGCTGCCACATGATTGGCTGATTAGATAATCCCATAATTAAGGTGTTCCTAATTAAGTGCTCAGTGAGTGTATAGTAGGCTATAAGTAGGACTCATTTTTACAAAACTCATCATTCATTTCTGTGGTATCAGAAAACGGTGACTGATTGTCGTAAAACTCTGAAAGCAATTCAGTGCTGTTAGATCCATTATGTGATTGGCTTCAAAGCCGCACATGATCTGAGTTGAGCATTTCACCTGCATTAGCATGTGCATCTCTCAATGCCTCGCATGGAGTCTGCTCCATAGTGTAAGAATTAAATGCATCTTTTTTTTTAATTTTTTTTTTATTATTCAATTTCACGTCACAGCTGAAATTCTTACATTAGGCACGTCACAATTAATCAGCTTTTCCTCACTTTGTGAAGTGCAGATTTAAATCAAGTAACAGAGTATTACTTTCTGGCTGCCAGCTCTGAGTGACAGGTTGAGTTACACTACCGGTCAAAAGTTTTGAAACACTTACTCATTCTTTATTTTTTATATATATATATATATATATATATATATATATATATATATATATATATATATATATATATATATGTATAATATTTATTTATTTATTTATTCACATTTAAGAATAATAGTAATCAAAACTTTAGAATAACATAAATGGAACTATGAGAATTATATTGTGACTAAACAAAATCCAAAATAAATCAAAACTGTGTTATATTTTAGCATCTTCAAAGTAGTCACCCTTTGCCTAGAATTTGCAGACATGTACTCTTGACATTTTTCAACCAACTTCTTGAGGTATCACCCTGGGATGATTTTTAAACCATATTGAAGGAGTTCCCATCTATGTTGGGCACTTATTGGCTGCTTTTCTTTATTATTTGGTCCAAGTCATCAATTTCAAAAACCTTTTTTTTTATTATAAAATTTTGTTTATAATGAAATAAATTTATATGGTGGCACAAGTATATTTTTGTCTACAAAACTAATTTCAAACATTTAAGCATACGCCTTAAGATCAAACGATTTTTAAGATCATGAGAAACATTTCAGTCAAGTGTTTCAAAAGTTTTGACCGGTAGTGTATGTATCAAACAATCAGTCACGAGTTTTCAACTTATTTCTTTTTTGTGTTCAATATTTGTACTGCACTCATTTAGCACTGTGAGTAATAGAGAGTCTGTTATGTAAAGAGGAGGCAGTGATGTGTGGTAAATGAACAGGTGGCTCAAGCTTCTCAGCGCAGGCTTTGTTTCTTGTGCCACCTCCCCACAATGTGTGCCTTTTGGCCTCCTTTTCCTAAAAAAGGCAATTTTCCAGTTGGTCTGGAAACAATTAGAATAGGTTTCTAAAAGCCAAGCAAGCTTTGTCAAAATGTCAACGAATTAAATGTCTTAATTCAGGAGTCTTTTCAGACTGGAGAGTGTGGAATCCCAGGGGGCCTTAACCCTCATGTCCTGTTCGGTCATTTTTGACCAAAATCAATTTTGTTTCTTCAGTAAAACTGATGGGTACAAGACTTCGTGACTTTTTGTCCATTTGATATCTGAACACACAAAAAGAAATTGGAGTTGATTCGATCAGTCTAAGTGGTAGAAAAAAAATAAGTTACACATGTACTGTTCCCAGTCAAAAGTGACCGCCATAGGAAATGAATGGGAAACACAAAAAATCACAGATTTGTTTAATTATTTATTATATAAAAAAAAAAAAAAAAAAAAACAAGCAGCCACAACGCAGAAAAAAACATAGACATGAAGGGGTGAGACTACCAAACATCAAGAGTGCAAAACACATAACACACACACAAAACTGAACTGGAATTTTTTTTTTTTACATTTGTCAAAAATCAAACAAACAATAAATCAGCCACAAAATAGAACACGCACATCAAAATGAATTGGTGCGATCATAACACATCTACAATGCTGAACACACACAACATTCATTTTGTTACAATCAGGGATAGATTAGGTTATTACTTGTTATTCTACTCATTTCAGGTATGCAAAAACTGACAAAGATAACCTCAAACAAATCAAACAAAATGCTAAACTTTGACATAAGTAGTCTTTGATGTTTAAATATATATCTAAATGCAGAACTTGACAAAATCTAGAAATCATCTCCTCTTTGACCAGGGATGAATAAGTAGCTCTCTGCAGCCATCTAGTGTTTATACTTGTAATTTCATTTTTTTTTTTTTTTTTTAAAGGGACAACACAGTTTGATTCTAGAGATCATTTCAAATGGTATATAATTTGAGGATTGGTTCAGTATTTGAGAAAAGAAATGAAAAAAAAGTCAATTTTCAAGCTCAAGGTCATATAGGTAAATAAATTAGTAAATAAAACAAAAAAGGTCTAAATACCTCCAAATATCCCCCACCAAAACTTTAGTGCTTTTACATTATTTAATTTAGAGTTGTTACATTTCTTTCATAACAGTTAAAAGAATTACACATTTATTGTTGACTGGGAACAGCTGGAACATGATTTAATGATGAACAGTGCATAAGGGTTAAGCGGGTGCTAGGGGGTCCGCGGAAAGTCAGAAATGTTACATTTACCAAATTTGACATTTATTTTTGTTTCATTCAGACTGGTAAATTGTTTTTATTCAGCTGTCAGCCATAGTTTTTAATGGTTAGAAATAAATCTGCATATAGTTGTGTTGTACTTTTCTAGGGAATTTTTCCTTACCACTGTCGCCTTGTGTAAAGCACTTTACAAACAAATTGGAACGGAATTGAAAATGTATCTCTTTATGTTTATACATCTAACATTACTCTAATAGCGGATTGAAAAAAGACATGATGTCAACTTAATATTAAGTAAATATTTTCTAGATAATATTTTAATAATAAAAATTAGTTTTTGCTTTTGTAAAATGGCAGTATAAAAGTGAATAATTTTGCAAACATGTTGTCTTTATAATATCAATCTTATTATTGTCCTCAGATAATATGCTGCCTTTATATTTCTTTGTGAGAGAATTATCATAATTGGGGTCCTTGGCATTATAATGTTTAAAAAAAAACCCTAGTCAGTGTAGCCATATTGATTTTTATGTAGAGTTGTGCTCAAAAGTTTGCATACCCTGGCAGAAATTTTTACATTTTGAAAATATGAATGATCATCAAAAAAACTGTCTTTTTATTTAAGGGTAGTGATCATATGAAGCCATTTATTATCACATAGTTATCTGGTTCCTTTTTAAATCATAATGATAACAGAAATCACCCAAATGGCCCTGATCAAAAGTTTACATACCCTTGAATGTTTGCAAGAATTTGGGGCCTCATAGACAGCTATTACAAAAGACTGCACGCTGTCATTGATGCTAAAGGGGGCAATACACAGTATTAAGAACTAAGGGTATGCAGACTTTTGAACAGGGGTCATTTCATTTTTTTCTTTGTTGCCATGATTTGTTTTATGATTGTGCCATTCTGTTATAACCTACAGTTGAATATGAATCCCATAAGAAATAAAAGAAATGTGTTTTGCCTGCTCACTCATGTTTTCTTTAAAAATGGTACATATATTACCAATTCTCCAAGGGTATGCAAACTTTTGAGCACAACTGTAGATGAAAACGAGGCTGTGGGAGGATAAACTTGCAGTCTGAATAGTTTTTCTGGAAAAATATATTTTCAGTGTTTCGTCAGCTGATTGATCAACTCTTGAAAAATGTAAACAACAATATAACCCATTTGAACTGACTGTACATCTATTCCTCACAGCCTTGTTTTTATTCCCCACAAAAATTCAATACAGCGCTTCTCTGACTAAGGGCAGCATATTTCTCTTAGTTTCCTAACTTTACAATCTTTTGTTTCAACAGGCCAGTCATCCAAGTCAACCCAACGGCCAAAATGGCAACATTCCCAGCAGCAACAGCAGCCTCACAAGGGAGCGAAGGCCGGTGCGACCGCTCGCTACAGACCAGCACAGTCGACCCACGCCAGAGCTGGCAGCGGTTTGTGAGGACCAGGCTTGCTGCAATCCGTCCATGTGCCATGGTGGAGGAGGGCTGAGAGAGCCAGTGCCAAGAGCTGCTGAAGGTGGGCCGCTGACATCGGAGATACCTGGACCTCGAAAGATGGAGCACCTGGGGCCATCACTGATCCCTCGAGCATTGGCCGGCAGTAGTATGAGCCTCCCCAGCAAGGCCAGTCCCTCGCGCAGCCTGTCCTCAGACAGTGAGAGGGGGCCCCGCAGTGAGCGAGGTGCTCTGCCCAGGCTTCAGTCGTCCTTCACTGGCCGCCTGGGCCAGCCGCCCCGTGGGCCTCTATCTTTACACATGTACAGCCGAAAGAACGTCTTCCTACAGCACTCAATCCATACAGCCGAACTACAGGCTCTTGCTCAGCAGGATGGCTGAGAATACACACTTGAAACGCACTTATATACACACATGCATACTGAAAAGTAAAACATGTCTCAGATGGATATGGATTCAACATGAACTCAACCTTGGTGCAGTTTCTTGGTGACCACAAGTACCTTCAGACCCACTTGTACTCCATTATTATTTTTCCTGCACAGTAAAAACTATTTTTCCTCTTAAAGGGACAGTTCACCCAAAAATGAAATGTCTTTTATTAACTCACTTTTGTGTTGTTCAAAACCCATATGACTGACTTTCTTCCATGGAACACTTAAAGGGATAGTTCACCCAAAAAAAATTTATTCTCTCATCATTTACTCACCCTCATACCATCACAGATGTGTATGACTTTTTTCTTCTGCTGAACACAACAGATGTTTAGAAAAATATCTCAGCTCTGTAGGTCGATACAATGCAGGTGAATGGTGACCAGAACTTAGAAGGTCCTAAAAGCACATAAAGGCAGCATAAAAGTAATCCATACAACTCCAGTGGTTAAATCTATGTCTTCAAAAGCGAATTGATAGGTTAGGGTGAGAAACAGATCAGTATTTAAGTCCTATTTTACAATAAATTCTCTTCCCTGCCTAGTAGGTGGCGATATGCACAAATAATGTGAATCGCCAAAAACAAAAGAAGAAGAATGTGAAAGTGGAGATTTTATAGTAAAACAAGACATAAATATGTGTTTTTCACCCACACCTATCATATCGCTTCTACGAGTCGTATTAATTACTTTTATGCTGCCTTTCAGTTCTTTTTGGACCTTCAAAGTTCTAGCCACCATTCACTTGCATTGTATGGACCTACCTAAACATCTTTGTTCGTGTTCAGCAGAAGAAAGTCATACACATCTAGGATGGCATGAAGAATGAGTAAATGATGATAGAATTTTAATTTTTGGTTGAACTATTCCTTTAAGGAGATGTTAGGCAAAATGACGATCTCAGTCAACATTCACTTTCATCCAAAAAGATGCAATATAAGTAAATGGTGACTGAGGCTAACATTCTGCCTAACATCATCTGTTGTGTTCAACAGGAAAGTAAGTCATATGGTTTGGAACAACACGAGGGTGAGTAAATTATAGCAGAATTTTCATTTTTGGATGAACTATTCTTTTAAACCAAAATCAACCCATCGTCTGCACTACTTGAGCATTTTTTGAAGAAATAGTACATGCTGCTCTAATAGGTACGTTAGAAAGTCCATCCACTAATGTGACAGTTTCACTCAAAACATCTCACACTTCTGCTGAGTTCCAAGGTATGTGCAAGCAGGGATGTCAACATTTGTCCTTTACAATACATTTTCCTCTAGATTCACAATTATAGACTCGCTTGTTAGATTTAGCCTAATTAGTAGTAAAGTTTATAATAGTAGGTAACACAACTAGCCCTCCACATTACTTTGCACCAGCAAACATGACACTGAAGACCCATGCATATATTGCCAAATCAATCCTCTGTCGGAGAGAGTGCTTTAAAACTCTTGCTGCCAGTAAGAATTGCCCATGTGTTCTCAGAGCCCTTTTAGGGAGTTTAACACTATTAGCCTCTTCTAATTGCATGCTGCTGCTTTTTTCTGTTTCTTTTTGCTGCAAACAAAAATGGAAGAAAAAAGATGCTGAGAAAAATGTTTTTAAACCGATTGTAAGCTTAAAAAAAAAAAAAAAGAAAAGACAGCCCTTGTGGAAGGATTCAGCGATAGAGCCTCAAGTACTAAACACTACCGTCTTTGCTGGAGTTGGACACTAGTTCAAGACAGACGGATCTGAAAGGGATAGTTTACCAGAAAGTGAATTCTGTCATTATTTACTCACCCTCATGTTATTCCAAACCCATATCTCTTTTTTTTTTTCTTCCATGGAACACAAAAAGAGATGTTAGGCAAAATGTTAAAGACTGACACTGCCCAATCTCATAGAATTACATTACTATACCTAAATTTTTGCAGCAAAATCGTTACATGGCCCACACACGTGGTTCACACAAATAGCATGTCTTATACAGTATAAGGGAAATTATGACTGGACTCTAGGTTAGCCATACGGCACATTGGGTTCTACTCAGTACTTCTTAGTGCACAAATCTGCACTTTTGTAAAGTACAGTCGAGAAAAAAGAATGGCTTAAATTTAACAGCCTCCAACTTCACCAGAGTTAACATCAATTACCCTCATGGTGACTTCACACAAATTACAACTATCAACCAGCTACAACAAAACAACAGTAGTCATATGAATTAAAACTATATACATTTTTAAATAATTATTCTTTTTCTACATCAGTTCCCTTTTTTTGACCAAACATACATAATTTATTCAAGTGCAAGGGCTAATGGGTATTCCACACTGCCACAATTTTGTACTTGATAATCTTTAGTTAGTAGTATTCAAAGCAAATGTTTAAAGAATGTTTATATTAGGGGGCCTGGGTAGCTCAGTGGTAAAAATATGCTGGCTACCACCCCTGGAGTTCACTAGTTCGAATCCCAGGGTGTGCTGAGTGACTCCAGCCAGGTCTCCTAAGCAACCAAATTGGCCCAGTTGCTAGGGAGGGTAGAGTCACATGGGGTAACCTCCTTGTGGTCGCTATAATGTGGTTCGTTCTTGGTGGGGCAAGTGGTGAGTTGAGCGTGGTTGCCGCAGTGGATGGCATGAAGCCTCCACACACGCCATGTCTCCGTGGCAACGCGCTCAACAAGCCAAGTGATAAGATGCACGGGTTGACTGTCTTAGACGCAGAGGCAACTGGGATTCGTCCACCACCACCCGGACTGAGGCGAATCACTATGCGACCACGAGGACTTGGAGCGCATTGGGAATTGGGCATTCCAAATTGGGAGAAAAAAAAAAAAAAAGAACATTTATATTGTAGTTATGATTCCAAAATGTGACATTTCAAGTACTGTTTAATTAGGGCCACTTAAATGTTTTTATTAATGACAGCTTTAGGGTTTAGAGAGTAACAGTTACTTAATTAAAACTAGTAAGAATAGTAAAAAAATAAGCTTAAGTTGAGTAAACTATTATTTTACAATTTGAGATAACTATTAGTAGTTACAGTGATTACATCAAAACACTTTTACTGTAGCACATGACTTGTAACAAGCTTGTTCGGGTCCAATTCAATTGCACAGTAGCTCAACTTGCGATGCAAAGGACCGGGGTACGAGTCCCGAAGAGCACGAGAGTCAGCACTTTAGCCGAAAGTGTCAGAGAAGCATCACATTTGCTTTTTGTGACACTATTGGTTAGGTTTAGGTTTAAGCTTTAGGGTAGGAAGGTAGGTTTTGTTCATTTAAATCTTGATCGTTTAAATTTAGGAAAAAAATAGCAGTGTCAACATTCTTACAAATTTCCCTTGTGTTCCAAGGAAGAAAGAAAATGTAGTGTTTTAGAACACAATGAGGGTGAGTAATTGATGGCAGAATTGTCATTTTTGGATGAACTGTCCCTTTAATGACAGCTAAATGGAAAACTCCCTGCAGTGAATTAACTACGTTGTTACATTTACATTTGAAAAAGCATATAGGTTTTAATTTTAGTTTAAAAATAGAAGGCAAATACAATTTAATTATACATGTTGATAACTTCTACAAATGTAAAACAGCCATAGACAAGCTTTTATGGAGATCATGTGTACTCCGATGAGAGGTGGTTGAAAGAAGGAATGGCCTCATTTTCGCAGCATTGGGACAACATTGGTTTAACGTTGGGACAGTGTTGACCCGGCTTTGCGGATCAGGAGCTTGTGCAAGGACGCATGGAGGAGAAGGAAACCCTGAAGAAACACAGTCCCATTCATCCAGCAGGTCTGCTCCCCGAGGTCCAATGCTCCAATTTCAGCAATCTGTTGGGAGCACCATCACTTTCTGTCTCTCTCTCTCTATATCTTCCTCCCAGACCTACTTCCAGCTCTTTGTGATCAGGCCCAGGGAAAGAAAGGCTTTAGCGCATTCTCGCCATTACACACTCGGTTATTGATATCACACCCCCCAGACTGGAACGTGTTTGTCTTGAGTTATTTCAGAATGACCTTATGAAAGCAGACACTGCTGTTCAGTCTTTGAGACAATTCAACCCTCGATCACTGCTGTCAGCAGTCCTGTTTAAATTCTGTATGGGCGCCAGTCTGTGACTGTTGAATGTTAAAGGGTCAGTTCACAGTCTTGATTTACTCACCCTCATGTCACCCTAAACTCGTATGACTTTCCTTTTTACGTGAAACACAAAAGATGCAAGGCAGAATGTTAGGAACTGAAAGCCCCAGTCATCATTCACTTTCAGTGTATAGAAAAATTACATCTTTACATCTGTTTTGTGTTCCAAGAAAGACACCGTCATCACATTTGGTAAAACATGAGGGTTGAGCAAATGATTACAGAATTTTGTGTTTGAGGTGAACTGTTCCTTTATTTTTTATTTATTTATTTCGAGAGGGAAGAACTGATTTCTTATTCTTGACTGCACATTTGAGACATGATGCTTAAAGGATGTTAAATTGACTTGAATATGGGAGATCATGGGTACATGCAAGAAAAGAACTCATGAATATCTACAAGTGTCAATAAGTGACTCATAAACATGACTGTATGTGCCGTCACATTTCTAAACTGAACCCTTCAATGTTGAATAGATATTTATTTGGCCTTATTTATTATGTGATATTGTGAAATGACTATCATCTGAGGCTATTATTTTGTCTGTCTGGGCTCTTTGTATCAACATACAATTGTCTACATTACGGAGACTGGTGACATGTCACAATTGTCTCACTGTACATCACTTTGAAATGTTGAAATTCTTGTTTTTCTTAAAATCTACAGGGTTTGCATAAAAGTGGCACTTTTAAGAGATTTAAACCATAAGATTTTAAATAACCTTTATCTTTTCTCTCACTGGTGGTTTTCTTGATAATGTTATGATTTTCATTGAATGTAATATATTCACTCTCATTAAAGAGATATTTAAAGAAAGAATTGACTAGTAAAGTGACATGTAAGGCCTTGTTTTTTTGTTGTTAGTTGTTAGTCTTTATTTTTTTACATTAAAGGGATAGTTCACCCAAAATAAATATTCTTTCACAATTTACTGACGCTCATGTCATCCCAGATGTGTATGACTTTCTTTTTTCAGCAGAACACAAACGAAGATTTTTAGAAGAATATTTCAGCTCTGTAGTTCCATACAGTGCAAGTGAATGGTGACCAAAATGTTTAAGCTCTGAGAAAATCACAAAGGCAGCATAAAAGTAATCCATATGACTCCAGTGGTTAAATCTATGCACAGAGGTGTGTTTCTTTGTCACTGCTCATCTGTTTTCCTGAAAGTGATGTGGTTATATATGACACCTGTGTGAAAATCTCAATCATCTTCTTAAAAAAAAAAAAAAAAGTGCTTCCACTGTTTCCGAAGTGATTTTCTACGGTTCTTTTTGAGTGTTCTTTTTTCATACTGTTTCTTGAAGCTTTCATTTTTAGTGGTCTTGGAACTTATTCAGAGTAGTGCCATATTAGATTTTTGCTGTGAATGAAAACGAGGCTGTGAGGGATAGGTCTTGTCAATGGGTTGTACTAACTGTGAAAACTAGATGTGATCTAGGACCTTTTACCAGTGCATGCCATTGAAGATTGAGGTGGACCGGTATTGGATTTTTCAGATAAAGATAACTGAGGTGGTGAGAAAAGCCAATAACTGATTAACCAGCCTATGGTTTTCATGCATCATGCATTGGTCCATAAACAACGATGTTTTCAACAATACTGCTAATTTGTGATATAAGAGTCACAGAGAAAATACTTAGAGGCAGAAGTCACTGATAGGCTACACACAACTAAATACAGTAGCAAGAAAAAGTATGTGAACCCTTTGGAATTGAATGTGAACTCATCTTCATCAAAGTCACACGTATAGACAAGCACAATGTGATTATGATAACAGCACACATACATACATACATACATACATACATACATCCATTCTCTACAGCCGCTTATCCTATGCAGGGTCGCGAGTTAACAACTCACAAACAATTATAATCTTTCATGTCTTTACTGAACACATCCCATTAAACATTCACATTCATGTGGAAAAAAGTAAGTGAACCCTTGGATTTAAAAACTGGTTGATCCTCCTTTGGCAGCAGTAACCTCAACCAATGTTTCCAGTCGCTACAAATTAGACTTGCACAATGTTCAGATGGAATTTTGGACCATTCTTCCTTACAGAACTGCTTCAGCTCAGCCATATTCTTATTATGTCTGGTGTGAACGAATCTCTTGAGGTCATTCCACAGCATCTCTGTTGGGTTAAGGTCTACTCCAAAATGTGCTTCATTTTTTTTTAAAGCCATTCTGTAGTGGATTTACTTATATGTTTATGGTCATTGTCCAGCTGCATCACCCAACTTCTACTGGGCTTCAGCTGGTGCACAGCCACCCTGACATTATCCTGTAGGATATCTTGATAAACTTGGGAATTCATTTTTCCCTTGGCCTCGATGATGTCAAGCGGTCTAGGTCCCGAAGCAGCCCCAAATCATGATGCTCCCTCCACCGTACTTCACCGTTGGGATAATGTTATCATGTTGGTATGCGGTTCCATTTTTTAAGCCATACATAGTGCTGCGTCTTCTTCATAAACAATTCAATCTTAGTTTCGTCATTCCACAAAACATTTTCCCAGTAGTGTTGTGGAGTGTCAAGGTGGTCTTTGGCAAACTTAGGCGCGCAGCAATGGTTTTGTTGGAAAGCAGCGGCTTCCTTCGTGGTGTCCTGCAATGGACACCATGCCTGTTTGATGTTTTTCCATATTGTAGACTCATGAACAGAGATGTTAAACAGTTCCAATGATTCCTTCAAGTCTTTAGCTGTCACTCTAGGTTTTTTTTTTTTTTTTTTTTTTTTTTTACCTCATTGAGCATTCTGCGGTGTGCCCTTTGAGTCATCTTGGCTGAACGGCCACTTCTAGGGAGAGTATCCACAATAATAAATCATCTATATTTATAGAAAATGTGTCTTACTGTGGACAGATGAATATCTAAGCTCTTTGAGATAACTTTATAACCATTTCCAGGTCTATGCAAAGCAACAATTCTTGATCATATGTCTTCTGAGATCTCTTTTTTGTGAGGCATGGTCCATGTCAGCAGATGCTTCTTGTGAATATCAAACTCAAAATGTTTGAGTGCTTTTTATTAGTCAAAGTAGGTTTTACCCACACCTCCAATCTCGTTTCATTAATTGGATTCCAGGTTTGCCAACTCTTGACTCTAATTAGCTTTTGTTGACTTCATTAGCCTATGGGCTCACACACTGTGAATGTTTGAATGATGTAATCAATATGTACAAGAACAATACTATCATTTGTGTGTTGTTAGTTAAAACAGATTGTGTTTGTTCATTATTGTAACTTAGATGAAGATCAAACCAGATTTTAAGACAAATTTATACATAAATGCAGGTAATTCCAAAGGATTCACATACTTTTTCTTGCCACTGTAGGTTTGAAAGAAGTCTGTTTTAGAAATTGTGGTCTTGCCACAGGCCCTTTAATAGACTGAACACAGTGTAATCATAACCCAACTGTAAATTTCTTAGGCATCCCTGCTGAATACAGACTTATGATTTAAGCTAGTCTTAGCATGGCCAAACCAGCCTAGCTAGTCTTCCAGCCTGAAAAGTACCCAAAACCTGCCAACACACCAGGCTGGGAGACCACCAAATCATAAGCTTTTTTTCTAGCATGGTAGAAATGTATCTTGGGAATATATCGAAAGAATGGCCGTAAGGAAAATAATAACATCTGTAATTGTAAATGTGCCCATTAAGCCATTTTAATATCTGCTACTCCTGATTACACTGAATTTCTGTCTGTGTCCAAAACACATGGGGACTTGTAGCTTGCCATTGAGAGTAAACACGCTGAGTTGATGCCCCCCAAACTCAGAGAAGGTCGTAGTGGGCCAACAACTCTGCCAGCTGCTCACTACACCCCACTGGCATGCCCGTCTCCCTATGGTACCCAGAGTGCCCTCTACTCTCACCCTGCCCAGATACACTGACATGCTGAGGCATTCCTGGAACCAAGAAGAGGCAGGCTTGCCAGCGTACTTTCGCCATAGAGTGATGCTTTCTCTCCGACAACCAAGGAATGAAAAAAAGCAATGGGATACAACAGAGAGTATCCCACACAGCTCCTAGGTAGCGAAGGGAATATTGTATATACTTGCCATGATTGGCAAGCAGCTTCTCGATCATTATTAACATCATCTGCTATGACACATAATAGTGAAAAAATCTGGCTTGTTGATCAAACGGCACCAGGATTGAGCATCTCTCTTTTCTTTCCCTGAATGAAACAAGGTTTAATACTCCTCTACTGGTCTATAATCTTTATCTCTCCACTTCATATTCAAATAGCCCTCTGCACCAGCTAAACAAATGAAGGGTGTCAGTAAAAGCAGATAAATTCAGTTATCATTTCTTTCCTGGATGAGAGAAAGAGAGCGAAGGAAGATTCCTTTCTACTATCAGCTGCTTCCTCTAGCAGGAATTCAGTGATGCTCATGGAGGAACGGTATATAATATCGGCTTGCTTTGATAGCATGTGTCTTAAATTGGAAATGACCCAGCGAGATGAGAAATAATCAGAACTGAAGCACCGGCTCTGCCATCACTGTTCCGTCATGGGAGGACAGTAGGGACTCGGGGCTCATTTGCTCTCAGTGATTATCAGCTGGTTTCTCATAGCGATGTGCAGCTGCAGTTATTTTTCATCCACTCGCCCCCATTAATTTGCTTCATGTTTATCAATTTTGTGGTCCATGGGCCTTGTCTTACTGAGATACTGAAGCATCTTCATATCAGATAACAGCACTACCAGACCATATTGAACAGTGATTTCTTTTTTAAACAATGAAACTATAAGCATACTTATGTGAGAGGTCACATTCATTTGCATCTTCCATCAGAGAGCAGCAACATCTTTTCAGCTGTGAATAGCCTACGTCTATCTCAGTTTTGCTCACTTTCAGGACTCATAAACCATTGCCTGCAGCAAAACCACAGCAATGAGTCTGAAACCTCCCTAACACCTGCAAAGCTGCATTACATACAGTATTACCAAAAATTGCAGACCTCAGGTCAGTTTGTTGTTGTTGCTATAGATTTAGGCCGATAAATGCCTCAGCAGGCTTAGCTCAATATCAGGTCTCCCCTTTCCGCATCAATCCAGGCTAATACCTTCGACTGTTCTCAAGGTCCTGAGTCTTTGATGAAGCTGTTCAACCTTTTTTATCTTCAACAGCTGTTACCAAACCTGCTCATAATTTTTGACTGCTATGAAAGTAACATATTTGTCTGGACAGGGGATAGAAGTAGTGTGTATGTTTGTAACAAGAAGAGACAGTATTTGGCCAAATCAAGTAGACATAATGGGTTTGTCTAGGCCCTGTAATCATTTTAAATATTTTTTTTTCCAATAAAATAAATAAATAATAAAATGTTTGGCATGCAGTGACATTGTCGAGGATTCTTTGCTTTCAACTCTCTGGCAACAGTTTGGGAAGGGCCATTTTTTAAATGACAATGCCCCTGTGCATGAAGTGAGGTCTCTAAAGGAATATTCCGGGTTCAGTACAAGTTATGCTCAATCGACAGCATTTGTGACATAATGTTGATTACCACAAAAAAATATTTTTGACTCGTCCCTACTTTTCTTTAAAGCAAAAAATTGTTACAGTGTGGCACTTACAGTGAAGTGAATGGGGCCAATTTCTGAAGGGGTAAGGCAAAAATGTGCAACTTATAATTTTATAAAAACACTGTCAAAGCTAGTGTATTATTTGAGGTGTTAAGTCTAAATAGCTGTTTTTGGTCAGTTAAAGTTGTAAAATGTTACATCTTTTCTCAGAAAAGTTTAGTAAGTGAGGGACATGTTGAAATACATTTTTGTAATCAACAAATGCTGTCGATTAAGTCTTTTGGCAAGTCAGTCCACTGGCAACCATTTTTGGAATGCTCTCGGGCAGCTATTTTTCAATGTAAACAAGCGGCATGCAAGAGCAGCTCCTATCTACTTGAATGGGGAAATCTCCAAAACAATTAGTCAAGATTACGATCAAAGCACATTTTTCAAATCAGCAGTAAAATCGGACAACACTAGTATCATAAAGGTTCTTTACCTAAAAAAACCAAAATTATCCAAAATTAAAAACCAAAATTTTCTAAGCTTGTATAGCTAATGTACATGCACATTCTCGAGTTCATTGACAGGCAATGTCTGTATCTAAAAGGTGATTTGCTCTTTTACATGTAAGACGGGTCTTCTTTTCTACATCCATTGACCGTTGGGCGTTCCAATTTTTTCCATTAATTTTAATACAACTGGCCTGTCTCTGCTAAATACTTTCTAACTGAACTCAGAACATTCCTTTAAAGACATGGAAATTGGGTCAGGTGTGAAAAAACTTGATTGGCCAGCACAAATAAGCCCACACCTGAAACCCCATCAACACCTTTTGAATTAAATTAAATACACCCCCTCACCCATCATCAGTGCCTGATGCTCTTGTGTCTGAATGGAAGCAAATCCCAGCAGCCTTAGCCATAGACCTAATTGTAGACACCATCTTTGATTTTTGACGGGAATGACAACAAGGCTGTGAGAGATAGATGTACAGTCTCTTCAATGGGGTGTACTGCAGTTTAAAGTGTTTTTGGATCATTCCACAGACAAAACTTTGAAAAAACATCTTTCCAAGAACATTCAGTAGACAAAAAAACTCCAGACAACATGAGTTGCAGAAAATCAAATGTGATCTAGGAGCTTTTTACAGCTTTATACCATGCGTGCCATTGAAGAGACTGTAAGTCTATCCCTCACAGCCTTGTTGTCATTCCCATTAAAAATCAAAGATGCCGCTAGCATGAATAAGGTCTATGTTCCAACATCTGGTGGAAAGCCTTCTTGTAAGAGTTGAAGATGTTGAAACACCAAAAGAAGGCATCAGTGTCTATAGTTTGAAATAAAAGGTACAATGAAATGCTCAATTGACTATTTATTACATGATGTTGAGTACTACAATATATATTTTCAGTCGTCACTTGTTGTTTTATTATTGAAAATAATAATAATATTAATATTAATAATAATAATAATAATAAGTATTATATTTAAGGGTTTAAGGTCAAAATATATACACTACCAGTCAAAAGTTTTGAAACACTTACTCATTCTTTATTATAATTTTTTCTTCACATTTTAGAATAATAGTAAAGTCATCAAAACTATGGAATAACATAAATGGAACTATGGGAATTATGTTGTGACTAAAAAAAAAAAAAAAAAAAAAAAAACTGTGTTATATTTTAGCATCTTCAAAGTAGTCACCCTTTGCCTAGAATTTGCAGAAATGTACTCTTGACATTTTCTCAACCAACTTCTTGAGGTATCACCCTGGGATGCTTTTTAAACAGTATTGAAGGAGTTCCCATCTATGTTGGGCACTTATTGGCTGCTTTTCTTTATTATTTGGTCCAAGTCATCAATATAATTTGACCTGTACTTTTGTCCAAACATGCATTTGATGGGACTACTGTTCTAAGTATAGCTTCATTATTCATAATTCCTGTGGGTGGTACCACATACCTGTAGACAATGGCAAGTAAATACGTATCAGACATCTTTTATTTTGACTGTTTCTTGCTTTTTTTTTTTTTTTCATCGGACATCATAAATGTATGCAGACAACCAGAAGGAGACAAGTTTATGTTATTTTATTCACATTGTGCTAAAATGACTGGGATTACTGATGTGACGTCAACTATTTCAAGTTGAAATATTGGAACTTTACACAGACATGGTTAGTAAATGATTTTATCACACTACAAATTATGTTTAAGTCTTGTGGCTATACTGTTGACACAGTTTGTATTGAATTGGTCCTGCATACTTCCATTGTAAGTGCCTGTACACGTAAAAACGAGGGAAAAAAATATTTTTGTGTAAACCATCATTATTCAACATTGCTACCTCCTACTGAGCTTAAAGGGATAGGTCCCTTTGATAACAAAATTTTCATTCTTGGGAGAACTATTGCTTTAACTTTTATTAAACTGGGAACATTTCTTTAAAACAAGCACATATATGGGTGTGTGTTTGGGTATCCATATAAGAAAGCAGTGTGTTTTTTTTTTCTGGACTGGGCACAGAAGCTCTGTCTGTAAAAGACAATACAAGTGCAATGCAGTTTCTCTCAGGAGCCAGACAGTTGCACTGGTTTCCTGTGAGGAGGCATTGCAGCAAGATCACCTGTGCACTTTGGTGATAGTGATGACCCATGGACTCTTGTATTCACTTTTAATCTTTGTCACTCTGACAGTGCATCAGAGATGGCATCATGCTGGTGCCCACTTGTTCCTACCTGCTTCAACTAAGCCCCTACCGCTAATCATCTCCCAGAGTAGCCCTTGGTCCCTCAGCCTCTCCTTTTATACTTACCTCTAGTAGTCATACAAACAGAAATAACCCTCTCTCTCCCTCCCTTTTGTCTCACCCTGTTCTCCATCCCAAAGGGTCAAGGATTGGCTGGTTAGCACAGTCCCATTAGCCCATGCAGGTATATGTCATGACTAACTACACCATTATGGGGCAAAGAGCATCTTTCTCCAGTAACAGCTATTTAAAAGTAGTTGTGTTTTCTTAATAAAAAAAAAAAAAAAAAACGACAATATTATTCTATAATTCCATTCAAAAATAATTATATTATAGTAGATTTTTGGCCAGTGGGAAAAGCATTAAAATTGACATGATATTTTCCCAGTATGTTGCCTTGATGTTGCAGCTCAGGATAGTTGCTAGTGAAGGGCTTGGGACTGTATTGTGATGCCATCATCCAGTCAGCATTGTCACCATGTCATTTTTCCATTTACAGCTCAGGTGATTGGCTCAAAATAAATAAATAAATAAAATAACCGTATCCGAAACATGCAGAATTCATATTGTGCATTTCCAGGGCAACTGCCTTTGTGACAAATAGAAATCCTTGAACAGATAGCTTTCTTATCTCTTTCTTTCTCAGCTGTCTTACTTGAAGCCGCCATGGACATTTTGTCCATGCAAATGCCTCTTATCAACTCTCTAGTACTCAGCATTTCAATCCATCCGCCCCCAGACATGTTTTAACTTTTTTTTTTTTTTTTTTTTTTTTTACAGTTTTCAGGTTCAGTCAGCCAGAAAAGCAATTATTCAGCCTCCCTTTATCACCTGAATGAAATTGAGAGGGGTTAAGGTCTGCAGTGATACTATAGACTCACACAAGTCTTACTACAGCAACCTTAGAGTCTTTTCTCTACGTAACACTGCATCAGAGTTCACTTCCTCCAATGGGGCATTAAATAGGAACCATTGTGTTTCAACTGCTTGTTGAAGAGGCAAACAAAATTATCATGGCACTTACACTTTATCTCCCAAAATTCTGCAATTTTTAGATACATGAATGTGTGACCCATTATCTCCAAGTTCTCTGTTACCCCGCTGAAGGGGAGGGAGAAACAGTTTGACTGTGAGAGACAGAGCGGCAAGACACAATTCACAAACAAATTCGGAGAAAACAGCTCAGCGAAAACACCTGCCTCTGCATTGAGATCATGGGGGGATTGATGGATTTACACACTCAGAAGTGGAATAGTAATTTATTCTCACAAATGAAATGGAAATCAGACGTTAGACACGTGACTTTTCCTCCTGTATATTCAGCATGAAAGGAAAGGTCTTAGCTTGTTAATAGTTTACTAGCAGAATTTCTTTAGGGTGTGAGAGTGTTGCCAGTTATGCTGGGCTTCTGTAACATGTGTGAGATTAGTTGGATCTTTTGCACTGAGTCTCGGTTTGGTTCGAGTAGGGTAGGGAATTGTAAGTAATTTTGTGTTTCCGATTCTGATTCTTCTAAATGATTCCTGTTCCTTAATGATTCCATAACTGATTCTCTCAGGAGGTCTGCATTTGAAGAAGAAATATTTGAAAAAATTGTACTGCCTTTAGTAAGGGCCCTATGATTTCTGTGCTGTGGAAAACACGGACTGAATCGCAGAATCCAGTCATAAAAACGGAATTAACTATAAAGCGCAGAATGTCACGGAATTTGACATATTTGGAATGAAATTAATGTATAAATGCACAATTAATAAAATTAAAATCTTGATATGTCCTAGTGTGATGATTTACCTACAAAAGGCTGAGGTTTAATTAAACAAGCTGTGTGCTTCCACAGTAAGTGAATGTGAGAAGCTACTGCTTATAAACTAACTGCATCATTAACATCATGTGTGTATATTAATGACAAAGAGCAGAGCACTTTATTCACTCTGAAGTGCATACAACATGCAGACCATATGTTTATATACAGTAATTAAATCAGAGCCCTTTACAGTTTAATAAACACATTAGCCCATTTAGTGAACTGCTTTACCGGAGGTGAGGATTGAAACCGTCAAAAACATCCGGTTTTCCGCAAAAACGGCAAAATAAAATTTACTTAGACACCTGAAATTGGAAAAAATGCAACAGAAATATATTACTTCTGTATAGTATGATGTTATTATATTATAATTTTATGTATTAAATGTAGTTGTTGCAGTAATAATGATAATAATATATCAATAATAATTACATTATATTAAATTTAAGCAATATCTCAAGCAAAAGTTCCATCACTGCTTTCATTAAATCTGTGATGCGCTACTGTGCAGCACTGTATTTGACAATATTAATAATAATAATAATAATAATAATAATAATAAAATTAATAAATAAAAAAAAGTTTTGGATTGTGCTGTGAGAATCAGTATAGACACTTTTTGTTTAATAAAAAATAATTGTTCTGTTTTCATTTGATTAAAATTCTTTTAAGTAATTTAGTTTAATTTGACAGTTTTTATAATGATAAAATGTAATTAAACTTTTAAACTGGAATTCAGAGAAAATAAATTGGAAAACACGGAATATGGGAAAAAATAAAACGGATTTCATAGGGCCCTACTTTTAGCAGCCAGTTCCTAATGATGAGAACAGATTCTTCAAAAAGTGGTATAGTTTATGTTAATGAACAATTTCCGGTATTTTTTAAAAAGTGAAAAAGAACCAGTTCTCAGTTATCTACCATAGGTTTAAGTCATTCATGCCTGTAAAGGCATGACTCCAGGCAACATGCACAGAGAGTGCCAGAGTCAACCACATGCAAGGTGTCCCATTAATCATGCGAGGCGAACTCCTCTGAAGGGCAGTGCCAAGGAGGTGGATTGCGTCTTTTTGCCCCCTTCGGCCCTTTGGTTGGTGAACCCCAGGGGGAGAAAAGTCTGTCACAAAGGGGCACATTCTGTTCTAGCTCAGCACTTAACCACACTTCTTCGTGTCCTTGAAAAATGCAATCCAACTTCATGACAGGAGGAAATTAGTTTAATATATGGAGGAATGGTATTCTTAGCAAATTTCAGAGCTCAGATTGATGATGTGACCAAACTGACGCTATTGGATCCAATGAAACAAACTTCTTTGCTCTTGTGTCAGAGGCCATATCTTATCATTGGCTTGTCACAGATTATTTTTTTGACCTGTGGGAAGAAGAGAGAGACATGATGAAGTTGAAGCTGCCGTGGCATTGTGTGATTGGGGTCTCTCTTTCTCTCTCATCCTCTGAGGACAGATAGTGATTGATCTAAAGAGTGTCTGAGTCCTAGTGCAGCAACTATAAATAACCTGTCCCGAAACTCATTTTTATTCAGACCTTTCCACCTACGTATTGACCCAAACACTTGGCACAAAACCACATGCTGCAACATCATCTCTTTATGGAGTCCACATACAACTAGACCTGTCAATATTTTAGAAATGACATTATTATCTAAAATGTGACCTCTCTTCCCATAGGGCAAGTCAGTTACCATAAACTTATATCAGTTTAGATGCAACACTTTTATGTTTAAACTCACTTGTGTTTGCAAAATACTTTGAGTCTACTGTTTTTTTCTCCAGTCAGTCAAAGCGTTGCATCCTTAAAGTCTCATTACTTTTCTTCTCTCCCATCAAATCTTCAGTTATTTCAAAGTATTCCTTTATTGAAGTGAAATGTCAGGCAGCTCAAATAGAAGGGAGACCTCTGCTGTTTGTGAAGAGGTACTGCTAGAGTTGTCTGTTGCACAAAGGACAGTTGGTCAGCTTTATTTAGTCAGCACAGTAGTGCATGCAGTCAATATTTAGCAATCTATCAGTCAATAGATGCACATCTTGGACAAGTGCTGTAATATCGAACTGCTTTGCTGGAATTCAGCACCAGCATAAGGTGAACAGCTCCCGAGTCCTGTAACAGAGAAGCAGAGCAGCACTCGAAAGAACAGGACACAGTTTTAGTTCCCCTCCCCCTTTTCCAGTGTACAGCTCCTTTGCCACTGAGAATGAATATGCTCTTATTTATAGTTCATAACTATTTTATGATGTCCTCTGAAACACTTGTCATCTTAGTCCAGCAAAGACCGGGCTCTGGCATGTAGGTTTTGTCAGTGGAATCACATTTTCTGGAGGGAGCGAATAGCTAAAAATTGATCCACCAACTTTTATACACAGGCAGCAAATTACACATAACAGCCACAAATCACAAAGCTATTTCACTCCATTTATGAGCAGTTAATGCTATTTAGTAATGGGGCTGAATATCAGCCAAGTGTACAGGAAAAAAAGTTGCAATTGTGTGTTTTATTTCTTGGCCTTTATTTGAGCCAGTGTCAACTATTAAGTGGCCTAACAGATAACTGGATATCGCTCACAGGTGGTGCTATAAATAATGCATAGACTGTAACATATAGAAGTTTAAGTGCTCTTTCTTCATTTTGACACAGTGGCTTTTAAAACTGATACTTATGCAATCTATCAGACTTGAAGGTTTCAACCGAGTTTTCCAATAATCTGGATCTAAATTAGTATTCACACCTTGTGCTATAGGCAGCTCTGTCTGGGTTTCAGTTCAAATATTAAAGTCTATTTCACTTATTATGAACAATCTTTAGGGAAAGTAAATCAACCAACTTTAACTTGATGTTATAATATCAATAACTATGCATGATATAACTAAAAGCAATATTTTTTAAATTACGAATTAATTTAATCACACCCGCTATTTAAATAGTACCTGCCTATTCATTCACACTGTTGTTTGCATTTATTTAGGAAGTCTCCAAAAGCTCTGAATTTTATTTTCAAGTTACAAGATACTTCATTATTAATGAAACTTTGGAAACTTTCTCTTAAGCAAATATCCAAAAATGATGCCTTTGATTTTGGGAGACCTTTAAATATTTTGGTGAGGATATCAGGAATGCTGCTGTTGCCTAAACAAGCTCCACAGCATCTTCTAAAGCGCTCCTTATCCCATTCTCAACCCCAACTTTGCTCAGTCAATCTTAGAGCATGACTTTGCGAGGACAAAACCCCATATTAATTCTGTTTGCTTGCTGATAAATTATTCATTTTCAGAAATACCTCTGTTGGTGAGCTATGAATGAATGTGTTCAATAGGTTGGTGTGGAGTGTTCTAGGTGAGAAATAAGCAGCCTGGTCTCGTAAAATCACGTTACTATACCTAAATTTTCACAAAATGATTTTTATGTGGCTTGTTGTACTTATCGCAGAAGTTTACTGGTGAAATGAACACTAGAAGCGCTACAACAACAATTAATTTTATTTACTTTCTCACAAATCACGAGTAAAACATTATCAGTTCATAAACACTTTTTACTCTGTTCTTCACACTACTTTTACTATAGCTTGTGTCTTGTAAGTCGATACATTTTAAAATTTGCATTACATAACGATCACATTGAACAGTAGCTCAACTGATAGATGATAGCACTTGCGATGCAAAGGACAGAGGTGCGATTCCTGAAGAGCGCACAAGTTGATACATGAGCCAAAACTGTTATAGAAACATCACAAAATTGCTTCAGCAATTGCATTTTTGACATTTTTTTTTTTTTTTATGACACTATCGGTTAGGTTTAGGGTAGGGTGGTAGGTTATGTTGATTTAAAACTCGATAGAGCATTAACCATAACCTCACCTATTTGGTAAAAGATTTAAGACTTAATTCAGCTCGAAACTGCTGTGATATGTGTACGGAACCACATAATATCAGTTTACATAAATGTCGACACATTCATGTAATTTTTATGAGATCAGGCTGGAAATGAACCTAGGTGGAACTTCTACGAGATTGAAACATGGTTACTGAGGTTTTTGTGTAAAAGACAAATTTCATAGTGGATTTCAAAGAGTTTGAAAGGGTTACCAGAAGCTGCATATATTTTGAGGTGCTGAAGAATGACACAAAGGACTGTGTTCTTCAGCAAAACACTGGAGCTTATCTTGAGTGACAGTGCAGACTTCATGTGACAGCTTGCATGACAACATCCTTACAACAGTTTAATTCCCATGCACTACATGTTTACATGGCATCCATTAAGTGGCTTATCAATATTTATGCTTCTTAAAAGACAGGAGGATAGAATCAGAGTCAAAGATGAATTGAAACCCATCCAGTAGAATCCCACGTGCCTTTACATGCATCTTCAATATATGGCCAGCTATGGTACACTAGTAATGGCATGACTGCAATAGCTTATATATGTTGTGAAGTTTCAGAATGAAGCTTTGCCATTATTGACCTCTGTATTTTTCTCCTGGGATGCATTGATATTCGGCTCCTCCCCTTTTGTCTCACGCAAGATCCAATCACACTGTTTAATGAGACATCACTCTCTCTCTCTCTGTGTGGATTTGATCTAGATGCTGAGACAACGTCATCTACATATTCCCATCTCCTATAATCCTTTGGGTTCGCTGGGTCACATTGTAATCAACAATGTCATTGAATGGATAAATAGGCCATTAAAGTCAAGCCACACAAACTTACATTCACTGAGCACTTTATTAGGAACACTATACTAATACTGGGTAGGGCCTCCCTTTGCTTTCAAAACAGCCTCAATTCATCTTTCCATGACTTCCACAAGATGTTGGAAACATTTATTTGAGATTCTGGTCCATGCTGACATGATTGCATCAAGGAATTTCTGCAAATTTATTTCATGCAGTGAATCTCCCGTTCTACCACATCCCAAAGATGATCTATTGGATTCAGATTCAATGACTGGTAAGGCCACTGAAGAACACTGAACTCATTGTCATGCACATGAAACCTGTTTGAAACGACTTTTTCTTTGTAACATGGTGCATTATCATGCTGGAAGTTGCCATTAGAAGATGAATACATTTTGGCCATGAAGGGATGCACATGGTCAGCAACAATACTCAAATAGGCTGTGGAATTCAAGCCACCAGCCTAGACTGTTGACACAAGGCAGGTTGGGTTAATGGATTCATGCTGTTGGCACTAAATTCTGACCCTACCATGTGTGTGCCTCAGCAGAAATCGAGATTCATCAGACCAGCCTCAGCTTTCTGTTCTTGGCTTCTGCTGTTGTAGCTCATCTGCCTCAAGGTTCACGTGTTTTGCATTCTGAGATGCTATTCTGCTCACCACAATTGTACATAGTGGTTATCTGAGTTACCCTAGCTTTTCTGTCAGCTCGAACCAATCTGGCTATTCTCCGTGGACCTCTCTAATCAACAAGGCTTTTCCATCCACAGAACTGCCACTCACTGGATGTTTTTTTAATTTGGCACAATGTTGAGCGTGAAAATCCCAGGAGATCAACCGTTACAGAAATACTCAAACCAGCCCGTATGGCACCAACAATCACATTTTTTCCCCCATTCTGATGGTTGATGTGAACATTAACTGAAGCTTCTGACCTGTATCTGCAAGATGTTATGCATTGCACTGCTGCCACATGATTGGCTGATTAGATAATCAAATGATTAAGTAGTTGTACAGGTGTTCTTAATAAAGTGCTCAGTGAGTGTATATTAAAAGGTCGTACGTTGTGACAGTTAAACAAGGCTAGAATGTCAACTGATAAAACAATATTACAAGACCTGTTTTTCTAACACTGTTGACTTGATATTATGCAGCGTTGTTTGTTAACTCTAGATGCGATTAGGCATGTGACAAAATTCAGTAAAATGTATATTACAGTGATTAACATGCAAGATATTGTTACTGTGGGCACTTCAAAATACCATAAATAATTCTAGATAAACTTTAGTTAATTTTTTATTATTTTTTTTTTATTTTTTATGATAGCACAATAGTTTTTTTTCTATCAACAAATCAAGATTCACAACACTGTGTGTGTCCAGCACAAATGACACTCTGATGTAAACAGACCAATATGGATGAGAAGTATGGTTGAAGGAGAAACGGAGCCGACCCTTTAACCGCCTTCTAAAAGTCAGAAGTTTCGGAAGTATTTTGGGTTCCATTAAAATGCAGATGGATTGTTGGACAAAGATGGTTTCCCCTTTGTGTAAAAGTGGCAGCAAGTCATGGGAACACCTCCAACATGTTCACTCATCTGCGGGACAATCATCCCATGCAATTCAGCAAGATAAGCTGTGACAGTTCTTTCCAAACTGTATTTGAAAACTGAGAGACAACACTCTAAGTGACAGCTAAGACAACAAATAAAATGAACTGTTACCATTTGCAGATAGTGTGTAGCTTGCTTTCAAGTGGCTGAAGAGTTGTTCGCTAAACAACTAAAATACAGTTGTAATCAGCTAATATTAAGTCCTGTAATTAATAATGGCAATGTGGCACATAGGTGATTTCAAAATTAAGTTCAAGTTAGAATGCAACACAGTCATACTTTGCCATACAGTGTGACTGAACTTATTACAGTGTGAGTGAACTTGAAGTTATTAAATTTGGCTTGCTATCCAGAAAAAAATAAATAAATAAATAAACATGCATACTTTTGTTGAAGCCTAGTAGCTGGCTCGATAAAATTTGTCTAGCCTTACTTTAATATTAACCACTACAAGACAAATTGTAGGTCTGAATCTGTAATGATCAGTGGCCCTGTGCCATAATGACCATTTAAATATCAAGACATCAACTTAATGTTATATTTGGCTATGTACTGTATCTATGGTGTTTATGGTAGTTTTTTATTAATGTTCAGAGTTCTTTGTTATCTGTCACTTTAAATGGGCAGTTTGGTATTGAAAAATCAACTGTTTTTAAGAGAACAAAAATAAAGTTTGTTTATCTTTCAACCCGTTTTTGTAATGTAATTCAGTATTCGCGATAATACCGCGATAATACCGTATACCGTGATAAAAGCTTCAGCAATTATTGTGATGTGAAAATTTGATACCATCACATGCCTAAATGTGAGTGATCTTTATTTTATCTTCTGAACTGATGGCTCATTGAAGTTTCTTTGAGGTAGAAGAGTCAGCACATCTCCTGAAGGTCACAGAAAAATAAAGAGAATTTAAATGACGAGTACCAGTACAAACAGAACCGTGAACTACTTTGTTTTTATCTGCCTCATCGTAAATTACATTTTTGTAGATGTCCAATGACACAGTGCCATTAAGCAGACACAAATGATCCAAACAGAGCAGGGTGCATTTGATGAATATAGTGGGTAGACTGTACACTGTGCTCACTGAGCAGTGCAAATCCAATTTGTGTCTGTCATTAAAATTACTTTTGAACATCATTTGAAAACACGTGATGCCATTGAAAATCTTCCTATCCTCGAAGATGAAAGAAGTGCATGCACAGGAGCAGACAATACTTTTCATCTTTCAGACACAACTAGCGCACGATTTCGTCAACAAAAACAGTTTGTTTAAAAAATAATCTGTCAGTAGGCTAGTTGCCGACTGAAAGATTGACAGTTGCCGGACAAGGGAGGAGCCAAACTCTCACAGATGAGCCTTCTCTATTATCATAAACTTCCTCCGCCCATTCTCTTTGGATTCTCTGTCGTCGTCCCCCCTTCCGTCTCTATCTCTCTCGCTCTCTTTCCTCTGTGTTAATTCAGTTCTGGACAGCGCCGGGTACTGATGCTGCTGCCCGTGTAGTCGCATCTATCCTGGGGCCTCCTCCCACTCATCACTAGCTCGAGAAGCCGCATCTCGAGCCGTTCTTTCTATGTCGCAGAAAAGTCCTGTTTCTCCGCCGCACTGCATCGGAATAAGGGCTCAGTGAAGAAAATGTACTTCAGCTGATTTTTAACTGAAATATCGCCGACTTTGGTGGCTGTGAGAGGTGAAACCTGTGGTTTTCTGCATTAGCGCCAAATGAAGTTATGTTCATTCCAGTCGCGCGCTGTGATGGTGAGATGCGTCGAGTTTAGCGCACGGAACCCAGATTTATTCGGCTAGACGGGAGAAATTAAAAGACCAGTGTATGAGACATTTTTTTTATTTTTTTTACTTTGTTTGATATTGATTTGGATTGGCTGGAGAGCATTTGCTTGGAGCATCATGATGTTTTGACGGTGCGGGAAATCTCCAAATGGGTTACTAAAGATTTCGCCTTCAAGTAAACCACATCCAAGCCAAAATAAATAAATAAAATAAAAATCAATCGACAGAGAGCAGTCTGAAAGGAGCATAACCAGCCTCTCATCACAGGATTTGAAACTATCCTCGCTTAGGCATCTTTCTGCACCTTCAAGGAGAATAGATTTTAACCGAGATGAAAGTTTTTCCTGCAGTATTGTTTCTTATCACATTTTGGAGTCTGGAGTGGGAGCCTGTGCTTCCAGATTCAATTATTCACATCGGTAAGTTCAGATCTCTGATACATCGCCTATTGCTCATTATATTCTCTCCTATTGATTTTCACATATGCTATTTCCACACTGAGAAAAACAATGCATTGTAAAATCAATTTTTCTGAGACGATCAATTTAATTTCCATCAGACATTTAGCTTCACGGGAAATGAATTAATGCAGCTTCGCACGTCATATTTTACTGCATAAATCCAGTTGGGGATTTAAAAGGTTGTGGCCATTATATTAGGTAATGAGATGAATATCTCCATTTGTCCCCATCAATACGTCCATTATGTATATATACACAGGCTGAGAACAGGTGGTTTGAGAAGAAACGATCTCTCGTGACGCCGCATTGTAGGCTACATCGTTTGACAAACAGAAACTTGGGTTTGCAAAGACTAAGATTGTTAGAGATACTCTTGATAAAAGGACCGCAAAGGGGGTGTATGCGCGTGCATGTTTCAGTGACGGGTACGAGGATTGGCATGCGCGAGATCGGATAAGATCCAAGAGAATTTAAATCAGAGGTGCTGTTTAAGACTTGGTTCCTCCGAAGGGCCACTGTGTGGAGGTGGAGGCCAGGGCGTTGGGGATTTGGCAGGAGTGAATTTGGCATAGGAGCATGCGCGTGCTTAATTTAATTAAAGCTTGATTGATGCACTAAACAAATACATATGCGATGTGCCTGTATTCCTGGCAGTGTGATGTGGTGCATGCCTAAAGGTTGGTAAAATGACAATAATGCTTTATACAATGCATTATACGAAGAAGAAGAAGAAGAAGAAAAAAATAAAAAATAAAAAATCCAAAAATGATTCATTCTCATATGACAATCGAGATGGCCGAGGTGTCTTAAAAATTAGATTATGGAGTTGAGTATGCCACAACGAAAACTGTTGTGCACGGTAGCCTACCTGCGTCTTCGGCACCACTTGATGGATGCACCATTAATGTAATCTGACATACGATTAAAACGCATACAAAATCAGATTATATATTTATGCTTTCTTATACTGCAGTGCAAAAAAAAAAAAAAAAAAATGCCATTGCGTGTTTCAGAGGGACGCTTGACTTACTCTGCATTAGGGATAGTTTTGACTGTCTTTAATAATCCCCTTTTAATCTTTTCTTCTGTAATAGCTCTCCACGAAAAAGTGACGCCATTTAAAAGAGAAAACGACATCGTTTTCTATTAGGCGAGACGTCTGATGAAGGCATTTTATCATACGCGCTTTACTTGATTGTAGAGGAGCGTCCTAATGATCTGTACACCAAGAGAAGTGTCTCGCGCGCAGTGCGCTGCATAGCAATTCCGCAGCTCCTTTAGGAGCCCATTGAGTAAATCACAGTGATTTATGTCTGTGGAAAGTCCAGAGTTTCCAGCAGTAGCCTATGTGTGTGTACGGTTTGCACACTTCGAAGGGTGCACCTCCAAATGCACCCTTTGGTACCAAAAAAGAAGTGCCAAGAGGCTGTATAGTTAAGCTTTGAAGTTGGTTCCAGCCTAGAGATTCATGATTAGGTAATTATTGCTGAAGCTCTTCTAAACTCTGTTTACAAAACAAGTGCAAACGTTTGGTTTGGCAACTGGTCCATGATGAATTTTGAACAAGTTAGCTCTATCTCCACCTAGTGGCTGCCATGCTATCTCCAAACTGAAAATGCTCCTATGGGTTTTTAACAAGTTATAGGATCCTATATGCTCTTCTAAGCAACTATTTTGGGGGATTTTAACATTCATCATGTTTTTCAAAAGTACTGCAATGCCAGACATTTTAACTGACTGTAATATTAAGATTTTCTCCTGAGAAATTTGCACATTTCTAATGTGCTTGCCAAATTTGTTGGGAGTTAATGCATTAATCTGTAATCACATATAGTGCCTGATTCAACTAAATGAAGTCTAAATTCTACTCACCGCTTTGTATAGATGTCGAGTGTGGGCTAGATTTTGTCTGTGACAGTTTTAATGGTGTATCGACCTCATTCTCAAAGATTTGACATATTGAGAGCATGTCTGGGACTCTTAGGGGGATATCACAACACTATCCAATGACAGTATGCGTTTTCAGTTTGGCTGAAGCCTCCTTGTAATGTAGGTTACATGCATGACAATAATAATTACACAACTGCAAATGATAGAATACATGTAGAAAAGGAATCAAATCTGGCGGGGAATCAAATCATTCTCCCTGTCCTTCGCACAGTCATGGTGAGTTACATGTTAAACTCTAAAGCCAGAGGAAATTGTAGAATATAATCCTGAGCACTGCATGGTATGTGAGCCAGATCGGTAGTGCCATTTCTTCAGTCTATTTTTGGACAGATCTGCTATGGCCTCCATCCAAAGAACATGCTGATAATGAGACGTGGTAGCATGGAGACTATCCTTCATAGTGTTGGATAATCTCTCTGTCTTTCCTTCTTTGTAGTCATACAATATAACTTGGAGTTAATGAGGGACTGTGCTTGTAAGGTCTTGTAATTACAAACAGTGCAGTAAGATGTGTTTGTTTTGATTGGATGGCTGTATTGTGTTTGCTCATGTGTTGTAACAGATAATGAAAAGTTGAAACACTAGAGATGGAAGGCTTTTCCAAAGATGATAAGGTTTTTGGACTTCAGGTTATTATTTGGGCATTAGAAGAAGCATTCTTTTCGTTATAGCAGCATTTGACAGAAAATGTTCTCACTTAACTGGCATGTTGTGCAACATGAACCTCTTGAGACCCGATCATGACTGCTGCGTGCATTTTCCATCTCCCTTTCTGATCTGTTATTAGTAGCCCCTAAGAAACATTTAAATTTTTTTATTTTTTTAGAACAAGAAGTTTACCAAAAAAATATATGTCCACATATGTGGACAGCGGGACTATTTTGTGACATTTTAAATAATACAAAGCTGTTCAAATTGTTTATTATGTTTCCAGGAGTGTTGGTTATTCATGTTTTTGAGACGTTACAGACATTACATCAGAAATTAGCATAAATACTTATTTTTCAAAGTGATGGCCACATCATCCAATGTACTGATGAATCCACGTACTGATTACCATTGTCCCATGTCTGCCAAACATGTTGAGTGGTCCAAACATCATCTACAGCCTGCTCAAATTTTAAAAATGGAGGGGGCCTGGGTAGCTCAGTGGTAAAAAGAACTCCAGCCAGGTCTCCTAAGCAACCAAATTGGCCTGGTTGCTAGGGAGGGTAGAGTCACATGGGGTAACTTCCTCATGGTCGCTATAATGTGGTTCATTCTCGGTGGCGCGCATGGTAAGTTGAGCGCAGATGCCGCAGTGGATGGCATGAAGCCTCCACACGCACTATGTCTCCGTGGCAATGCGCTCAACAAGCCACGTGATAAGATGTGCAGGTTGATGGTCTCAGATGCAGAGGCAACTGGGATTCATCCTCCGCCACCCGGATCGAGGCAAATCACTACGCGACCACAAGGACTTAAAAAGCACATTGGGAATTGGGCATTCCAAATTGGGTGAAAAAGGGGAAAAAAATAAATAAATAATAATAATTTTAAAAATGGCATATCAGATGAAACTAGAGATTCCAGTCTTTTGACTCAAACAGGTTTCAATGTAAAAACTTGATTAGGTTTCTTACCAGATGTAGTTTTGTTGGTGTTTCTCCCAAAGACAAACTTCGCTGTGATCGCCTCCATGTTGTTTGGTCATATGACTCTATACGTCGAAAGTTGAACCTTTTACTGACAGCCCAGAATCTCCTGAACTGAGATCAGTCAGTTTAAATGAAATAAAATTGTGCATTGCACAGAACAAAGCCAAAATACTGCATCTACTCATGTGGATGCAGGGTCGCACAAGGTTAAGAGTTTAGTCAAACCAAGCATAATTTCTGTAAAGGGAATCTTCAAGATATCAGAAACCCTGCTATTGTAAATCAGTTAGGCTATCAATTTAACATTTAAATGTATGTATAGGCAGAAATGCACCTTGAAATAAATGTTCACTTTAGTATTTGCAGCCGCACATTCATATGCAATTTGTGATTATATTGTTATTCTCAACATAAGGAAATCATTTTACAGAAGGGCATGAGCAATTAAGGCCCAAATGTAGAATTGCATGACTAAGTTTTCTTTAAGTTGGTGAAATAGTGATTATATTGAGAGGCCATCAAAGGTGTGACAAAATAAAGGTTTTCCTGTAGGGGTGCCACTGGGAACATTTGCATTTCTTACTCTGGAATTTGTCCCAGGCCCATTAGGGAAATCTTGATCATTTATGCTTCTAAAACTAATCTGTGGTTAGAGGAAACCTACAAAGATCATTTGTCCCTGAAAATGAATTCAGTTTCCCTCTCACATCATGTACATTTTTTTTGTTGAAAAAATGTGCATTGTGTCAAAGATTGTCATGTGCATCATGAAAATCAAGCACAATCTAAAATGTATTTCTATATAAGAAAATGTTAACATGTTATGCATTTATGATCGTCAACAATGTTTTCTCAATGGAAGAACCCCTGAAGGATAACCATGTCATATTCTATAAGAATCATTTGACTTTTATTTATTTCTACTAAATGTTTAATCTCCAGTAATTATAGATTTGCAAGGGCAGTCACTTTAGTTGGCCATGTGTATAAAAAAAGAAATATTTGCCAATGGTGTGCTGAAAATCCTTTTTTAGAGTTAGTCCTCATTTTATAACATTGCGAGGCAAAAATTGAGTCAATTAACTGTGGCAAATTTACCAATAACGATTGAATGGGGAGTTTGGTTAAATGCTATTGTCTGTTTTTAAGTGTTCTCATTTATTTAAATCTACCATATTTCTTTGAAGTTTTGTCGTAAGATTCTGAAAACATAAGGGATGTTCTCTATTGTCTCTTTGAATTCATATAATACTGAGACGCTGAGTAATTTCCTATGTGTTTAATAGTAAACAGTTGACTGCAACGCAGTGTTACGCTGAACACGTCAGTCAAGCCTGGCTGCAGGCATTATGGTTTGTTACTGCATTGCAACACAATACATTAGCTTGTTTTGCTCCACTTACTGCTACGCTGTCATCCATAATATCCCCATGCAAATTCAAGGCTTTTATTGTAATAATATCAGCTGAACATGGAAACACAAAAAGTGTGGATGGTTCTGGATTAACAAATGCTGATACTCCAGAAAAGACTTTTGATCCATCTTAAAGGGATAGTTCACCCATAAATGAAACATTTACTCACCCTCATGTTGTTTCAAACCCACTTGACTTTCTTTCTTTCTTGGATCACAGAAGTAGATGTTATTGATAGTATGGAAAAAAGATGCATTGAAAGTGAATGGTGACTGAGGCTGTCAGTACGTTTTGTATTAAGAAATTCATATGAGTTTGGAACAGCATGAGGTTGAGGAAATGACGAAAAAAATAAATAATATATATATATATATATATATATATATATATATATATATATATATATATATATATATATAAGCAATATCACACGAGCAAGAGTGCGATATGGCCCTACATCAGCCCTGCTGTGATTACCTACAGCGGCTGAATCACAGCAGTGCTGATTTAGGGCCATATAGCATGATTGCAAGTGTGATATTGCTTATATACAACTGTTCAATGAACAAGTACATTTTTACAAATTAGAAAAAACTGAGTACAGTCATAAAAATTTTACGTGATGGATCAGAATCTGCCGTTGCTGGTTCAAACAAAATGATGCATCCAAGCCTTTGTTAGTAATTCAAAAATGTCACTTCAGAAATAGTATCATGGCTTGTGCTGTTTCTAACAAGTTATTGGATAAACAAGTATGTATGTGTGTGTGTGTGTGTGTGTGTGTGTGTGTGTGAGAGAGAGAGAGAGAGAGAGAGAGAGAGATATGGAGCATGTGTCATCACCTGTTGCCACTCCCAAGCAGAGATGCTGTCAGCTTTCTGAAGGTCAGCATTCTTAGTGGAAAAATAGGCATCCAAGCGGGGGTATTCCTCCCTATTTTGTGGTAGTCGGTGCGCAAGAGTCATTCACTATTCACCGCAATCTCCTCTGCCATTTTAAACAGCATGTCCTCTCCAATGTGGAAAGTCCGGTAAGAGGTAAGCGCATTGAGTTCTGTAATTAATCAGTCTGTTGTGTCTCTCAGTTGTGATTAGCCGTAATGCTGAAGTTGTTCGTTTAAAGCCGTTTAAAGCTATTTCCTAGCTTTAGTAGTGTAGTAGTAATACAAGCAATCACGTAGAGCTGTTGTATGTAAACACTGACTGACGCGGATTCACTTCACTTCATCAAATGGCTCATATTACACACAAAAATTATCTTTTGCCACCACCTGCTGGCTAACATATGTAATGTAAAAAAAAAAAAAAAAACATGTAAAGAGACACATATACCATAACTCTTAACACATCTGCACTGCACTTACACTTTAGTTTAGAACCGCACGAACACAAGCGGAGTGATACAAACAGTGAAGCGTCCGAGTGCTGATGGTGTGAGACCATCAGTACTCATGGAACGTCTCTCGTCCAATCAGATTCGAGGACCGGAACTAACTGTTTTATATATATATATATATATATATATAAATTTTAATGCACTAACCCTTTAAGATTTATAAATACCTAGGATCCATGCAGATTAAGTCATCCATCAGTCTTTCTATAAACAAGTACCCATCGCATACTGTAATACTCTGTGTAGTCACCTTCCAAGCACTGCTCTAAAGGGAGCGAGTCCCCTTTGAGAAGTTGTGTCTCTGATCATTGCTTGCTCTCGCACAGGGAGCCTTGGGCCTCCTCCTTTGACTTTTGTTCTGTCTCTCTCTCTGTATCTTTTTCTTTCTCTCTTTCTTCCCACCTGCTTGGTCCTCTTCAGGAGCTTTGTGCTCTGATCTTCTTCGAAAGCAGATTAGTTTAGTTTGTGGGGTGTATTTCTTACCATCATTACAGTCACTCCCCTGTAGGAGGCAGTATAGAGGCTGGATCTGTGAAATGCAGTGTTGTCACTTGCTTGTTCTTTCTCATCACATTATAAATCACAGTTATTTGCAGATAGCCTTTTTGTAGAAGGAAGAAATCTCTCAGCCTGTACTGCAGAGAACATCTTTGTCTTTTATTACATGTTTGTTTCTGTTGCTTTCTTGAGATGTATTGTTTACACCATCCTGAACAGCACTGTGGCAGCAGTGGAGTCATTCAGGTTCCTGGGCTCTACCATCTCTCAGGACCTGAAGTGAGACACCCACATAAACTCCATTGTGTAGAAGGCTCAGAAGAGGTTGTACTTCCTTCGCCAGCTTAGGAAGTTCAACCTGTCAGTGGAGCTGCTAACTCAGTTCTACTCAGCCATCGAGTATATCCTGTGTACATCTATAACTGTCTGGTTTGGTCCAGCCACCAAATCAGACAGAAGGAAACTACAACAGACAGTCAGGACTGCTGAGAGTATTATTTGTGCCTCACTCTGGACCCCACACACCCTGCCCACTCACTTTTTGAACTGCTGCCCTCTGGCCGACACTACAGATCACTCAGCGCCAGGACAACCAGGCACAAGAACAGTTTTTACCCTCAGGCCATTTACCACATGAAGAATTAACTGCCTTCAGGACTCCCATAGTGCAATAATGTATAAATATGTCATGTACATATGTAAATTCACTCATATTTAATTCAATAACTGGACATACCCCTACCTTGCACATATATTACCACTTGCACATGTACATACGCTATGTTATATGTCCTATTTTTTTGTATGTCTCTTTATACTCTTGCCTTGTTTTATATTCTGTGCCTCACTGTAATGTTCTGTGTGCACTTGCTTGTTTCTCCTATCACCAAATGAAATTGTATACATGAGCACACTTGCCAATAAAGCTCATTCTGATTCTGATTTTCAGGTAGACACTCACATTCTCTCTCTCTCTCTCTCTCTCTCTCTCTCTCTCTCTCTCTCTTCCTAAGTCTGGTGCTTTTCTCCTTGTGTTTGAAAGGATGCTGTCTTCTCATTTCCATAGAAGATTGTTGCCCAATTTCTCTCTGCAAATCTGTGTTCTGATGATATCATGTGACAAATATATTGTAGATAGTTTTGAACTCGTTAAATAAAACAAATTATGAATTGTGCAGCAATACTAATGCAAATGATTTATTCAATTATTCTGTTCTAAGCATAAGTCTTAAAAAAATGTAAGCTTTAAATCCTCTTCAGAAGAATCCTGCTCTAAATCATGTGGATATTGTTGTTTGGTCTCACTAATGCCTTTGTAGTTAGTAAAAGTCAAATCCCAATTTATGTTACAATAGACCCTTGTCTCATTATTTTCGAGACCCACACTTAGTTCTTCTTCTTTCGGCTGCTCCCATTAGGGGTCGCCACAGCGGACCATCTATGATCCGCATATTTGACTTGGCACAGGTTTTACGCCGGATGCCCTTCCTGATGCAACCGCAGTGGCTGGGGGACTCTCACTCACACCCACTGGGCAATTTAGAGTCTCCAATTCATTTAACCTGCATGTTTTTGGACTTGTTGGGGAAAACCAGAGCACCCGGAGGACACCCAAGCAAACACGGGGAGAACATGCAAACTCCACACAGAAAGGCCCAGTTGAGCCGGGACTCGAACCCGGGACCTTCTCGAGACCCACACTTAGTTCAATAAGTGAAAAAAAGACAGAAAAAACACAGTATCAAAATGAAAACAGGCACGCACATGCAAATGTGCCAGTTTTTCTCATAAATTCTAATGATTGGAAACAATAACAGCTAGGCAAAATGCAGCTCATTTTATAGTAATCTTGCAAAAACTAGCACCAGTCTCTGGTGCAACCTCTATGGACCCACTTGGTAATAGCCTCTATATTCTGATAATCTTGTGTGTGTTTAAAGCAATCTCAAACTCAGGTGAGTATACTAGTGCTTTAGGTCTGTTATTTTCTATAGGGCTTTCTAGAGGGTTATAGAAGAACCTTTCAATAGTGACTCTATAGAAATTTCAAAAACCTTCACATCTTCCAACATAGATGTTCTTAAAGGTGAAATGTGTAATTTCTGTCACTTAAGACCCTTGTCTCATTTAATGAGACCTCCACTTAGGTCAGTAAGTGAGAAACAGGCAGAAAACTTGAACACACCTACATGCACAAACATGCCAGTTTTGTCAGAAAGGCTAATGATTGAAAACAATAGCAGCTCCGGATGAACTGTGCAAATAAGAAAGAGAAACACAATTTAGTTGTGAGGATGTGATTTTCTTTACAGTATTAAATTAGGTGTGTTTATCTGAAGAAAACAGAAAATGAAAACCAGGATGTAGTGGAGCAACAACAGAGTTTTAAAAAGTTAGCCTCTAAAGTACTGAAAGCAATGAAACTGTTGTATGTTCATTCTGAGAAAATGGAAGTCAGTGGGACATTGCTTCTAGACACTGCTGCTGGTTAATAGGGCTTTGTTCCAATAGGCAAGACTGCATCAGCTTCAAGGCTCGGAACCCAACCAGGGAAGTGCAGGGCTAAAACACTGAGCTCAGGCATTGGTTTGTAATGTTGCTCTTGGGACAACCTCCATTTCGATTTAATGCACCATGAAAAGAGGACAAACCCATCCCTTTAGGATAGGAGAGAGGAGAAAGAAAGGCGACCGAATGGAAACGTGATTCGAAGACTCAAACTCAGTCCCTAACTGCATCTTCTTGAATATCCGTATTGGCGAGTTTAAGCTTCCTGCAACTTGTAAGTGTCAAACATTGTTCCTCATCATCTGCTGGCTAAAGGAGCATGTTGGAGATATTGCCATCTGGGAAAGCCAAACTGTAGATGGGATTTAGGGCCGTCGCACTAACATTTTATAGCAACCATTCAGATTACTGTAGGTACATTTCGCATTTGGTTAGAAATGGGCTATATCTGTGATATCTCTATTACTGTTAGACCAATGAATGAACTGAATCAAAACAAAATGTGCTGTCCCATTGTGACTGTGATTGAACTAATTTAGCCTTATCATAACAATTGTGGATGTCAGTCGCAAACATTTAATGTCTAAAGGGGTTTTTAAGAATTCAGAAACATCCAACGTGGTCTCGTAGAAACACATTACCATACCAAAAGTTTTGCAAAATTATTTTTGTGTGGCTTGTTGTATGTACACCATTGCAGCAATTTCCTGGTGAAATAAATAATAGAAGACCTAAAACAATGGCTTTTATCCCCTTTTACACAAATCGTGATTAAAACGGCAGATTACCATTTCATCCAGTTTCTCACAAAATGCTATTTTATGACATCAAACACTTTTACTATACCACATGATACATTATAACATTTACATTAGGGGTGTCACGATTATATGGTTTCACTGTTAACTGCGATTTAAAATGTCACGGTTAATTTAACCGCAAGAATCTGTGAAATGTTTTATTTACACATGACAAAAATATTATATGAATATAATATATAAATATATAATATAAAAGAGTTTTTCAGTGTAAGCCTAAATGTGAAAAGGTCTTGTGCTTGTGCCTGGGTAGTTAGTGCAGATGTTACTATATACTTATGGATAGTGTCCATGTGTGTTTGGCCAGGTATGGTGGATTGAATGTGAACTTTTCATTCACGTGAAACTGGGGCTACACACAAATGTCAAAATATAACAGTGGAATTCAATCTACTATACTTATATCAACCAAAAAAGCAACTTAAATTGGCTGTTTGGGAGCATTTTAATGATGACGGATGTAAAACATGCAGACAGATATAAAGATACACATCCTACAAATGGGACAGGAAGTTCCACTAGTCGTGAAACAACAAACTAGTTAATATTTTTAGCTGTGGTGCATTTAAAGGGATGAATTGAGAGATGCAACAAAATAAATCAAAACTCCAACTACATTTACAAGCTTGTTCGAGATTTGGTGAATAAAAGTACTAATTTCTTTCCACAAGAGAAAACTGTACCATAACAGCAAACAAATCTGTACATTATTCCAAACTTTTGGCTGCCACTGTAAATACATTACAAAATATTTTCAATTCAACAAACACTGTAAATATGTAAGTAAGTGAGAAGCAGGCAGAAAACATGAACACACATACAAACATATTGAGAATTTTTACAAATAAACTCCTTGCATCTATGCAGAGGTTTGGTAAACATCTATGAAAAGCCCTGCCCCATAAACTTAATGTTTTTTTTCTTTACATAGTACATTTGATATAGTGGGCGGCTGTGGCTCAGGTGGTAGAGTGGGTTGTCCACTAATCGCAGGGTTAGCAGTTTGATTCCCAGCCCACATGTCGAAGTGTCCTTGGGCAAGACACTGAACCCCAGAGTTGCTCCCAATGGCAGGCTAGTGCCTTGCATGGCAGTTCTGCTGTCTTAGGTGTGTGTGTGTGTGTGTGAATGGGTGAATGAGACACAATGTAAAGCACTATGTAGAACCACTAAGGTTAAAAAAGGTGCTATATAAGTGCAGACCATTTACCATAGTAGCAATTAAATGTTATGTTTGGAATTCTATTTTTATTATTAAGTTCCAAACTTGTGGATATTTAATGTTAAAATGTAAATAAAAACAGCTTGTGTCATTATTATAAATGCAACTTCATAGCATCATATATATTGATAGAATGTGAAGTTTGCAAATTTTAAAAAAGTAAAATGTGATTAAAATGATGAAAAGTGAAATATAAAATATACATTCTCACATACTATAGCACATAAAGTCATATACTGTATATGAATACCATATACAGGTGCATCTCAATAAATTAGAATGTCGTGGAAAAGTTCATTTATTTCAATAATTCAACTCAAATTGTGAAACTCATGTATTAAATAAATTCAATGCACACAGACTGAAGTAGTTTAAGTCTTTTGTTCTTTTAATTGTGATGATTTTGGCTCACATTTAACAAAAACCCACCAATTCACTATCTCAAAAAATTAGAATATGGTGACATGCCAATCAGCTAATCAACTCAAAACACCTGCAAAGGTTTCCTGAGCCTTCAAAATGGTCTCTCAGTTTGGTTCACTAGGCTACACAATCATGGGGAAGACTGCTGATCTGACAGTTGTCCAGAAGACAATCATTGACACCCTTCACAAGGAGGGTAAGCCACAAACATTCATTGCCAAATAAGCTGGCTGTTCACAGAGTGCTGTATCCAAGCATGTTAACAGAAAGTTGAGTGGAAGGAAAAAGTGTGGAAGAAAAAGATGCACAACCAACCGAGAGAACCGCAGCCTTATGATTGTCAAGCAAAATCGATTCAAGAATTTGGGTGAACTTCACAAGGAATGGACTGAGGCTGGGGTCAAGGCATCAAGAGCCACCACACACAGACGTGTCAAGGAATTTGGCTACAGTTGTCGTATTCCTCTTGTTAAGCCACTCCTGAAACACAGACAACGTCAGAGGCGTCTTACCTGGGCTAAGGAGAAGAAGAACTGGACAGTTGCCCAGTGGTCCAAAGTCCTCTTTTCAGATGAGAGCAAGTTTCGTATTTCATTTGGAAACCAAGGTCCTAGAGTCTGGAGGAAGGGTGGAGAAGCTCATAGCCCAAGTTGCTTGAAGTCCAGTGTTAAGTTTCCATAGTCTGTGATGATTTGGGGTGCAATGTCATCTGCTGGTGTTGGTCCATTGTGTTCTTTGAAAACCAAAGTCACTGCACTCGTTTACCAAGAAATTTTGGAGCACTTCATGCTTCCTTCTGCTGACCAGCTTTTTAAAGATGCTGATTTCATTTTCCAGCAGGATTTGGCACCTGCCCACACTGCCAAAAGCACCAAAAGTTGGTTAAATGACCATGGTGTTGGTGTGCTTGACTGGCCAGCAAACTCACCAGACCTGAACCCCATAGAGAATCTATGGGGTATTGTCAAGAGGACAATGAGAAACAAGAGACCAAAAAATGCAGATGAGCTGAAGGCCACTGTCTAAGAAACCTGGGCTTCCACACCACCTCAGCAGTGCCACAAACTGATCACCTCCATGCCACGCCGAATTGAGGCAGTAATTAAAGCAAAAGGAGCCCCTACCAAGTATTGAGTACATATACAGTAAATGAACATACTTTCCAGAAGGCCAACAATTCACTAAAAATGTTTTTTTTATTGGTCTTATGATGTATTCTAATTTTTTGAGATAGTGAATTGGTGGGTTTTTGTTAAATGTGAGCCAAAATCATCACAATTAAAAGAACCAAAGACTTAAACTACTTCAGTCTGTGTGCATTGAATTTATTTAATACATGAGTTTCACAATTTGAGTTGAATTACTGAAATAAACGAACTTTTCCACGACATTCTAATTTATTGAGATGCACCTGTATATGTGACAATGTACCTTCCCGGTTTGCTTAATATTTTTTCAGTTTCATTACGCTTGCATGTTGCCAAAAGTCTGGCGAGTAAAAACAATAATGTACTACCCAGTGGCGATTCTTCCTCCAATGTGTCCATAGAGGGTTACACAATGTTTCACTTTTCTGGGGAAATTAATCCACAAATAACTTACAGTAATCTCTGCATATTAAACAGGGATAGGAAAATGTATTTTAATATTGAACAAAATACACCACCTTTGCTTTAAGCCAGACTTGCTCTTTAACTCGAGTGTATTCTTTCAGTAAGTGGATAATTGTACATTATTGCTATCTCACACTATGTTACCATCAGTGACTGCCACATCAGCACTCTAGCTCATCTCACTCTCCTCTCCTGCACTTGGTTTGATAACCTCATAAGTCTCAGCTATTTCCAAATGCCCCAGCCCAACAGTATAGGAGATCTCTGTTTTAACCACTGCTCTTGCCCCAGTTTTACAGCTACAAACGGCTCCCTTGACCTACTTCATCATCCCCTACTCATCCTCTTGAAGACTTGAGTATCACTTTTGTTCACTGTTTAATATTGTGTGACCACCCAGTCAGGCCATCAGCGATTTGATCTTATCTTTATTTCCCATTGGTTTCCTTTATAACTTGAGTGATATCTCAATGGATGCACCCTCATCTTTGTGCATCTCAAATCCCTGTCATTCATCCAAGAACTTTGACTTGTGTGAAAATGTAGTGTCCTTAGATGTGTGGGAATGCAATGTCCTTAGATGTTTTCCTTGGCCGACAACCTACACGCAGTTGTGTTGTGGCTGAGCACTGCTGTGTTTATGTTATTCACACATGCAAAGCATCACTTGTGGATTACTCTAATGACGTGGCGTTGACAACACCATGGTCAATGAAGCGTAATGATCTAAATACACTTGCAATATTAATCTGTGTCCATACTGAATATTTTAGCTGCTCAAACATTTTTCAAAAATAAAATTTTTCACCTTGGCTAAAAAAGATTCCAAGTAAATTGTTGTGCTAGTACTAAGGAAAAGGAAAGCATATTTTAAGAGTTCAGGTCTATAAACCTTATTTTTCCCACTGTGTTACAGTTTGATAATTGGTTTGTGCCACCAAACTGGTGCTGTTATAAGGGCGATTTGGGAACTGGGTTGGCCAGCCTAATTGAAGGTAGTGTGAGGAGACATTGCCTGAAAATGGGTGAGCGGTGACAGAATGACACAGTGCTTGTCTCTTGGAGTGAAATTAGCAATATTTTGTGGATTGTTTGAGCTGCTGGCAATGGCCTGTCAGTCTGTAACACAGCCAGTCCGTTGTGCAATTTGCCACCATCTACTCAGCTCTCATTTAGTGAGTTCCCCCATTCTGCTCACACTCATGTCATCTGACGGGGAAATTGCCTTTCTTGTTATCGGATATCGCTCTTCACACAAAGCTTGGCATAAGCACATCATGCTTAAAGAAATAAACATTTTGAGGAAAAAAATTTGTTTATCACAAAAGGTTTGGAGTCAATCAAGTCATTTTTATTTGTATAGCGCCTTTCACAACACACATCATTTCAAAGCAGCTTTACAGAAGATCATGCATTAACAGAAAATGAAACTGTAATATCTATAATGTCTTAGAGTCATCATTGTGTAGTTAAATAAATTGTGTAGATAAAATACGATTGTGAATTGTGTTTAAAAATAAGTAATTAAATAATAATTGTATTTATAACCCCAGTGAGCAAGCCGTAGGTGACTGTGGCAAGGAGCACAAAACTCCATAAGGTGTTGGTTAATGGAGAAAAGTAACCTTGGGAGAAACCAGGCTTACTGTGGGGGCCAGTTCCCCTCTGGCTAACATGATGAATATTATGCCAAAATTATTTATGTATAGTGCAGTTCATGGTTTAAAATTATTAAACTAAGTAAGTGTTAAGGGTCAGTGTTTAAACAAAGATTTTGTATGAACTGTAAGATTAATGACTAATGTCTTTGAAGTTCATCCTGGATTAACTGCAGAAGTTCACATAGATGCAATCGTCTTAGTTAGTTGGCTGATGAAAAGTTGGCAATTAATTGATAGTCTATGCATTCCATTTCAAGAGTGTAGTCCATCATTAGACCAAGGTGATGCAGGCAGAGATCAGTTAGGTGCATCGCAGTTCAACCTGGCCAGTAATTTCGGTGAGGTCTATCCTAAGTCCAAGGTTCAGTCAATGGCATATGAAGTATCCCATGTCTTATGGTTGGAGGTGGTATCAGTTCATCCTCTGAAGTTCATTGTAATTGACTAAAATGATGTTGGGCTGGCACCAGCTGCTATTAGTCATCATCACTCAGTGACACGTAGCAGTGGAGTCCAACACGAAGCAGGAATGGAGCTGGATCCAGCCAGTTCTAGTGATCTCAGGATAGGAGTCCTGAGGTTGAGACAGGGAAACAAATAAAGTAATATTAGCATAGATGCCATTCAATTTATTGCAGAGTTATAGATCACGATCAATGTTTCTGGTTTCTGTTTCCGGCAGACCTTACCAAATCAGCCTAACTGTGAGTTGAAGGATAAATTAGGTGTATGCCTGTATGTCTTTAGTCTAGACTTAAACTGAGTGAGTGTGTCTGCATCTCGAACAGTGTTAGGGAGACTATTCAAATACTTTAGGAGCCAAATATGAAAAGGATCTACCTCCTTTTGTGGATTTTGATATTCTAGGAACTATTAACAGGCCAAAATTTTGCGATCGTAATGAACGTGATGGAATATAGTGTGGTAGAAGGTCACTTAAGTACTGCGGAGCTAGACCATTCAAAGCTTTGTACGTAGTTAACAGAATTTTCAAATTAATATGAAATTTAACAGGTTGCCAATGTAACGACGATAAAATGGGGCTAATATGATCATATTTCTTGGTTCTAGTCAGCACTCTGGCTGCTGCATTTTAAACCAACTGAAGTTTATTTATTGATCTTGCTGGACATCCTCCCAGTAATGCATTACATTAATCTAGTCTTGTGGTCATGATTGCACCGATTTCACATCTCCCGTTTATGTCGAAAATACTAGAAAAGGTAGTATCCTCCCTTTATATGTTCATTTCTACAGAGAAATAGTATATATGAACAATTTCAGTCAGGATTAAGGCCTCATCACAGTACAGAGACTGCACTTATCAGAGTTACAAATGACTTGCTCTTATCATCTGATCGCGGCTGCATTTCACTTCTAGTGCTTTTAGATCTTAGTGCTGCATTCTTTGTATAAAGTTACTTAGGTATGTCAATATGCCATTGTTTGATTGTTTAGGTACAACATATACACACATAGTTATCTGTATATACATATGTGTATTTGTATTTGTTTTGTTTCTTGTGATGATTGTGTTTGTTTTTTATTTTAATTTTTTTTATTTCAATGTTTTTATTTTATGTAAAAGCCTAACCAGGGACGAGGGATGCAAACTAGCTTTATGCAATATGCCCTATGTACATGGCATCGGTTGTCTGTGTGTAACAATGCCTAGTGTATTGTCCCTGTTAAATAAACAAACAAAATAAAAAAAATAAATAAATAAATTAGTTTTTCGGCATCAGCAACAGAGAGCATGTGTCGTAATTTTGCAATATTTATTTGGTGGAAGAATGCTGATCTACAAACATTGGTAATTTGATTTTCAAAGGACAGATTGGTATAAAATATAACACCTAAATTCTTCGCTGCTGAAGATGATGTAACAGTACATCCATTGAGAGTCAAATTATATTTTAGTGGCTTATTTTTAGAGATATTTGGTCCAATAATTAGTACCTCTGTTTTGTCGGAACTGAGTAGAAGGAAATTTCTGGCCATCCAATCTTTTATTTCATTGATACACTCTGCTAATTTGGGAATTGTGAAATCTCATTGGGTTTTGAAGAAATATAAAGTTGGGTATCGTCAGCACCACAGTGGAAACTTATTCCATGATTCCTGATAATTTTTCCCAGGGGAAGCATATACATGGAGAAAAGCAGAGGCCCTAAAATTGATCCCTGTGGCACTCCATACTTTACTTTTGTTTGGTTTGACAATTCCTTATTTACATAGACAAAGTGGTAGCGGTCTGCTAAATAGTACCTAAACCATGCTAATGCAACTCCACAAATGCCAACACAATTCTCTAGCCTATTCAAGAGAATGTCGTGATCTATCGTGTCGAATGCAGCACTAAGATCTAAAAGCACTAGAAGTGAAATGCAGCCGCGATCAGATGATAAGAGCAAGTCATTTGTAACTCTGATAAGTGCAGTCTCTGTACTGTGATGAGGCCTAAATCCTGACTGAAATTGTTCATATATACTATTTCTCTGTAGAAATGAACATATAAAGGGAGGATACTACCTTTTCTTGTATTTTTGACATATACAGGAGATGTGAAATCGGTCTATAATTAGCCAGTTCTCCAGGATCAAGTTGTGGCTTCTTAATAAGCAGTTTGATAACTGCCATTTTAAAGTTTCTTGGGACATGTCCTAAGGATAGTGAGTTAATAATATTAAGAAGAGGTTCTGAGATTACAGGGAATACCTCTTTTAAGAGCTTGGTTGGTATTGGATCTAACATACATGTTGTGGCTTTTGATGTTTCGATAAGTTTTGTTAGCTCATCATGAACTATGACAGCAAAGGATTGAAGTTGCACGTGAGGAAAATTATGAGACACTGTTTTCTGAGGTACTGAGACAGACGATTGCATAATTCCAATTTTATTTCTGATTATTTCAATTTTATCAGAAAAGAAATTCATGAAGTCATTACTCTTGTGCTGTAATGGAATATCTGGTTCAGTTGAGACTTTATTCCTAACCAATTTAGCCACAGTACTGAATAAACAGCTAGGAATGTTGTAGTTATTTTCTATGAGTTTGCTAAAATATGCTGACCTGGCAGCTTTTAGTGCCTGTCTGTAGTTACAGACACTATCCTTCCATGCACCGCGAAATACCTCTAATTTTGTATTCTTCCACTTGCGCTCCATTTTCCGAGCTGCTCTCATGAGAGCATGAGTGCGATCATTGTACCATGGTGCAAGGCTTTTTTCTTTAATTTTCTTTAATCGAAGGGGGGCGACACTATCAAGAGTGCTAAAGATGACTGTATTTATATTTTCTGTTATTTCATCAAGTTCTTCTTGGCTTTGGAGTTCACTGAATGTATGAGATAGATCTGGAATCTTATTAGTGAAGCTATCTTTAGTGGTTGAAAAATAGTTCTACCTGAACGATAGCATGGTGTAGATTGAGTAACATTAGATGATTGCAGCATAAAAGAGATGAGGTAATGATCCGAGATGTCATCGCTCTGCAGCAGAATTTCTATAGTATCAACATCAACTCCATATTTAATTACAAAATTAAATCTAGCGTATGATTATGGCGATGAGTTGGTCCTGTTACATTTTGTCTGGCTCAAAGAGAGTTGAGAATATCGATAAATGCTGATCCCAGTGTGTCATTTTCATTATCTATGTTTGTTGAAGTCACCAACAATTAAAGCTCTATCTACACTAACTACAAGATCTGATTACAAATTAGCAAATTCACCAAGGAAATCAGAATAAGGCCCAGGTGATATATATATACTGTAGCAAGGGTAAAAGATGACAGAGTTTTTTTATTTATATCTGATGGTGTCACATTAAGCATTATTAGTTCAAAAGACTTAAAGACTTACATTTATATTCTGTTCTCTGAGTAACACCAAAAACTTCACTGTAAATTGTACAACACATCCTCCTCAACCCTTCAGACGAGGCTCATATTTATAACAATAACCTGGGGGAGTAGATTCATTTAAACTAATATATTCATCCGGTTTAAGCCAGGTTTCAGTCAAACAGAGCACATCCAAACTATGATCTGTAATAATTACATTTACAATTAGTGCTTTGGTGGAAAGAGATCTAATGTTTAGTAGCCCTACCTTCATATGATGTTTATCTTACATTTTTTTGTTTTATTCATGTTTAACCATAATCAAATTTTTTCTAAATGATTTAGTGAGGGATTTGTGTTTGGTAGTTCGGGGAACAGACACAGTCTCTATATAATATCTAGATGAAACAGTCTCTATGTGTTGTAGTTTACGTGACCTGTGTGACATCTAAAGGCAGCTAGCAGATGTTCAGATTAACCATTGTGTCTGCTTCTTGATCTGGGCCCCAGTTAATCATATACTATCATTATTAAGACTATGAGCCAAATTACTAGAGAGAAGAGCAGAACCTTCCCTGGTGGGATGGAGTCCGTCTCTCTTTAGCAGGTCAGGTCCACCCCAAAAACTCTTCCAATTGTCTATAAATCCTATTCTATTCTCCAGACACAACTCAGACATCCAGCCATTCAGTGACACTAATCTACTATAAACCTCGTTACCACGACGAGCAGGGAGGGGGCCAGAGCATATTACAGTGTCTGACATCATTTTTGCAAAGTCACACACCTCTTTAACATTATCTCTAGTGATTTCCATCTGGCGAAGCCGGACATCATTAGTGCCAACATGAATAACAATTTTAGAAAATCTACATTTAGCATTAGCCAGCACTTGTAAATTTGATGTCAGACACTCTGGCACCCGAAATGCATTTAACAATAGTGGCTGGAGTCTCTATTTCCACGTTCCTTACAAAAGAATCACCAATAACAAGGGCTTTTTCAACATGATTCTCAGTTGGTGCATCACTGAGTGGGGAGAATCGATTGGAAACCCTAACAAGAACGGGAGAGTGGTGTCGCTTTGCTGAGCGAGTATGTCGACGAGACGTCACCCAAACGTCCTGCTGCGGGGGCTCTACAGCCGGAACCAAAGTGTGTATGTTGCTCTCTGTACTGCCCGCATCCTAAACAGTATATACCAGCTTCTATTTCTCACTGACCTCCACTAGCATTCAGATGCGTGTCGCTAACTCATTAACCTTCTCCGTCAGCCTGACTAATTCCTTACATTTATCACTTGAATCCCTCACTGCTGATGGAAGAGGCTATTGTAAACATGTGACATGCAATGTAGGAAGAAATAACATGAGCGGATGCCATGACTAACCGCAGTTTTTTGTTATTGTTGGTTGTTCCTGAGCAGTGAGGGTTTGAGATCGATGTGAATCCCTCACACAATTGTTTGTTGTTATGGTTGTTCTTGATAAGTGGTGCTTTGAGATCGATGCAATAATCCGTGTAACACAGAGGAGAAAAACGGGTGCTCGCAGATGAATCGCGATAAGAGAATAATGCAGGGATTAAACTGGCTTTATTAGACCTGTATGTTACAATAATAGTGCCTAGAGGTGAAACAATTAGAGGTTACCTATCTGTCACTCACTCGAAGTTGTGTCGATGTAGTGACACTAGGGGTCACTCTCGGGAGCCTGAGACACCTCTGGTCTTTGATAAAAGGCCAACGAAAATTGGCGAGTGGTATTTGCATGCCACTCCCTTGGACATAAGGGTATAAAAGGAGCTGGTATGCAACCACTTATTCAGATTTTCTCTTCGGAGCCGAACGGTCATTCTCACTGAGCTGAATTCCTACTGTTCATTCACCTCTGCTGGATCTGATGGCACATTTCAGCGGTTTCTCCCTCCTCTGCACTGGTGCACTGCAGAGAACGCCCCTGGGCGCTTCAGCAGAAAAAAGAGAGTTTATTTTCTGAAAGAGCTTTTTCCTCTAAAAGAGTATATTTCTCTAAAAGAGCGGCACACACGGAACGTCTTTTTAAAGACGTGTCTTTTTAAAGATGCCTTTCTGATTGTATGTTATTCCTGGTTGCGGTCGTTATCTCTCAACTTCGGATGGTCATGATCGCTGTCTTTCATGTCTGGGCACGACCCACACGGAGGCAGCATTTGTGGATGGTTCATGTTCTCACTGCGAGAAAATGACCATGGCAATGTTGCGGTCGCGGCTTGCTTTCTTCAGAAAGCAAGCCACCCCAGCAGCTCCCCACCTCGGTCCTTCTACCTATGGGTATGAGGCCAGCACGGCTAGCACTGGGGGCGATTTGGGGACCCCAATGGGATCGCCTCCACCGGGTATCCCCCCGCGGACCTCCCATTCCCCAGCACGCTCGTCTGCCCCAGTCGGGCTTCCGGATGAGTCCGCCGGCTCGTCTCACGGCGAGTCTGGCCTCTTGTTTGGAGCCCGCGAAGATGATGAGCTCTCGAGCGCAGCATCAGAGAGCGGGCTTGTCCAGTCGGATGCAGAAGCCTCAGCTGGGCTCCCCCCCTCGGGGACGTTTGCCCAGTCACAGGCTGATGCAGAAATGACGGACATGCTTTCCCGGGCGGCCGTGAGCGTCGGGTTAGAATGGAACCCTCCACTCTCCCCTGAACCCTCGCGGCTCGATGATTGGTTCCTGGGCTCATGGCGCCGCTCAAAGCAGCCATGCCCGCTCCAGTGCCTTTCTTCCCGGAAGTGCACGAGGAGCTGATGAAATCGTAGGAGGCACCTTTTACTGCCCGGCCCCGATTCCACAGTTCCCCCGCCCTCACTACCCTCGATGGCGGGGCGGCCAGGGGCTATAAGGCGATTCCCCCAGTGGAAAAGGCGCTCGTGGTGCATCTATGCCCGCAGAGCACAGCCACTTGGCGTGGATGCCCTAAGCTCCCGTCCAAGCCCTGTAGGTTCATGTCGTCCCTGACGGCTAAAGCCTACAGCGCTGCTGGACAAGTCACCTCTGCCCTGCACGCCATGGCTCTCCTGCAGGTCCACCGAGCCAAGGCGTTGAAAGAACTGCACGAGGGTAGTTCCGCCCCAGATTTGATGCAGGAACTGCGCTCGGCGACTGACCTTGCTCTCCGAGCGATGAAGGTCACGGCGCAGTCTCTTGGGTGGACGATGGCCACATTAGTGGTCCAGGAGCGCCACATTTGGCTCAACCTGGTCAAGATGGGTGAGGCCGACAAGACACGGTTTCTTACTGCCCCCATCTCCCAGGCTGGCCTATTCGGTGACTGCTGGGCAAAGTCTCTCGACAGTGAAACAGCAGACGGAGGCTATCCGGCACATCCTGCCCCGGCACGGCTCAAGATCCCACACCCCGTATGACGAGGGTACCAGGGATGACGAAACCCACTCACCTGGAGCTGGTAAGAAGACCACCTGTGGTGGTAGACACGATCACTCAGGCTAGGGCCCCTTCTATGAGGTGCCTGTATGCCTTTAAGTGGCGTCTGTTCACTAAGTGGTGTTCTTCCCGATGGGAAGACCCCCAGAGATGCGCAGTCGGATCAGTGCTTTCCTTCCTGCAGGAGAGGTTGGAAGGGAGGCTGTCCCCTTCCACCTTGAAGGTGTACGTTGCCGCCATAGCAGCACACCAGGACGCAGTTGACGGTAAGTCCTTAGGGAAGCACGACCTGGACATCAGGTTCCTAAGAGGTGCCAGGAGGCTGAATCCCTCCAGACCGCACCTCGTTCCCTCATGGGACCTCTCTGTAGTTCTTCAGGGTCTACAGAGAGCCCCCTTTGAGCCTTGCAGTCAGCCGAGCTTAAGGCACTCTCCTTGAAGACTGCCCTCCTGACTGCGCTCACTTCCATCAAGAGGGTAGGAGACCTGCAAGCATTTTCTGTCAGCGAAACGTGCCTGGAGTTCAGTCCGGGCTACTCTCACGTGATCCTGAGACCCCTACCGGGCTATGTGCCCAAGGTTCCCACGACCCCTTTTAGGGACCAGGTGGTGAACCTGCAAGCGCTGCCCCAGGAGGAGGCAGACCCAGCCCTGTCGTTGCTGTGTCCAGTGTGCGCTTTACGCATCCATTTGGATCGCATGCAGAGCTTTAGGATCTCTGAGCAGCTCTTTGTCTGCTTTGGTGCACAGCGGAAGGTGTCTTCCCCTTGGGAGGGACACCCCCCGACTAGACCTGGCGGCCCAGTCAGATAATCCCCCTTCTTTTTTAGGGAGTGGAAAAAAAGAAGGGGAAAAGAGGCCACGACTGGGTTAGCCTGTCTCTATCTTTTGGGTAGTCGACTTGTCCCCAAAGGGCCGTTTGACACTCATAACTATGTTGGGGGAGGTTACGTGTCAACCTGGTGTGCTGGCTGCGAGGCACACAGTGGTCTGCCCGCCACACACCGCCAGTTCACGTAACACAGTTCAGCCAGTTGTGGCGTTTCGTATAGGGACCCCTAGTGTCACTACATTGACACAACGTCGAGTGAGTGACAGATAGGGAATGTCATGGTTACTTGTGTAACCTCCGTTCCCTGATGGAGGGAATGAGACATTGTGTCCCTCCTGCCACAACGCTGAACTACCTGCTGAAATGGCTGGACCTTGTCTCAGCTCCTCAGCATAAAATCTGAATGAGTGGTTGCATACCAGCTCCTTTTATACCCATATGTCCGGGGGAGTGGCATGCAAATACCACTCGCCAATTTTCATTGGCCTTTTATCAAAGACCAGAGGTGTCTTGGACTCCCAAGTGTGACCCCTAGTGTCACTACATCGACACAATGTCTCGTTCCCACCATCACAAGTAACCATGACGTTTTGTTATCAGAGTTTACTGCCAAGCAACTGCAAAAGGCATCAAAACTGATTTTTGACCGAAATCGTGTCTCTTGGACAACGATCTGTCATGTGACAGATTGGTTTGGCTTGCTCAAAATCAGAGAATCAGAGTGTAAAAATGTCAGTAACTTCAGTACATCCACAGTAAAATTACTGCATTTTGCCTTTTTAGGGCAGTATTTATGATTGTGGGCATATGAGATTATATCATGACTATTTGATTCTTTTTGTGGCAACTGAAATTATGTAAAAGCTGTTTGAGTAATATACTCCAAGCATTTCTGTCGATAGGACTATTTACAGTAAACCAGCAATGATAAAAACGAGATTTTGACAACAGAAATCTTGAATCCTTGGCTTGAACAACTGTTGCACACCGATGCCTGAGGGATGATGTGGGTGTAATGGAATTTCCATATGGAATTGCACAGGGGGAAAAAACAGATTGGAGATTGTCACTGTTAGCAGTTGTTGCCCTTTGCAAAGTTGTGGCATTTTCATTGGCCAATTTGTCCCTTTTGTCCTCTGGCCAGTTTAAATTGTGCTACTTGGACTTTCCCTGAGAGAGTCTGATCACAGACCTTAAAATTGTTTTAGAGAAATAAGATAGGGCTGCTTCCTCATAGCAAAATGCACCACCAGCCTTTCCCCTGTATTGGGTAGTCAAAGTTTGCGGTCTCACCTCTTCCCACAATGGCTTGTAGAGTCAATAGCTAATGGGAATTTGGATATTAGATAATTTGTATTGATTGCTGAATGCAGCATTTTAGCCATTTTATCAAAAGCTTTGGATTAAACAGGGAAACCCATGAGCTGATGCAAAACCTTGAAATATACTTTTTACTCTTCTTGATGCTCCATTCCTCTTGCCATGCTCTCTGGCCACCCATTTTTCCACTGATGATTGGATCCTGGAAAAGCTCAGTGAGAAACTACTTTACATAGCTTTCTACATCAGAACATGAGATTCCAGTGCTCTTCAATATTACATTTCGACCCTGTGTGAGTGGATGAAATATTTATACAGAAAAATGTCTTTAATATGGGAAACTTTCCAGAAGTGTGTGAGCTGAATCCAACCTATCTATTGCTGTTCGTTTCATATGTAATGGCATTACAATGAATCTGTTAATCTTACTGATATGTGAGCTGAATCTGACATGAACTATTTCTAAGTTTAGATCTTAAGCTGTATGGACCTAGTCCTATAGTTAAATAAAACCAGAGAAGTCACATAAAGGGAACAAAACTCATAATTAACATAACTAAAGGGAGCTCTAAGCAATGCAAATCAATATAAACACAATAAATGTACAGTCACAATAATTTATTCCTGACAATGACAAAAAAGCATCATAAAAGTAGTCTATAAAACTCATTCCAAGTGCTTTGAAGGCATACAATCATTTTGTGTGAGGAACAGAGTGAAACATAAGGTTTTAATAGCTGAAAATTGTTTAAGAAAAATGCGTTTTATTAAAAAGGCTACATCCAAACATTGGAATGTCACAGTTGTTCACAATACACACAAGAGCCAATGGCAACTGACATCACTGATGACCAACCTATCATAACGCTTCTTGAGGTGGCAACTTTTGAATGTTCAAATGAGTGTGAGATTTGAGTGATATGGTGTAGGGGCCAAATATCAGTGAACAAAAAAAAACAACTTACATTTTGTTTTTCTGAAAAATTTTTCAACAGAAAGTTTATTTTATAGTATATCTTGACAGTTATGGACTATATTTTTATCTGTCTATAAATTGACATGAAGTGGACACTAATAAGATTAAATTCTAGCTTTGTCGGAATGCCTACTAATCCTTTAGTAAAGGAAATGGAGACTTGGAATTTTCTTAAAAGATTAAGTTGTTCTGGTTCTGTACTCTTATCCATGTTCTCCATAACTGAAGTATTTTGAAGGCCCTTTCACTAGAGGTAGACTCTTAAAAATAAAGGTTCTTCAATGATTCTTTGGTTCAGCAAAGAACCTTCTTCCTATCAATAGTTATTTGTGCTATTTTGGGGATTTTGAGTTGACTTTATGGTTATTAGGAGAGTGAAAGAGTTCTTAATGTTACATTTATAGGTTCTTCAAATATTGGTTTCTGGGTTCTTTAATGCAGAGATGCTTTTCTAAGTAACTAGAGGATATTAAGTTCTTTGTATACCTTTTTCTCATGGCATCAGGCTTTAAAGTCTTTTTTGATTCTATTTGGAACTTTAATTTTTAAGACCATGCTGACAGTAGCAAATCAAACTAAGGAATAATTAGTTTTGCCAGCCTACTACATCGTGCTCCTCTCCTGGTCTCCACAGACTTCATGGGGTGAGAATTTCACACAAATCAAAATACAATTAAAATGAGTGTCTAGCAGTGATTTTGATGCTTTCAAAGTCAGTGAGTTCCAAAGGAAATATGTCACAAGAGACGCTTCGGTGGGTTGTCTTCTCTCCTGCTGTGATGTGCTGCTGTGCATTTCAATGTTAATGCAGAGCTTACAGTACACTGTTTGATTTTCATAGAGAGTTGGTTGGTCTGTGTATATGTAATAAAATATGATAGATGGAGAGCACAGTAGGTTGAGCATTTTACAATAGAGCACCAATAAAAATGATTGTTTGCAAGCACAGCTTGGCCTGCAGTGCCCACCATTCTTTTTTCAGCAACAGTGTTACTGTTGACCAAGTAAATATGGCCCAGTCATTTATGCCATCCTTTACTAACTACCTGAACATTCAAAGGTGACTGAGTGTCTGGGTAGAATAGTTATTAACCTTTATGGTTGTAACACGTCTTAATTAAAATGGCTTCCTACAGGAATGGCAGTAATGCTGTTGCAAATCACCTTTGCTTAACTGTGGTATATTTGCAATACATTACTTGGATTTGTCTTTTTAAAAATAAAGAGAAATTAAATAAATAACAAAGCAAAAAAACATTCTGCCGGAGTATAAATCACTCCCTCCATTTTCTAATAAATTTAAGTTAACCTAATGTCATTACAAACTCGTAATAATTTGTATGAGTTAACAAAGATGGCAAAATACAAGTTAGCTCATATGAAAATGTACAACATAAATGCTGCATTCATGTCATGTCAGAATTACTGTAATTACGAGATGGGAACTCTCTACTCGGATCCGTTCATGTCCTGGGAACTTGGAAGTTACCAGTTTCTATGACAACACTCATAACACCAAAACGGCTTTGTTGTTGATAACAGCAAAATATTTATCACTACAGTAATTCGTCAATTCACATTGATATGTTGTTGCAAAATGTTTAAGAACAAAGAAAATGCTCCAGGTAATGATGGCATAATAAGATGGCATATTAATGCCCCGTTCTATTGCTGCCATGCTTCAGTGCTACTCCAGCCACTTTATTACTCGAGCTAACAGTTGATTGGTCCGTGCTGTCCATGCATCATTTAAAATGTTCAATTCGATGCTTTCTGTGTAGACAGCCTCAAGCTGTTGTGCTGCGTCAATTCGCGTCAACAGACGCATCCAGTGTAGACGGCCTCAAGCCGTTCCGATGCATCATTTCATGTCAACATGTCCAGAGTAGACAGGGTGTAAGTTAATATTGGTAGGTAATACAGTTCCTTCGTGTCTTTCCAAAATGTTTTCTTCCCTCCCTTTGAACACAAATGTAATTTTGCTATTATTTTCACATAAGTTAAATAGAACAGGGAGTGTCAAGCCCAAAAACAGACAAAAAAAGTATAATGCATGCTGTGCACTATATTTCAAGTCCTCTGTCTGAAGCCACATGATAGCATTAAAATCTCCCACTTTCAAATTTATTGTGATGGCCTTATACACAACTAAGAAAGTTGAACCTCAATTTCTTCTCCAATGAAAGGAATCTGACATATTTGTGTATGAAACCGAAGTAGGCAGATATGTGTAGGGCTTTACTGGTTGTTTAGATCAGTGTTACTATCAGAAATAATTAATAATTATTTCTTTAGTTATTAATTGATATGTAAATTAATTAATTGAATCTAACTCATTAAAACCTCATATGGGGCTCCAGTAAATGTAGTGTGCTACGTTTAGGAGCGGGTTTGGTTATTAGCAATAATTAATAATTATCAAAGATAATTATCAATTATCAAAAATCTATAGAATATTAATAAGGATTAACATTGATGGGGCACCACCCTGGAATCAGGGACTAATAACCAGATAGTAAAACAGTCTCAATATTAGATTGTTTTCTTAGGAAAATCGACATCCGAAGAATATCGATTTTCGGGAAAAAAAACAATGAATGAAGGCTTGAATCCGAGCACTGACATCCCGTCAGCATGACACAGGTGTATGCAAAACAAACCAAAACACTTCTCTTTGTAATATAACAAAGTTTATTTATGCAGTAATATCAATTAATAATTAATACAATGCAGTCAATAAACGTCCGACTTACAACTACAAAATAAACAGTGATATGATTAGATATGGAAATCAAAATAATCCTATAACACATGAGTGTGTGCGTGTGTGTGTGTGAGAGCGAGTGTGTGTGTAAGGAGGGACACGCACGTGACTCTCGTGGAGAGTATGTCACGCGAGACTTCCGGCCAGAGAATATGGCCGCGAATGTGGGCGGAGAGAAACCAGTGAATGGCGTCTACCAGTTACCGCGTGTATCCGCTTGTACGATAGCTTAGGGACAAAGCTGAGCTTTATCACGAAGCTATCTACTAGCCAAAATTTGTCCGAGAATGTTTGTGAGGGATCGCGTGCGCGCGTGTGTGTGTGGTTAGTACGACACTTTCAACCCATGCTTGAAAGTGACGGCCCCCAAAGCCGGTTTCGCGATCGTGGGAGAGGAAGCAGCTGTTAGTTTATCACTCAGAGATGCGGTGGACGGCTCGTAAACCGTCCCGGTCTTTGATTCTTTAATGGATAAACTCAAGTTTGCCGGTCTCACCCGCGATGGCAGAAATGCACAACAGTCCAATGTGGTTGGACCACAATACAGCAAATCAAATTTGTGATAATTAATACCCTGAGTATTAATAATGAGCGGACATGGCGGTCCGTAAACTGTACAAGCAATAACCTTGGTACACAAGAATAACACACTATAATATTCTATCTCTGCCCAGATGTAAACCTCTTACTTGAATCGCATGGAGGATGCAGAATGTGTGTTCATCCATCCTTTAACTCAGACTCGGTTCCTCGAGGCTCGGGTGATGACGGGAGGCCGTTTCCTCACTCTGTCGGAATGGGATTTGTAGTCTGTTTTGGACTCCCTTTGTTTGATTTTGGCACGATTTTTATCAGTATAATTTATGACCTGGCATGTGGGGGCCTGAGTTAGGTTTTATGACTGTGTTAGGCCTGCCTTTGGCTTCTATCTGAATACATGAGGCCCAACATATGAATACACCAGATTTTAAAGTTGTCGTATGTCATCAAAGGACTTTTATTGTACATTTTTGGAGAATGACAGCCCCAGTTCCTATTCACTTCACTTACTTGAAAAGCTCAGAAATGCTTGGAACTCTTCTTGACAGATTCATATTAAAATCCTGGTTAGGTTTAAGTTAAGTTTGGGTAAGGGATTAGAATTTATGGTTAAGTTTAAGTTTGGGTAAGGGACAGACTTAAAAATTTATTGGTTTGAAGCTGTGTTTGTTGGTTGGTTGATTTTTCTATGGAAATACAAATTTGACCTTTTTGTACAAGCCAACACATACGTTATCTTTAGATTCTGCCATCTGATTAAATCATACAAATTATTATGAGTTCAACATGAGATGGGGTTGGATAAGTGGATAACACTGCATGTGGACTATTTTTGAAAATGGATACTAGGAAAGATTTTAAAGAGACATAGCCTGAATATGCATACTTCTCTGTGTCAATACACTTGACAAAAACCATAACCATCATGTAAATCGTTTTGTGGCCAATGTTGCTAAACTACTCTGGTTTCTGGCTCTTTAAGTTTTCTTGGCAAAACTCATGGAATAAAGTCTGTTTACTTTAAAATTATACACAAGTTATGAAATGCTTTACCCTTACTTCAAAAACAAAGTTAATCAGTTGGACAATGGCAGGGTTTGACAAATGGAGTGTGCTAGAACGTAAACACAAGTCGAGCCATTTGTTTTTCTCCCCAGATCAATTTCAGAAATGCCAAATGTGCAGCTTTAGCAGGCCAAGCTCAGAGACACATTTCAAAAAATGAAAGCAATACATTCTGATGGAGCACCGAGAAAAAGCAAACAGACTGATTTAATTATGACATTGCCTGTGGTATCTGAGGGATGGCGAGCACTAATGGCTCAGCCCGGCCTCACACAACGTGTAATCTGGGACTTGTTTGTTTATCTTTTTTCCCCACTGAGGTGATGATCTACGGTAAGCAGCGCTCAGATTAATGAGATGTCATCTGATGAGATTGCCACAAGAATCCACCAGAGAGAACAACATCTACTGTAGACAGTGTGTGTGGCTTTTCTGTATCTGCTGTGGTTGGGTTTCAGGGCCTGTTTACACTTGTCCCCACAATAACTGATAGTATTGTTGCTGTTTTGATGCAGTCCATTACGCAAAGTTTTTTTTTAGTGTGCTCAGTGGTCTAACACTGTTTTATAGAAGCTAAGCAGAAATTATACCAGCGTGAAACATCAGCAATGTCAACAGTTCAGGTTAAAAGTGATCGTATTTCTGTTCATCTCGAATGCATCTTTGATGGAATTTACACTTTTCATGACTGGATAACTATCTGATCAGTGAAAATGCATAAAGTGACTAAGTTTAAATATCCTGTCTGTGTCTTGAATTTTCCATGAACATTTTTCAAAAAATTTTCCATGCTTGGTCTAATGCAATTTATACACCATCAGTGGCTAAAGTAATAATATTTTTCACAGGCAGCATATTTGTATACAGTGATGTACTCATCACACATTTACAGTTATGTTTAACAGAGGCAGCAACTCAGCTCAACAATTGGTATTTTGAGCTTTTTTCAATGTACATTTTTTTAAGAAGGGATTTAGTACAATAAAATGTATTTGATTGTTATTTTGTTTCACTAACAAGCACTAAATTAATTTAGTCAATTTCTTTATTCTTGGAGCTCAAAATGTAGTTCATGAAAGTTAGAAGTGAGTTTAACACTTGGAGACTTTGTGCAACCTGGTCTCTTTGCTGTCAAGAAAAAGTAAAATGCATGACTGTTTTCTTATCATTGTATGCTGATATTTATCTCACATTTGCAGAAAATAAGACAAATGGAATACATGCGTTGCAGATGAAAGCATAACAATCTTAGTGACAGATCAGTGCCATCATATTACAAGTAACTGGCCTGAGATGCAGGTCTTTGCCATCAGATTTAGTTTACAATCAAACACAATCTTTGTTCATTTGCATGATCTAGCTTGCACGGGAGTGAATGCTTGAATTACTAATGTTATTCGTAAACAAAGTGAGATTGTCTTTGATATTCGTGAAGGGCAAGAACTTTTCATGAAGAAGAAAGAAAACAGTCTCCACAATTTAAAATATGTAAAACCTAGGCTACTAGTTGTCATTATCCAAATAAACACAACATTTATTGGAAATTATACAACAGTTAGTTCTGGTCCTGTGATCTGATCAGACAAGCAATATTGCTGATATATAGTATAACATGTATAATATAGTATAATATGTAAAATTATAATAATATATAATCTAAAATAAAGTATTATAATTTAATACGCAAAATTAATTTTCTTTACACTCTACATCATTATAACTCTCCTAAAGTTTACCTCAGAGATTCCCTTCTCACTCAGAGCGCTTGTGCAGGTTTAGATGGATGTGTGCTGTCATAGCAACCATGAAACATTCTGTTTTCGTTTGTCCTACGAAGGACATCTCGTTTAAACGAAGCTAATTCTAAGTTGAAGACACACGGTATACCTCTGCCCACAGTGGATGCATCCTACTTAGCAACAGCCTTCAAAATGAGACACACCCTGTGTTTGCGTTGTTCCAGACAGGTGATGCATAGTTCATTTGAAACTAGTTGTGCATCGATCAGAAAATCTGAGGCTGTTACCGATCACCAATATTATAAAACTGTGATCGGCCGATACCGATCACCAATTTTTCTTTTTTAAATTGCCCTTTGCCACACGTTTGAATGTTATATGCTGCAGTTATATGTTAATGCCCCACACTGTTAAATTACATTCAGTTTACATTAATTGTGAAATGCTAACATTTATTTGAATTGAAAACAGTTATGAATAGTTCTGCTGTCACTGTCAAAGATCATTGATTGACTGGCAACCAGTAAACACAATGAGAACATCACACACAGCAGAGATATGTTCAAAAATAAGAGTGATAAATCCATTACAAGTTCCAAAAGCGCTCCAGTGAGAAATCATTAGTATTTATGGTTTGTTTATCGCCTTTGCCGTTTTGTTGTAATGCAAATCACTAATTATTAAATAGTGGTGCACCAATCGGGAAATTTGAAGCCGATAAGATCACTGATTTTTTTAACACTAAGATCGGCCGATACTGCTCCCAATTTTATTTTTTTTAAGTGCACTTTGCCAAACTTTTGCAAGTTATACACTATATTGCCAAAAGTATTCGCTCATCTGCCTTTAGACGCATATGAACTTAAGTGACATCCCATTCTTAATCCATAGCGTTTAATATGACGTCGGCCCACCCTTTGCAGCTATAACAGCTTCAACTCTTCTGGGAAGGCTTTCCACAAGGTTTAGGAGTGTGTTTATGGGAATTTTTGACCATTCTTCCAGAAGCGCATTTGTGAGGTCAGACACTGATGTTGGATGAGAAGGCCTGGCTCGTAGTCTTCACTCTAATTCATCCCAAAGGTGCTCTATCGGGTTGAGGTCAGGACTCTGTGCAGGCCAGTCAAGTTCTTCCACACCAAACTCGCTCATCCATGTCTTTATGGACCTTGCTTTGTGCACTGGTGCGCAGTCATGTTGGAACAGGAAGGGGCCATCCCCAAACTGTTCCCACAAAGTTGGGAGCATGTAATTGTCCAAAATCTCTTGGTATGCTGAAGCATTCAGAGTTCCTTTCACTGGAACTAAGGGGCCAAGCCCAGCTCCTGAAAAACAACCCCACACCATAATCCCCCTCCACCAAACTTCACAGTTGGCACAATGCAGTCAGACAAGTACCGTTCTCCTGGCAACTGCCAAACCCAGACTCGTCCATCAGATTGCCAGATGGAGAAGCGTGATTCGTCACTCCAGAGAACGCGTCTCCACTGCTCTAGAGTCCAGTGGCGGCATGCTTTACACCACTGCATCCGACGCTTTGCATTGCACTTGGTGATGTATGGCTTGGATGCAGCTGCTCGGCCATGGAAACCAATTCCATGAAGCTCTCTACACACTGTTCTTGAGCTAATCTGAAGGCCACATGAACTTTGGAGGTCTGTAGTGATTGACTCTGCAGAAAGTTGGCGACCTCTGCGCACTATGCGCCTCAGCATCCGCTGACCCCGCTCTGTCATTTTACGTGGCCTACCACTTCGTGGCTGAGTTGCTGTCATTCCCAATCGCTTCCACTTTGTTATAATACCACTGACAGTTGACTGTGGAATATTTAGTAGCGAGGAAATTTCACGACTGGACTTGTTGCACAGGTGGCATCCTATCACAGCACCACACTGGAATTCACTGAGCTCCTGAGAGCGACCCATTCTTTCACAAATGTTTGTAGAAGCAGTCTGCATGCCTAGGTGCTTCATTTTATACACCTGTGGCCATGGAAGTGATTGGAACACCTGAATTCAATTATTTGGATGGGTGAGCGAATACTTTTGGCAATATAGTGTATGTTTGTGCCCCACATAGTAAAATTACATTACAATTACATTAATTGTAAATTGCTAACATTTATTTGTATTGAAAACAGTTCTGAATAGTTCTGTTGTCACTAACAAAGGTCATTGTGACAACTGGAAATCAGTAAAAACAAAGAGAACACCACACACAGAAGAGATACGTTCAAAAGTAAGAAAGATATATCCATTACAAACTCTAAACGGCTCCAGTGAGAAATCATTAGAATCTATGATTTGATTACCGCCTTTGGCATTTTTGCATTAACACAAATCACTAATTATTAAGCAAATGCATAAGACACAGTGCCGTTTAGGTTAAACTCTAATTGCTGTTATTAGTGGTATTGTGACCAACTTTATACCGAGTGTTGGAGGGAGTGAAACAAAAGGGCGTGCCTGATTGCTCAAACTGTCTCTAATGCTCCACCCACCATCTGATTGTCACAACTCACATTACATCATGTATACATTTGTATTTGCATGTTTATTTGTTTTTTAATTAGTTTTTTGCAGTATCTTTTTCCTGCACGTGTCTAACTGTACAGCAAGTAAGAATTACTACTGTAATGACTCTTGAAAATGGGCACCTTACAATTCATACACATGTAATTTATATATATTTTTAAAACAAACCAGCATATTAGCTGAATTAAAGCATGTCTGAATGTTTACATTCGCGAAACCTTAGAATTGCTAAAAACATTCCCTTCACTAGCCACAATTTCATGCTTTGATGGCTGACCATGTGCTCATTCATTAGGGTAGCAGTGCATGTGTGATGTCATCCATGAAGCAATTAAAAAAAAGATCAGCCCTGAACAGATTTAAGACAAAGATCGGCCGATTTAGATCGATGGATCGATCGATCATTGGGCCCCTATTTGGAATTTCTTTCATTAGAGGAACAAAAATAGACAAATGCCATAGTGTCTAAAACGTCTTGTTTATAGAACTGTTGTATCAAACAGTCATGCTGTGTATGTGTGTTTGTTTCTTGTGGGATTTTACTTAAGTATACAGTGTATTTGCTACTAGAAAAGGGCTGCAGTATTTAACCATAGAGACTTCATGCCCTATCCAATAATTTTATGTTTTTAATTACACATACACAACTTGACACATATCAAAACACAAACACAATAGCGAGTAATTTACTGTACATACTGTATATCCTTTACAGACTGATGTGATAAATAAGATTTAGCAAGGACAGTTGCCACATCATCAGAAGAGATTTCAACAATCAAACGTCATGGCAGAGTTTGTGTTTGTGTTTGTGTGTACTTGTACTGAGCTGAGCTGATTCGGAGAGAAACAAAAATCTAGTGATTATCTCGCAGCTGTCGCCCAGAGGGCTCACCTTAGCCCCCCCATCCCATCATGACACGCATGCATGTGGCCAGGTCTAGCTCTCTCAGCTTTGTGTATTTTGATTTACTCGAGACGACGGAGAGATGTGACCTCTGATGCCCTCTCTGTCGCTTACTGTTGCCCTATAGCGAGGCTACAGCAGGACTGCAGATTTACACCACCGCTGTGCCAGTCTAGCTCTGCTTCATTTGATTAAAGTCTTGGCATACCAACAAAGGAGAGCAGATTACTCTAACGAGAAGCTCAACTGCTTTGCGACAAATAGCTTAGTTTAAATACAAAACTTATACATATATTTTGTATTCACTTATGTGTAATGGCAAATCCATTATGAGAAGAGTCATTTAAGAATGACATGTAGTACTTAATACTTAATATAAAGATTCACGGCTGGCTACATATATTGCTCATTTAACCTTCCCAAATTTCTCTCCTTTTCTTTTTTGTTTGGTGTTATTTGGGTCCCAGATATTCAGTGGAATTGCATATTGAATTCTATTCTGGTCAGAGGAATGCAAGGACATTGTTGCGGCATGAGCAATTCTGCTGTGGATTGAGTGTTTGCGTGTAGGTGGCAGTGTATTGACTGAGCACACACACAGTCACATCACCAGCCACAGGGACACCATTTTTTTTATGCTTTCACTCCTCAGGAGGAGGACAGCACTTAGATCCTCTCCTTTTATGATGCAAAGGCAGTTTTGTTCATAGTGTCTTTCACCACAGCTCCTCAGCTATGGAAGATCTTTTATGAAGGAATTGCTTTGGAGCACAGCCTTGATATTAATGAAAATCACAAATCCTTAAATGCTGTCAACTCTCTGAGAGTAAGGATTCAGATTCATGCACAGATGCAATAGAATGGTTTCATAACAACATTTGTCATTGGTTTTTGTGACCAGGTTTTCATCAGACATATTTTGCTGAAAAATGCTGAAATAGCTTTGCATGTTCAACTCGATCAAATGCTTTTGACATGTCTGCCAATAGCTCTCAGATCATAATTGGCTGATGTGAATCTGTTTCCCTTAGCCACGTGTGTGTGTTTTTAATCAGAGCATTTGTTGTACTATGTTTAGGCAGATATGCTACTGGTTTTTGCATTCTTTCAAAGCTGTTGGCATAAGTTTCTTCAATACAAATCTCCTCTGAATCTTTCCAGTGCAGGAATTTAAAGAAATTGGTCACCAATCTGATTTTACACTCGAACGGGGAACCTTAGGAACTGGACACACTTTGGCCTCTTTCCATGATGTTGATATGATGCCTACTTGATAGGAAGTCTTCTTGAGTTCTTGAGGAGCCAGAGGGGTATGTCATCAGGACCACTTGCTTTTCATGCCTCTAGTCTTAAAAGGGCTTGTTTAATCTGTCCAATATTGCATAATTCATCCATTTTTATTGATTTAGGTAAAGGAAGGATTGTACATGTGTTGTCGCTTGTCCAGACCTCCACAAAGAAATTATTTAAAACTTCTGCCACATGATCATCATCCACATGAGCAAGTTTAATCCCAGCTCTTTTGGTTTTTGATCATCCAAGTTCATTGTTGATGTGATCCCACCACTGTTTTGGATTCCTGTTTTTCAAGCTTTGGATTTTATTTGTATAATATGTCTTCTTTACTTGCTTAATATGCCACTGGACAGTAATTCATGCCTTTTTCCATTTTTCAGTTTTCCCTTGATTTTGAAAACTTTCCTGTCGTCTTTTTATTGCGATTTTGATCGCAGAGCTGTCTGGATGTGGGTATTAAAAATATCTACCTTGTTTTCAATACTCTTTCATACACAGGTGACCAATCTGTTATGGCTATGCAGTTACTAAGGGCTTCTCTCCTTTCCTGTGTAACACATCAGCACACTCCGTACTCCTCCTTAGAACTGTTTTCCAAAGGGACCATTAACAGAGTACTGTGATCACTTGTGCCTTAGGGGGCAAGTACGCTTGGAATATTGTAGTTGGTATCAAGATTCGTTATGATCAAGTCTAAGATAGCATTTCCTCGAGTGTTTTCCTTAACAATCTGTTTAAAATCTGGATGACTGCTGACAATAGACTTGATGGGTAACTGGTTAAAATACCCACAAAGAATTATGCCAGTTTCAGATGACTTCATCTTCACAGCAACTATAGGGCTAATAAGATAGTCCACAGCTACTAGCTGCAATTCTTTCTCATTTGCCCAAGGAGGCTGATAAAAAAACTCCAATAACGACAGATTAAACTGTTCTAGGAAGTCGCCTAGGGTGTAATTGCATTCAGGGTTTTCTCTTTCCAATTCAGTCTTTTATCTTCTTTTATAGATATTATTGGTAGCATGCATGGCTACACCACCACCTCTTGACTTTGTGCTTGAAACTCTGTCTTTTCTAAATATTTCATATCCTTCTATGTACAAAAACTCATCTGGAATATTTTCATGGGCCCATGTCTCTGTGACACATTGTCACAAGGTGAGAGCAAGACAAAGAGACCCAAGAGCAGAGGAACAGTTCAAAGGATTTAAACTGTGCTGGCGAAGAATGGAGAACCTGGCACAGACTGCAGTAGTAGGGGAGGAGCTTGTGGATGCATGAGTGCTGTGGCCGCGCAGTGGGCAGATCCGTGAGGACTCTGTGAATAGTGTGTTCGTAGGCGAGTGTGTGTGTCATGGTAGTCAGGAGCAAATTCATGAGGAATCCTCTGTTGGATCCTAAGTGTAGTGAGGTGCAGAGAACCAGCACACAGCAGACTAGAAGGCAATCACTCTGGGACGAGGAATCCTACATTGAAGATTCGTGAGCTCAGAGAACAAGTGTACAGCAAACTGGAAGGCAACCACACTCCTGACATGCAGGCAGAGACAGGCAACCAAACAGATAAATGAGACAGGACCAACTAGGCAGAGAGAGGTAAGCCAAGACTGAACTCCTTGTCTTTCCAGCCAACCCTGCTGTTGAACACAACATCACCGTGCAGCCGGGTGCAACTACAGTAACGCCTTCCAAATCGGTCAGAAATCTAGGAGTAACCATCGACAACAGACTAAATTTCACAGACCACATCTCAAAGACCGCAAGATCATGTAGATTTACACTCTACAATATCAGGAAGATAAGACCCTTCCTCTCTGAACATGCCACACAACTGCTTGTCCAGTCACTTGTCATAACAAGACTGGACTACTGTAACACTCTCATTGCAGGCCTCCCTACATGTGCAATTAGACTCCTGCAAATGATCCAGAATGCAGCAGCACATCTGGTCTTTAATGAACCAAAGAGAACACATGTTACACCACTCCTTGTCTCTCTCCACTGGCTACCAGTTGATGCACATATCATTTTACATTTTTTTTTTTTTTCTTTTACATTTTATGCATTTGGCTGACTCTTTTATCCAAAGCAACTTACAGTGCCCTGATTACAGGGACAATCCCCCCAGAGCAACCTGGAGTTAAGTGCCTTACTCAAGGACACAATTGTGGTGGCTGTGGGGATTGAACCAACAACCTTCCACTTACCAGTTCAGTGCTTTAGTCCACTACACCACCACCACTCCAGTTTATCAAATTCAAGGCTCTGATGCTGGCATACAGAACAGTCACTGGGTCTGCTCCAGCATACCTAAAATCATTTATGCAGAGCTACACGCCCACTAGAAGTCTGCGGTCGGCTAAGGAACGTCACCTTGTTGTACCAACACAAAGAGGCACCAAAACATCTTCCCAGACTTTCAGCTTCATCGTACCACGTTGGTGGAACAACTTTACCAACTCCATCCGTGAAGCTGACTCACTCTTTGTCTTCAAAAAACAACTAAAAACACATCTTTTTCATGAGCACTTAACCAGTCATTAAAAAAACAAAAAACAAAAAAACAAAAATTCCTGTTGCAATTTATTCTGTTTTGAATGCTATTATGATGCTAGTGATACTTTGTAATACAGCACTTTTCATACCACTGTCTCCTAAGATGATTCGCTTATGTTTTCCTCTTTTGTAAGTCGCTTTGGATAAAAGCATCTGCCAAATGAATAAATGTAAATGTAAATGAATGTTACTTCACACCAAACAGCAAAGCAAAGATACCAATAACACGAAGGCATTAAGTAAGGAGTGAATCAGCGGAGAACCAAGCACGCGGAGGAGGTGGGACGGGTGTGGTGGGATGTAAATTAGAACGTAAAACGGGTTTAATTTTGGATACGTGAAAAACAGGGTGAATGCATTTGAGGTAAGGAGGTAGTTTAAGACAGACCGTCACCGGACTAATGACCTTGGTGATGGGAAATGGCCCGATAAACTTGTGACCCAGCTTCAGTTAGGGGAGTCGGAGTGAAATGTCCTTATCGGACAACCAGACCTTCTGTCTGCACATGTAAGCTGGGGGCTTAGACCAGTGCCAGTCCGCCGACCTCTTGACATGAGTGCCAGTCCGTGTGAGGGCTTATCTGGCGGCTTTCCAGGTGCACCTCTGAATGCACGCGGATGGGACCTGAAAGTCGGGCTCTTGTGTGGGGAACAGAGGGGGCTGATAACTGAGGCTGCACTGGAAGGGTGATAACCCCATAGACAATGACTGCAAGGAGTTGTGGGCATACTCAACCCAGACTAAATGATCAATCCAAGAAGATGGATTATGGGAGGCCACACAATGCAGGGTTTTTTCAAGCTCCTGATTCACTCACTCCACTTACACATTTGTCTGGGGTAGAACACAGAGGAAAAACTCACCATAGCCCCTAAATGTCAACAGAATTTTGCCTGAACAGAATGAGACACAAATTGGGGGCCTCTGTCAGAAACCACATCGACCTGGAGGCTATGAATGACAGACGTGGTTTATGACTGCTACCGCTGTCTCCCTTGCTGTGAGTAATTCGAGAACTGGTCCACAACAGTCAAAATGACTGGGAGTTTTGCCATGGGAGGGGGGAGACCAGTTACAAAATCCATGGCTATGTGCGACCAGGGTCTAGAAGGGACAGACAGCGGTTGGAGGAGCCTTGGCAGGGTCCATGTGCAGTCCCTTGGGCAAAACAATGAACGGAACTGCTGGGGGTTACAGGAGGTCTTATTTGTTGCGCAAATGGGGCAAGCGGCTAGGAACCGGTGTACGTCCTGCGCAAATATCGCTGTCTAATCAGCGGCTGGGTGCGAGTTGCCCCTGGATGACAAGCGATGTTGGATGAGTGACCCCACTGTAGGACGTGCATCCAAACTGAGCGCGGAAAACAAAGAGCAGACCTGCTGGCCACGTAGCGGGGGACGCGGTGTTTCGTAGCACAGCACGGACCTTAGCCTCCACCTCCCATGATACCATGCCTACCACTCGAGTGGCAGGTCAGGAGTTACTAGGATAGGTGCGGTATAAAACCACTTCTTTAATTTAGAAAACGTGGCCTTGGCCCACTGGGACCAACAAAAATCAGTGCGGGTGGAGGAGACATGCGTCAGAGGCGCGGCGAGTTGGCTGTAATTCCGAATAAACCTCCAATAGAAATTAGCGAACCCCAGAAACCTCTGAAAACCCTTGCAAGAATCTGGTGTTGGCCAATCGGAGACAGCTCTGACCTTGGCAGGGTCCATGCGCACTCCCTCAGACAAAACGATGAACCCCAGGAACGGAACTGACTGTGCATGAAAAGTGCACTTCTCTGACTTGACAAACAGACGATTCTCTAACAGTCGCTGAAGCACCTGCCTGACATGCTGAACATGATCCTGGATATTCTGGGTAATCAAGATAATCAAACATAAACTGATCAACCATGCCTGTGAGCACGTTATTTACGAGCCCCTGGAAGACGGCGGGGGCACTGACCAATTTGAAAGGCATGACCAAATATTCAAAGTGCCCCCTATGGGTGTTAAAAGCCATCTTCGACTCATCCCCATTCCTGATCCGAACAAGGTGATAAGCATTGCGTAGGTCCAACTTCGTAAAAACGGATGCTCTCGGCAAAAGTTTGAAAGCTGAGGACATCAAAAGCAAAGGACACCGATTCTTAACCGTAACCGTAACCGTACAGGGTCTAAGCGAGCCGTCCTTCCTCTCCATGAAGACTACATAAGAACCCCACCCCTGCTGGCAATGAGGAAGGGCAGATGAGACCGACTGCCAGAGAATCACTGTTATACATGTTCATGGCCTCCTTCTCGGGAGCCGAGAGTGAATATAGCCATCCCCGAGTAGGTGAAGTGCCTGGAAGCAAATCAATCGTACAGTCATACGGGTGATGAGGAGGAAGGGACCGGCTGAACACCACCCTCAAGTCATGGTATGTCAACGGTACTCTGGATAAATCCGCTGGTTCATCCTGTAATGAAACACAAAAGTGGACAGGGGAGACAGCAGAGTTAAGACAGTGTGACAAACAGTAAGGACTCCAAGCAAGAACAGTATTGGTTGACCAGTCTATGTGTGAGTTGTGCGTTACCAACCAAGGATGCCCCAACACTACCGATGCCGATGGAGATTGGATCTGGTAAAAGGACAACTGCTCGGTTTGGTGGAATGGGAGATGCTGGTCAGGGGCGTGCCACTGAGGGTGTGGGCGGTGATAGGTTCATCCAACTGGACCATAGGAACCTGCCATTCGGAAGCCAAGTCGATGTCCATAAAGTTCCCTTCGGTTCTGGAATCCACCAGGGCTGAGACCATGTGATTGGTAGATCCATACTGCAGCCGGACCGGGAGAAATGTACGTAATCTGAGGGCATTGTCCAAGGGTGTTGCGTTTGCCAGTAACCCCCTTCCTATTGATGAGCAGTGTCTTTTACTGGACATGAAGTGTAGAAATGAGCAGAGAAATGACCAGACCGGGCACAATGAAAGCATAATCCTTGAACGAGACATCGCTGCTTCTCCTTATGCGAGATCCGAGTTCTCCCGCAGTTTGTTAGTTTGAGGTGGCAAATGAGTAACACATTTGCTGAGTGTTCGTAGAAAGTCAGTTGTATATGTAACTTTCTTTGTAGTTTCCATTCCAGATTGGTACAAACAAACAGTCTTCAAAAAAACAAAAAACAAACTCCAATCGTAAAAGATACAGTCAAATAATACTCTAAGATAATTTAAAAACAAAACTTCAGTGTATGATTAATGCTAAAATTGATTCTTAAAAGATTACTTCACTGCAGCCATGAACAACTAAGGCAGCAGCCATCTTGGCACACTTGGTCTCGATGGCATTTATGCTTGTATATTTTTGCATTTAGTTCTTTATTTAGTGCAGTTGTAAAAGAGCAGTTATCTGTGGTGGGTTGCAAATCTAATAACATAAACGGTTGTCTTTATATCAGTCTCTTATTGGTTTGTCACAGTGGAATTTTAATTTGTTAATTTAAGGCCGTATAGTCCTTAATTGCCCGCATGTTTCAGTGTACTTGCATCACCAGCACATGTAGTCCCCATATTCAGATTGTTTTATTCACTACTGTTGCATGAATAATGGAATTCTCTTGGAGAGCTGGTGAAGGTCAAGTGATCATACATTTAACATGTTTTAAGGGGTTAAATAGAATATTCATATAGAAGATAAGTAGAGAAAATACAGAATGTGTCATGATGTTGAATGTAATCGTACATCTATTCTTGATCTCTTTATAGGTATTTGCACATGTATTTCCTTAATACACTATTATGAATAGGATAGACCCCTGGCTAGTTGTCACACTTTTTAGTCCAGTGAATATTTATTATGGTAGGTTTATTCAACTTTTTAAAGTCAATTTCTGTATAGGCACATACTTTAAAGTATTGGCTAAAAACCTATTGCACATTTCTAGGGCAATCACTATACAGTACATTATTTTTGCAGTCAAGTAATCTTACGATTATTCTGTCAATTAATCGAGTAATTGGAAAAAAATTAATACCTCTTAATTGATTGCATAATGTCATTGAGGTAAGATGAAGTCACGTTTGGCTAAAATGCACTTGGCTAAAAGTTTTGATCTACTCTAAGATTGAATAACAACTACAAAATGATTTGGCAAACATTATCTAAATCCAAAAGACACCCAAAACAGATCTATAATATAAAACATTTATATAATTCAACCAGACAGACATTGGCTACTCCAGTTGTGACCAACTTTCTTTTTTTTTTTCTTTTATCTTTTTTTCATTAACTAGTTCAACACGATCTACCCATTTCAGTTTAAAACTCAAATATGGGAAAACAGGCCATGGAAATAAAATATGTTATCTTTTCGAAAACAATGTCTGCCCAGTCTTGTTTATGGAGGATGAGTAATATTCATGGTTAAACTATATTATGGAGATATAAAACCATTTTATTTGGTTGTTCTTGTTTTTTTTTGTAACTATCACTTAAAACACGGAATACAATAGGCTATTAACAGTAATCGTATCATGTTTTTACTCTCTTGTGTTGAGCTGCAGCAGTTGCGAGCATTGTTGCGCTTGTGCTACAGACTGCACAGATCGCAAAAGATTGTCACTTGCCATGTACCATGTAAAATGCCCTTAAGCATCTGTAAATTCGGTTCCTTCTTGATTTAACACTGTTGAGAATTTCACTTGCAAACACTAGCCATTACTCCCTCAGGTAAGCCTGTTTCAGATTGTGTTTGCAGGGCGGAGAGACACACATCTGTGTGGCTTTAATGGCAAGCTCACATTGAGCTTGCCATTAAACAGACAGTATTACTATGAATGCAAACTTTAAAACAGTGAAAAAGACACTCTATTAGCATAACATAAATATGTATAAATAAATTAAAATTTCTAACATTCTTTTGAATGTCCATGTACTAAAATAAAATATTTGATGCCATGAGTGTACCTTCATTTACTATTACTACTATTTTGAATGGCCATGGAAAATGAAGCAATGTGATAACAATTTTAACTGTTCGCAAAAAGTAGTCCGTTAATTTACCTGATGAACTTTCACCTTTTACTGACCCTTTATGCTTCGCAGAGCTAATGTGTGCTTCTAAATCACTTGCACCTTTATTAGCAACTGACACATAAGTGCCAGCTTTACATGTCATACATTCTGCTTCCCATGGATCTCGACCTGGACGAAAGCATGGGAATTTTTTGTGCAAATCTTCTGTAAATTTGCACTTTCGTTTGGGCATTGTTTCCACTCAGCTGTCATTAGCTGCTACTCTCAAGCAACTGTTTGATGCCGAACACAACAGCGCTTCGCGTGTTCGCAGACAGATTGACAAGCAGGAATTTGGCCAATAGTTGCTGCAAGCCTCTTATAATCGACCAATTGGTGTGTGAGAAGGCAGGACTTACAAAGAGGGGTTAAAGCAATGCAAACATGCACGCACACACAATGAAGTATTAGACCAGATGCACATCATAATGCAACTAAAGCCGAAACCCGGACATTTTCTCAAATGTAGAAATCCCGGCCGGACACTTTTTTAAGGTCCGAAAAAGAGGACATGTCCGGGAAAAAGAGGACATATGGTCACCCTAAGTAGAGGTAGAAGGAGTCCCTTTGAAGAGTTTCTCCAGATGAAGACCTGGGGGCCTTGTGGTTCTCTACAGCAGCTGTGTTATAAATGACAGGTGTGAAATTACTGTGCTGTGGCCGAGGACATCCCCCACACTTGCTTTAAGACACAGTAGCACCATCCCTCTGTCCTTCTACTTCATTTACATATCTTATAGAAAACATAAAAAAGATTCACTGCCTGCCACGTCGTAAAAGGCTATTTCAGTGGAGTAGCTGAATCGCAGTGGATATTCTTGACTTCCTCCCAAGATGTCAGTGAATATAGAGCTATATGCCTTGCAAAGGAATAGACATAATGTTTATGTAGATATTTTATAGGGTGAGATAGGAGAGACATTTGATTGTGCACAGTGTTTTATTTTTAGGTTTGCTACAGTGGCAGTGCATATTGATATATGTTATGTTATCCATGCATTCAGGCAAACTGTATTCAAGATCTTACCTTATTGAATGATCACAGAAGAGAGGAGTAAATTCTAAATACAGCCATGAAAATGGTTAGCTTTTAATATTGTGAGACTCTGGCTCTTTACATGAATTGTTCTTATTGCATCTCATTCTTGTCCAAGTATTGTGAAAAGCAAGAATACACAAATACAATCCTTTTCTTAATCAGTGTCTTGTTTTTCCAGTAGAAAATATCTTTACTAAGCCATACTAAAATTATTGAGGTTCATGCTTAAAACAAGTCAAAATAATCTGCCAGGGGAACAAGATAAAATACATGAATATTACAGATACATTGTCTGAAAAACAGTCTTAAAGGTATAGTTCAACCAAAAAATGAAAATTCTGTCATCATTTACTCACCCTCACTGCAAATCTTGCCTTGAAAATCCTGCTTTACAGACATGATTATCATTCACTTTCATTGTATGTAAAAGAGCAGCTTGGGCAAGGAAAGTCATACTTGTTTGGAATGATATTAGGGTGAATACATAATGACAGACTTTTCATTTTTCGGAGAACAGTGCCTTTAATATCTATATAAATATTTGTTTTAAGAATGCTCAAAGATCAAAGATAATTATCAAGAAATAATTTATTTATTTATTTATTTATTTTTATTTTTTTTTTTGCATCGTATACTATCCAAGGGGTTTTCATCCTTTTGTGGTTGACTTCTATTCTTGCAATTAACAGGTCTCACAATACTATGAACGGCTGTAAATCTTGGCTCATACTTTTTCTTCCCTGAGGAATAATTTGCTATTGCCTGTTGTCCTCCCCCATTCCTCCCTCGTACAGTATCTCGTTGGCCTGGAGACTTTCATAAATGAAAAATGAGAAAACATGTAATACCTGCACATCAGCAGTGGGGTTTTTATATGTCTTCGTGTTAGAGATGTTGGAGTTTTCCATTTTTTTCATTTTGCTTTTTGGCCAAATGGAACTCTCTGCCAGAGGTTACAACATGGGGTTCTGCAATGACAAACAGGAGGGGGCTGGCAGACACCTGGGTCACACTCATGAGAGAACTTCAATTCAGCCAAGCTGAAAACATGTTCCCACCCTCAAGACATGCTTGCTTAGATGGAAATTCATGTTTGAGCACTTCTACGTGATCTCATTGGTCTTTTCGCCTCTCCTTGGGAAAAGGATATTCATGTTCCACTCAAAATGTTCTTCTTATTTATTTATCATGTGTGTCATGGCTTGTAACACCTATGTTCCATGTGATCGCCAGTGCTCTTCACACTAAGACTTTGGTCTATGCCTCATCTGTATGACACATTTTTTTTAGCTGCTTCAAAGAAAAAAGTAGTCCATTTTGGGCAGTTTCCCCAGAATTCATCTGATCTTCCTCCTCAGAGTGAATGAGAGGCGTTGAAGGTTAATGAGCAGCATTGGGGCAAAGAGTTTTCCAGCGGCTGCAGCCAACAGTTTCCAGCATTTGGTGCTCTCTTCTCGGGCTTGGCGACATGGAGAGAGAGCTCCAGGCATGGGAATCTCACTGTCCTACATAATGCTTGATGAGAGTTTTTTTTCGAGTAAACCGGTAGTGAATTTTTCATATCGTAGACAAATCTGAACAGCCTCTCTCTTCCTAAAGGAACAAACGTTGGTCAAGTGACGAAAGAGGCTTAAGGATAAGCTCTATGTATTGAGGGTCCTGAAGCTCCAGAGGTTGTTGCATAATTGAAAAAGGGTTTGCTCTCAATGTCTAGCTGTGAAACCGTTCTGTATTGACACATGTCCAGATAGGGGAAAGATTAGGCAGTCGTATGGGGAGATCCAATCTGTGAAAGGCACTGATATTTTTTTAATATCTCTGTGTATTTTGGATATCTCTATTACCTAATGCAATTACTGGGACTTTTAAAAAATAATTTAAATATACTTTTGTTTCATATGTTATCAAATAAAAAAGCGTACATTGTACCAAAAACAAGTGAAAGGATTATATCCTACCTTATATTTGTACTACCTGGTAATACCAATCAATACATTTGATTCAGTAATTGGTTGTTTTTCTACATATACCTACTTAATAAATAAAATGATAAAAATAAATTATTATTCGTTTGCAGTTTATTAATTGGTGTTCCCTATTTGTCACTCACTCGACGTTGTGTCGATGTAGTGACACTAGGGGTCACTCTTGGGAGCCCGAGACACCTCTGGTCTTTGATAAAAGGCCAATGAAAATTGGCGAGTGGTATTTGCATGCCACTCCCCCGGACATACGGGTATAAAAGGAGCTGGTATGCAACCACTTTCAGATTTTCTTTTCAGAGCCAAACGGTCATGCTCATTGAGCTGAATTCTACTGTTCATTCACCTCTGCTGGATCTGACGGCGCATTTCAGTGGCTCCTCCCTCCTCTGCACTGGTGCACTGCAGAGAACGCCCCTGGGCACTTCAGAAAACAAGAGATTATATTTTCTGAAAGAGCTTTTTTCCTCTAAAAGAGTATATATTTCTCTAAAAGAGCGGCACACGGAACGTCTTGTAAAGATGCGTCTTTTTAAAGATGCCTTTCCGATTGTGTGTTATTCCTGGTTGCGGTCGTTATCTCTCAACTTCGGATGGTCATGATCGCTGTCTTTCGTGTCTGGGCACGACCCCCACGGAGGCAGCATTTGTGGATGGTTCATGTTCTTATTGCGAGAACATGACCATGGCAATGTTGTGGTCGCGGCTTGCTTTCGTAAGAAAGCAAGCCACCCCAGTGGCTCCCCTCCTCGGTCCTTCTACCTACGGGTATGAGGGCAGTGTGGCTAGCACTGGGGCGATTTGGGGACCCCAATGGGATCGCCTCCGCCGGGTCTCCCCCCGTGGACCTCCTATTCCCCAGCACGCTCGTCTGCCCCAATCGGGCTTCTGGATGAGTTCGCCAGCTCATCTCACGGTGAGTCTGGCTTCTTGTTCGGAGCCCGCAAAGATGATGAGCTCTCGAGCGCAGCATCGGAGAGCGGGCTTGTCCAGTCGGACGCAGAAGCCTCAGCTGGGCTTCCCCCCTCGGGGACGATTGCCCAGTCACAGGCCGATGCCGAAATGACGGACATGCTTTCCCGCTCAAAGCAGCCACACCCCGCTCCAGTGCCATTCTTCCCGGAAGTGCACAAGGAGCTGACGAAATCGTGGGAGGATCCTTTTACTGCCCGGCCCCGGCCCCGATTCCGCAGTTCCCCCGCTCTCACTACCCTCGATGGCGGGGCGGCCAGGGGCTATACGGCGATTCCCCCGGTGGATAAGGCGCTCGCGGTGCACCTATGCCTGCAGAGTGCCACCACCTGGCACGGACGTCCTAAGCTCCCGTTCAAGCCCTGTAGGCTAAAGCGGTGGAGCCCACCGTAGGAAGCAGACACCACCCATCTCACAGTCGGCGCCTAAGAACCCACGGAGGTCGTCAAAGCGCCCCTGAGACAGGCGACCCAGGGACGAAGGAACCCCCTCACCTGGAGCTGGTAAGAAGACCACTCCATCCCCCGGTGGAGGGCCGGGCGGAAAATCTTTTGTTGCCTTTTTGTTTGATTTCGCCGCATGCCCAAGTGGCTGCGGTATCCAACAGTTCAGTAAAAGAGCGGTTTCCTTCCTCCCTGGGTCACATACCCAGTGTGCATGGTCGTCATCACGACTACCGTCCACGGGTTTTTTCTTGCAGGATTGGCGCTCCAGCGGTGGTCTTTCCGCCCCTGAGTGCCCAGCTGTGGCACACAGCCACCCCCGATGTGGTAGTCTCCACGGGTTACGAGGACAGGCCTCTTCCTCCCCCATCCCAGGCTGTTCCGGGGGTGGTCACAAGGAGCCAGGTAAGTACTTCGATGTCCCTAGACTCAGTATGGCCACGACATGGTGTGGCACCTCGAGCTCCGCCCCGCCCCACCGCGAGGCCCCACCTGCCGGTACATCCAACGACGTTGTCCCCTTGGCCCCCCTTCCGTGGAACTTGGACGCGTGGCTTACACTTTCCAATCCGTCACGATGGCTGATCCAGACCGTCCGACTCGGCTACGCGAATCAGTTTGCCAGGCGCCTGCCCAGGTTCAGCGGTATTCACTTCACCTTGGTCAAGAGTGAAAACGCTGCTACCTTGCGCGTGGAGATCGCTACCTTCCTATGGAAGGGCGCAATAGAACCTGTCCCTCCAGCCGAGATGAAGACTCGAGTCCCGAGATGGGCATTGTGCCACGGGACACATCGCATGGTCATTACACCGGTCTCTCACCGTCTTTTCAGCCCTTGGACCGACCTCTCATTTCTATGGGCAGGTGTTCCCCTAGAACTGGTCTCCAGGCACATCGTGGTCACAACAGACGACTCCACAATGGGCAGGGGCACTGTTTGCAATGGGCCTCTGGACGGGCCCGCGACTGCATTGGCACATCAACTGCTTCGAATTGTTGGCAATTCTGCTCACCCTGCGGAGGTTTCGGCCGTTGATCCAGGGCAAGCATGTGTTAGTTCAGACAGACAGCATATGTCAAGCGCCAAGGCGTTTCTCGTTGTATGTCACAACTCGCCCGCTGTCTCAAGTTGCTGCGAGCCACTCACATCCCGGGCAACCTCAACACTACAGTGGACGTGCTGTCACAGCAGGTTACCCTCAGGGGAGAATGGAGACTCCACCCTCAGGTGGTCCAGCTGATTTGGAGTCGATTTGGACGGGCACAGGTGGACCTGTTCGCCTCCCAAGAATCCTCCCACTGCCCGCTCTGGTACGCCCTCACTGAGGCTCCCCTCAGCATAGATGCGCTGGCACATAGCTGGCCCCCTGGCCTACGCAAATATGCATTTCCCCCAGTGAGCCTACTTGCACAGACCCTGTGCAAGGTCATGGAGGACGAGGAGCAGGTCGTCCTGGTAGCACCCTACTGGCCCACCCAGATGTGGTTCTCAGACCTCACGCTCCTCGCGACAGCCCCCCCCATGGCAAATTCCCCTGAGGAAGGACCTTCTTTCTCAGGGACGGGGCACCCTCTGGCACACATGACCAGACCTCTGGAATCTCCATGTCTGGCCCCTGGACGGGATGCGGAAGACCTAAGCGGTCTACCACCCGTGGTGGTAGACACGATCACTCAGGCTAGGGCCCCCTCTACGAGGCGCCTGTATGCCTTTAAGTGGCGTCTGTTCGCTAAGTGGTGTTCTTCCTGATGGGAAGACCCCCAGAGATGCGCAGTCGCATCAGTGCTTTCCTTCCTGCAGGAGAGGTTGGAAGGGAGGCTGTCCCCTTCCACCTTGAAGGTGTACATTGCCACCATAGCAGCACACCATGACGCAGTCGACGGTAAGTCCTTAGGGAAGCACGACCTGATCATTAGTTTCCTAAGAGGCATCAGGAGGCTGAATCCCTCCAGACCGCACCTCGTTCCCTCATGGGACCTCTCTGTAGTTCTTCAGGGTCTACAGAGAGCCCCCTTTGAGCCTTTGCAGTCAGCCGAGCTTAAGGCATTCTCCTTGAAGACTGCCCTCCTGACTGCGCTCACTTCCATCAAGATTGTAGGAGACCTGCAAACGTTCTCTGTCAGCGAAACGTGCCTGGCGTTCAGTCCGGGTTACTCTCACATGATCCTGAGACCCCGACTGGGCTAAGTGCCCAAGGTTCCCACGACCCCTTTTAGGGAGCAGGTGGTGAACCTGCAAGCACTGCCCTAGGAGGAGGCAGACCCAGCCCTGTCATTGCTGTGTCCGGTGTGCGCTTTACACATCTATTTGGATCGCACGCAGAGCTTTAGAATCTCTGAGCAGCTCTTTGTCTGCTTTGGTGCACAGCGGAAAGGAAGCGCTGTCTCCAAGCAGAGGATCGCCCACTGGCTCATTGACGCCATAACTATGCATATCACGCCCAGGACATGCCACCCCCGGTAGGGCTACGAGCCCATTCTACCAGGGGTGTAGCGGCTTCCTGGGCCCTGGCCAGGGGTGCCTCTCTAACAGACATTTGCAGAGCAGCAGGCTGGGCAACACCCAACATCTTTGCAAGGTTCTACAACCTCCGGGTGGAACCAGTTTCGTCCCAGGTAGTGGCACGCAATACAAGCGGATAAGCCCGGGATAGCCGGCTGGGTGTATCACTTACACATAGCGCCTTCCACCTCCTTTTGAGCTGAAGACATGCGCCATTAATTCCCAGTAGTGTTCACAAGTTTTGTTCCCTGGATGACTTCCTCCGAGCCCTGTGGCAGTCAAGTTTTCGGAGAGACTCGCTGCCGGCCCAGTACACGTGCTAACTAAGAATCCTGTTCTGGGGTAGGTGCTCCGTTTGTGGCGGTTCCCTGTAAGGCTAACCCCATGCGATGTATATCTTCCGTTAATTCGATTCCCTGTTGGCAAACTGCATCTTCCTTGGGCAGAGCCCCTCTGCCCCAGTCTCCATGTTTGTAGTAACTCCTCCCCTGTTGGGTAGGATCTACCTTGAAGAATCTCCATATGGTTGGAAAGACCATGTGATGTATTCTTCCACTTAAATATCCCCCCCTCTCTTTGGGTGAGGTGTGGTCTCCGCAGTGTCTTCCCCTTGGGAGGGACACCCCCCGACTAAACCTGGCGGCCCAGTCGGATAATTCCCCTTCTTTTTTAGGGAGTGGAAAAAAGAGAAGGGGAAAAGAGGCCACGACTGGGTTAACCCTGTCTCTATCTCTTGGGTAGTCGACTTGTCCCCAAAGGGCCATTCGACACTCATAACTATGTTGGGGGTGGTTACATGTCGACCTGGTATGCTGGCTATGAGGCACACAGTAGTCTGCCCACCACACATCGCCAGTTCACGTAACACAGTTCAGCCAATTGTGGCGTTTCGTATAGGGACCCCTAGTGTCACTACATCGACACAACGTCGAGTGAGTGACAGACAGGGAACGTCATGGTTACTTGTGTAACCTCCGTTCCCTGATGGAGGGAATGAGACGTTGTGTCCCTCCTGCCACAACACTGCACTACCCGCTGAAATGGCCGGACCATATATCGGCTCCTCAGCATAAAACCTGAATGAGTGGTTGCATACCACCTCCTTTTATACCCGTATGTCCGGGGGTGTGGCATGCAAATACCACTTGCCAATTTTCATTGGCCTTTTATCAAAGACCAGAGGTGTCTTGGGCTCACAAGAGTGACCCCTAGTGTCACTACATCGACACAACGTCTCGTTCCCTCCATCAGGGAACGGAGGTTACACAAGTAACCATGACGTTTTTTCCAGTACTATCTATTTTCTGCTACAGTATCACTGTCCATTTCCTGTATGCCTAAAGCATAGTACTTTACAAATAAAATATTAATATATTATTATTATCAGTATTAAACACATTGTAGACCTATTGCTGTGCAGGAACTTATGCAAATAAATGTGTGAACAAACAGTAGGCCCATTATTAATGTTGCATATAAGCACTTAAATCAGTTTGCTGCATTTGTGAGTGTGACAGAAAGCACAAACATAATGTTAGGTTACCTATTAACAGGGGTTAAGCTGGTGTGTAAAAGGTCCGGAACATCGGTAAAATTCTTTCCCTAAAGACCTAATGTATTATTACAAACATGTAAAACTGTATTGAATATGGTGGGGTTTTTTTTCATGAAAGGGGGTCTATAATTTATTATCACATATAGGCCTACTGCCTACTTTTCACTTATAATCATCTCCATAAATTCTGTGATAGTGCTCACGGAGATGGTGGTGTTTCAGGTTTAAATTATTTCCTGCCTGAGCCGAAACTTTTTTTTGCGACAAATCTTACAAACTGGGTAACTGAGAAACACTGATGGTGCCTTCTGGGTCTTTAACACACCCAAAGTAATCCCACACCATGGATTCCAACCACTTTCGGAATGAAAACCATTTGTTTTAAATCCGAGGTATATGTCTTTAAAACAGACTTGGGATTTTGTGCATTCTTGTGGTGCAGTCTGTTTATCAGTGTTGTCAGCAGGTCAGAACATAATTTTTCTGTGACTCCAAGGTGACTAGTTGCCAGAGCTAAAACTCGGACTCGAGTCGCACTTAAGTCGCAAAAAAAAAAAGACTTGCGACTCGACTCGAACTTGTAAACAATTGACTTGAGACTTGACTTGGACTCGAAATCATAGACTTGTGAAAACACAAGTCATTTTGTGACTGTTTTTCCCAACGGTGCGACTACAGAGTTGGCCAACTCTCCGTCTCTCCGTTTATGCGCTGCCATTTTCTGTTAAGCGATATCAAATGTCATATGCATCAGTAGTAGAATAAAACAGTGCTATTCCCTGCCCGGATCAATGGACAAAGCAGCTTGAGCACAGAGCAGCTGCACTTAGCGTCTCGTGGACCAGTCTCGAGCTCTCAACCTCACAGCTCACATTACAGCACTGCGAGGACCATTAAGAAGCACGGCGTGAGTCACGGAAACATTTGAATTCAGCACAGAATTCTCTGGTGCTAACCTCTCGGTGAGCAAACATTAAACGGCCTGACAAAGCAGCATTGATGCTGAGAAAACACCATGACATGCACAGACATATATTAGCAGACTTTTCACACATCACCACCTTAATTTTGAATTTACTATAGTAACACTAACTGTAGTATTTTAGGCAGAAATATACTCATAATAAATATTATATTACTACTATAGCTCTATTAAATTTATAATAGGCTACATTAGGGAAGTGAGGGAATATTATACATTTTTGTTACTATGGCAGTTTATAATTTTGTATTTATAGTTTTAAATGTGTTATACAAAAATGCCAAAGTTTGTTTTATAGAAATCATGTTACATTTTACCATGGTAGTGACGATCCATGCTTGATTTTACCTTAGGTTACCATGGTCTTGTTACAAATAAATACCACCGTTTAAACTATAAAAACTTTTAATATTTCAGAATTGAATTAGCCTTATTCAGGGTTTATTAAACTAACAAGCTGCAGATAAAGAACTATTGGCAAAAAACCAAAGACTTGAGACTTGACCTTTGTTCCGAAACAGGGACTAAATTGTTACAATGTTGCATTTTCTTCTTGGTTCGGTTCACTTTCACTATGTCAATAAAAGTCACATGTGAGCAAGCTGTCCCCTTATTGGTCACTATGTTTGTTCGCTGTTCCAGGATTAAGCTCATCCATTGATATAACGTTTAAATTATATGACTGTAAAAAAATGTGTCAACCATTACAAATTTTAGAGAATTTTCGAGCGCCGCCAGTTAGAGGTTGTGCTCCAAATACAAATTGTCCGTCACTTGGATGGATATGAGTTGTAAAGTTTCTGTCATGGTTATTTTTATCCGTCATTAGTTGCTTTTGCATTATTTCTCCATTGAAACGTACCTGTTCTCACAGATCTCTCTCCCTCTCTTGCATGTACACACGCACACACACACAAACAGCAGAGTAAAGCCACGTAAAAAAAAAAAAAATTATTCGTCAAAAATTTGCTAACGCTGTCCTACCTGTGTTCTGCTGCTATCCAAAAGAGAGAAACGATCGTACTAAAATTACCTCAGGAATTATAAAACAGCTCCTATTTTAAATGTGCAATTATATCTAATATAGTTGCCAAAAGGCTATATCCACATTTTGATGATGAATTACAGGAAGTGCTGATCTACAGATGTCTTCTCCAAAGATCCCTCAGTTATGTTCATGGTTTTTATAGGGATATTGTTTGGTTCGTTGGTCCATTGGGTCGGCTTGCATTCTCACCACAAGCGAACCGCTCTAGAGTTCATTTGCAATCGGTCCGAGACCACCTCGTTCAGGCGGTCTCGGACCAATTGTTTGGTGTGGATCCGTGTGCAATTGCCACGTTCATATATGCCTAAAATAACCGAAACAAGGGAGAAAACACGCCAGGTTACAAAACAAATGCTCTAAACGAGCCAGGTGTGAAAATGCCCTTAGACTTGGCCTTGAAAGACTTGAGACTTGACTTGGACTCCACCTCAAAGACTTGAGACTTGACTTGGACTTGGACCTCAGGGACTTGTGAACATGTCTGCTCGTAACATGGCATTTACAGCTCAAGTGATTGTTTTCAAAAAGGAAAATAAAAAAAAATAAAAAACATGCCTTTGGAACTGAGTGTGTCTGCTGCACTTTAAATGAGTTTAAGATTGAAGTGAGTATGATCTCTCCTCATTTGAATCTATCATTGCCACATTAAGTACTTGTCCTTTGACACTAATCCCTAAAAGATGTATTTGCGTGTCTGAGCTTAATTTAAAATCATTTTATTTATATGATGAACTTGTTGCTTAACAGATTATTTTTATTGCTTATACTTGCATTGTTAGGCTTTTGTTTCTTGATGTTCCATATCAGCAATCATCCATTTATCATCCATTTATTACTTCTCATCTAGGCAGTCAACACTTTTTGTAGAGATATTTTTTTTTTTTTACCTGACAACACATTATCCACTACATCAAGTACCAGTAGATACCTCATGTCCCTTCATACCATTACATACACATGAAACATACTCATTCCTGCTGTCAAAATTAATGTCAAATATTTAATGAATGGAAGTCATGTAAGTCCTTCTATATTTTACTACCATCAGAGCATTTCAAGCTTACAGTGAGTACTTAGTGTTTTTACGAGCCACATCAACAGAGAGCAGCAGGGGCAGGGTCTCGAGACCTGATTTTCAAAGTTTCAATTCCTTTAAAACGCTGTGTTTATAATGCTGAAAACCCATGAGACATTTCAAAAGCATCTGTCTGATGCATATGTACATAGACCGACAATATAGTTAAATATAGCGCAGAAGGAATGTAAAACCTGAGAACAGGACAGATTGAGTAACTCTGTTGCAAAATTGATTGCTGTCTACTGTAGGCTTATGTTTAATAATGTGAGCTTGCGCTGTGTTTATTAACGACATAGCACCATTGAATATCTCAACAAACAGCAAATCAGACATGTGCTCTGGACGCTTTTCTTTTGACTGTTCTTCAAAATAGTATCAAATTTGTTTCTTCAAGCATGGTCTTTGTGTCTAAGCAACAGCATCTCTTGTCAAATGTCACTCTTTCCCTGTTCAGATGTGGTATTATCTCAGAAAGTCCGATCACATGTGGACAGCACTAAATACAGGTGGTAACGGGGTCTGAAACATACAGGTCAGCAGGAAGATGAGCTTAAAGTTGGCATGAAATCAAAATGGACCCTAATTATTGTATTAATGCATTTTACTGGTCTTATTATTAACGATTCATCCAAGCGTATTTGCTATTTTATAAAAAAAAAAAAAAAGTGACTTTAATCAAAATGTCATAACTTGCTCTTCCAGTGAAATGACTGACTCTTCTATGCTGACGTATTCAAGGTAAGTCAATTTTAACCCCACCCCTTTAAGAGTCATGTACACAAACCTGCCGTCAATGCAACTAATGGAGAGATGAAAAGATGTATTTTTGGCTGTTTTCCTCCAAAACTGTTTTCCTCCCGTTCCTTAACCCAGCCTTCCTTGATTATGGGCCAGCTGGCTTGAATTTACATTTCGAAGTATGAGGAATAGTGGCAAATTTACGGATGTGTTCGATATATTTCACAACTGAATTGCTGAGGTGATCACTACTTAATACAACACGACTCAAATGCATCTGGAGTTTATTCATATTTTTAAATTCAGATATCTTGGGATGTACAGCACGAGTAAGTGTTTTTTCCCTTTATATTTAGTGTATTGTGTTTCAAAATGTTGAAATATCATTTACTCTGTGTTTCTCAATGGCTACAGCCTCGTTGTGAAAAAGACCTCGATGTGCTTGTGTGTATGTGTTGTTAGTTCTTCATCAGTGTGTTGAGATCACTGCCCAATTTAACCATTAACTGGCTATGGCTCGAGCAGCATGGTGTTAGGGTTTGTCAACTTCAGACATTCAGATCTGCCTCCATTCTGGTATGGAACACCCACTTTTCACAATCCAATCAAAAACCGATGGATAAAATCAAGTCCCCACCCTAAAAAATATTTCTTGTTCAATAAGCCGTTTCGCTTGGAAATGCGTCACACTACGGAAGTAAAGTCGATCGCAACTTCATGCCGACTTTAAATACCTGCCACTGTTCAAAAAGTACCCACGTTTTGGTTCATTTCATACACTGGTTGAGAGTAAAGAAGCGCATATCACCGGCTTTGTCTTGACATATGTACTGGTAGATGAAGATTTGTCTTGTTATGCAGTAATTCAGTTTTGCAGTATTTGGATATTGTATGAGTGAATGGCACCTGAACAGTAAGAGTGGTTGGGTTTTTAATTTCACAACGGAGCAATGCACGTATGCAGAAAAGAGTGAAAAGTTTTATTTTATTTTAATTTTATTAATTTTTGGGGGGGAAATGCAGAGGTGCCAGAATGCCATTCCAGAGAGCTACACCCCAATTTATCCCCCGGTTATGATAGGTGGTAGATGGAAGGTTGAGTGTTGGTAGGGGGGATTAATGGTAGGGGGCTACTGAGTCTAGAAGGAACCTTTGCCACAAAATCTATGCCTATAAGAATGTGTTTTTTGTTAGAATATTAGAAAGGACAACCTTGTAAATTTTCAAAAGTACAATGGCCATTCTTGAATTCCTAGTGAATAAGAACTAGCAACAAAATCTTTTTGGGTTGCTAATAGGGCTGGAATATATAGCCAACAATTTTTAAATAATTATATCTCAATATTTTTCAGCCTTGGATATTCAATATCTTGAATGTTTTATATTTTCTCCTGCAAGGGTGATTCTTTACCCCTGAATAACCATCATTTATCGCCATTAGATTCAAAATTTTTAAAACAAGAAGTAAAATATAGTAAAAAATCTAAATAATAAACAACAAATAGTTTTTCAATAAATGAACAAAATAAAAAAATTATATTTAAGCATTTTCATTTATATGCACCAAACAATATATGGTAATAAACAGCAATATTTACCCGTATACATATGGTATATTTTCACTATAACATTTTAATAATGTAACACATGGCAACTTCCATTAACATTTATTTAGTGACGCATCATTGAATCAGAGTTCATCGAGTCAAAATTTTACTTCTCAACTTAGGAGGACTTAATAGCCAAATAAAAGCACATTAAAATCAATACAATTGTAAAAGTTCCAGCAAGAAGGAAGCGGGAAGCAGGGTGGCAGTCCAGGTAAGTCAGCTTTTTATTCAAATGTTTTCAGCTTCACAATCAGAGTATTGGCTTTTCAGCTTCACAATCAGAGTGTTGGCTATTCAGCTTCACAATCAGAGTATTGGCTTTTCAGCTTCACAATCAAAGTATTGGCTTTTCAGCTTCACAATCACAAACAGCTTCATGCATCTCTCTCCTGGTCTGTCGCTCTGGTGGCCTTTTATAGCCCGTCTCCGTCGTCACTGAAACGAGACACAGGTGTTTAGTATTAACAATCACCAGGTGATGGCCCTTACCGCTTCCTCTCTCCACAATGACAGACACACGACCACGTCCCGTTCCACAGCAATATTTAAGTTGTTGCCTAATTTTATTTTGACAGCGAAATTATTGTGAATTCAATATATCACACAGCCCTTGTTGCTTCTAAAAACAATAACAGTACTGGATGCTTGATGGCCCTTACCACTTCCTCTTTCCCCAATGACAGACACTCGACCACGTCCCACTCCACATACCCCCACTCATGCCCGGGCAACGTCCGGCCTGCTAAACCCCCCCCCCCCCCCATTTCTGGAGAGGAAATTAGCCACAACCATCTGTGGCCCCAGCCTGTGGACCACCTTAAATTTGAAGGGCTGAAGTGCCAGGTACCAACGAGTGATCCGAGCATTGGTATCCTTCATGTGGTAGAGCCAATGAAGCGGGGCGTGATCCAAGTGGAGGATGAAGGCCCGCCCCAGCAGGTAGTAGTGGAGTGTTAGGACCACCCACTTGATGGCAAGTCACTCTTTTTCAATCATGCTGTACTCCCTCAAAGAGAGCTTACGACTAATGTACAGCACGGGGCACTCCACCCCCTCCACCTCCTGCGAGAGCACAGCCCCCAACTCCCTCTCTGATGCATCTGTCTGTAAAATGAAGGGGAGAGAGAAGCTAGGAGCATGTAGGGGCGGGCCGCCACAGAGTGCAGATTTCACCCTCGTAAAAGCCTGTTGGCACGCCTCCGTCTACTGGACCAGATCTGGTGCCCTCTTTTTAGTGAGATCAGTCAAGGGGCTGGTGACATCAGAGAAATTAGGCACAAACCTTCTGTAATAGCAAGCCAGCCCCATGAACTGTCTCACCTCCTTTTTGGACTTGGGACGTGGGCAGGCCGCTATCGCTGTGGTCTTATCAATTTGGGGTCATACCTGCCCCTGACACAATTGGAAGCCCAGATACCATACTTCCACCTGTCCAACTGCGCAATTTTTCGGGTTTGCCGTGAGTCCTGCCCGCCTCAGTGACCTCAGTATGGCTCTTAGATGCTGCATATGCCTCTGCCAATCATTACTGTATATGATAATGTCATCCAAGTAGGCAGCGGCATATGTGGCATGTGGCCGGAGGACCTTATCCATTAGGTGCTGGAACGTGGCGGGAGCCCCGAACAAACTGAACGGAAGAGTGATGAATTGGTGTAATTCGAACGGTGTAGAAAAGCCGTTTTCTCTCGGGATAATGGAGTTAAGGGGATCTGCCAATATCCCTTTGTTAAATCTAGTGTTGAGTAAAATTGAGCCACACCCAACCGATCGAGCAGTTCGTCAATTCGGGCATTGGGTACGTGTCAAATTTAGACACCGCATTGACCTTCCGGTACAGAAGCGGACTTCAGTTGTCACTCTTAGGTACAAGAACAACCGGGCTGGCCCAATCACTGTGCAATTCTTCTATTACCCCCATTTCAAGCATTGCCTCTAATTCGTCCCGAATCACTTTTTCCTTATGTTCGGGTACGCGGTATAGCCGACTATGCACAACAACTCCCAGTGGGGTCTCAATATGGTGTTGTATGAGGTTAGTACGACCGGGAAGAGGAGAGAACACATCCGCAAACTCCTTTTGCAACTTGGCCACCTCTGTGAGCTGGGACGGTGAGAGATTGTCTCCACAAGGGACCGGGGTGAATGGATCGACTTTGAACTTCACCTCCAGCCCAAGCTCCGCCCTCTCTGGAACTACCGTCACCATAGACACGGGGACCGCCTCTCTCCATAATTTAAAGAAGTTGAGGTGGTAAATTTGACGTGTTCTGCCTCTATCCGTTCGTCTAACCTCATAATTGAGATCCCAGACTCGCCGTGTAACCTCAAAGGGTCCTTGCCGCTTGGTGAGTGATTTTGAGCTCGATGTGGGGAGTAATATAAGTACTTTGTCTACCGGTGCAAATTCCCATAGCTGGGCACCCCTATTATAGAGCCGGCTTTGTGTCTCTTGAGCTTGGAGCAAATTCTGCTGTGACAACTGACCCAGAGTGTGTAGCTTTGCTCGAAGAGCAAGGACATATTAAATTTTATTCTTGCTTTGGAAAGTTCCTTCCTCCCATGCCTCCTGTATGACGTCAAGCACCCCGCGGGGTCGACGTCCATACAGGAGCTCGAAGTGGGGAAACCCCGTGGAGGCTTGCGGGACCTTCCTGACTGCAAATAATAGGGGTTTTCAGCCATTTGTCCCAGTTTCTAGCGTCCTCGTGTACGAACTTACGAATCATGTTTTTCAGGGTTCGATTAAATCGTTCCACCAGCCCGTCAGTTTGCGGGTGATAAACGCTGGTGCGAATCAACTTAATCCCCAGCAATTCATAAAGTTTGCGTAGTGTATGTGACATAAATGTTGTGCCTTGGTCGGTGAGGATTTCTTTCGGAATCCCCACCCAGGAGATCATTTTGAAGAGTGCCTCCGTAACACTGCGTGCTGAGATGTTGCGTAAAGGCACTGCTTCTGGATATCATGTTGCATAATCAACCAGGACTAATACAAAGTGATATCCGCGTGCTGACTTTTCTAATGGCCTGACGAGGTCCATACCAATTCTTTCGAAGGAGGCTTTGATTAATGGTAACGGGCGTAATGGCGCTCTTGGGGTGGCCGGTGGATTCACCAAATGACATTCATGGCATGCCGCACACCATCTGCGTACATCCCCGCGAATGCCCTGCCAATAAAAGTGGGCCATTAGACGGTGCAGTGTTCTTTCTTGTCCTAAGTGACCTGCCATAGGATTGTGGTGAGACGCCTGGAAAAGTGATTCCCGACAGCTCCTTGGGACTAATAACTGGGTTGTGTTTTCATGGGTTTGAGTGTCCTGCGTCACTCGACACAACTGGTCCCTAATAATTGAAAAGTACGGATATGTGAGGGCGACATCAGGCTGGAGCTGCTGGCCATCGATTACTCTCACTTGGTCAAAGGCGTGCCTAATGGTTTCATCACACGACTGCTCTAGAGGGAAATCCCCCTCCAGGAAATCCCTAAGGACAGGAATGCCAGATGATTCCCCTCCTGCGTCACTCTGACGCTGAGCAGACGTGGACGGCCCCGGCTCCTCCTCCCCAGCCATCGCATTGCACGACACACACCGAGATTTTGGTTTTCAGGACCAATCCACACATAATGCTTTTAATAATCTCTTAAACCCTGGCCAATTGGTTCCAAGAATCAGTGGATGGGTGAGGCAGGAATTAACCGTGGCCTCCACTCTCTGCTTTACTCCCCGAAATGGAATAATGGTATTCACTACTGGATATTTGTGAACATCCCCCTGCACGCACCTCACCATCACCTTGTGGTTTGTACCCAAAGCCCCGTCACAAACCAAGCCGTGGTGGATCGAGATTTGATTACAGCCCGAAATATTGGCTTTTCAGCTTCACAATCACAAACAGCTTCATGCATCTCTCTCCTGGTCTGTCGCTCTGGTGGCCTTTTATAGCCCGTTTCCATTGTCACTGAAATGAGACACAGGTGTTTTGTATTAACAATCACCAGGTGATGGCCCTTACCGCTTCCTCTCTCCACAATGACAGACACACGACCACATCCCGTTCCACAGCAATATTTATGTTGTTGCCTAATTTTATTTTGACAGTGAAATTATTGTGAATTCAATATATCACACAGCCCTTGTTGCTTCTAAAAACAATAACAGTACTGGATGCTTGTTGATTTGGCAGTGACCCTCTTTAAAGCCTAGACCACTTTAGGTACATTTTCAGTGACACCCTAATGTGTTGGCCATATTTTTTTATTGTAGCTGTACCCAAGGATAGGTGATAAACTCTCTGTCTCAAGGACACCGACATTTGAGACAATAAGTAATAGTGAATAGTTGGAGTACTCTTTGTTGATCGGTCCTGCTTTGCTTTACCATGTTATTATGCTGCCTATTTCACTCTCGAGAAGAAGTCATGGAGTTTGATCTATGACAGTAACTCATATGCAGCTGGTCTGGCTGATACGAGGAGCTCTTCACCATAAGTAATGTCAACATCAAGGAAATTTACCACCCTGCCACTCAGCCCTGGAGTAGGTCTCTGATATACGGACAATACCCTGGTGCTTGCCCGTCCAAATGCGAGAGTTAATAATTCGTCCAAGATCACAGGAACATGCTCGTGAATCATAGTGAAACAGTGGGGTTGGAGGAGGAGGGTAGTTTGATTTGGGTAAGAAACAGTGGTCTTGGGCTCAGAGGTCCATATGCTATTTTGCATTGCTATCAGGAGCACATCCAGTATGTGGCTAAATGTCAATTATATGGACATAAAAATTGAGCTCAGCTAGAGAGTTTTGGGTTCTTCACTTTTTGCAAAGATCCTCCATGATCAGGTATTCTCTTTGACCCTGCTTTATATATACACTGGCCCCAAAATGGATTTGGACACTTTTGGAATGTTATTGCAGTAGATAACAAAATATCAAAACAAATGGCATTTATTTTAAAACAAAGACACCATAGGCACACTTTTCAAGCAAAACATTTCACCAAAGTAAGTTTGTTAGGTTTAAAATGCTTAAACAATAAATATACTCTTAAAATAAAGACAACGCATACATTATCGTATTACTTTCTGGTTGTCAAGTATTAGTGGAATGTGTCAATAATTCACTTGAACTACACCTCTGGTTACTCTGCAAGGATACATGCGAATATGAGGGGAACTGATATCATACACCATTAAAAATAATATTGGGATCGATTGGTTAGGAGTCATTGCAAAAACGGCTCAGAAAAGAAAAGTTAGTTTCGAGAAAAGCTCTAGCATCATTTGTTTGCAGAAATCACTTGGTTTGATATTTGATTTTCTAGTGCAATTGCAATTGTTTTGTTGCTTGAAAGCACTCTGCCAACCTACAATAACATATTACAAAGTTTATTGTTGTTGGAAATATTTCACTTTTTGTTATATCTCTCTTCAGCTTGACACAGAGAGAAATATTGAATCTCTGGTATTTTGAAGTCAAACACATACATTTTTAGCTTGTACAATCTGCCGATATATTCCCCACTCCTCTGTGTAGTAGTGTTTGTTTAAAACTGCATTGCTGTAGGCTTCAAGATCTTCTGTAGCCAGAGGGACCTTTTAATAGAATGTTCAATGGAATTCATTTCTGTGCTGTATTACCATTTTACAGCACATGGTCCATTTGAACTTTTGATTAAGACCTCATCTTGTGCATAGAAAGAGACATATAGTGGGTGGATTTAGCTCATACAAGCACGCTGTGCAAGATGTTAATAATTGAGAAGGCATCTGTTCCAATTAAAATGCCCCTTCATATCAAATACCCCTTTAAATTCCAAAACTGGGTCACGGTCTCTATAGCATGATGGGATAAAATGAATTGCCTTCTTTATATCATTAGGTTTAAGTTTGTTAAAACACAGCAGATTCTCCCTCATTTCTCCAAAGTCACTAACTTGAATAGGTTTGTGTGGATATCAGAATGCAACTCATTCCCCTACACGCTAACTTGCTTTGAATGAGATGAGGCAGATAATTTCTCATGTCTTTGTGATACAGGAACCTCATTAACCTCATATTAAGTTGATAGATGCCCTAACAGATCTTAAGAGCTATTTAGAATGTGGGAAAGTAGGCTTGATTGTAAAATTCCTTTGTGGGCAAAATGTGGTGTATTTCTCACGCAGAAATTAAGTTGAAACACCCACAAGATTTCTGCTCTTTCTCTTCCAAAAGGTCTCTCTCTCTCAATGGTCTCCTAAACACAGATTTCCTCCACTCCTCCAGGGCCAAAGCATGTGTGATTCCCTCTAGTAACGATGGATGTGTTCGCTCCAGTATGCCTGTTTTCTGAACCTGGCATTACACATTCTACATATTACATGTGCCATTTACTAGGCTTATGCAACACACAGAACATGTTTGTTCTTTACAATGCAATGAAAACACATCTAGTGCCAGGGAGAGTTAGGAATCAACTCTGTTTTAGTTACAGTAATGAGGATAATGTCTGGTATTGACGCTCTACCAATGCTTTATAGCAAGGCTTAGTTGTCGCAGTGTTTCTCCATGTGCGCCATTTGATCTTCGGCTGGATATGATTAAAGAGATAAGGGAAACCTCAAAGAGGAATGCTGAGAGAGACCAAGGGCAGTGTGTCTCCATCTGTTTCATAGAGAATCTTAAAGGAGCACTGCACAGTATGTGTAAATCTCACCCTGATAGCGGTGTTGGATAAAAGGGGCAAGCTGACACCATTTGGAGGTGAGGCACCCTCAGGAGTATTCTATCAGGACTGACAGGATCTTTATTCAGAGGTTTGGCAGTTCACTCCCACCTGAGCCGAGCGCAAACCTGCTGTGGTGGGTTCTGTTTTCAGAGGAACACAAAACACTCCAACTTCCTTTTATCTTCCCTCGACTATAAGAACAACATGACATTTCCCATATCACAGATGGATTGCACCAGAGATATGCACAATGTGCCTAACTGCAGAATACGTCATCTGGTTATTCAAAGCCATAAAAAAAATTTGTTTGAAAGTAGGTGGGAGACCAGCAGTTTCATGATCACATTTTTATGTGTTTATTCTTAGATATGCATCAAAAATGCCCCATCTACAAGCGTTCTGACTTTTGTTAATGGTTTGTTGAGACAAATGTAGGGAGTGGTAAAAACGTAAAACATGTTGTTACAACCCACAGTGTGTTCATTATTAAACACTTCTGGCGTACGCCTTTCAGGCATTTCCGTGAAAGGATGAACTCTGCCCTGATAGTTCACTTCAGCAGAAACAGCCTTAGATGCCTTGGGCAAAGTCAGTGCTTTAAGCATTTTGTGTGCATTCAAGGTCTGATACCTGAAGCTCTAACTGCAAACTATGTGTTTTGTGGTTAGTGGGCTGTAATCTTTCTCTTGTGTACCTTTTTGTACGACTGATGATTCACTGGAAAAAAGAGAGCGAAAACCAAATCTAAAATATACTGTAGTGTAAGAGTTGCTATACATACAGAGTGTAATTTATATATCAGTATTTTTTTAAGGATGGGCACACTGAACACAGTTCGGCGACTGTAGGTTGAAAGTTTAGTTTCTAAAATGTTATCATTGCCCCCAAATGGCTGAAGCTGGAAGTGTTGTTCAACGTATGGGCATGAGTGAGGTCCAGTTTCCAGGTGAAATGTTCACAGAATGGTACCAGAAGTGAGTTGTATTTTTACTTGTTAATGATGTAATACATCTATCTAACAAGAATGCATATTTTATTAACTCTATCCCTTAAAGCTCGTTTATACTTTGTTATTCCGAGTGCCGCTTGGTCTAAACGGTCAAGTGCTCAGCCTTTCAAAGTATACTCGCCAGCGCATATGGACGCGTTTGACACATTTTCACTGCAACTGCTCTGTGATACTTTTTAGTACAGTCAATGGCAGGCGCATGTGCCGAATCACACAGACGAGGACTGTCCTGTGCTGACGGATACATTTGCATCACGCATAGGCTTACTGTGTGTAAGACGTACCGGACAGTATTGCCAACTGTTTCTCATGGGAAGTCACCAAAGGATCACTGAAATGTCGTGAAATCACGTTATGATGTCATTTTTTACATAGGATTTACATATGTAAATGAATTGGCGTAAAGAGCTATGGCAATTCCTTAAAGGCGTAGTGTTGAAGAACGTCATGGTTACTGGTGTAACCTCCGTTCCTTGATGGAGGGAACGAGACGTTGGTGTCGATGTAGTGACACTAGGGGTCACTCTTGGGAGCCCGAGACACCTCTGGTCTTTGATAAAAGGCCAATGAAAATTGGCGAGTGGTATTTGCATGCCACTCCCCCGGACATACGGGTATAAAAGGAGCTGGTATGCAACCACTCATTCAGGTTTTACGCAGAGGAGCCGATATAAGGTCCGGCCATTTCAGCAAGTAGTTCAGCGTTGTGGCAGGAGGGACCAACATCTCGTTCCCTCCATCAGGGAACGGAGGTTACACCAGTAACCATGACATTCCCTATCTGTCACTCACTCGACGTTGGAGTCGATGTAGTGACACTAGGGGTCCCTATGCAAAATGCCACAAGGCTGAACTGTGTTACATGAACTGGCGGTGTGTGGTGGGCAGACTTGCATAGTCAGCACACCAGGTCGACACGTAACCTCCCCCAACACAGTTATGAGTGTCGAACGGCCCTTTTTGGGGACAAGTTGACTACCCAAAGATAGAGACAGGCTTAACCCAGTCGTGGCCTCTTTTCCCTTCTCTTTTTCCACTCCCTAAAAAAGAAGGGGGATTATCCGACTGGGCCGCCAGGTCTAGTCGGGGGGTGTCCCTCCCAAGGGGAGGACACCGCGGAGACCAAACCTCGCCCAAAGAGAGGGGGGGATATTTAAGTGGAGGAATACATCACATGGTCTTTCCAACCATGTGGAAAGCCTTCAAGGTAGATCCTGCCCAATGGGGGAGGAGTTACTACAAACATGGAGACTGGGGCAGAGGGGCTCTGCCCAAGGAAGACGCAGTTTGCCAGCAGGGAAACGAATTAGCGGAAGATATAGATTGCATGGTTAGCCTTACAGGGAACCACCACATGCAGAGCACATACCCCAGAACAGGGCTCTTAGTTAGCGCGTGTACTGGGCTGGCAGCGAGTCTCTCCAAAAACTCGACTGCCACAGGGCTCGGAGGAAGTCAACCAGGGAACAACTTTTATGAACACTACTGGGAATTAACGGCGCACGTCTTCAGCTCAAAAGGAGGTGGAAGGCGCTATGTGCAAGCGATACACCCGGCCGGCTATCCCGGGCTTATCCGCTTGTGTTGCGTGCCACTACCTGGGACGAAACCGGTTCCACCCGGAGGTTGTAGAACCTTGCAAAGGTGTTGGGTGTTGCCCAGCCCGCTGCTCTGCAAATGTCTGTTAGAGGTGCACCTCTGGCCAGGGCCCAAGAAGCCGCTACACCACGGGTAGAATGGGCTTGTAGCCCTACCGGGGGTGGCATGTTTTGGGCGAGATATGCCATAGTTATGGCGTCAACGAGCCAGTTGGCGATCCTCTGCTTGGAGACAGCACTTCCTTTCCGCTGTGCACCAAAAGCAGACAGAGAGCTGCTTAGAGATTCTAAAGCACTGCGTGCGATCCAAATAGATGCGTAAAGCGCACACCGGACACAGCGATGACAGGGCTGGGTCTGCCTCCTCCTGGGGCAGCACTTTAGTCCCTAAAGGGGTGGTGGGAACCTTGGGCACATAGCCCGGTCAGGGTCTCAGGATCACGTGAGAGTAACCTGGACCGAACTCCAGGCACGTTTCGCTGACAGAGAACGCTTGCAGGTCACCTACCCTCTTGATGGAAGTGAGCGCAGTCAGGAGGGCAGTCTTCAAGGAGAGTGCCTTAAGCTCGGCTGACTGCAAAGGCTCAAAGGGGGCTCTCTGTAGACCCTGAAGAACTACAGAGGTCCGATGAGGGAACGAGGCGTGGCCTGGAGGGATTCAGCCTCCTGGCGCCTCTTAGGAACCTGATGATCAGGTCATGCTTCCCTAAGGACTTACCGTCGACTGCGTCGTGGTGTGCTGCTATGGCAGCAACGTACGCCTTCAAGGTGGAAGGGGACAGCCTCCCTTCCAACCTCTCTTGCAGGAAGGAAAGCACTGATCTGACTGCGCATCTCTGGGGGTCTTCCCGATGGGAAGAACACCACTTAGCGAACAGACGGCACTTAAAGGCATACAGGTGCCTCGTAGAGGGAGCCCTAGCCTGAGTGAACATATCTACCATCGCAGGTGGGAGACAGCTTAGGTCTTCCGCATCCCATCCAGGGGCCAGACATGGAGATTCCAGAGGTCTGGGCGTGGGTGCCGAATGGTGCCCCTTCCCTGAGAAAGAAGGTCCTTCCTCAGGGGAATTTGCCAGGGGGGAGCTGTCGCGAGGAGCGTGAGGTCCGAGCACCACGTCTGGGCGGGCTAGTAGGGTGCTTACCAGGACGACCTGCTCCTTGTCCTCCCTGACCTTGCACAGGGTCTGTGCAAGCAGGCTTGCTGGAGGAAACGCATATTTGCAAATGCCAGGGGACCAGCTGTGTGCCAGCACATCTATGCTGAGGAAGGCCTCAGTGAGGGCGTACCAGAGCGGGTAGTGGGGAGGATTCTTGGGAGGCGAAGAGGTGCACCTGTGCCTGTCGAATCGACTCCAAATCAGCTGGACCACCTGAAGGTGGAGTCTCCACTCTCCCCTGAGGGTAACCAGTTGTGATGGTGCGTCCGCCGTAGTGTTGAGGTTGCCCGGGGTGTGAGTGGCTTGCATCGACTTGAGGTGCTGCTGACTCCAGAGGAGGAGACGGCGGGCGAGTTGTGACATACAACGACAGTGCAAACCACCTTGGCGGTTGACATATGCTACCATTGTCATGTTGTCTGTCTGAACTAACACGTGCTTGCCCTGGATCAGCGGCTGAAACCTCCACAGGGTAAGCAGAATTGCCAGTAACTCGAGGCAGATGATGTGCCAATGCAGTCGTGGACCCGTCCAGAGGCCGGCGGCTGCGTGCCCATTGAAAACAGCACTCCAGCCCATTTTGGAGGCGTCTGTCGTGACCACGACATGCCTGGAGACCAGTTCTAGGGGAACACCTGCTCGTAGAAATGAGAGGTCGGTCCAAGGGCTGAAAAGACGGTGACAGACTGACGTAATGGCCACGCGGTGTGTCCCGTGGCACCGTGCCCGTCTCGGGATTCGAGTCTGGAGCCAGTGCTGAAGCGGCCTCATATGCATCAACCCGAGCGGGGTGGCCACCGCCGAGGATGCCATATGCCCCAGGAGCCTCTGAAAAAGTTTCAGTGGAACTGCTGTTTTCTGTTTGAACGCCTTCAAACAGGCCAGCACCTGAGACTGGGCACGCTCGTTCATAAGGCGCGCCGTCAAGGAGACTGAATCCAACTCCAAACCGAGAAAAGAGATGCTCTGAACTGGGAGGAGCTTGCTCTTTTCCCAGTTGACCCGAAGCCCTAGTCGGCTGAGGTGTGAGAGTACCAGGTCCCTGTGTGCGCATAACACGTCTCGAGAGTGAGCTAAGATTAGCCAGTCGTCAAGATAGTTGAGAATGCGAATGCCCACCTCCCTTAACGGGGCAAGGGCAGCCTCTGCGATCTTCGTAAAGACGCGAGGAGACAGGGACAGGCCGAAAGGGAGGACTTTGTAGTACGCATCCTTCAGGTCTACCGCCGCGAACCAATCTTGATGCTGTACGCTCACTAGAATGCGTCTTTGCGTCAGCATCTTGAACAGAAGTCTGTGTAAAGCCCGGTTCAGTACTTGCAGGTCCAAGATTGGCCGCAACCCACCGCCTTTTTTCGGTACGATGAAGTAGAGGCTGTAAAACCCTTTCTTCATCTCGGCTGGAGGGACAGTTTCTATCGCGTCCTTCCGTAGGAGGGTAGCGATCTCCGCGCAAGGTAGCAGCGGTTTTGTCTTTCACCAAGGTGAAGTGGACACCGCTGAACCTGGGCGGATGCCCGGCGAAGTGAATCGCGCAGCCGAGTCGGACGGTCCGGACCCACCCTCGTGACGGATTGGAAAGCGCAAGCCATGCGTCCAAGTTCCACGCAAGGGGGACCAAAGGGACAACGTCATCGGATGTACCGGCAATTGGGGCCTCGCGGCGGGGCGGAGCTCGAGGTGCCACACAACGTCGTGGCCGTGCTGAGTCTAAGGACATCGAAGCACTTACCTGGCTCCTTGTGACCACCCCCGGAACAGCCTGGGACGGGGGAGGAAGAGGCCTGTCCTCGTGACCTGTGGAGATTGTCACATCGGGGGTGGATTTGTGCCACAGCTGGGCGCTCAGGGGCGGGAGACCGCCGCTGGAGTGCCAACCTGCCAAATGGAGTGGTGGACGGTGGTCGTGATGACAGCTGTACACACCGGATACGTGACCCAGGGAACAAGGAAACCGCTCTTGCTGAGCTCTTGAGTACTGCAGCCACTTGGGCATGCAGCGCAATTAAATGCAAAAGGTAACAAAAAGATGAAGATCTGCTTACCAGCTCCAGAGCAGCGGGTTTCATTGTCCCTGGGTTGCCCGTCTCAAGGGCGCTTTGAAGCCTTTCACGGGTTCTGGGCGGCCGTGAGACGGGTGGCGTCTGCTTCCTGCGGTGGGCTCCACACCGGGGTGTAACGTCTGTGTAAGATCAGTGATGGCTAATTACACTTTGTTTAAAAAAAAACCCTTTTAGCCTTTTGACATTTGCATATAAATTACTGACCTGGCCTCCGCGTTTACATTTATATGGGTGCTAAATTGCAGATGGTCTTTATCACTATCAAAAGGATGCTAAAACAGGTCGCCTCTGGAGTGTCTCCATCAAGCTTCAAACACATTCCACAGAAAGGGTGACCCCCGTGCCAGGCACCAGAGCAGTTGTCTGTCTTCAGTAATTCCAATACACGTCACACACACACCTAAAGACATTTTCTCTATTTAGGCCATAGTAAGCAGTTATAAATGTATCTGCTATATGCATGTGTCGTATGTATATTCCCCTATTATATTAACTTAGTTAAAACCCTTTACTTGTATTAGTTAGACATTAAATGCCTATATTCAAGTGTATGAGTGTATCTCTGCTTTAATATCGTCTGGAGGTTACCTTCTTGGTATCAAAATGATCTTCTCTTTATTTCTCACACAATAATGTACACCATGTGATCGTGAAATGCATCGAACAGTTCTTTCTATGTTTTGAATTAAAAGCTGCACTAGCGGTCCAGATCAGCAATAAAATGCGAATGGGCCATAAACGGAGACAAAGGATGTCTCTCCCACTCAAAATGCATGCCTCTGATTGGCCACTCCACCCACAAAGTGGGTGCGGCAATGAACTATTAAAACTCCAGAACGCAGACTAATCATCGCTCAAAACTCTTCTTCTTGAGACCAACACACTCCAAAACTCTCCTCTTGAGTTTAACCTTCTGGCAGTGTTTACCTTCAAGTAACTTTGTGGATTTGCTGTGGACTTCTTCAACTCACTCCTAAAGAAATCGTCGAGAACCTCGTCTACCGCATCAAGACTCTTATTCAGCAACAAACCAATGCAAGTAACCATTTACAACTGATTAGATGTGTGTTTAAGTTTGAACCCCTTTTAAGGTGAATTGTGCCTCTGATGATTCTCATTTAGGTTGTGGTTAATTGATGTGAAATACTGCCATTCTTTGCTCTTCTCTCTCCTTTCCTTACATTCCTTCATTCTATATATGTATGTGTTGCTTAGTTTGTTTGTATGTTAGTTATAGTTTCATTTATTAAATCCCTTATATTCACAATTGATTGTCTCTGTGTTCCGCTCACAATTCAAAGTCACTGAATGTTGCTCCTTGCTACATGCTAAACTACTGCTAGCACTGTATAAGTAGGAAGGCTATTGTTCCTTGGCCAGGAAAGTAATCTTCCTAGAATTGATAAATAATTATATTGTCTGCTCGGTGGACGGACAGATCAAATAATTGTAATATCGATTCTGCTACAGTTAATTCTAAGATCTAATCTAAATATTTATTATTAATTATAACCAGTTATAATTAATTATAAATAATTCCCTTTTTAAGCTAATTTGCTACAGGGGCCAGGCCAAAGGGGCGGGCTGCGGCGGAGCCGGTGCAGTCACCGCAGGGGGACACCCTTGGCGATGAGTAGACGGGCTGCAGGATCTTGAGCCGCGCCGGGGCAGGATATGCCGGCTAGTATCCATCTACTGCTCTACCATCGAGAACTGCTGGGCAAAGTCCTCGACGGTGTCGCCGAATAGGCCCGCCTGGGAAATGGGGGCAGCAAGGATTCGTGTCTTGTCGGCCTCACCCATCTCGACCAGGTTGAGCCAAAGGTGGTGCTCCTGGACCACTAGTGTGGCCATCGTCTTCCCGAGAGACTGCGCCGTGACCTCCGGGGTGGAACTACCATCGTGCAGTTCCTTTAGCACCTTGGTGGACTTGCAAGAGAGCCAAAGAGAGCCATGGCATGCAGGGCGGAGGCGGCTTGTCCAGCGGCACTGTAGGCCTTGGCCGTCAGAGACGACGTAAACCTACAGGCCTTGGACGGGGGCATTGGGCACCCGCGCCAGGTGGCGGCGCTCTGCGGGCATAGGTGCACCGCGAGCGCCTTTATCCACCGGGGGATTGCTGAATAGCCCTTGGCTGCCCCACCATCGAGGGTAGTGAGGGCGGGGAAGCTGAAAAGATCGGGACCGGGCAGTAAAAAGTGCCTCCCGTGACCTTGTCAGCTCTTCATGCGCTTCCGGGAAGAAAGGAACGGGGGCGGGGCGTGGCTTTGAGCGGCGCCGCGAGCCCAGGAACCAATCACCGAGCCGTGAGGGTTCAGGGAAGAGCGGTGAAATCCACTCTAACCGACGCTTGCAGCTGCCCGGGAAAGCATGTCGTCATCTCCACGTCAGCCTGTGACTGGGCAATCGACCCCGAAGGGAGGAGCCCAGCTGAGGCTTCCGACTGGACGAGCCCGCTCTCTGATGCTGCGCTCGAGAGCTCATCACTTTCGCGGACTCCGAATAAGAGGTCGAACTCGCCGTGAGACGAGCCGGCGGACTCACCCGGAAGCCCGATCGGGGCAGACGAGCGTGCTGGGGAATGGGAGGTCCGCGGGGGGATACCCGGCGGAGGCGGTCCCATTGGGGTCCCCAAATCGTCCCAGTGCTAGCCGCGCTGGCCTCAAATCCGTGGGTAAAAGGACCGAGGTGGGAGCCTCTGGGGTGGCTCGCTTTCTTACGAAGGAGAGCCGCGACCGCAACGTTGCCATGGACATATTCTCGCAATGAGAACATGACCATCCACGAACACTGTCTCCACGTGAGCAGTGCCCAGACACGAAAGACAGTGATCGTGACCGTTAGAAGGCGAGAGATAACGAGCACAACCAGGAATAACACACAATCGGAAAAGCATCTTTAAAAAGACGCGTCTTTAAAAAGACGTTCCATGTGCTCTCTTTTAGAGAAATATATACTCTTTTAGAGGGGAAAAATGCTCTTTCAGAAAATATACTCTCTAGTTTTTCTGCCGAAGCGCCCAGGGGCGTTCTCTGCAGTGCACCAGTGCAGAGGAGGGAGAAGCTGCTGAAATGCGCCGTCAGATCCAGCAGAGGTGAATGAACAGTAGTATTCAGCTCAATGAGCATGACCGTTCGGCTCTGAAGAGAAAATCTGAATGAGTGGTTGCATACCAGCTCCTTTTATACCCGTATGTCCGGGGGAGTGGCATGCAAATACCACTCGCCAATGTTCATTGGCCTTTTATCAAAGACCAGAGGTGTCTCGGGCTCCCAAGAGTGACCCCTAGTGTCACTACATCGACACCAACGTCGAGTGAGTGACAGATAGGGAACCATCATATCTTTTTTTTTTTTTTTTTTATTGAACTAATCATTTAACAATTAGTATTTAACTACTAATCCTTTAGCTATCACTATTGAACTTGTCAAACATTCAGCAAGTTGTGGTGGGCAGTGGCATAGATGTGTGTTTTTTTATTTATTTTTTTTTATTTTGTGTTTTGTATTAAAACTATTTTAATGAACATTCATGAGCAAGCTGGCCAAAATTAGCACAGCAAGCAGGGGAAGACAGTGGGGGATTTCTATTTTTCTTTCTTTCTTTTTTGCTTTTGTAATTTAACTGCATTATTGAACAACAACAAGGCCAAAATTATCCTAGCAAAATCAACCAGGGGTAGGCAGCAGTGTAGTGTTGGGGATGTTTTTATTATTATTATTATTATTTAATTTAAAACATAGACCCATATGCCTAATGCCTCACATGGAGCTGCTTTGGAGATAATATATAAAATGTCTTATTTTTTTTATCATATCTGGTGTGTGATGCTGAACCATCAGTGTTTATTACTTGTGCCAGTGTTAATGTGTCACAATGATTTTTGACAGTGACACACCTCATCTGTTCATATCACTTATCTCTATACTTTATTATAGATGAGGGGTTCATTTCCATTATCTTTCTCGCCCTGCTAGATCATTTCTCAGTGCTCTATTATCATTGTAGGTTGACTTTTCTCCTCTAAACGGAGAACATGCATGTGAATTGAGGTTGAAATTCTTGCAATAAATACCAACAACACGAAAGCTCATCAGTCTTTCGATTTATAGAACATCCGTTTGCATGTAAGTCCAACTGCTGATGGCATGCAGGTCAATAAATTTACTTAAAACGTAGGGGGATGCTAGAACACAGAGAAAAATGAGACATCATTCACGAAAGAGCTGATGTTTTTTTGTTTTTTTTCACCAGTTGTTGAAGAATGTCTCTAAAGCAGACTACAAAAGTTGCTAAAATTGTCACTAGTTGCTTGATGGCTTTTTTACTCGCTAATGGGGTCAAAAAGTTGCTAAATCTTGCGACAAAGTCGCAATATTGGTAACGGTGGTACCGGAACCATTGTTTATGTGAACGCAATTTTTTCCTGGTTTCCATGGGACCAGAACCCATGTATCAGAGTACAGTGTTGGGGAGTAACGGAATGCATGTAACGGGATTACGTATTTAAAATACAAATATGAATAACTGTATTCCACTACAGTTACAATTTGAATAATTGGTATTTAGAATACAGTTACATTCAAAAAGAATGAAGAGATTACTTTGCATTTTATTGTCATTTGTTTCATTTAATATTTAGTCCTTTCAGATGGAAAACATTTACACATATAAATGATGTGATACAAAGAGCGTTTGAACAGCGGTGAAACACTTTCTTATGATGTGTTACATTCATACGAGCAGACAGAGAAGTTTGAAGTTTAGAGCAAAAGAAATAGAAATAAACCTTGTGTAAATTGTCAGCTTTACGCTAAGCTAAAATGCTATTTCTAGCCATTTTACATGCACGTTACCAGGCACGATCATATTTTTTTATCAAGAAAATTCACGTTGGATCATAATTTCTTTTTTTCTTGTAAGACCTTTGATATTAGGGCAAAAATTTTATTCTTGATAATATTTTTTTTTATTGTTTTCCTGTAAAAATATCTAAAAATCCTTAAAACAAGATCAATTAGATTTATCTTATTTTAGAAACAACACTGTATAAGATATTTAGGTTTTTCAGAGAATGTATTTCTAACATGTGTATTTTGTCTTACTGTACTGGCAGAGTTTTTATAGTCAAAACAAGTGAAAAAATCTACCAATGCTGAAGAAGTAATTCAAATTATTTAGAATACGTTACTGACCTTGAGTAATCTAATGGAATATGTTACAAATTACATTTTACAGCATGTATTCTGTATTCTGTAGTGAAATATATTTCAAAAGTAACCCTCCCAAACCTGTCAGAGTAGCATGAGAGGAAAAGGTCATCACAGTTGAACTGATGCTAAAATGTGTAATGTCAGTAACTCAACAGTGTGGGGTTGATTTAAGTGTACATTTCAGGGAACTTTCAGAAGCAACATGTTAATCTTCTGTGTGATCCTGTTGCAATATGTAAATACTTAACATGCATCATTACCATGACATAGGAAAAGTGTTGGTTTTGAAAAAACAACAGGAAGCTAACATCATATCTGGTACAAATCAGTGGAGCATTTGTGGATGTGGCTTTATTTTGCTCATTGTGTCAAAGTTTTATCATTTAAATTTTTTTTTCATGTTATTATTTATTTGATTGTATTATTTGCATTTAGCATTGTTTATTTCCTGCTGTCTGTAACCCTATCAGAACAGACCTGTGACCCACTATTTGAGAACTACTGCCGTAGATTAATTAATAAATTAATTTCTTATACGTTTATGTGTATTCCAAACAACAACAAACAAACAATTAAAACAGATGCCACTGTTTATCCTGTAATAGCATCGGAAAACTGTGAAGCCTCTCAGACAAGCCCAGATTAAGGTTTCCTGAATGTTCAGGGAAAACGGTACAACAGTACAACACACTAGCTGGGTTTCCATCAAAATGTTTAGCATTTTTAAGTACATTTATAAAAATTTTATAATAATATCGTCAAATCAGAATTTGATATCAGAATATTTAATATAATTAGGGCTATCATGGATGTGATGCCCATACGCCACCAACTTCCGCATACCTGGGATTGCCCGCACTCAAAACTGTCCCGGCAGATTGTAAGGTGTTAAACACTTACGAATGTCAAGGGCTACATTCAAAAAATTGTGTGCCAAAGTCACACACTCATAACACGTGCACAAATGGTCAAAACACATCATAATTTTTAGTGATCAACCAATATGGGTTTTTTATTTGCTGATGCCGATATCCAGAGAAAGGGTGGCCGATAGGCCGATACAGTCGACTTGATGTGAGTGGCTCGTAGCGACTTGAGGCGCTGCTGACTCCAGAGGAGGAGACGGCGGGTGAGTTGTGACATGCAACGGAAGTGTAGACCGCCTTGACGGTTGATGTACACTACCGTCGCTGTGTTGTCCATCCAGACCAACACGTTCTTGCCCTGGATCAGCGGCCGGAACCTCCACAGGATGAGTAGTACTGCCAACAACTCTAGGCTGTTGATGTGGCAATGCAGCCGTGGGCATGCGGTGACAAAAGATTCTCCTCCTGGCCCTCCACCGGGGGATGGAGTGGTCTGTCGACCAGCCCCAGAGAAGTGGGTCTCCTCGCCCCTGGGGCACTTCGAAGCCTTCCCCGGGTTCTTAGCGGCCGGCCTCGAGATGGGTGGCATCTACTTCCTGAGGAGGGCTCCATGCTGGAGCAGGGCCACGGGGGCGGGCTGAGGCAGAGCCGGTGTTGTTGCTGCAGGAGGACGCCCTTGGCGATGACCAGACAGGGTGTGGGGTCTTAAGCCGCGCCGTGGCAGGATATGTTGTACGGCCTCCATCTGCTTCTTCACCGCCGAGAACTGCTGGGCAAAGTCCTCAACGGCGTCGCTAAACAGGCCAACCTGGGAAATGAGGGTGTCAAGGACCAGCAGGGTGGACATCGCCTGCCCGAGAGACCGCGCCGTGACCTTCATCGCCCGGAGAGCGAGGTCGGTCGCCAAGCACAGTTCCTGCATCAATCCAGGGTCAGAACTACCCTCGTGCAGTTCTTTTAGCGCCTTGGCTTGGTGTACTTGCAGGAGAGCCATGGCGTGCAGGGTGGAGGTGGCTTGTCCAGTGGAACTGCAGGCCACAGTCTTAAGGGACGATGTAAACCTACAGGCCCTGGACGGGAGCTTCAGGCACCCGCACCAGGTGGCGGCACTCTGCGGACACAAGTGCACCGCAAGCGCCTTATCCACCTGGGGGATCACCGAATACCCCCTGGCCGCTCCACCATCAAGGGTAGTGAGAGCGGGGGAGCTGAAAGACCAGGACCGGGAAGTAAAAGGTGCCTCCCACGATCTTGTCAGCTCCTCATGCACTTCCGGAAAGAAAGGAACAGGGGCGGGGAGAGTGGAGGGTTCGACGCTCGTGGCCTCCCGGGAAAGCATGTCCATCATTTCCGCGTCGGCGTGAGACTGGGCGACCGTTCCCGAAGGAGGAAGCCCAGCCGAAGCCTCTGCGTCAGACTGGATGAGCCCGCTCTTCGATGCTGCGCTCGATAACTCATCGTCTTCCAGAGCTCCGAACGAGAAGTCGAACTCGCGCTGAGACGAGCCGGCGGACTCGTGCGAGAGCCCGATCGGGGCAAGCGAGCGTGCTGGGGAATGGGAGGTCCGTGGAGGGATACCCGGCGGAGGTGGTTCCATTGATATCCCCAAATCGCCCCCAGTGCTAACCGACGCGGCCTCAAACCCGTAGGTAGAAGGACCGGTGCGGGGAGCTGCTGGGGTGGCTTGCTTTCTTACGGAAGAAAGCCGCGACTGCAACGTTGCCATGGTCATGTTCTCACAATGAGGACATGACTCATTCATGAACCATGTCTCCACGTGGGCAGTGCCCAGACACGTAAGACAGCGATCGTGGCCGTCAGAAGCGGAGAGATAACGACCGTAACCAGGAATAACACACAAACGGAAAATCATCTTTAAAAAGACGTTCCGTGTGTGCCGCTCTTTTTGTGAATGAAAATATACTCTTTTAGAATATACTCTCTTATTTTCGCTCTGCCGAAGCGCCCAGGGGCGTTCTCCGCACTCCACGGGTGCAGAGGGGGAGAAGCCGCTGAAATGCGCCGTAAATCCAGCAGTTTTGAGGTGCGTCTTTGGAGGGAATTGAATTCAGTGCACTGAATACAACCGCTCGGCTCCGAAGAGAAAATCTGAATGAGTGGTTGCATACCAGCTTCTTTTATACCCGGATGTCCGGGGGAGTGGCATGCAAATTCCACTCGCCAATTTTCATTGGCCTTTTTTAAAAAAAGCAGAGGAGTTTGGGGCTCCCAAGAGTGACCCCTAGTGTCACTACATCAACACAACGTCGAGTGAGTGACAGACAGGGAACAATACCTGCAGCCTTGTGTTTATGGCCAAATCACAGCCAAGCTGATATTCAGTACAGCAACACTCTTGCTTGTGTGATGTTGCATAAAAAACTATCAATATTCACGTCACAATTTAAATTCTTCAATATTATTCACTTTACAGTACAAAGGCGCAACGGCATGCTTATGCAGAAGCAAATATTTTCATGATCAAAATCTTTGGTGTTTGAAAACTTTTGAACAATTATTTAATCTCTTGTATCAGAACTATACTTTCAGCATGGCTCACTCAAAAACAATGTTGCACTGGGAGGGATTCATCTATTTTCCTTCAAGCCGACAAGGCCATCTCTCATCACAAAGATGTTTTTGTTCCTTGTTTACATAGAAATAATCCCGTACAGATATACTGTGTGCTTATGTAAATGCTTGACTTTTGTTATGCTAAACACTCTCTCCCTTTCATAATTTTTCCAGCTGTTGGCTGGCTTTAAAGCAACCTTACCTGAATGTCGTCGGTGTTACCAGGATGATACATATTCTATATTACTTGAATTTTACTTCTGCGTTTGGAAAGAATTGTTTCTGCAGTGTGGCGAACTTCAGCAGGCATGGTTTTAATTATTTTGGATAAAAGAACATTTTTAAATTGCCTTTAAACAAATGGGGAAAAGGACATTTGAAAGTGCTCACTAAAAGGCAATAGGCTGAGCAAAAATACTACATATCTGTTTGATCCTTTCATTAAATGTTTGCTTTTCAGTTTCACTTTATTTGATTCTTTCTGTATTTAGGAGCTGAAGTGTTTGTCTGAAGATCTTCATCCTAAGGAAATAGCTAATTTTATGCTTTGCATGCTTTTTAAATGTGAGTATTAAATTGGGCATTACATGTATCACTGATGTTTAATAACATGTAGAGTTTTGCAAATTTGCCATTATCTAATTAATTACTTGACTACAATTTGATTGTGATTTGGCCTAATTTCACTAGGTTAACTGTTGGAACAAAATGCATGTAAAGCATCTCTTGGAAGATTTTGATCCACCGCTTCCCCACCCCCTTTACCTCATTTACGTTATAATTTAGCTAAGATTCAGTGCATCCGTAAAGTATTCACAGCGCTTCACTTTTTCCACATTTTATGTTACAGCCTTATTCCAAAATGGTTTAAATTCATTATTTTCCTCAAAATTCTATAAACAATACCCCGTAATGACAACGTGGAAGAAGTTTGTTTGAAATCTTTGCAAATGTATAAAAAAAATAATTTTTTTTTTTTAAAAATCACGTACATAAGTATTCACAGCCTTTGCTCAATACTTTGTTGAAGCACCTTTGGCACCAATTACAGCCTCAAGTCTTTTTTAGTATGATGCTACAAGCTTGGCACACCTATTTTTGGGTAGTTTCTCCCATTCTTCTTTGCAGGACCTCTCAAGCTCCATCAGGTTGGATGGGGAGCGTCGGTGCACAGCCATTTTCAGATCTCTCCAGAGATGTTCAATCGGGTTCAAGTCTGGGCTCTGGCTGGGCCACTCAAGGACATTCACAGAGTTGTCCCGTAGCCACTCCTTTGTTATCTTGGCTGTGTGCTTAGGGTCGTTGTCCTGTTGGAAGATGAACCTTCGCCCCAATCTGCGGTCCAGAGCGCTCTGGAGCAGGTTTTCATCAAGGATGTCTCTGTACATTGCTGCATTCATCTTTCCCTCGATCCTGACTAGTTTCCCAGTTCCTGCCACTGAAAAACATCCCCACAGCATGATGCTGCCACCACCATGCTTCACTGTAGGGATGGTATTGGCCAGGTGATGAGCGGTGCCTGGTTTCCTCCAGACATGACGCTTGCCATTCAGGCCAAAGAGTTCAATCTTTGTTTCATCAGACCAGAGAATTTTGTTTCTCATGGTCTGAGAGTCCTTCAGGTGCCTTTTGGCAAACACCGGACGGGCTGTCATGTGCCTTTTACTGAGGAGTGGCTTCTGTCTGGCCACTCTACCATACAGGCCTGATTGGTGGAATGCTGCAGAGATGGTTGTTCTTCTGGAAGTTTCTCCTCTCCACAGAGAAATGCTGGAGCTCTGTCAGAGTGACCATCTGGTTCTTGGTCACCTCCCTGACTAAGGCCCTTCTCCCCCGATCGCTCAGTTTGGCCGGGCGGCCAGCTCTAGGAAGAGTCCTGGTGCTTCCAAACTTCTTCCATTTACGGATGATGGAGGCCACTGTGCTCATTGGGAGCTTCAATGCTGCAGAAATCTTTCTGTACCCTTCCCCAGATCTGTGCCTCGATACAATCCTGTCTCGGAGGTCAAACGACAATTCCTTGGACTTCATGGCTTGGTTTGTGCTCTGACATGCACTGTTAACTGTGGGACCTTTTATAGACAGGTGTGTGCCTTTCCAAATCATGTCCAATCAACTGAATTTACCACAGGTGGACTCCAATCAAGTTGTAGAAACATCTCAAGGATGATCATTGGAAACAGGATGCACCTGAGCTCAATTTTGAGTGTCATGGCAAAGGCTGTGAATACTTATGTACATGTGATTTTTTTCTCGTTTTTTATTTTTAATACATTTGCAAAGATTTCAAACAAACTTCTTTCACGTTGTCATTATGGGTATTGTTTGTTGAATTTTGAGGAAAATAATGAATTTAATCCATTTTGGAATAAGGCTGTAACATAACAAAATGTGGAAAAAGTGAAGCGCTGTGAATACTTTCCGGATGCACTGTATATAGGTCACAAAATAGCTTATTTAGGAAGAATCTGTGGACGAATAAGCGATTAATTCACAAGATGACAATTTCACATGCAATTTAAACCACTAATACATGATGATTGCTTTTGAAATATGCAATCTGAAATGGGATGAATTATTAATGCATTTTTTTAAAAAAAAAATTTGCATTGGTGTTTTGTTGATGAAAGCAGAGCAAGACATTGGCTGTGTACAGAGTTGCATACTAACATACTACTGTACTCTTACAATTTCTGCCATACATAGATATGTCCGAAGCTGTAAGATTAATATTGGTACAGATGTGGCCTTTAAAAATGTGTGCTTTTTCATGCGGATTCATGCAACCTTTCATGCGATCTCACGCAGGATCTGTCATACAGGCCTCTTGGAATTTAAATACATTTGTTATGCTTTACACAATATCCACCAAGTGGCGTATGGAAGGTTGAAAAGATCAACTAAACAAGCAAGCAGTAGTAAGTACAGTAAAGCCCCGTTCACACCACCAGCGTCATTCTGGTTGGTGTCACTAGACTCTGCGATCTGTGTCGCTAGTGGGTGTTCCTACTGTTTGTCACTGTAATATTATTGGAGGACTGCACATCTGGCCATAGCTTTTGAAAATCTGATCACGGATGAGACCTAATACCGGTAAAATTAAGACTTTTTATTAAGATTTTTCTTAATTAGTTTTGCATTTGATATAAGTGAGTTCTGAGTTATTTTATTTGAATACATTAACTGAGCTTCTAAAGGAAAAAGAAGAAAAAGAACACGCTAAAAGCCGGTGCACAGTTTTTCTTGATTGACCCTTTGCTAAGCTCCGCCCCCCTTGGTTACTGCTGCTCACTCTGACAAGCTTTGCAGAGCTTCCCATTTGAATGAATGGGAGATATCTGTGAATGACCCGGTTTTTGGCTAAATATTCTCTTAAATGAAACGTATAATATTCAAACTTGTATAAAATTGAACTTCTGATGTGTGTGCTCCTCATATCTGTGTCCCTGCATGTTGATATCAGACACATTGAAGAATTTCGTAAAAGTTCTTCATTGAAATGCTTAAGACGAGGCTCAAAATGATTGGAAGATAATAAGGGATCCCAAGCCAAATATATACAGTATATTTAGACAAATTTCAGCATTTTCAAAATCTGCAAATAATCGCGATTACCTATGAAAAATTTTAATATTTTAATTGAATGACAGCACTACATTCTATTTATGATGTTATTAGACAAACATTTGTGTATGCCCTTCAGTGCAAAATGAGTCACACATTTTTTTTTTCAGTTTTTCTGAAAAGAAACATTTATTATACCAGAGTTATGGCCGAAACATACTCCACACAAGTACGTAAGCACAGAGGCTTCTAGCAAAGCAAGCTCATTTCTGTGAGTACTTGCGTTACAAAATGTGTCAGACTGCAAACACTCGCATCTGCAAAAGCGTATTTGCGTGACACATGTCTCTAGCCTTAGGATCACACTAGCATATAGATGACCTTAGACATCAACTAAAAGCCCTAATACTCCAATTTTGATTTCATGGGGACTTTAATACTGTATGAAAAGTTGGGGCTGCACACAGTTTGTTGGCTGGGAGCACTTGCTTTTTTCATCTCCTTCGCTCCCCCACTTTCTTGTCCTCCAGGCCACCCATTTCTGCTGCAGTGATGAATAAAACAACAGACGTGGGTTTGTTACATTTGTGCCGACTCCCTGTGTTTTAAATGAAGCAGCAGACAAGCACGAACACGTTTCCAAGTTGTGCCTTGCTTCGAAACACACATACTCATGCACAGGTCAACAGGGGGAGGTCAAATAGCTCCTGAATATTTCACTTCATTGAAAAAATACCATGTCATCAATAATTACGTTTCCATCCAAGGAAACCCCAATCATTAGCCTGTGTTAATCATGACGACAAGGTATACATCCTTGAAAGCCAATTTATTGTACGTGATTATGGATTTATCTTAACAGAATATAGATCCGATGCTGCAAACATGACACTTCCAGGAGTGCCAACACAAATATCTCGTATCATGCACATCGACAAATGCACGGAGAACAAATTCATGGCCACTGTTTGTGATTAATTTAATTGCGGTAGACAATACTAGTAGAAAAACATCAGTGTGCTTTTTTTGGAACACTAACATATAGCCCAATTATATAAAATTATTGTTTAGCTTACATTTGAAAAAATTCCAGCACATTTCCCTGTATTAAATTAAATAAATTACCAAACGATAACTATCAAACTATAAACTATCAGAACTATTTGTCCATTGCTGAGTTCACTTTCAGAAAACGAGCTTTTGAACATTTCAAAACATTTAAATATTTTCATTCTAACCCTCTTTACCTCGGATCACATTTGCTGAGCTTCTTCAGAAAATGTAAATTGCATTATGACAATCAAGTTCAGTTGGTCGTTAAAAGTTGCTGGACAAATATGTGGAACATAATGCAGTTGTGATGACAATGCTTTAGATTAGATGATTGTTCAAAATGGCCTATTGAATATCAGGAATGTATATTATGTAAACCATGATATTACACTGCATCAGTTATTCTTTAATAGTTGTGCACACAGCATATACACATCAATGGATGGTTCTTATACTAAGACCGAAAGATTCCCCCACTACTTGGTGCAGGTTGCCAGCTTGAAAAGGGCCATGGCGATTTGCTTTCAGGTCGGAACTAGTGGCAACCTGCGATAGGCGCAACATCCGGATCAATATTACAGTCCTATCAGAAGGGCAACTGTTCCCTTTTGATTGCAATTCCTCCTATTCTGATTGCTTTTATTTGTGAAATTAAAATGACAGTAAGCTGTCTAATTTCAATGAATTGTCTCAATACTGTTGGGCCTCATGTATTCAGATAGAAGACAAAGGCAGGCCTAACACAGTCGTAAAAACCTACCTCAAGCCCCCACATTCCAAGTTGTAAATTATACTGATAAAAATCGCACCAAAATCAAACAAAGGGAGTCCAAAACAGACTACAAATCCCATGAAGCCTTGCTCACTAAAGGCTCGAACTCTCAACTCCTAGTGGATGAGGCACACAAGAGAACGTCCCTCAAACATGACATCATCAGGAGTTGAAATACCTCTGAAATGCTTCCGGGATTTGCTTCCAGCAACTTTGTTCACCGGGTATAGACGCAGCTCATCGCTGCTCTCAGGTGCAACCTCGTGGCACAAGGAAGTAACGTCCGACTTGAAACTGTGGCCATACAATCTTCATCTCGCTGGACGAGTTGAGATTACTCTGTGTTCAACCGGACACTCTAACGGATCTGAAGAGACTGCCGAGCAATCCGCAACTTCAACCGTTTGCCTGCAGAAGTGAAGAGATTAAAGATTTCTCTTCCATCTTCAATCAAGTCGACATTTCTGAGTTCTCCGTCAGCCCGCTGAGAATCAACAGCCGTGCCCGCCAACAGAGCGAGCCTCAAGGAACCGGGTCGGAGTTAAAGGACGGAGGAAAACACTGTGTCCTCATGCGATTCAAGTAAGAGGTTTACGTCTGGGCAGAGATAGAATATTATAGTGTGTTATTCTTGTGTTTCAAGGTTTTTGCTTGTACAGTTTACGGACCGCCATGTCCGCTCATTATTAATACTCAGGGTATTAATTATCACGAATTTGTTTTGCTGTATTGTGGTCCAACCAAATTAGACTGTTGTGCAATTTTGCCATCGCGGGTGAGACAGATAAACTGAGTTCATCCATTAAAGAGTCAAAGTACGCTGGACTGTTTACGAGCCGTCCACCGCGTCTCTGAGTGATGAACTAACAGCTGCTTTCTCTCCCACGATCGCGAAATCGGCTTTAGGGCCGTCACTTCTCTCTCTCTCTCTCGTATTAACCACACACACACACACACGCACGCGACCCCTCACAAACATTCTGGCACACATTTTTGGCTCCTAGATAGCTTAATGTTAAAGCCCAGCTTTGTCCCTAAGCTATCGTACAAGCGGATACACGCGGTAACTGGTAGACGCCATTGACTTGTTTCTCGCCGCCCCCATTCGTGGTCATATTCCCTGGCCGGAAGTCTCGCGTGACATACTCTCCACGAGAGTCACGTCCGCCATTTTGTGCGCATCCCTCCTTACAAACACACACACACACACACACACACACACACACAGCTTATGTGTTATAGGATTATTTTTATTTCCATATCTAATCATATCACTGTTTAGTTTGTAGTTGTAAGTCGGAAGTTTATTGACTACATTGTATTAATTATTAATTGATATTACTGCATAAATAAACTTTGTTTATATTACAAAGAGAAGTGTTTTGGTTTGTTTTGCATACGCCTGTGTCATGCTGATGGGATGTCAGTGCTCGGATTCAAACCTTCATTCATCGTTTTTTTTCCCGAAAATCGATATTCTTCGGATGTCAATTTTCCTAAGAAAACAATCTAATATTGGGACTGTTTTACTATCTGGTTATTAGTCCCTGATTCCAGGGTGGTGCCCCATCAATGTTAATCCTTATTAATATTCTATTGATTTTTGATAACTGATAATTATCTTTGATGATTGTTGAATTTGAATGATCAATAAGCTAGTGTTAATTTTAATGAATGTTTCATCGATGTTAACAATTAATGGTTATCTTTGATAATTGTTGATTTAAAGGATTAAAAAAGCTAACATTGATTCTCATCAATGTTCTATTGATTTTAATAATTAATAATTACCTTTGATAATTATTAATTATTGCTAATAACCAAACCCGCTCCTAAACGTAGCACACTACATTTACTGGAGCCCCATATGAGGTTTTAATGAGTTAGATTCAATTAATTAATTTAAATATTAATTAATAACTAAAGAAATAATTATTAATTATTTCTGATAGTAACACTGATCTAAACAACCAGTAAAGCCCTACAATACTGTCCCCATTTTACCAAAACTTTGGAGGAAAAAAATGAGGGACATCTGGGAGGCGAATTAGCGATAAACACACATTTCTGTATGGAAACGGCTTAAGGACAGATTTCTTGTGCGATAAACCAAAACTTATGCAACAAAGTGTTTTTTTAAGCATGACGTCATCATGCACACCATTTTTTATCGATAAAAAGCCATTTGAATGGAAACAGGCAGAAGATGGCAAATTTTGCAAGATTTGTTTTACACATTTCCACTTTGTCGATAACAAAACAGCGTGAAAAGTGGATGGAAACTAGGGTAATGAAACCTTTGGTACTAGATAAAGAAGGTAACCCGGCCCTTGAGCTGATGTACGTGGCCAGGGGAAAGAGAAGTCCCTTGGGCGGCGGATGCTGTCAGTGGACTTTTTAAGTCTGATCCCATTCTTTGCCTCATTTCTCCTCATGGCTGATGTGCTCTGTGGTGATGTATTATGGGCCTGAGCACATTGTGTTAGATCTTGCATATCTTCAGCCAAGCTTGTCAGGAGCTGACCAGTCTGCTTTTAAATTAATCCATCCCATCTCTTTCTCCCTCTCTCTCTTCATCTTTCGTTCTCTAACACCCCAGAGTGAGTAGGCTGTGTCATCTCATGCAGAATTTTTCACTGAATTACATCAGTGTCAAGCAGGCGAACACTTCCAGATAATTTACCTCTCAGACTAGATGAATTTGCATTATAAATAAGGGAATAGTGCCAGTCTGTAACGCTACCATATTCAAAATAGCCTCAGGAACGGTTAAAGATGCCTAGCTGAACACAGCCACCTACTTAAAGTGTCATGATCTTTGTTTATCATCTGCTTAACTTTCAAAAAGTGTGGCTAGCTATTTGGAAATGTCACAACATGCTAAATGCACTTCCTCGGTGAAAGCTTGTACTTAGTAAATCAATTTGAAAATAACTGAGGTATCTTGGTTTACAGAGTATGACAGAGTCAAGGCAGTCTTCTAACCTGTAATTCTTGTACATTTTCTCTCACATCAACTAAATAGAAACATTCTATCTTTTTTTTTTTTTTTTTACCACATAGGCTTTATGGCTTTTAGTGAATAAACATGTGAGTTAAAGGAATATTCCAGGTTCATTACCATTTAAGCTCAATCAACAGCATTTGTGGCACAATGTTGATTACCACAAAAATATTTTTGACTCATTCCTCCTTTTCCTTAAAAAAAGCAAAAATCAAGGTAAGATTGAGGCACTTAAAATGGAAGTGAATAGGGCCAGTTTTTGAAGGGGTTAAAGGCAGATATGTGAAGCTTATAATTTTATAAAAGCACTTACATTCATTCTTCTGGTAAAATTTGTGTCTTACATGAGCTGTTAATTTGTTTATATCATAATTTCTTCAGCTGTTTTCGGGTTTACAACGTTACGTCTTCATGGCAATGAAGTTTACACAGAACTTTACACAGAAAAAATGTTAGCAAGCAATTTCATCACACAAAAATCATGTTATTGTTGTCACGCATGTTGTTTATGTCTTGTGGCTATACTTTTGAAACAGTTAGTATTTTAATGTTTATGGATTGGTTCCACTGTCTACAACCAAATGCAGAAAAGAGCTGCATTCACACAAATTGAGCTGAAAATTCCCCCAAAATTTTGTTTGTGGGGTTGAAACAGCCCGTTTCCTACATATTATTGGAGATTTGGGCTTCTTTAAATTTCCATAAGGATCAGTGGATGAGGACAAACTAAGGACTTGACATAAATTATATTTCACACATAACTGTCATTGTTATTGCGTATGTTTTAATAAAACTCACTTACACTGCAGCTGCTGTTGGTGTATTTGAACTGTTCACAAAGAAATCACACAAACTCCAAACACACGCTGTTTTCGATTAACAAAATGCAATCACTGTGACTGATATGAGGCCAAATATAATGTAACAATGATCTTGTATGTACAAAACTCATGAAAGATCTAACCGAAGGAACGGGACTCCGTCTCCACTATATATATATATATATATATATATATATATATATATATATATATATATATATATATATATATATACACACACACACACACTACTGGTCAAAAGTTTTGAAACACTTACTCATTCTTTATTATAATTTTTTTCTTTTTTTCACATTTTAGAATAATAGTAGAGTCATTAAAACTATGGAATAACATAAATGGAACTATGGGAATTATGTTGTGACTAAACAAAATCCAAAATAAATCAAAACTGTGTTATATTTTAGCATCTTCAAAGTAGTCAGCCTTTGTATATATACACACTACCACTACCAAAAGTTTTGAAACACTTGACTGAAATGTTTCTCATGATCTTAAAAATCTTTTGATCCGAAGGCTTATGATTCAATGTTTGAAATTAGTTTTGTAGACAAAAATATAATTGTGCCACCATATAAATTTATTTAATTATAAAACTAAAATTTAATAAATAAAAAAAAAAAGTTTTTGTAATTGATGACTTGGACCAAATAATAAAGAAAAGCAACCAATAAGTGCATAGATGGGAACTCCTTCAATACGGTTTAAAAAGCATCCCAGGGTGATACCTCAAGAAGTTGGTTGAGAAAATGTCAAGAGTACATGTCTGCAAATTCTAGGCAAAGGCTGACTACTTTGAAGATGCTAAAATATAACACAGTTTTGATTTATTTTGGATTTTGTTTAGTCACAACATAATTCCCATAGTTCCATTTATGTTATTCCATAGTTTTGATGACTTTACTATTATTCTAAAATGTGAGAAAAAAATAAAATAAAATTATAATAAAGAATGAATAAGTGTTTCAAAACTTTTGACCGGTAGCCAGTAATTCGCAGACTGGCCTCAAGCGCACAGACTATTTTAAATGCGCTTGTGATGTGAACCAATAAGATGCGCTGCAGGGATTGCCAAACCCTTTTGAATGCGGTACAAAATTGTTTGTTGCAAAACTCTTATGTCTTGGTGATGAAACTAGTTTAAAACATTCTAAATGGCACTGACAAAGAAAACAGGTGAAAACATAAATTAGAAGGCTTTTCAATTCACAGATCACAAGACTTACAAAAATGTAGCATGATTATACTGTAGTAACACTAACTGTACTGTATTAACTATGGTAGTTGTGGCAGAAAAAGTTTCTAAATGTATTTAGATTGCTGTCTTTTTTTTTTTTTTTTTTTTTTTTTCATTACAAAAAATGTCATAGTTCTTTTTATAGAAACCATAGTTACTTATCATGGTAGTGAGGAGACATGTATGGTTTTACCTATGGTTACCATGAACTATTACAAAGATCATTGTTAAAACTATGGATATTATGGAACATTTTCATAATTCTGGAAGACCCAACTTAGTCACACTGTCAGAATATTTCAGTTAAGCCATATACAAATGAGGTGTTAATTTTTTCCCACAGCTGTAATCATTTTCAGCATACCAACCTCAAAATTAATGCTGTACTATCAAATGTGCATTTCAAAGCACATAACATGTGATATTATTAGTAATTGCATGGGTGCTACCAAAGCAGGTGCTGGTGCCACATTTTCAACAGGCCCTTTGAGGGCACAGATAAACCCTGATGTGGCCCAGGCTGAAACTGAGTTTGAAACCCATGTTTTATGCTATTCTTCGACCAAAACGTGTTAATACGGGTCCTGCATTGCAGGCATGTGGATGTGCGCACAACAGCACCGCTGCTGAAAAAATCCTAGGGGAAACACTGTACAGTATATACTGTGTATGTATGTGTTTATATGTGAAGCGGTGACAGGGTCATGGGTGCCCAAGGCTCATTGATGCACTTGGGGAGCGAAGGCTTGCCCGTCTGATCCAATCCCACAGAAGAGCTACTATAGCACAAATTGCTGTAAAACTTAATGCTGGCTATGATAGAAAGGTTCCAGAACACACAGTGCATCGCAGCTTGCTGCGTATGGGGCTGCGTAGCCACAGACCAGTCAGAGTGCCCAAGCTGACCCCTGTCCACCGCCAAAAGCGCCTACAATGGGCATGTGAGCATCAGAACTGGACCATGGAGCAACAGAAGAAGGTGGCCAGGTCTGATGAATCATGTTTTATTTTAGATCATGTGGAGACATGGGTGCATGTGCATCGTTTACCTAGGGAAGAGATGACAGCAGGATGAACCATGGGAAGAAGGCAGGCTGGCGGAGGCAGTGTGATGCTCTGGGCAATGTTCTGCTGGGAAACCTTGGGTCCTGGCATTCATGTGGATGTTACTTTGACATGTACCACCTACCTAAAAATTGTTGCAGACCACATACACCCCTTCATGGCAACGGTGTTCCTTGATGGCAGTGGCATCATTCAGCAGGATAATGCGCCCTGCTACACTGCAAAAATAGTTCAGGAATGGTTTGAGGACAATGAGTTCAAGGTGTTGACTTGGCCTCCAAATTCCCCAGATCTCAATCCGATTGAGCATCTATGGGTTATGCTGGACCAACAAGTCTGATCCATGGAGGCCTCACCTTGCAACTTACAGGACTTAAAAGATGTGTTGCTAACATCTTGGTGCCAGATACTACAGGACACCTTCAGAGGTCTTGTGGAGTCCATGCCTCAATGGGTCAGAGCTGTTTTGGTGGCACGAGGGGGACCTACACGATATTTGGCAGTTGGTTTTAATGTTGTGGATTCTGAATACACTACTTTTGTAAGTAAACAGCTAATCACTTAATCCAATCCACGCTTCGATATGGGGCTTCATTGGAAATTGCGCTGCATATTCTATACATGCCTTGAAACTGTCTTATGTAACAACACTAGCGTGTATTGTTTTCAGAGAATCTTCACTCAGCTTCATTTCCCATCCCTAGTGGACAGTTTAAATAATGTACACAAACGCACATCTCCTTGTTGCCCTGGTGGCAGGTGCTCTAAAATGCGGTCGATTGTGACTGACGTCACTTCCAATTACAAACACGCCCCACAGTATAAACTCCCACCCAGCACAGGTATCTGTGTAAGGCATCAGAAATGCAAATGCAAAAGGGAATTGCGATTCTATTTGAATTCTGGCAGACACCATATGTGATGCCGAGGAAGTGAAATAGCAAACGGGGTAATTAATACTGCTTTTTCAATATGACAGGGTCATAACTTGTAAGACATAGGAAATGCAATTGCAAATGGACTTTGCTTTTCCAGTTGAAATTTGGCAGACTTTGTACGTTTGTGTAAATGAAAATCCAAACGGTAATATGCAATTTGCAATTGCATTTGGATTATGTCACAATTTATGCGTCCACAAATAGAAAATGCAACTGCAAATACAATTTGCAATTTGGTTTGAAAATAGTCCTGAAAATCCTCCCATATTAAACCATCTGTTGCCATCGAGTTGTAATAATTTTAAAGAGGTGGATGGATAAGCCCGATCAATCAAGTGGCATGAAGTGATTTAGGTCCTAAATAGGTCCTAAATTGAGCCTCAAGTAAATTTGTTTGCGACTTATGTGTGGCTTGTGTCTGAGTCACAGACTTGAATTTCTGTCTCTGATTTAAAGACATCATTACTTTCCACAGTTAAAAAGCAAAATTTCAGATCTCAGTACAAAAATAATCTGTGATTTTAAGTGTTAATCTGACACACAATCTGAGAGACCCTCATAGCTGTAAGTGAATAAATCAATGCTCACTTTTCTGATTATCTAGCCCCTTGGAGAGGTTTCACCTGAGACCTGCTTCTCTCATTGCGAAAAACACAGACAGTGGGGGCACTGCAGGGAGTCTTAGCAACAATCCTCATGCTGTACTGAGAGGTGAAAATAACTCTTCGCCTGCCCCACTTTCCCCGGCATCTCCTCTCATTTCTTCTGCGCCTCTCCATCTGCAGGACAGCGTGACTCATTGTTGGATTGTCACTCTCTTAATGATGTCAAAGGGTCCTTCTCTAACAGGAGTCATGCCTTCATGTGCTTATCTGTCTGAGGACTCAGCAGCCCCATTTAAGCCAGGTTTGATTAAATGTCAGAAGCAAAGATGTGTGCAAAAGGAAAAGGTGAAGGACAGCAATGCCGGATGGAAATTGCTTTTGAGGGGCAGGGGAGGATGGCAGCTCAATGCATTAATGATGAAGGGAAATTAATTTACATTGGAATAATGAAAGTGCTTGGGAGCTGGATGGATTGTGGAGTGAGGCACACAGCAGCTTTCTCTAAAGAAATGCCGTCTTTGGTAATATTTTTTCAAATCATTCTCAAAGAGGATAATGCACAGCAGGTGTCTTATTGCACACACAGGTCATGTCACGCTGCCAATGGGGAAAGCTTTTGCTGATATTTTTCTGCCAAATTCTTTTAATATGGCCATTCTCCTTCACCTGAATAAGAATGGGCCCTGGCATAAAGCAGAATACACAACAGGCTTAACCACCTTTTAGACAATCACAGCACCTTGTCTGGAAACATCTGTATTGTAACAAATGTACAAATTAACAATGAATGTAGTCTTGTTTGTACTAAGTTACAGTCAATTAACCCACAGTGTCTTATGTTGCACCAAAGGTAGTTACTGAATCTGCTCACGAAGAGGAGACTCCTTAATTTAGACATTGTTTTCATATGGTACAATTGTCCTTGCTGAAAAAAAAACAGATCAACATTTCCATGCTATTTCTGTGCTTCTTCAGGCTGTTTTTTCCTGGTTTCCTCCTGGTTTAGGGCTTGTTTGGCTGCCTAACCATGCTGTTCACTAGCATAACTTGGCTGATGAAACTTTCAGTTGCAAACTTCTTTGAAATACTTTTTCAAGAATTAGAGTTGAGCTGCGTCTGAATTTGCATACTTGTATGTATTGTATTTGATGAAGAATTTGCTTCTCGTCCGTTAATAAAGTACGTTCTTTAAGTAGGAAAGTTAATAGTATGAACATATTGCTGGACATATGTGGGCATTATCCCGTAACCCGGAAGTATGCCATACTGTAGTGACAACAATGGCAAAATGTATTTGCTCTGGTTTTGTTAAACAAGTACCTACTCACAAGGAATAACTTTATATATATAAGAAAATTCAGTTTTTAATATGATGTCTTCTCAGCTCCGTGAGATTATGGGACTGTAAAGTGTGCAGTGGTCATCCTGATATTTCTCACTTACTGTTTTATGAATACTGAGGACTTGGACATACTACTCAGTTGACATACAGCTTTTGGCATTCTGTATAGTAGAGAAGTATGCATATTCAGATGCAGGGCAGGTGTGCAAGACCATGTCACTAAGCGGATGGGCATTAACAGTCTCAGTGGCTCAACTCTCTATTGAGTTAAATGCCATGCTGACCTTCCAATAACTTCCAACATGTGTGATACTATGACTCAGTTGTTGAAGCAGACACTTGTAGCCTTGCCAGGGACCAATGAGCTTCTCACATTAAATAACTGCTACTGTCCTGCTTGGATCCAGACCTTTTTCCACAGCAAATGCAAAGCCACATATCACAAATGTGATTGGTAATTGTCTAATCAAGTTTTTTTCTAAGGGTCCTATTACACTTGGAGGATTTCTTATTTATTGAAAGTACATATATTTTTTTCTCACTGAAGCTTCACAAGACCATTTACTTTCTACGGCCAGCCCCGATAGAACAAATACAATCACACACATTCACACGTTAATGTTAATATATGAAATGTATCCTAATTAAGTCAAAAACGGTTGTTGTCTTTTACAGTCTAAGTCTGCTGTTCTTATTTTGGCAAATTTCAGAATTGATTTGCCACCAGAATGGGGCATTGTAATATGTTAAAGACAATGGGAGGGAAATGTCATAGGGAGTTGTTTAGTCTGACACTCCTCTTCCATTCTTAATCACTGAGTGTGACAGAAGGCTAGATTTCAAAAACAGTTGGTAGGTGTGACATCCTCTACCAAAATTAAGTTGTTTTGAGACTGCTAGTGGGTTGCCATCTTAAGATATCTCTTGCCCTGTTTACACCTGGTACTAACTGATTATGTGATTACTATCTGATTACAAGTGTGTCTCAAATGCATCTCCTGTGGCCACTTTTGATCAAATTTTGAGGGTGTTTCTAAAAGTGTGTGACTATATAAGTAATTTACTATGTCAGTGTTCCCTGTCTGTCACTCACTCAATGTTGTGTCGATGTAGTGACACTAGGGGTTAACTCTTGAGAGCCCCAATCACCTTTGCTTTATTCAGAAAAGGCCAATGAAAATTGCCGAGTGGAATTTGCATGCCACTCTCCTCCCCGGACATACGGGTATAAAAGAACATGCGTGCGCCACTCATTCAGACTTGTTCTTCGGAGCCGAACGTATGTGTGTGTTTGTCCCGTCACCATGCTATTGCTGCTGGAATTACAGCACGTATCAGCGGTCACCCTCACACGGTCGAGTATATTTTCTCTAAAAGAGCTCGCACAAACGATTAGTGTCTTTTTAAAGATGTCCTTTCGCCTTTGTGCTACTGGGTGTGGCTGTTATCTCTTCCCACCGGATGGTCACGAAATCTGTCTCGAGTGCTTGGGTCGCCAACACGCCGAGGCAGCTTTTGTGGATGGCTCATGTTTTCACTGTGAGAACTTGCCCATGAGAATGTTGCGGTTGTGGCTCTCTTCCTTCTTCGTGAAGCAGAGAGCCACCGTGGCTGCTTCCCGACCCGGTCCATCCTGCGTTGAAACTCAGGCGGCTGGGTCAGCGAGCACAGTGGGTGATTTGGATGTGGATATGGGAGCTTCTCCGCTGGCTCAGTTCCCGTGGCCCTCCTATCCCCCAGCACGCTCGTTCTGCCCGGTAGAGTTCATGAGTGAGGCAGGCGGTCCGTCTCAGGGCGGATTTTAATGTCTCGTTCGCTGAGTTGGCAGCTGTGCTTGCCCGGGCGGCTGTGAACATCGGGCTTGAGTGGAACCCTCCACCCCGCCCTGAGTGTTCGCGGCTGGATTATTGGTTTCTGGGCTTTCTTCCTGGAAGTGCTCGAGGAGCTCGTGAAGTCGTGGAAGGCACCTTTCTCCGCCCGTACACGCTTTGTGAGCTCGTCCACCCTAACTACCCTCGATTGCGGTGCAGGGATATGTCGAGTGTGCTGTGGTGGTGCACCTGTGCCCGCAGGCCGCAGCAACCTGGAGGAACCGGCCGAGGCTCCCTTCCCAGGTGTGTACGTTTTCTTCATCATTAGTGGCGAAGGCTTACAATGCCGTGGGTCAGGCCGCCTCCGCCCTGCACGCCATGGCCATCCTGCAGCTTCACCAGGCCAAGACGCTAAAAGATCTGCACGAGGGTAGGACTGACCCAGTGCTCATGCAGAAACTGTGCACCGCAACTGACCTCGCTCTACAGGCGACGAAAGTCACGGTGCACACCCTGGGTTGGACGATGTCCACTTTGGTGGTCCAAGAGAGATACCTGTGGCTCAACCTTGCGGGGTAATTAATACTGCTTTTTCAATATGACAGGGTCATAACTTGTAAGACATAGGAAATGCAATTGCAAATGGACTTTGCTTTTCCAGTTGAAATTTGGCAGACTTTGTACGTTTGTGTAAATGAAAATCCAAACGGTGCACACACTTGGTTGGACGATGTCCACTTTGGTGGTCCAAGTGAGACACCTGTGGCTCAACCTTGTGGAGATGCGTGATGCCAAGACGGTCCACTTTCTCGATGCGCCCGTCTCCCAAGAGGGACTCTTTGGCGACACTGTCGAGGACTTCGGCTATCGTTCTTGACGGTGAAGAAGCAGATGGAGGCCATTAAACACATCCTGCCACAGCGCGACTCAGCTGCCTAATGGCCTCTGAAGTCCTGCACCTTGTCTACCTCTCGCCAAGGCCATCCTCCTGCGGTGTTGGCCCTGGCTCCCCCAACATCGGAGCCCTCTGAGAAGAAAATCCTCCTGTCAGCCAGCCGCTAAGAACCCCGTACGGGCTTCGAAGCGGCCCTGGGACAGGCGACCCAGGGACGAGGTTGCTGACTCTGACTGGTCTGACCCAGGTAAGCGTACAGGCTCCAATCCCACCCCTGGGCCAGCACGAGGTGAGTACCCTCACAATATCACCGGGTGCCTTCTGGGCCCCGGCACCCAGTTTGTCAGTAAAAGAGCAGTTTCCTCATTCCCTAGGTCATTCTCCAATTCTCAGCCCTTCCAGCCCTCGCATTCGCGATGGCTAGGTGCTGAAAGTCTTTCCGGTCAACGAGCGGGACGTGAGTATCTCGTAAAACAGGTAAGTGGGGTGGTTCTTGGGGCCGCTCGCCCGCCCCAGCCACCGGCCACCATTACTGGCTCACAGGGCAGCATGCCTCCCCCGGACGGTCTTCCCGATGGGGTGTCTGCTCTGCTTCACAAAGTCTTCGCTTCGAACCACCCACCCCGGTCATGATAAAACCAATTGTCCCCCTGGTGCCATTAGCGCAGAGGCTGGAAGCCTGATATGTGCTTTCCAGCTATACGATCCAGTTCGCCAGATGGCTGCCCAGGTTCAGCAGCGTCCTCTTCACCGCGGTGCGAGGTGAGGATGCCTCGGTCCTTCAGGTGGAGGTCGCCACCTGAAGGGAGCAATAGAGCCCGTCCCCTTAGCCGAGACACATAAGGGCTTTTACAGCACTTATTTTATCGTGCCCAAGAGGGTGAGGGGGGTTGCACCCAATTCTGGATCTGCGTGCCTTGAACAAGGCCTTACACAGGCTTCCGTTCAAGATGTTGACGCAGAAGCGCATCCTGACCTGAAGGATGCGTACTTTCACGTATCGATCCTTCTTTGACACAGACCCTTTCTCTGATTTGCCTTCGAGGGACGAGCATACCAGTACAAGGCCCTCCCTTTTGGTCTGTCCCTGTCTCCTCGCATCTTTACCAAAGTCGCAGAGGCTGCCCTGGCCCCGCTAAGGCAGAAGGGCATTTGCATCCTCATCTATCTCGATGACTCAACTATCGCAAGATATATGGTGTGCGCACAGGGAACTTGTGCTTCAGCACCTCGAACGACTGGGGCTTCAGGTCAACTGGGGAAGGAGCAAGCTCTCCCCTGCGCAGAGCACCTCTTTTCTCGGTATGGAGTTGGACTCGGTCACCATGATGGCACGCCTTACAAACGAGCGTACACAGTCGGTGCTGGCCTGCCTGAAAACCTTCAAGCAGAGGACAGCGGTGCCATTGAAACAATTTCAGAGACTGGGGCATATGGCATCCTCGGCGGCGGTACTCCCCCTCGGGTTGATGCATATAAGACCACTCCAGCACTGGCTACAGACTTGAGTCCCGAGGTGGGCATGGCACCACGGTACCCAGCATGTGACTATCATGCCACAGTGCCACCATACTTTCAGCCCTTGGTCATAGCTGGCATTTCTACGGGCAGGGGTTCCCTTAGAGCAGGTCTCAAGGCACGTCGTGGTCACGACAGATGCCTCAAATTCGGGCTGGGGCACTGTGTGCAACGGGCAGGCAGTATCGGGGCTCTGGACAGGGCCCCACCTGCAATGGCACATCAACTGCCTAGAATTGCTGCCAGTGTTGCTGTTCCTGCAGCAGAAGGGGAAAGCTGTCTCCATACAGAGGCTGGCCCATTGGATTGTGGATGCCATTTCTCTAGCTTACCAATCACAAGACTTGCCGTACCCATTGGCAGTCTGGGCACACTCCACTAGAGGTGTTGCGTTCTCCTTGGCACTGGTGAGGGGCACCTCTCTAATGGACATATGCAGAACACCGGGTTGGGCTACACCCAATACCTTTGCGAGGTTCTACAACCTGCACATAGAACCGGTTTCGACCCGAGTGTTACAGGGTAACAACAGGTAGGCAGAGCAGCTGGTCGGGTGTATCGCTTGCATTTGCACCTTTCCCCATAAGGTGATAATGTGCACTATCTTGTCCACAACAGTGCCCCGCAACTGTTGAACTCTGGACGCCTCTTTAATTTCTTAAGCACTATTCGGTGACGAAATCGCCGGAGAAATAATGCCACCAGGCCCAGTACTCGTGGTATGCCCCTTTTGAGCTGAGCCCGCGTACTTGGGCTCAGTGCTCCATCCGTGGTGATTCCCCCCTCTGTAATCCCGTATGATGCGTTTCCACTGTTCGGTTTCCCCTCAGGTGAACCCTGTGTTTCCCCTCGACAGAGCTCTGCTCTGCCTCGGCCACTGTTGCTGTGTACCCTTTCCGTAGATAGGATCCTCCCCAGTGGCATCATTCCATATGTGAACTTCCCCGTCGGTAAGTCCATGTGAGGTATTCTCCACATGTTAACCTCCCTCTGGTAGGATGTGGTCTCCATAGTGCTCTCAATCCTGGAGAGGAAAGAGCACTTCCCCAGCACTATTCTAGCAGGTGCTCTGTGGGAAATTGCTTAATACAAAAATCAGGAAAGGCCACAGCCTGTAGCCTCCTCAGGTAAGTGCCTACTCTCACCCTTATCGGGACCAGGGAGACGCCTTACCTAACTCGCTGGAAGGTCACGACGTGGTCGAGCGCATGATGCGAGGCACGCAGCAGCCTGCCCATGTCTGCTCCTCCGTACCTCATGACATGGTTCAGCACCTGCGGCGTTTCATATAGGAACCCTTAGTGTCACTACATCGACACGACATTGAGTGAGTGACAGACAGAGAACGTCTTGGTTACTGATGTAACCTCTGTTCCCTGATGGAGGGAACGAGACGTTGTGTCCCTCCTACCGCAGCGCTGAACCGACCGCTGACATGGCCGGGACTCTCTCTCGGCTCCTCAGCACAAATCTGAATGAGTGGTGCACGCTATCTCCTTTTATACCTGTATGTCCAGGGCGGAGAGTGGCATGCAAATTCCACATGCCAATTTTCATTGGCCTTTTCTGAATAAAGCAAAGGTGATTGGGGCTCTCAAGAGCGAACCCCTAGTGTCACTACATCGACACAATGTCTCTTTTCCTCCATCATTATTACATGGTGATAAAGCCCTAAAAAGTCCAAAAAAAGAAAAGAAGAAAGCACAAAAAACTGTTTCTCCAAAATTGCTTGAATTTTAATATAACAACAAATGTGATGTTTTAATTTGCAATTAATTTTACCCGAGAACATGCATTGAATGAACTTTAGATGTGCTTGCTTCACATGATCAGTGTAATTTCATGTTGATGGTCAAGCATATTGAAGATATTCTGTTAAGTCTTTTATGTGACTGCTTAATGGCTTTTCCAATTTTTTTTATTGATCGGATGGTTGTTGTCTTTTAAAGCCATTTATAGCTGGAAAAGTTTAAAGCCCATGTTTTTTTCACAGAGGTTGATTGTAAGTATGCACTATGCTGTCCGGGATGCATGAGGTTTTATGCTAAAACCAGGTGTAAAAGGGGTCTCTAGTTATTCTAGATTAGCAGGCTGGTGGGGACACCAGCATACCAGCATCCCATGTGCCCATAACACAGTTAACACACAAACATATCAATACATATCAATGCTGGTGTTTTCAGCAGGGTGTCATTGCTGTTTTAATATGGTGATGATGGGCTTTGTTAAAAATAACTGCAAATAACCACATCAGGTTGCAAGTCATTCTTGACAGTTTAATTAAATTACACCCATGGACCAATAAATGCAGGCATGGGTATGAGGGTAGACTACCATACATCCTCAAACAAAAGCCAGAACAGCACCGTTTGTTTGCATGCTGGTAGACAACGTGAGGGCCGCATGGCTGCTAAGCAAAAATTTAGAGTTATTAATGGCTGACAGTGCATGGCGGGCTGCTGCCAGTATGATAAACAGTGCTCGTGTTGCTGTTTTTATATCACATATTATGTCAAGCCATTACTGTTCTCAGTGGTCTGCAAAGCTCATTAATCCGCCTTGTCTCAGAGGTGTCACTGCAAACTGGCCATCCTTTTTAGAGATGCGCCCCTGTTGCCGTAAATCTATGCCTGAGACTCAGATGCTCCCGTGCCATCGCAAACTAATACATCATCATCAGGCCACGCTAACAACTGAGTTGCCTTTATCATCACCAAGGGCCACATGAGTAGATCAGAGTTGTATTTACTTTATGCTTTTATACTTTATCCTGACTGCTTTACTGTACATTATCAGTCCTCTTCTTCGTCTGATTGTTCAGCTGGCCCATCTGACCTTTGGAACTGTGTGCGCATTTGTTCAGTATCAGCATAACGCCCTTTAGGGTGTTAAGTCATTTTGAATGGTGTGATAGCGGCCCTTGTTTACACCTGGTAGTATTTTAGACAGACATGCGTCTGAAATGTGTCTCTTGTGACCACTTGTGATCGAATTTTGGGGGAAGGGTCTCTGATTAAAGAATAACAAACAGCACTTCGTCAGTGTATTACTGCTTTGCCAATAAACTGCAAAAAAGGGTTCACGAAGTGCTATTTTTCATAATTATAATATCTTCCCTGAGGTCCACTGATAATATTATAAAGGTTTTTTTTTTTTTTTTTTTTTTACACCAAAACAGTCATAATTTAGTAATATATGATAATTTTCCTCCTGTTTTTGGCCCTCTGTCTGAAACGCTCAGTTTTGGCCTAAGCACCTCCTTAAAACTTCAACGTACAGTTGAAGTCAGAAATTTACATACACTTATGTTGAAGTCATTAAAACAAATTTTTTAACCACTCCACAGATTTCATATTAGCAAACTATAGTTTTGGCAAGTCGTTTAAGACATCTACTTTGTGGATAACATGAGTAATTTTATCACATTCCCAGTGGGTTAGAAGTTTACATACACTTTGTTAGTATTTGGTAGCATTGCCTTTAAATTGTTTAACTTGGGTCAAACATTTTGGGTAGCCTTCCACAAGCTTCTCACAATAAGTTTCTGGAATTTTGGCCCATTCCTCCAGACAGAACTGGTGTAACTGAGTCAGGTTTGTAGGCCTCCTTGCTCGCACACGCTTTTTCAGTTCTGCTCACAAATTTTCTATCAGATTTAGGTCAGGGCTTTGTGATGGCGACTCCAATAGCATGACTTTGTTGTCCTTAAGCGATTTTGCCACAACTTTGAAGGTATGCTAGGGGTCATTGTCCATTTGGAAGACCCATTTGTGACCAAGCTTTAACTTCATGGCTGATGTCTTGAGATGTTTCTTCAATATATCCACATAATTTTCCTTCCTCATGATGCCATCTATTTTGTGAAGTGCAACAGTCCCTCCTGCAGCAAAGCACCTCCACAACATGATGCTGCCACCCCCATGCTTCATGGTTGGGATGGTGTTCTTTGGCCTGCAAGCCTCACCCTTTTTCCTCTAAACATAACTATGGTCAATATGGACAAAAAGTTCCATTTTTGTTTCATCAGACCATAGAAAATGTCTCCAAAAAGTAAGATCTTTGTCCCCATGTGCACTTGCAAACTGTAGTCTGGCTTTTTTATGGTGGTTTTGGAGCACTGGCTTCTTCCTTGCTGAGCAGCCTTTCAGGTTATGTCGATATAGGACTCGTTTTACTGTGGATATAGATACTTGTCTACCTGTTTCCTCCAGCATCTTCATAAGGCCCTTTGCTGTTGTTCTGGAATTGATTTGCACTTTTCGCACCAAACTACATTCATCTCTAAGGGACAGAATGCGTCTCCTTCCTGAGCAGTATGATGGCTGCATGACCACATGGTGTTATACTTGCGTACTATTGTTTGTACAGATAAAAGTGGTACCTTCAGGCATTTGGAAATTGCTCCCAAGGATGAACCAGACTTGTGAAGGTCCATAATTTTTTTTTAAGGTCTTGGCTGATTTCTTTTGATTTTCCCATGATGTCAAGCAAATAGGCACTGAGTTTGAAGGTAGGCCTTAAAATACATCCACAGGTACACCTCCAATTCAGTACACCTAATATCAGATGCTAATTGGCATATTGTCTAAAGGTTGACATCATTTTCTGGAATTTTACAAGCTGCTTAAAGGCACAGTTAACTTAGTGTATGTAAACTTCTGACCCACTGGAATTGTGATATAGTCAATTAAAAGTGAAACAATCTGTCGGTAAACAATTGTTGGAAAAATTACTCATGTTATGCACAAAGTAGATGTCTTAAACGACTTGCCAAAACTATAGTGTGCTAATATGAAATCTGTGGAGTGGTTAAAAAATGTGTTTTAATGACCTCAATGTAAGTGCATGTAAACTTCTGACTTCAACTGTATTTAAGCATGTAAAGAATCAATCAATCAATTAATCAATCATTTATTTCTGAAGCACATTTAAAAACAGCAAGTGCTGGACAAAGTGTTGTACAATAAGATTAATATGACAGTAAGAAAATTGCACACAAGTTCACACAAAATTATAACACAAACACATATCCACCTAAACAGATCTAAAAGATTATTTAAAAACATCAACAGTAAGAAAAACACAATCATAAACACACAAAATATAACTTAAACACATATCCACCTACTCAAATCCATATGCTACAGAGAAAAGATGAGTCTTAAGAGATGATTTAAAAACATCAATAGTGGGACATGATCTGATATGAATGGGTAAATTATTCCACAAACAAGGGGCTCTTACTGAGAAGGCACAGTCACCCATGAGTTTTAGACGGGACCTGGGAACAAACTGCAGCATGCTGAGGATCACTTAATATGGTTGTACGACAGAGTGAACTACAGAGACTTTTCACCCAGCTGTGGTCCTCTCAAACTGTCTAACAGTGACAGGCCTGACAGTGTGTTCTAATATAGAGCCTCTGGCTGCTCTGACTGACATATAGGAGGGAAAAAGTCGTCTTTTGTTTTCTTCAGGCCAAGACAGTTCACTGAGAGAGAACGCACTGTTAAACCCGCTTAAGACCAATTATCCGAGCTCTTCCTCCAATTAATTGACATTGTTTGAGAAGATCAGTACATTTTTGTCATCGGTGTGACACAGAATTATTGTGGCATTGTTCCATGTTCCTGATCTTTTTAAATTATGAAATGATTTTCATAGACAAAATGTAAGAATTTAGTTGCACTGCGATTGTCCTATGCCTCTAATTGGAAAGTAGTAATTAAAGAAAAACAATAAAAAAAATGATTTGATCAGTGGCGTGTCCAAACTTCTTTGCCCAGGGAGGCCAGTCAATGCGTTAACATACTTCCCTAATAAATAAGGGTATTATGGGGGCCACCTGTGTTAGTCACTGGCAGATAAATAGATAATTTTTAATACAGTATATATGAAAGGTGTGTTAGTCAGTACAATTTTTATTACTGAGCAAGGAGACCCATGTTCAAAACCTGACCTAATTATGTAGATTATTTTAATCAACCAAGCATATTTGTACCTGAACTTAACAGCCAGTGATAACCATTGTATGAAAAAGAGTAGCTTTACATTTTGACATTTGTCATTTTGGCACATGCCCCCTCAGTTTGAATGGACATGACACTTCTGCTTCTGATCCTGATGATAATGATAATAATAATCATAATAATAATACATTTTATTTAGGCTATGATGTACCGGGAAATGACAAAACCATGGAGCTTGGGAGTCACCAAATATATTCAATAGTAGTCAGGGTTTGAAATTAGCAACCACGATCCACCAAATGTGGGTTATTTTATGCGGTGTGATGGGTAACTTTGCTCATCTTCCCGCCACTATGGCGGTTACCTGCAAAACATCTCGGAATGACACATGACAAGAAATGCTGTTAAACACAAAGTTGCGCTCTTGAAGACATTCACTTTATTATATTTTTTTAAGAAAAGACTACAGAAAAGCTGTCAAAGCGCATGTCTGATTCGCTGTTTGTTCAGAGGCGTGCAGCACAACCATGTCTCGTGTAACACGTGCATGTAAAGATTTCTCACTGTTTCTTCTCTTTTTCAGTCTTGTGAAAACAGTTTTCAAGAATAGTGTCGTCTGTGAGAATGCTGCAAATGACCTTAGACCATCTCAGGAGGTGCTCAAAGTTTGGTTTGCTTTATTTTTCGTGCTTAACATGCATTGTGAACGCAACTCTACAGGTTCACTTTATATGTATATGTGTGTGATTTAAATCATAAAATAGTACAAAGGCATGTTCACCTAAAATGTATTTATATTTAAAGTATCATTATTATTATGTTTACATTTAAAATTACTTTAGATCTAAGTAATTTTAGAAAATAAATTTTGCACCTGTTGTCGTAGATGTGTAGCTACTTGTGTGACGGCAAATGGGAGGTGGTTATATATGTCTTTTTTTAACACTTCATTATTTTATTTGCTTTTTCATTTCATTTGTAGTACATTTGAATTTAGAAATATCTTTGGTTTAAGTTTTTCATGTTTCAGTAAATAAATGTAATTTTTAAAGCAAAAATATTACATACACCCTCGGCAGTGGACGATGTAATTGGATATCGTAAAATTTCTTTTATAAAAAAAATATTGTGAACATATTTCTTGCATATCGCCCAGCCCTAGTGTAGTGTTGTGTTTATTTAACCAGAAAACTGTAGCGATTCGTAGAACGAGTCACGTTAAAATCATTTTGCTAAAATTTTGTTACAGTTACGTGATTTTATGAGACCTGGTTGGACCAAGCAAGTTATATGGAATTTGACGGTCCCACCTCTGGCTAGAGAATTTGCCGTTCAAATTTTAGAATTTTGAGGTGGCACCTGTGGTGGCCAATCAAATTTTAAGGCTACCTATCTGGACACCCCCCTGTTACTTGGTGATATTGTGACCTGATGTTATCATATGAAATTATGATAGTAACAGAGAACAATATGGCTGTATGAAACTAGTTGCCCTTGATATGTCTGCTTGAGCCAGCCTCAGTGTTATTTCTTTCCTCTTTGATTTATTTAATGAAGTCTTTTTCCTCACAACTCAATTGCTCAAGAGCTGCAGCCACTCTGCCTGTTTAGAGCTGCAATCCAGCAGCTTGTAAATCAGTAATAGCAACTGCCCTCTCATAGTCACACACACACGTGCACACTTGCACTCTCTCAGTCATCCGAAGAGGAGAAGCCCCCATGGGATAGTGAGTAGGACTGATTAAGGCGGAAAAATTTGATTCCAGTTGTTTTTTTTCTTCTTGAGAGTGGCTGCAGGATATTAATCCTGATTGGACCTTATTGTGGAATCTGTTTTGTTCTCAATAATGCTGCATAGGTGCTTGAGGAAGTCTGTGCTGCAGTTTAAACAAGTGCCTGTGTCCTTTCGTAAAGATACAAATTTATTTTTTTCTTTTTTTTTTTTGCCATCCTGAGCCTCAGAAGTGCCATGCTCATTCAAACTGAGTAGGCTTGTGCCAAGTGCATTTTGAATGCAGCTGTAATAATTAAGTTACATGATTATTGTAGATTTAAAAAAAAAAAAGTGTTTGTTGAAACCCACATTCAAATTAACCCAAACGAGTCACACCCTCCGCAGATCTTTTGCTTTAAACTTATCCTGTCAGTCGATTAAAATATTTAATCGTGATTAATCGCATTATTATTTTTTTTATAGTTAATCCTGATAAATTGCATATTTTGAAAGTGCTAAAATTTTACTCTCTATGTACATTTTTCCTGTCAAAATGCATTAATTTCCTTTTTAAGAAAGAAAACAAAATTATGTTTGTAATAATAATGTTTTATTAACATTTATCAAACAAAGCATTCCGCAGTATAAAGACAGAAACTGACTAAAATAGCACCAATTCAAGTAACATTAAATGTGAGTGGGAGGTTGACTAATTGAAAGAACTAGTCCACATAGGGTGCATTCATTGCTATGGGTCATGAGAGTTAAACCCTCATCCTCAATGGCAATGACAGTTAAACCCTCATCTCTTAAACCCTAATTCTCCACAATGTTTATCTTGGCTATCCACTTTGCTACAGCAATCGTGAAGCCGCATTTACATGATTCACGCAACTTTGAACTCCACATGGAAAGCGCTTGCAGAGAATGTCTTGTTTTGCTTTTAGCACTGACACTATGATTCTTCATCTTGTCCGGTTAGACAGAAGCTTAATGTGGCGCCAGGGAAATTCTGCTGCTTCAATGCAGCGTGTCATCTGAATGCAGTATATCAAAAGCACCATCTGGGTTTGGTTTTTTCTCCATCACTTGATCAGTGAGCACATTCACATGCACACCAATATGCTGATTTCCCCCAAAAAGTAGCTTATTTAAAAAATCTGACAAAGCAAGAAAACCATGTTTACATGAGATTTGAAATAATCGCGTTATTCTCTGCTTTTGACGTCAAACCGTGAAGAGACACGTGCTCAACACCTGTGCACATTGGATAAGCTGGTGAGAACATGCCATGCAAAATCGGCATAATGGGCAAAAATCTACCCGTGTCGACCGGTTTATTTACACCGTTTATGACCTTACACCGATAAAGGAACGCTGTTTATTGCGTTTACATGACCACACACGTTGTCAGCTTATCAACGTGCATGTAAACACGCTCAGTGACATGGAATCTGACATGGTTGTGGTGTGCACGTCACTGTAATGTCCCCTGACACAAAGGTTCCGCCCTGTTCCAACCAGTGTTTAGAACTCACGCGGAGCTGAATGAAATGTCATAGTCAAATGTCAAATTGGTAAATGCGTTAATCATGTTAAAGGAGAACTAGAGCATTAAATATTGTAAATTAATCTCAGGCGTTAACAAGTTAATTTCGAAAGCTCTACTTTAAACCAAAATTGGAACACAAAAGGAGTTTTTATCAAAAGGTTAAAGCTGTTCTTTCCTATAAAATGGAAATGCATTGTGATCACTGTCCATAAAGTTCAGTTGCAATTTTAGCTTGTCAAAAGTCATGTCACCTTGATAGCTAATCAAAAACTCTACCACTAGACCAACAGTTCTTTCACATAGTCATAGCTAATGAATTACTACTAACTACTAAGCATTTTTTTTTTCTTTGACCATGTGTTATCTTGCCTAGGGCACCAAGTGAGCCAGGATTCCCATTGGTGCCCCCTAAAAAATGGGTGCATGATGCCCCTGCTGAGCCTGATGGACACTTCAAAATCAAACTGTCTCTCCCCCCCCCCCCCCTCCCCCCCAGCCCCATTCATAATGAAGCTAGGTGGCAAGGTGCTCATCATTGACATGCAAGTGGAAAAGTTACAACAGATTCTTTTACTTGAATTATGGAAATTTTGGTTAAGGTGGCTAAACAAACCAAGGGAGAATAGCCATAGAGAATAATACCCCCTCTGCTGCATTCCCTACTGCTACAGAAGAGATTTGCAGCTTTAAAGAAACTTCCACCTTGAGTTTTGTTTCTATGGCAACTCAGTTCTATCCTCAGATAAAAGACCCATTATTATGTTTTGCAGAGGACTGGAGACTGTGTGTGTTTTCCTGTGATTTGTCTTGTTAAAGGCCTGACAGTTTTATACTGCCCTGCAGGTATTGTCTTGACTTGGCCTGTTCACAACTGACCACAGATTTTAATGTGAATACCAACTGTCTCCTGTGTGCCACTCATGTAAGGGCACCAGTTCGCCCTATACGAAAGACACACACTGTGAAAATACTTGGATTCAGCCTACTTCTCATGGACCACAAGGAGTTGACAATTTTTTGACATAACTTTCATGCATACAGGTCGACAAGATTACATTTCCTTATACATAGATATACAAGATTACATTTTAGGCTCTGAAATACTATTTTCTGTTACAGCTAGATCTGTAAACTCCAATAAGTGTAGATTAAATTGTTTACAGAAGCATTTGCACTCTGCCTGCACTTATATAAACCTGACGTGCACATATGTGGAGAACATTGTGTTTATGTGTATTTTTATATATGATTACATTGTATTAACTTTGAATAGTTGGCAGTCTACATGCAAAAACTATCTTTACTTAAAAGCTGGTGTATTATTTTGCCTAGTGTAGAATTTATTAATTAAATACTAACTATGGTGCTGAATAAAGCCAGACAGAGTAAAAAAAATAAAACATTGGTTTTTGGCTCAGCGATGCTGTCTGGAACTCATTTTAGGTTGTATATAGTAATGAGTTGTTTGTGTTGTTGTAAAAAGTGCTTCCTAACTTTTTATATTTGCATGTTCATAAATATTTGTAATTTCTAGCTGCAAAGAAATTATTGATTTAATCAGAAATAAATTTATTTAAAAAAATATCCTAATTTCTGCAATGTGCTACCATATCAGTTATGTTTGCTACTTAGCTGGATACATTTAATATTGCCTCAGTTTCTGAAACAGTACAAATGAATAATGAATAATGAAGAGATTGTAGCTGTTACAGCAAATGCTACTGTAAAAAAATGAGAGGTTGTGTCGCAGAAGGGTTTGTATGTGACAGGATGGGGTAAATGTTCATTTGGATTCAGTTTAGGTTAATTTCATTGTCTGTGTCAGTGTCCAGTTGTCAAACATACGAGTATAGAAGTCATTAATAAGGAACTATTTTGAATACACAGCATAACAGAGTTATCACAACACCTCAATTATCTCTTACGGTATGACTCCACTGTTGTTTGAATAGCAGGCTGAATGATGTAGGCTAGCTATTCTGTTTTTGTATTAATTATTTATGGTTTCATAAAGGAACTATTGTGATTGCATTTACATTTATGCATTTGGTAGATGCTTCTATCCAAAGCGACTTACAGTGCACTTATTAGAGGGACAATCCCCCGAAGCAACCTGGAGTTAAGTGCCTTGCTCAAAGACACAATGGTGGTGGCTGTGGGGATCAAACCAACAAACTTCTGCTTACCAGTTCTGTGCTTTATCCCACAACGCCACCACCACTCCATTTTAAGCTTACTAAGCATTTCCTAACCATATTCTAATATATTAGAATAAAATTTTCCAAAAATAATATAGTTCTGTCTTAATTTCTTTACTTTCACGCAGCAATTGGGTAAACACATGAGTTTCACAGAAAACTGAAGACGATGAATTCTTATACTGACATTTAAGAAACATTGTAGTAACACCAGTGTTTTGAAGCTTGAATTCCATGGTAGTACTGTGGCATGGGATACTGTGCAACACTGCAGCACAATGACTAATCTTAATCATCTTTTTTAGGGGCCATTTTCGATGAGTCTGCAAAAAAGGACGATGAGGTGTTTCGCCTGGCGGTGGCAGATCTCAATCTCAACAATGAGATCCTGGAGACAGAGAAGATCACCATATCTGTGGAGTTTGTAGATGGGAACAACCCATTCCAGGCAGTGCAGGAAGGTATGCCATCTGATCACAGAGTATTTCAATGATCTGACTTCAAAACAGTGGCCTGCACCTTTCCACACTCATACTCTGTAACAGTCAGAGCCATAAGAGAGGCAATCACAATGCAGTGAATTGTGACTTGTTCATTAGCTGTGATTGCTTTCAGTTTTTGCTCTCTCAGTGCACTTTCAAATCATCTCAACAGACGGGTTTGCATTTATAAATGTTGGGTATCTGATAGGTTCCTCGTCAATTCAGTTTACACAAATTAGAAGAGAACAAGACAAACAAAATGTTCTTCGCATTTTATAGATACAGACAGACAGACACAGACTTGCATGGCTGATGTGACTGAGACTGGCTGTGGTCTGGAAAGGAGTGTTTGCAGATGGAATAAATCTTATGACTAATTAAGTGCAAACAAATGTTGGCAAAGAAAATCAGAACACAGACTGTTACAAAAATCATAACAAGCTGAACATCAGTTGAACAAGAGTTAATAGAATTGAAAATCAAATTCTACATCAGGGGCAAAATATCACAATACAAAATAGATAGATAGATAGATAGATAGATAGATAGATAGATTGGTAGGTAGGTAGGTAGGTATGTTGGTTGATTGATTGGGTGAGTGGGTGGGTGGATGATAGATAGATAGATAGATAGATAGATAGATAGATAGATAGATAGATAGATAGATAGATAGATAGATAGATAGATAGATATTGCAGTGCAACAAAATAAATAAAAAAGATAATACATATGAACTGGAGTTTACTAAAGGTTGTAAACAGAGCAATGTGAAGCATTTGTTGAGAGAAACAGTTGTAGGCTGAGGAGTCAAAACAAGTCAATGTTTTCTTTGATCATGAACACAGCAGAAACATTGTAGAGTCTTATGGCAGTAGGCAGGAATGACCTTCAATGGCACCCTCTGTTACACTGTGGATGGATCACCCTGTTACTGAACGCAATCCTCATTTCAGCAAACATGCCTTGGAGAGGGTGGGAGACATTGCTCATGATGTTCATTAATTTGGACACCATTCTCCTCTGAGCCATTACCTCCTGAGAGTCGAATAATGTTTGCATAAGACAAAAGACATGAATAGCCTGCATTTGTTTACTAACTGTTAAAGATATGCATGGGATGTAAATAACTTGGTTGCGCCTATTAAGTCTTTATTTACATTACAATTTAACCTGAAATTCCTGAATTATTAAGATTAAAGGGTAAGTACAGCCAATTTAGGTGCCTGTTTTAATCATTAGAATAAAATCTTTTAAATCATTTTAAATGCTCACACGGCCTGTAATTATGCAACTGTCTGGTCCCAACACTTTTATAGCTTCTGAGATTGAGATTGACGTCAGCTTTATCTCAACCTCTACTATTCGATTTTAGATCAGCAGAATGATCCAATAATGCCTTGATGCTGTGGTTTCCTCAAATTAGTGCTGTTAGATTTTGGAGCAGGTCCACTTTGTGTTATCCTGCAAACAAATAAGACAGGTACAAGGCCCTTGGAACTTTGCCATTCAAACATCAGCAAGTTCACTGTTCTCTATGCAACTGCAGAGTTCAGTTAACTAGCACTTACAATATTCTCACTTTGGCATCCTCCTCTCCTTCTCTTACACAAAAATGTTTAGTATGTTTGTCTTTATTTGCTTTAAAGTATTTTGCACCAAACGTTTTGACAACCTATTTCACAAGGGAGCGGTGCTGGATTGGAGCGATCTGCTAAATTAAAGGATTCTTATAAATAGAAATTCAGATAAGTGGATGATCTTAAGCATACTCAGTATAATGTAGGCTCCCAACACAGCTTTATAAGGGGAAGGCAAAGTACAATAATGTAAAACAAGTAGCACAAGGAACAAAACCTCACCAAACCCTTCATCCAAAAAGGACAAGGCCTGACAAATAGGAAAAAAGAGGGTTTTTAATTTGATAAGCTAGAGCAGGTTTTTTTTAACATGGGTCAGTGGTCCCCCAGGGGCCACTAAGGGGTCAGTGGAAAATTTCAAAGAAAAAAATGCATTATTACTCTTTTTTTTATTATTATTAATTTACTCACCCTCATGCCATCCCAGATGTGTATGCCTTTCTTTATTCTAAAGAACATAAACAAAGATTTTTAGAAGAACATCTCAGCTCTGTAGATCCATACAATGCAAGTGAATGGTGACCAGACTTATGAAGCTCCAAAAATCACAGAAAATTAATCCATAAAACTCCAGTGGTTTAATCCATGTCTTCAGAAGCGATATGATAGGTGTGGGTGAGAAACAGATCAATATTAAAGTCCCTTTTTATCATAAATCTCCACTTTCACTTTCAAAATGTGAAAGAATAGAAAAGTGAAAGTGGAGATTTATAGTAAAAAAGAGTCTTAAATATTGAACTTTTTCTCACCCACACCTATCATATCGCTTCTGAAGACATGGATTAAACCACTGGAGTCTTATGGATTACTTTTATGTGGCAATAATGTGATTCTTGGAGCTTCAAAGGTCTGGTCACCATTTACTTGGATTGTATGGACTTACAGTGCTGAGGTATTCTTCTAAACCTCTTCGTTTGTATTCTGGAGAATAAAGAAAGTCATACACATCTGGGATGGCATGAGGGTGAGTAAATGATGAAATTTTCATTTTTGGGTGAACTATCACTTTAAGACAGGTTGAAAATGATGAGATTAATCTCTATAATTTTTCTATTGATAGCCATGATGATATTCGCCCCTCACAGAGGTGATGATTTTGGCTCATGTTACCCACTATATTTTAAGGATAATTCTGTCTATTAATTTACTATTAGGCAAAGAAAGTGTAAGTATCCTACTTAACTACTATGTTAAAAAATGTCGTCTTTACATGCCGTCACATTAAATGGGGCTTTGTTATGCCATCTCTGAACTTTTTTTAATTTTAAGTTTGCATACAAATACATCTACACAGATATAACATCAAATTACATGTGATGTTTCTTGACACATGCGTATTAGTTAACATCCCCCGTTAACTCTGTTAAGGTATGGTAATGTAAACATGGCTGACATTTTTATGACTTCCATTTAATAGTCTCTGATACTGTTATGCTGGGTGGCTCAGCTTTTAGTGTCTGAATGTGGATGAATTCAGCAAGTTATCCTTTTGGCCGCATGGAGTTATAGAGGTCAAAGGGAGCGTGTGGCATGTTGTAGTTGACCCATATTATCTAATGGAGAGGCCTGCTTTGGCTAACTACACTCTCTGCTCTTGAGGGGTCTTCTCTCACATTGAAGGCTCCTTGGCTGTGTGTGTATGTCTTTTCCTTTTATCCTTTCTTTTATTTGTTTAAAGATCCTCAGTGAGGGAGCCTAATTACAGGTGCACATGTGTTATGGTTCAGCATGAGCGCTAATGATTCTGCTTCTTATGGATGTATGATTCTGGACCTTGTTATGTATAGCTCATTTGTTTAAACATCTGTTTATCTCCTCAAAGTCAGCTTGCTATGTGAATAGTGTATTTTTTTCCTCTATAAAAAGCGTTCAAAGCTTGTCACATTTAAAATCTGTTCGTCATTGGAACTTTTCAACAAGCCAGGATAACACCAACTATTCTCATAGAATAAGCCCAGCACTGCTGAAAATGAAGACAACCTAAACCAGCCAAAGAATATCGTGCATGTTAATTACATGATATACCGTATTACCGAATACTGTCACATGCCTACTTGTGAGCTAGTCAGGCTTGCGCTAACCAGCTGAACACTAGCTGGTCCAGGCCAGACCAGTTTAAACCATTTAAGACTAGAAAACCGGAGATCTGACAAAACGTAGTAGACTCGTTGTGTGGATAAGCTCTTTAGCTCTGTTGTTTATCAAATGAAAATAAGGCATAATCCCCAGACTTTACATTAATGGAGATTAGCCTACTACAGATTGTTGCAAGTTTCACATGGACCCCTGTGGAGTCTACTTGTTCATATTTAATGTTATCTTTAAAGGCGCGTGCATCTTAGTGACTTGTTTATTGTAAAAAAAAAAAAAAAAAAAAAAAAAAAAGATTAAAGCCATTGATTTAAACATCAAAATGCATTATTTTAGACACAGAAAATTCCCTTTAGCCCATCCCATTGCGTCTCATGTCTCTAAACTTGTCTGTGTTATGAGGCTGTGCAGTTTTTCGCCTGAGTAGCAGAGTGAAAAAATGTTGTCTTCCAATTCTCAGGACTGCCCTGTCAGGCTTCATCCTGCCCTTAGGGTTAAAAGAGAGTCGCGAAGGGGTGCCAGGAACCTTTTTTCTTTTTTCTTTTTTCTTTTTTTGTCATTTTCCACAGCAACTCCTCCTGGCCAGATTGGACCCTGTGTTTTCAACTCTTTGCGTGTGTGTGTGTGTGTGTGTGTGTGTGTGTGTGTGTTTGTGCATGTGGCACCTTTTGTTCTGCTAGCATTCTGGGTGTTGTGAGTTTCTTACCCATCAGCGGCTTGTCTGATCTGCAAACAGGGACTGACAGATTCCCTTTGAACTCACATCAGTAATTACAATATGCTCTTACATAGATGTATCTTGTTTTGTCCTTTTCAAGGAAGCATCATCCAGCTCACTGGGGAGTGTCTGCTTGAAAGGTCAGATGCACTGAAGGATGGCTGTTGAATTGTCAAGCCCTTCACATGCATTTAGATTTTGAGAAAACGGCCTTGTGTTCAAAGTAATATAGATTTGCTTTATTTATTTATTGAAGGCCTAGCACCATAAACCCCTACTACTATGTTCTGTGGACATACTTTGATGCTGTACTTGGAAGTAGACACACCAAGGCCATAATCACATAGACATTGAGGGGGACATGTCCCCAGGATTCAGATTAGTGTTCAATAAATATGTTGTTTCCCTTTTTAAAATCAGAATATTTGGGTATGTCCTTGACTTAATTGATTCTCTCTCTCTCTCTCTCTCTCTCTCTCTCTCTCTCTCTCTCTCTCTCTCTCTCTCTCTCTCACTCACACACACACACACACACACACGCACATATACATAAACATGTTTGCACAGCTATCTAAATAGGGACATACCATTGACTTCTGTTGTTTTTTATATAAAGCTGATTTAGATTCTGAGTACTCCGGTTCATACAAATAAGGCTGGGCACAGAAATGCATCTATTCGTCGACTTCAAAATCTTCAGACATGTTTTGTAAGTTCGGTTCTCTGGTTTTTGGGCAGTTGTGTTGTGTTTTCTGTGGTTTATATCTCTGTGGTGGTCCAGTTACACTAGTTTTCGCTTAAACAGCATAACAGCTGCTCTTGTGCACTCTCATAAATGCGCACAGGAGAGAAACGGTCGGTCAAGATTTTCACTAAATAATCAATTAGATTATATAATCTAAATTAGATTATACTTTGCCTTCAGAACAAGGCATGAGTCACACTAAATAATTTATTGGTCTTCTGAATTAAAATTGTACATCCTTTATGAGGCTTGAAGAGGTGGTCACTATCCACTGCCACTGAATGACATTACTGAGCAGAAGAAAAACAAATCTTCAAAATTTCTCCCTTTGTGTACCAAAAAACAGAGAAAGTCATATTGCTTTGGAACAACACGAGAGTGAGTAAACAATGAATGAATTTGGGTGTACTATCCCTTTAAACTTTTTACGTTTTCATTGTCGGGACTGTTGGAAGGCCTTCCAAAGAAAGCAAAATCTGACCCACTCCGACACCACTATGTAAAGTTCTGTGCTGTATGTGCTATTGTTGTGTACATTTGTATTATTTAAAGATCTTCAAAGACTGCCTGTCACTATGGACATTATTGTTTCTGAAAATACCTTCACTGGAAGCATTACAAAGTGTGAGATGCACATACTTCATATGGTTTCACCGAACTGTTTACTGAAGCTTCCTAGCATGATGACATTACTGCCAAAATGCATTCTGGTTATTTGTTACTTTGTCATACACATTTTTATTTCCACTGGATACTTATTATAGTCCGTAAAGTGTTTGACAATGTGACAAAAAGAGTAGTGCATTTTGGGGGATATTATTCAGTGAATAACAATGGGTCATTTTGTACATAGAAATATAGATTTAAGAAAAGGGCTGGTTTTATGGATTAGTGAAGATATGAATCTGTGAAACTATTTAAACACAACAGAATGTACATTTCACGAATTTCAGGCATTTCACATTTTAAAATACGTAATGCATAAATATGTATGATAATTGCATCACTTCTAGTTTTTGTATAGGAAATCTACCCTGAAGTTTAGTTTAATAAGGGTAATTCTGAAGCAGAATGGAAAAATGTAACAACCTGAAACGGCAATATCTATTGTGATGAATATTTCAGAGGTTGATAAAGTTGTTGTGTATTATTCAGGCTGCTCTGTTCATAATCATTGTTTTTGTTTGCTTTGGTTAGTTAAATTTAGCTGATTCACATTTTGAAGAGCAGCTTTTCAATTATTCATTACATGGATTTGATCACAAATACTTCTTGAATGGATGCTGTTCATTATTAATAAGGGATTGCAAGATAAGCACACTTTATGACTGGTCATCCTCTGACAATGAGAACCACTGCAAACTTATTGAAATTTAGCAACAGTTTGTTTGACCTTTTTGGATTTTACCTGCAGAATAAGGGGCCAATAACGCTTGTAGGAGTTACAACTGTTAAACAGTGCCTTAGGCTATTTCCAATGACTTTTACAAAAAGTATCTAGTTTTGAAAGACACGTAATATCTTAAACTACAAGGGATAAAGTCTGGCTTTGGCAGGTTCTCAAAAAAAAACAAAAAAAAAACAAAACTCTAAGCCTCAAGTATCTTTGTTACTATTTCATACCAAACAACTGAAAAACAAATGTAAGTAGTCATTTAGCAGGCCCTTTTATCCTAAGAGAATGGCAGTAAACATACTTGGGACATTCTCCCTATTCAATGCAATGATTGTTTGTGAATTAAGCCAGAGTATTCTTGTGATTGTGTTAACATTAAGTATAATTTTACTACATTAAGCTTTTTTTCCCACACATAAAGCCCTGATATGAATGCAGTATTAACTAGAGCATTCTCGATTGCTGAAGTAAACACCATTTACTTAACTTACTGCTCCACACGTCCTGTTTTGTATGCACATTCTCACACTCATATTACCTTTCATGGTCTTCCCCCTCTGAATGCCCCCAACCAGTCTTTCTGAGGTAGAGCCACAATCCAATTATCCAGTCTCTAATCAATGGGGGGTGTTTCCAGCAGTGAGGCTGACATTTGTAATAAAGAGATGGTATGATGGCATTCTGCAGCTGACAGCTGGGGAAAAAACCCTGTTGCTGTGTTTTGGTGGCATCTCGGAGGAACTTGGCCTTCCCAATGTGTGTTTGGCACTTCTTTAATGGGGAAACTGGCACTTTCGAAGTTTCCCATGAATGTTGGAGGGACATTTCTTTGCGGTTTTTGAAAATGGGAAAACAGCAGCTGGCAGAACGTCTCTTTTGGACAACACAGGAGGGACAAGCGGCTTCCTACTCCTGCAGAGAGCTGCCTGCTTCAGCTGTGAGTCTGAATTTGGCTCAAATGATGGAACTGATTATTGTGAGAAGAGTCAAGCCCTTGATTTTTTTCAAGCACCAGGGTTACAAATTATAATTTGTTTTTAGATATAATTGGAAAAATTATGACATTTTAGAGAAGACTCAAAATATGTTTGAGAAAATAATACATTATAACCTCATCTACTGGTGTAACATCAAAGCGTTAAATGTGTTTTCTTTCAAAATTAAAAATATACATTCAAACCTGTCTCCAGTTCTCAATCATTTAAGGGATAGTTCAACCCAAAAATAAACATTGTTTTGGCATTCACTCACCATTATGTTGTTCCAAACCTGTATGACTTTCTGTCTTCCACGAAACTAAGCATGGCACTAGCAACACCAAGGTTATGGGTCTGATTCCCAGGAAACACATACTGATAAAATGTGTAGCTTGAATGCATTGTAAATCGCTTTGGATGATAGCTTCTGCCAAATGCATAAATGTAATAAAATGAATTGAAATCACTGTGGCAAAGACTTAGTGAAGCAAAATGGTTTCTTTCCAGTATCATGAATTTATAGACTACATAAAGAGTAGCTACTTTTCTTGTTTTAAACATTACAATAACTAATTCAATAAAACAAGATGACATGGCCGAAAGTGCATTTGATATTTCTATGATACATGTTTTTTGCAGCATATTAACATTGATGTTGTTCATATTTTTGCTGTCATTCTGCCTCTTTTTCCCGGTCATGAATGTCTGCTTGTGTGGGTGTGTTATCTCTCCCATGCTGCGATTTCCAAAGCATAGACATAGCTTTCAGTTGTCTGAAAAAAGAGGTCCAGTCACCCTGGGGCTAAAGTGGTTGCCTCTTGCTCTCACTAAGCAGCCTGCCTCCCTTCCAGCCTGCCTCCCCCCCCCCCCCTCTTTTTCTCCTTCTTTCCATACACAGTGAGATCAGAAATAATAACTCTCATTTATTTCACAGATTTCCTCCTCAACCTCAATCGCACTCTTTTCAAATCATTCCATTGGATCCTGTCACAGTAATGACACTTTTCATGCCTGATCCCCCAGAGCCGTTGTGAGAGAGAGAATTAGGTTCTCCTGATCAGACCACCTCCCCTCTGCTGGGAACCTGATTGTGCAAACTGCAGACTGGCCTTCCTTTCCCCTCCAGCACAAAAACAGAATACAAATCAGCCTGCAGCTCCCTTCAAAGTGATTTGAATCACTCAGAGGAATTATAATGATTTGGAATTTTGAAAGGTAGTATTGATTCATTAATATCTGTCTACTATCTCTTCGCATGTCTTGGCTTTCAGGCACAAGTTCTTATTCCTTAGACAAGACCAGATTTCAAAGAAATCTTTTTTTTTTTTTTTGACTGGTTGAATTCATTTGTACGGATAATTCAGCCAATAAATAAATAAATAAATAAATAAATAAAAAGACAAAAGTAGATGTTAGACAGAATTTCAGCCTCCAGTCACCATTCACTTTCATTGTATAGAAAAAAGATGCAATGAAACTGAATGGTGATTGATACTAACATCTAACATCTGAACATAACACCTTGTGTTGTGTTCTATGGAGAAAAGAAAGTCATATGGGTTTGGAACAACATAAGTGTTAAGTAAACAATAATTTCTGGAGAATTGTTAAGAAGCTATGGCTTCCCATCAAAGTTGCAATGATGGACATATTTTCTTTATTCTTTAAAGGTGATTATAGTGTTTCAGTGTGTTTCAGTGTTAAAATACACTCACTGAGCACTTTATTAGGAACACTGTGGTCCTAATAAAGTACCCGACGTGGTGTCTTGCTGTTGTAGCCCATCCGCCTCAAGATTCAACATGCTGTGCATTCTGAGATGCTATTCTGCACACTACAATTGTGGACATTCCTTTGAATTGGTCAAAGGTTCCACAAACAAAATTACAGCTAACCTCAGATTGTACTGCATTATTACAAGGTTAAGCCATCAATCAAATCTTCCATTGATTCGTCCACCTTTTGAGGTCAGACATTGTGTCTCCAGAAGTCATGACTGACCTTAATTATATTTCTTTCTTGCCCTTTCAACTGATCTCCATTGTCAAAAGGACCTCAGACAAGCTATACGATTTCTACCATAGCCTAGATCCTCTTAAAATCCCTAGGAGTATGCACTGTAGTCAAGAATTCTACAGCTCCATTCTCAAAGGCCTGGATTTAAGCCTCATTTGAGCATTTGGATGTCAGTGGATGATCCTGGGATGATCTGGGTTTTGTACTGAGATGTGACACTGTGTGTTGTCACCAACAGCTATTTTTGTAGATCCTGGAGGAAGACATACTCTTATCCCTTCACTGTCCCTCATGTAATCTTCTCGTCTCTCCTTCCCCACCTCTTTTAGGAGATGTAAGGCCTGTTTGCCAACACACCAATGTCGTCCATCACTCTGCCAGTGATTAGTATCCCCAGCTGTTGGTATCTGGGATAGGCTGTCAGTCAGCTGACTGAGTTAGTGATCTGAATTCTCCCGACACTGGTGGTATAAATTAGGACCTGAATAATTAATCAGAAAAAAACTTCTGTGCAGTTTCAGTCTTAATCTTTATACTTTCCGCACACCAGGAAGGCAAAGGGATAAGTCAGGAGTCTTCGGTCAGCAGAAACTAATTCAATGAGATATGATTGTAAATGTGGAGCTAAAGATTAACTTGTCTGTCAGATGTGTTTATAGAAGAGGAAGTACATGTTATATACCTTACCCTAATATGATGTTCTAAAGCCCACTTACTCATGGTACAGCTGTAACACATGGCCTCGAGTGGCTCATTGCTTTTATAAAATGTTAGCAAGAGCGATATGATAAATAATAATAATAATAATAATAATAATAATAATAAAAACAGTTAAATATATTATTAATAATAATCGGAATAAATGTTTTTTATTCCAAGTAATATAGTTAAGTATCCTAACTGTGGAATTTGTGATTTGCCAAGCAATGTACAATCGCAACTTGACATATTATGTAAAATGTACAGTCACATATGCATGTTTATAGTCATTTTTCAGCTGCTTCGAATGCGGCTCATCAAATCAGAATTTAGAGTCAAAACTATGCGGTTTCTTATATAGATAAGTCTTAAGACACTTTTAAAATGGGCGTCAAGATATTTGCCATTAAGTAAAAAAAATAAAAATAAATAAATCATACACACCGCATTTGACAGTATTATATCCAGATAATTATTACTGTCTTTCAAAATAATTTACTCTTTTGGTCAAAACCAAAAATGTATGCCTTAAAGTGGTGGATAGAATTTAATGCAGTTTAAATGGATTGTTCAAATGAAATATAATGTCATATAGCAGGGCTATTTACCTTTATCGACAAGTGAGATAGATAGAAAAAAATCTTCGGGGCATGTGCGCCAAGCCAAAGATTTTTGTCAATGAAAAGCTTCTACTTGCAGATATCGTGTTATAGTAGGCCTATAATATTTGTTCACTATATAAATAAAACATCTGTTTATAGCTTACATTTTTTATAATGAGAATTATTTCCACCTAGCAGGGAATTCTAAAAAAATTAATAAATGCAGGTAACTTGAGACAAAAACTAAAAAACAACAACTAAAAAGTCCTTTCAAAATTGGTCCATAACAGAGAGAGTAATTCAGACTAATATTTAAAATTGTATCAAACAATAACAGTGAAGTTTGTTATAGATGCAATTATTTAAACTTTTTACTTTTCAAAGTACTTTTCTTGACCAAATTAATGAATAGAACTTTATTTTTTTTCAAAGTGTCAAAGTGATGGATAATAATAATGTTTTTTCCCAACCTCTGATAGCATCTAGAAATGCCTTGCTCCTGTACTAGACACTGTAAAAACAGCCAGACGTGGTGCAACATTAGTCAATTACAAGTTTACACAGGAAAACATTTGAAAAACAGTGCGAACAGACACAAAACGTGTGCCCCTAAGACTGATAACCTCACGTGGGCCACAGAATATTTAACAAGTTGAATAGGTCTGTCATACAGTGTCTTGGTTTTTGGTTTTCTTTCAGAAAACTTAAAGAATGTACACTGATCAGCCACAACATTAAAAGCACTGACAGGCGAAGTGAATAACATTGATTATCTCGTTACAATGGCACCTGTCAAGGGATGGGATATATTAGGCAGCAAGTGAACAGTCAGTTATTGAATTTCATGTGTTGAAAGCAGGAAAAATGGGCAAGCGTAAGGATCTGAGCAACTTTGACAAGGGCCAAATTGTGATGGCTAGACAAGCATCTCCAAAACGGCAGGTCTTGTGGGGTGTTCCGGTATGCAGTGGTTACTACCTACCAAAAGTGGCCCAAGGAAGGACAACCGGTGAAGGGTGCCCAAGGCTCATTGATGTGCACGGGGAGCGAAGGCTAGCCCGTCTGGTCCGATCCCACAGAAGAGCTACTGTAGCACAAATTGCTGAAAAACTTAATGCTGACCATGATAGAAAGGTGTCAGAACACACAGTTCATTGCAGCTTGCTGTGTATGGGGCTGCATAGCCATAGACCAGTCAGAGTGACCATGCTGACCCCTGTCCACCGCCGAAAGCACCTACAATGGGCACATGAGCATCAGATCTGTACCATGGGGCAATGGAAGAAGGTGGCCTGGTCTGATGAATCACGTTTTCTTTTAGATCACGTGGATGGCTGGGTACGTGTGCGTTGTTTACCTTAGGAAGAGATGGAAGCAGGATGCACCATGGGAAGAAGGCAGGCCGGCGGAGGCAGTGTGATGCTCTGGGCAATGTTCTGCTGGAAAACCTTGGGTCCTGGCTTTCATGTAGATGTTACTTAGACACGCACCACCTAACTTAAGATTGTTGCAGACCACATACACCCCTTCATGGCAGCAGTATTCCCTGATGGTAGTGGCCTCTTTCCGCAGGATAATGTGCCCTGCCACACTGCAAAAAATTGTTCAGGAATGGTTTGAGGAACATGACAAAGAGTTCAAGGTGTTGACTTGGCCTCCAAATTCCCCAGATCTCAATCTGATTGAGCATCTATGGCAGGGGTGTCAAACTCAGTTCCTGGAGGGCTGCATCCCTGCAGAGTTTAGTTCCAGCCCTGCTCCAAAATGCCTCCTTGTAATCTTCAAGCACTCCTGAAGACCTTGATTAGCTGCTTCAGGTGTGTTTAATTAGGGTTGGAGCTAAACTCTGCTGGACTGTGGCCCTCCAGGAACCGAGTTTGACACCCCTGATCTATGGGATGTACTGGACCAACAAGTCCGATCCATGGAGGCCCCACCTCACAACTTACAGGAACTGAAGGATCTGCTGCTAACATCTTGGTGCCAGATACCACAGGACACCTTCAGAGGTCTTGTAGAGTCCATGCCTCAACGGGTTAGAGCTGTTTTGGCACCACGAGGGGGACGTACACAATATTAGGCAGGTGGTTTTAATGTTGTGGCTGATCGGAGTATACCACAACAGTCTTTAAAAGGCTTTTTGAAGTTGTTGGACCTGAGAGGTCTTTATAGCAGTGAAGGCATAGGAAGTCATGGAATAAGCTTTTAGCACAGAGTGTAATGTCAAGAGAAATGAAATTGGAGGTTGCCAAGGGTCTGAGCTAGGAAAAAAGGCGCGGTTAAGCACATTACTGATATATGCTTTCTTGTGCCTTTTACTGTGGTCATTCTGCGCCTTGGTAGGACCTTACTCGTTTTGATTTTGATTGTTAGGCTTTATGTGAATCTGATATGTGATGACACTAAAAAAAGAGCGCAGTGCCACATGCACAGGTTATTCTAGACTGTATTTCTTTTCAGGTCCCCTCAGAATCGTTGACTTTGTGATCTGTCTTTAGGTTAACTGAAAACAGCAGCTGCAGTCAGCTATTTTAGAACACGCCCCCTTGCCAATCCTTTATAAAACTTTAAAGTTGATTATATAATGTTTTATCCATCCCTCTACACTTAAAAAAAAAAAAAACATTAATCTAAAAATCAATATTCAATATAAAAATCTAAATCAAAATAAATATAATTTAACATCACTGAATCAACCTGAATACATTAGGTTACACCAACAAAAAAATGTTTAAGGGTAAGAATAAGTAAAAATAGTTCCTTAAGATAATTGCAGGTTACTACTTATCACAGTGAAGTCAGTTTCGGACCCTGGCAAATGTGAAATAGGTATTTACCTAGCTGTAATGTTGGGTAGCACAGGAGCCCCTGCACACAGTGGGCCTCATTAATGAAACACGAGCAGAACGAATTTTTGTGTAAAAAAAAAAAAATACCTGAAAAAATACGTGTAAATTGTGTGTAAGACAACCGAACATGTTGTGTTCTTTCAGGCAAACTGTCATGACAATGTTTTGACATAAGTGAATTTAAATAAGTAATTAAAAAAATTTGTAATAATTAAATTAGTGAAATTAACCTTAACAATAACATAAATTAGTACAAAAATAAAAATAACTAATAAATAAAAGCTTTTTTAATTTTTAAACAATAGCCTATACTTATTTAGAAACTTTTCTTTTACTGCTTGAATTTTCTTTTTTTTTTTTTTTCAAAGTATACTTTTTCCCAACTCTGCTTACCATTTTTCCAGCAGAAGTGCTTGATTTTAATGCCCTTTAATGTGGTTGGGCAGTTTTTATTTATTTATTTGATATGTGCTCTGTTATATATGTTTCATAATTTAGGATAGTCATCAGTAAATTACAGTCAGTGGATAATGTATGGTCAATGCTAATGCCGTTAAACCCATAAATAAACACATCGCAGGTGCGTACAAAATACAACACTGGAATGCGCTGGTGCTTTAGGTGGTCTGTAATCTGCATATGTCATGTTCGAATCAGATACAGTATGTTCTCCTTGGGCTATGAACAAATGTTACTCATTGTTTTGGCCTGTCACTTCCTGCTTAATGACATGCCTTTACAATAGTTTGATTTTTTTTTATTACACTTCTTTCTGTCATTTCTTTCTACTATAACACAAAGCCATTGATCTCTGACCATTTTTTTCTCTGTTGCCATCCTTCTGACACAATCATTGTCAGTCACAGACTAAACACCACTAGGCTGATCTTTGTTCTTCTCGTTCATAGAAGTGCGTCATTTCTCTGACTAATCAAAGTGAACTCAGTAATCTGGCAACAGTATTTAAAGCCCTCACAATTGGGGCCTTCACATCTGAATAGAGAATGTCAGAGAACACAGGTGTGGTAAATGTAAAAAAATACCTCAGACGACTTCTCTTCCGTCTTATGTCAATTGATTCCAAGCTGCGTAAAGTGTTTATAATCAGGCTCTACCTCAGTACTGCCTCTTCCTGCTAAAATTAATGAGGCGACTTTTCAAAACAGAGCATTTCAACCCAGTCTGAGTTTATTTAATTAAAAATGCTGGAGCACTCCTCATACCAAAGCAGCACTGGAAAACTCTAAATGCCAGAGCCCGTGTTGCTGGCTCTCTGCTTCTCAGGAGAGCGTCTCTGGATAGGGATGATTGCTTTGTTGAGTTTTAATGTCAGGATGTTTATATATATATATATATATATATATATATATATACAGTACTGTGCAAAAGTGTGTTTCACAAAACATAAGATGTTTTCAAAAACATTTGTGATGGTATTTTATATCTTCAGCTTTAGTGTTTCAATAGGAAATATACACTATATTGCCAAAAGTATTCGCTCATCTGCCTTTAGACACATATGAACTTAAGTGACATCCCATTCTTAATCCATAGGGTTTAATATGACGTCAGCCCACCCTTTGCTGCTATAACAGCTTCAACTCTCCTGGGAAGGCTTTCCACAAGGTTTAGGAGTGTGTTTATGGGAATTTTTGACCATTCTTCCAGAAGCGCATTTGTGAGGTCAGACACTGATGTTGGATGAGAAGGCCTGGCTCGCAGTCTTTGCTCTAATTCATCCCAAAGGTGCTCTATCGGGTTGAGGTCAGGACTCTGTGCAGGCCAGTCAAGTTCTTCCACACCAAACTCACTCATCCATGTCTTTATGGACCTTGCTTTGTGCACTGGTGCGCAGTCATGTTGGAACAGGAAGGGGCCATCCCCAAACTGTTCCCACAAAGTTGGGAGCATGGAATTGTCCAAAATCTCTTGGTATGCTGAAGCATTCAGAGTTCCTTTCACTGGAACTAAGGGGCCAAGCCCAGCTCCTGAAAAACAACCCCACACCATAATCCCCCCTCCACCAAACTTCACAGTTGGCACAATGCAGTCAGACAAGTACCGTTCTCCTGGCAACTGCTAAACCCAGACTCATCCATCAGATTGCCAGATGGAGAAGCGTGATTCGTCACTCCAGAAAACGCGTCTCCACTGCTCTAGAGTCCAGTGGCAGTGTGCTTTACACCACTGCATCCGACGCTTTGCATTGCACTTGGTGATGTATGGCTTGGATGCAGCTGCTCGGCCATGGAAACCCATTCCATGAAGCTCTCTACGCACTGTTCTTGAGCTAATCTGAAGGCCACATGAACTTTGGAGGTCTGTAGCGATTGACTCTGCAGAAAGTTGGTGACCTCTGCGCACTATGCGCCTCAGCATCCGCTGACCCCGCTCTGTCATTTTACGTGGCCTACCACTTCGTGGCTGAGTTGCTGTCATTCCCAATCGCTTCCACTTTGTTATAATACCACTGACAGTTGACTGTGGAATATTTAGTAGCGAGGAAATTTCACGACTGGACTTGTTGCACAGGTGGCATCCTATCACAGTACCACGCTGGAATTCACTGAGCTCCTGAGAGCGGCCCATTCTTTCACAAATGTTTGTAGAAGCAGTCTGCATGCCTAGGTGCTTCATTTTATACACCTGTGGCCATGGAATTGATTGGAACACCTGAATTCAATTATTTGGATGGGTGAGCGAATACTTTTGGCAATATAGTGTACATTTTAGACTCCCAAACATTCCTTTTGCAAATATAATAGAACAGAAAAGAAGAACAGGGAACCCTGCAACAAATGGCATGAACCCAACAGAGCCCCCCAATGAACATTGAGTCAGTCTGGGATTACATGAAGAGATGGAAGAAATGGAGACAGCCTAAACAGATGTGGCAAATTCTCCAAGATGCTTGGAACATCCTATCTGCCAACAACCATGAAAAACTGTGTCCAGGTGTACCTATGATAATTGGTGCTGTTTTGAAGGCAAAGGTGGTCACACCAAATATTGATTTAGCTTTTTTTTATGTTTACTGCACCTAGTATGACATTAATTGATATATGAAAACTCTTTATGGCATTATTTTTGAAGACATCCACACCATGCAACAGTTTTCACAAGTGCCTAAAACTTTTGCACAGTACTGTACAAAAATTTAAAAATAGGAAAAACTGAGTACGTCATAAAAAAACGCATTTGTGCATGGAACTGCTTTCTTACGTGACGGATCAGAATCTGCCATTGCTAGTTCAAACCAAATGATGCATCCAAGCCTCCGTTAGTAATTAAAAATGTCACTTTAGAACTAGTATCATGGCTTGGGCTGTTTCTAACAAGTTATTGGAGAAATAAGATGTGTGTGTGTGTGTGTGTGGAGAGAGAGAGAGAGAGAGAGAGAGAGAGAGAGAGAGAGAGAGATTGAGATTGAGCATGTGCGATCACCTGTTGCCACTCCCAAGCAGAGATGCTGTAGTGTGTTAGTCAGCTTTCTGAAGACAATGTAATTTTGGTCAATTGCATCCTATTTTCGCAGTGGAAAAATAGCTGTCCAAGCAGCGGCATTCCTCCCTATTTTGCGGTAGCCAGTGTGCAAGGGTCATTCACTACTATAGAAACCGCAATGTCCTCCTCCATTTTGAACAGTATGTCCTCTCCGATGTGTAAACTCCGGTAAGAGGTAAGTGCCTTGAGTTTATGTATTTAATCAGTCTGTTGTGTCCCTCACCTGTTATGAGCCTTAATGCTGAAGTTGTTAGTTTAAAGCTGTTTAAAGCTATTTCCTAGTTTTAGTAGTATAGCAGTAATCTGAGCGATCATGTAGTGCTGATGAATGAAAACACTGAGTGCTGACTCGCTTCAAATCACCTGAACTGGCTTATATTACACACAAAAATGGTCTTTTGCCACCACCTGCTGTCTAAAATCAGTAATGTCACAAAACTAAATGTAAAAAGACACATATATCTCTTAACACATCTGCACTGCTCTTACTCTTTAGTTTAGAACCGCACAAACACAAGCGGAGTGATACAAACAGTGAAGCATTGGAGTGTTGATGGTATGAGACCATCAGTACTCATAGAACGTCTCTCGTCCAATCAGATTTGAGGACCAGAACTAACTGTTTTATATATACACACACATATATATATATATATGTATATATATATATATATATATATATATATATATATATATATATATATATATATATATATATATATATATATATATATATATATATATATATATATATATATATATATATATATATATATATATATATATTATAGGAAATGCAGTCCAGAAGCTTCCTTGGCTTTTGTTAGATGCGATAAACAGCTCCCTGGGCTTGGACCATAAAAAAAACCCTTTCACATCTCTTAATTGAATTAACTTCTCTCTATGTGACAGCCAGGAGAGGGATGTTGCCACAATGAAGTGACTGTGATGGAGCAAGGCAAGGGTGGCAGTAAAAGAAACTGGATGACACTGTCTGAGGTCTTGTTAAGACTTGACATGGATTGAGTTTTGTCCTAAAAACTGAGATCTTTATATGGGCCATTCTGCTGAAAAAGCTTCAACCAGCCTTGGCTGGTTTGCTGGTCTTAGATGGTTTAATCTGTTCTCCCATCTGGGCCAAACTGGTCTAATTGGTCTCCCTAAAACCAGCTAACATACTAGTCAGACCAGGCTGGGACACCAGCAGAGAGACCAGCAAACAAGCTTAGAATGGTTTAGGATGTTTTTTTGGTCAGCAGGGAATATGATTGCATTTTGTTTGACTTTAAGATTTCGTAGAGTTATTGTCAGTCCCCTGTTTGACTTGTCTGAGCAGTAGTAAGTGGACTGTGACCCAACTGGTACTTTGTTTTTTGTAAGGTCTCCATCACTTGAACATACTGTCCAGGGTATTCAGTGCTCTCACTCCAGTGCGGCAAGAGACCCGAGGAGAAGGTTGCCATGGCAATGTCATCATCATTGTGTCACTGTCGCTAGGCGCTGACTTTGGCTTGGTTTCTGCATGTGGTGATTGTGTGTGGGTGAACATGCTTGTGTGAGCTGCAGTGTGTGTGTTTATGGAAAGCTATTTATGCATGAAAACATGAATGTGTATGTGTGTGTGCTGTTACACACAGCACAGAGGTCAGTTATGAGATTGTTATCTGCCAGCATTCATTCTTGAATGTCGGTATGAAGATGTGATGAGATTTGGAGAGGGTCAAGTATCACATTGCACACTGAGGTTTTGCTGACAGCAGCCACCAAATATTTTAGCCCCATTGCATCTCCTCTGCTTGGGAGAGATTCTAATTTTTCTGGCCCTTGTGTCCATGACAGGTATAAATATTACATCCATCCACAGTGTGGGAGAAAACAGCAGCAGACAAATAAATAAAACCAAAATGAATTTGAGTTTGATGCAATGTTAGTGACGAGGGGCTATAAAAGAACTGTTTCTGACTGCATTACATAGCAATGTCACGCTCTCTTCAATCTCCTCATATCTCCCTCTGTGTCTTTCTTCTCTCCCTACTCCTCCCTCCACATGTTGTTGATGGAGTCCTGCTCGCCTCGACTCTGGAGCACTGCTTCTCTACATTGTAATGAAAGAGTCACTCTCTCTCTCTCTTTTTCTCTCAGACCCGGCACAAATGCAGCCATTAAAGTGCATTAAAGCACAAAAGATCCTTTTTCTCTTTGTGAGAGAGTGAAAATGTCTGCCTACTGCCAGAGTTTTGGCTAATACAAGGGTCCACCTGGTCCTCTATAAAATGCAGTCCGTGTATCTACCCCTTTTATCGGAAATAGGAAGCTGACGTCTCTGTAAAGCAATTGACTATAAGCCCGGTAAAAAAAGCAGTAGAACATTACAGTCAGGCATTCGTATTTATAATTGGCTCAGTGAATGATAATGTGCGTCAAAGTCTTCAACGGAATACCAATACTGAGAGCACCTGGGTCTTTTTACTCCCTGATCCCCTGTTGAGACTTAACAACCTGCCTACATTCTTAGAAAAAAATTCTTGGCCTGTTTTCCACACAACATTTACAACTTTATTTTTCCCTTCTTTCATGCGTGCCTCTCACTAGAGACTTTCCTCAAGGCATCATGCCTTGGGCGTTGTTCAACTTCATATAGCAACAAATTCTAGCAGAAACAGGGGGGTGTTAGCAAAAATTGGTTTTAAGATTGTGGTAGTAGCTTCAGCTCCTCTGAGCAGACCTGATGGAGCAGCAGTCGGTCGATGTGAGCTAGGTGACATCCAGACTGGAAGGCAGAAATCTGACCTTCAGCTCCACAGGGAGCACTCTAACACAGAGTAATAAACAATACTCTATGGATGCTTTTGCTCTCAGTGCTACAATAATAAGAGTGACCTTTATTGGCATGTGTAATTAAAATCCCACTACTTTAGCCAAGCCAACATGTTAAGCATAGAAGAGACTGTTAGCTTAAATGGATGCGCACAAAATTCAACCCAAAGAGATAAAGGAACAGTAGATATTGCAAGTGGGAATCAGGAGGGATCTGGCTATATGATGTTATATTAATATCTGGGTTGCGGTATGATAGTATTACGATGTTTAGTGTATTGCAGTTCAAAACTGATAAATTGCTATCTTTTATCCAATTGTTTCTCATTCATCTTCATTAAACTTCCTGCTTTACTTCATTGTATTGCCATAGAAGTAACGTAGAGCATAGACACATCAAAAAACTATGTGAAGGAACATTGTGCCTTTGTTCCAGTGTATAATTACATGAAAACTAGGGCTGAACGATTAATCGAAATAAAACATATGACCTAGTGCAATTATCAAACCATGTGGGCTGCAATTAAATAGTCTGAACGTGCTGCCCACTGTGCTATGCTTATTTGCGCAGCTCTGTTCTGTCTGTAGTGTGGAGTGTTTTCTTAATTGCATATACAATAAAAGGGGTCATTGTATTACACATACTCTGAGCATGCAAAGTTGATACAGTGTTTTCAGTGGTTTCAGAGTGGTTCTGTGCGCCATACACACACATTTTATCTTTTGCCCTGAGTAACAGATGTGGTTTGAGTTTGGTTCGGTGTGCTAACACCAGAGGTGGGTAGTAACACGCTACATTTATTTATTTATTTATTTATTTACTTTTAGAGTAGGTTTAAAAGTGGGTACTTTTTACTCTCACTCAAGTAAATTTCTAATGAAATTTTTGTACTTTTACTTCGTTACAATGGGCGGCGTTCCTGTCATTACATTACTGGGTTTAATTTTAATTAATGTGTAATTTATTGAGAGATTTGTATGGGACTTTTATGACAGTGGAAGTTCAGCTGCGTGCACTGTCACAGACTGTAACTCAAGCTGAGTCCATCACTGCTGCAGCATCATGCTCTTCAAACAAAGTGAAACACTTTCTTTGCACTGCACAGTGAAAAAAGAATAGTTTTGTCATACAGTGCCTTCATTTCACACCAAGACGAGCTGATATTTTAAGATTAAAATCTCAGCTTCAACATAAGGCAGCATATTGAGATAAGTTGTGGCTCTAATGCTAACGCGGGCTTTTCTGTGTTATGTGGTAATCATTTTAAGGGTGATTCTGTAACTGAGCTCTTATGACATCAGTTTTTAAGTGTACATTTTTAAATCAGTGCAGCAATATATCAGTGTGCTTTGTCCCGCATCCCACATGTCATGAGCAGTATTTACGCATTTACTCCACGCCCTATATCGCAGATACTTCGGCTGATTAACTGTATAAATTCATGTAAACATCCAAGTTAAGTGTAAATGCCTTTTGCTCTGCCGTTGGCGTGATTGACAACTGGAGCGCGAACAGACAACATTTCTGCGTGTGCAAAGCGAGGGGCGTGAGGCATGCGCATGAGAGATGTGCGGGCACGAGGCAATAGTATGGCGAAGAGAGTGTTTGAAATCGTTCACTCGTTCACCATTTCCTATATAGTGAATGACAATGAGTGCACTATGTGTTGGCAGTGAGTCAACGAAATGAGTGAGTGAATTCGGATGCTGACGTATACACAGGGCGTCGAAGCTCTGGGGATGTCACAGAAACAATGTCACATATGACCTTTTAAAATACTTTGGCCTTACTTGTTATTCTTATTAAATAATATATTAATACAATAAATCTTCATTCTGTTTGTCATTTTTAATATATATGTTAATATAAAGAGTAAACATATTTTATCAAATATACATTATTGTATTTATTTGTTATACTTTAGTATCTTTTAGCTCCAATACAAGCTGGGTAGCGTTTCTGGGCGCATAGCGCCCTCATCCGACCAAATTATAATAACCTACATGTTATAACCGAATATTTAAATCATCTACAGAATTATCATTTCTACTGTGTGCAGTCTCCTGAGTTAAAAATAATATCACCTCATAGCAGTAAACTCCCAGATCGTATGTTTTACCCGCAGAGGATTATGGGCAATTAACCGTCGTCGAGTGTACATCAAATGTAGAGTGCATTGGGGGAAGAATGAGTGAACAAATGTAGGGAGCGAGTGGCTCACTCAGAATTCAAACACTCCTACAAAATGGTGGACACCCGAAATAATGCACTATATAGTGGATAGTGGGCAGTTTCAGACACAGCGAGTGTTCCGCAACCGGGGTTGGTGCCTTACGCAGGTTGCGTACTCTGCATTTAGAAATGCTGTACAGAAATAGGCTGTGTACTCTGCGTTTAGAGAGCAGCAGTACTGCTGTACAGAACTAATGATCTAAATTCTTTTGACAATGAAAATTGTAACTGTACTGAAATAAGAATCCATGCAGGACTTTAAAGGCTATGAAATAGCGAAAAGTAGGCATTAATAAAGCATTGTCTTGCTTTGGTTTATATTTCAGCATTATATATAATGTCCCTGTGGGACATTTTCACGTTTTCACCGTAATATAAAGGTTTCCAAACCTCTCTTCTTATTGACAAATTCATCCAGATCTGACAAGAGCCCTTAAAGGAATAGTTCACCCAAAAATTAAATTCTCCCATCATTTACTTACCCTCATGCCATCACAGATGTGTAAGACTTTCTTTATATTTTTACAGATGTGTAGGTTTTTAGTAGAATTTCTCAACTCTTTTGAATGGGTGGCAACATTTAAAGCTAAAAAAAAAAAAAAAAAAAAGTCAGCATAAAAGTAATCCATAAGACTCCAGTGGTTAAATCAATATCTTCATAAGCGATGTGATATGAGAATTTGTGGATGAGAAACAGAGAAACAGATCACTTTCACATTCTTCTTGTGTTTTTGGTGATTCTCACTGCTGGGCAGGGAGAAGAATGTCTAGCAAATAATTACAAATATTGATCTGTTTCTCACCCACACCTATCATATCACTTCTGAAGATATGTATTTAACTACTGGAGTCATATGTTTTACTTTTAGGATGCCTTTATATGCTTTTTGGAGCATAAAAATTTTGGCACCAATTCACTTGCATTGTACTGACCTACAGAGCTTAAATATTTTCTAAAAATCTTAATTTGTGTTCTGCAGAAGAAAGGAAGTCATACATATCTGGGATGGCATGGGGGTGAGTAAATGATGAGAGAATTTAAATTTTTGGGTGAACTATCCCTTTAAAGTGATAGCTCAGCAATAATTTAATATTCTGTCATCATTTCCCTACCCTCATGTTGTTCCAAACCTGTGTGACCTTCTGTATTCTGTGGAACACAAAATGTGACAGAATGTTACAGACCGACAGTCTTAGTCACCATTCACTTTCATAATATATATATATTAAAAAAAAAACACATTCACTGAAAGTAAATAGTGACTCAGGCAAACATTCTGTCTAATATCTCCTTATTGTGTTGCATGGAAGAAAGTCAATCATGCAACGGTTGAAATCACTGAGATCAAATTTTTTCCCCATTCTAATGGTTGATGTGGACTATAACTGAAGCTCCTGACCTGTATCTGAATGATTTTATGTATTGCACTGCTGCCACATGATTGGCTGATTAGATAATCAAATGAATATGTAGGTATTCAGGTGTTCCTAATAAAGTGCTCAGTGAGTGTATTCAAAATAGCGATTCTAATCCCCCACCTCAAGTAAATATTCTAGTCTTAATTACTACTGCTTCATGCAAACTTCCACATATGGATGCACACTTAATAGGAGATAAATTGTTTGTTTTAAGTGAAAAAAAAAAGAAAAAAAAAGTGGTGTGGATTAAAGACGATATTTTGTTGTTTTCAATCTTTGTCTCTTTTAAAGCACATTACAGTGGTTGGTATGAATGTTTTAGACAGCCGACTGATGTTGAAGGCTTGGTTGGAGCACATCCCTCCATGCTGGTCTTGAGTCTATTAATTTTACTGCCTCCAGAATGACTACTGATTGTTTATTTAAGCGAGGTCCCTAATGACACTTGAGATGAACATGATTTCTGTCAAACTGACAGAATGTAGGCTGATCTACTGATCTTGGTACACCAATGCAAGGCTGTTGATTGCCCCACATGCCCATTGAAGACCCAGATGCTCCATCTTGTCTCTGTCTGGGCGCATGGACAATTCTGACAGTTTTACACGCAGGGGTGGAGATGGCAGGCCCTGAAGGTGCCTGCCCTCTTAATCCTGACTGAGCACCAGACTCAGGATCTTGACTTGAATTAGCATAACCATCACATTTCTCACCTTTGCCCCACCTGAGGTGAAAGCACCAGAATTGAGCTCATTATCAACCGCCCCTGAGTCAAAAGGCATCCAACACATGCTGACAACATGAGCTCCCATCAGTAACTGCTAATGGCTGTTTAATTTTAACCTCAAAGCAGAAAATGGAAGTGAAGGTTATCATAGGAAAAGCAATTTGTGCTGCATAGCTTTTCAGATGTTGAGAGATTCTGCAAGAATCTATTTGTACTGCACACCAGCAGTTCCTCAACTGGTTTTGCTTCAGGACAAAGATTTGTCTTTGAACAAATGGTGACCCATCACATTACCAAAATTATTTATTGTTCAGCATATTTTTTCACCATATGATTTCATTCTCTTGGCACCAGATACTGAAAAGCACATTGTGGTCCACACAAACCATTGTTATCCTCATTGCAAGTAAACCCGTATTTAATGTAGTCTAGCTCATATTCACCTTGTGTAGTTTTGTTCAAGGCATATCATGAAACTGTCCATGTTGGCATCTGATAAGTTAGGCTAGTTTTTACCAAATGACAGATACAGCATTGCACCAACATACATAGAGTTTGATTTGACAAACTACCTTTGACCTGAACAACTCAGGGTATGGGAAATATTTTCTTCTTCCTCTTCATGGCTGCTGGCAGTAATCATGGATGGCTTGTGAATTCTGGAAATGTTAAAATGGCATTGTTATTCACTCATAAGTAGGAGCTCAGCTTTTAAGATGGTCCCAAAATTATAAGTTCTTTAAAGGCCATAAGTTGGCCTTATATTTTAGAAGTCAGTATTGCCCCTCTTGGAAATAGTGCTGGGGTGTTCTCACAGCAAAAAAAGAAAAGAGCTATGGTGTACTGGTTAGCACATGTGTGCAATGAGTTGTGGTGCTCATCCAGGAGTTTCTGGCACGTCTTTTTTCCTTATGCTATTCCATCCTCTCACACCAAATATTTCCTGTCTTCCTTTCTCTTGTCTCTATCAATAAAAAAGTGCTGAAAGCCCAAATAATAAAAATCTTCAAGCAGCGCAACACATAAAACAGAACACAGGTGTTTTTTAAAGTGCACTTATAAAAGTTGACATTCTTCTTGACATGCCGTCTAAAACAAAGCACAAGATTCTGAAAAACAGCTAGACATGGTGCAGTGATCAAAGACGTCCATCTAGAGCATGTTAAAAACTATGGACAAATAGCACAGATGGACACAAAAATGTGTTTGGTGTGAAAGGCCCTTTGTGCTACTCTTGTTATGTTGTGTCTCAAGTTGTTTTATATTCTAAGTTCTTTTGTGCCCTCTTTCAAAATATGTATAATATAGTTCTGTTCCTGCAATAGGACATCAGAGTGTGTTTTAATAAACAGTTGTCTTCACATTGTTCATCACTGCTTTTACACATTATCTCTGCCTGGTAATAGCATACATTAAATATCAATTTGTATGTAAATAGATGATTTGCAATTACCATGGAGTGTAAAACCGATGCAATTGGATCAGAATTAAAGAGATGTGTGCAAATGAATTTTGTACTAATTACTGAAAATGTTCTCTGGAGTTCGACAATTAGGCAACACTCTTTGACGTATTGTTTCCAGAGCAACAAAAACAAGAAGACACTGGCAAATGCACCTGGTTGGAACACCTAGGTTGGAAATGGAAAAACAAGGGTAGAGATGTCACCAGATGAAGCTAAAGCAGGATGGATTCATGGCAAAATGAAATTCTGAAATTCTCCACAGCAGATGGAGATACACCTGCTTTCCCTGTCGTTTCTTGTCTCAACCCCAGGGAAAGTGGAGACACCATAGCCTGGAGAGCCAAGAGATACAGATAATGTTTATCCCTGTCCTAGGGGATGTTCTATGGAGAAGGAAAGGGTTTAGAGGATATTGCTTTAATGTACTACCAGACTACAATTAGATCTGATTTAAAAAAAAAGAAAAAAAAACTACTTGATCAGGGTCAAGTCATGCAGCAGTGTTCAATTAGTTTGACATCCACAGGCATCTTCCATTTGGGTTTCTAATTATTTACAGTTTTGTAAGAATAGATGTGTTTAACTTTATCAGTTAGCCTGCACCCTCTGCCTCTTGTCTGTCACCCAGCCAAAGGGACGAGAAAACACTTCCGTCTCATTCTTGGCACCCCTGTAGTGAATGATGACACTGAAACTGTCAAGTCCAGTGGTTGTTAGATTTTGTGAGTGTATGTGTAGTAGGTGCTTGAATGTCTGTTGATAAGGAGGATCTTTAAAATCCTCAATATTTATCCCTGCTGAAAAGACAAGCTTAGACCAGCATGAATTTCCATACTGGTCTAAGCTGGTTTATGCTTGTTTAGCTGGTGGACCAGCATAGACATGTTGTTCACCAGTAAACAAAATGCTGGCCAGCATCACCCTCACTCTACCAGGCCAAGCAATGCAGGTCAGTGCAGCACAACATCTTCCACTTTATTATGCCCAGTGGGACAGATCTCTCAGGTCACTAAGCTACAAATCGTCTTAGCTGAAATGTCTAAACATCTGCACTTTTTTTTTTTTTTTTTTAGCTAACATACTGTCAGTTTTTTGTTCAAGTCTCTGTTGGGTTTTGACTTTCTTCTTCTGTGTCTGGGCCAAAAAGCAAACTTTAGTACAATAGTAGTTCATGTTGCAGACTAAGTAAAATTGCATGAAAAATTAAGTGAGTAAAATAGAAAAAAGACTGCTTTATTGTGAAAACCTTTGTTCTGCTTTAACCAAGCCCTGATACTGTGTTCTGATATTTTAACAGAGGCATGGTGCATAAGTAATAAGACATAAAAACCATCATTAAAAAAGTCATTTAGCAGATGCTTCTATCCAAACAATAAACCTGGAGCAACCTGTGGTTAATTGCCTTGCTCAAGGTCACAGTTTTGATAGTTCATGGCTTTTTTGGTTACCTGCCCAAACCACACCCCACTCTGAATTTCCAGTGAAATAACAACTGCTATACCAAAGATTACAGATATTAGGACATAAGTACAAGTTTAAAATGTGATGGATGGATGGATGGATGGATGGATAGACAGACAGACACACAAAATGTTTCTGTCTTCACTTAAAACAGAGGTTATGGAAATACAATTAGAGACAAACCAGTCTAAGCAGTTACAACATTGTAAATATACTTGAACCACATCCAAATGCATCCTACATACAACTGAGAGGTTTCATATTTCTCTCAAAAATCAGTCAATATCAAATTAAAGTTCTGTGTTCATGAGTGTGGGATGCCATGCTTTAGAGACATCCTCTAAAAATCAGCTAAAACACACAGTTTATTCGATGCTGTAATGTCAAGAAGCCTGGAACATCTCCCATTCAAAATCAAACACTTAAGAACATGGTTATCTGTCAATTTCTCCATCTTCAAAACATTTGCAAAGTAAATAAATAGGTTAGTTTACTATGGGATAGAGGGAAATTTCAGTTCTCACAGTCTGACTTTCTTTCGATTTTGAACATATTGTGCATTTAAGATAGGATTATCTGCCTGAAAGACTTTCTAGATGCAGAAATGATAGCATTTCATACTGGGCTTTTCCAATGTCATTTCCATGTTACGGGAGAGAGATGAGCTTTGACAAGACAGACCTTTTTTGATAAAAAGGAAAGAAAAAAAAAATTTTTGTTTGTTTTCCATTATGGCTTGTTCAATTGGATCACTTGCTTGCCTAGAGCGAAATTGGACAAGGAAGTGAATCAGTAATACAAAGTCAGTCTCCCCAGACCCAAGTGTCCTCTTAAAACTCTCCCAGCTAAGACCATAAACCTTAACCTCCAGTAAAGAGCAGATAAACTGTGGGTGTGGGGGAACAAACAGAGGAAAAATATCAGTGCTTTCCTTCCAATTTTGAGCTTGATGATTCACCTCCTGTCCAAGTGGTTAGATCAGATGACATATAACAATGTATTGTGTGACATTTTGTGATCTAAAACAAAAACAGTGTGAGTAATATCTATGCTAAAACACAATATGTTGCCTTTAGCTTTGTCATTTGTGGCCTATCGCTGTAGAAACCGTTGTAATAACTGACGAAGAGTTTTAATGTCTCATTAATGATCATCAACAACAGTAACTTCCCACTTGAGCTTAGGCATATTTTTGTGACATGCATATCATTATGGTTGGTGGTCTCTCTCAGTTTTCAGTTTCAGTCTTAAGGTGCTTTATTGGCATGTCTAATGATTGTACATTTTTACAAAAGAAATATAAAAAAAAAATATACAGAATAATTGAAATGGAAAAACAAAATGAATAACAGAATACAGAATAAAACATGAATTGGAAAAAAAAAGGTCAAGAAAGGAAAATAATAAGAAGAGCAATACAATGGACAATAGAAACTAGTGGGCAGGGCAGATCACTCACTATCTCTTCTATTTTAGCAGGCAGACACATAATGTGCTGCTAGAACTCAGCAGTCTTTACATTCCCTTAATGTGAATGGAAGTTCATTACTTGCTAAATTATCAAACGAGTTGTGTATATGTTTGATTTTTTGATACCTCTTTTCTCTTACATCTGTGTATTTTGTGCATTCTGTTAAAAAAATTCAGACTACATCTCGAATATACATGCATACATAAATTATCATTTGATTTTACATTGACTCTTGATTCATCAGATTGCTATCAATCAGTTGAATTATAAGAGAAGCACTTTCCGTGGATGACAAATTTTTATGGATCACCTATAGAAATACACTGGCCTCAAAATCGGGCTTATACAGACCTTTTTTGTCCCTTTATGACTTTATGAACTAATTGTACAGTAAAAAATCAAATCAAATCCTTTGATTGTCACTCAACCATATACACAAGTGCAACAGTGGGTGAAAGTCTTGGGTGCAGTTCTGAGCAACATAGCAGTCATGACAGTGATGAAACATATACCAATTTACAATAAACATCAGATTTACACAACACAATTTGCATATCTAATATACACATAATTACACACAACACAATATACAAATAATAATATACAATGTACAGTATACAATACACACAATATAGAATACACATACACACAATATAGAATACATGGTATATAATAAAAATAGTATATTTAAAATATACAGTAGGCTGTATTGTGCTGTATTGACATTCAGACTGTTGGTTGATAGTCAGTTGCCAGTGTGTTGTTAAGAGAGAATATAATTTATGACAGTCCAGTGTAAGATTAAGATTAATAAAGTGCAGTGCTGATGTATTTTGATCATGAGAGAAGCCAAACATGAGAGAGACTTGAAATGACAGTACCAATGCAGTTAATGAGGAAAACCATAGGTATAATCTTCTTCTTCTCTCTCTCTCTCTCTCTCTCTCTCTCTCTCTCTCTCTCTCTCTCTTCATCCGTCATGGGTCATATAGCATTGTCTTATTAGCTCAGTTAGCTGCCTTTCTCTTGGTTGATAGATATGCATGTGAAATGACTGCATGGTCTCTCAGATTAATTCTTGCAAACTTATGACAGCTATTAAGTAATTCCAGAATCAGTGGCAACAAGACTATTCTCAAGCCACTGCTCATGTTCACCCACTGGATTTTATTTGTAAGTATTTTAGAAAAGAGTCTGAATATTGATTATCTTATTTCATGAAACATCTGACATATGCAGTCCTTTTGGGTTGATTTGTCATTCCACCCCCACCACCATATACATATTCCCCCTGTGTTTAATTCCCTTTTTAAACAGAGGCTTAATTAGTTGGAGTCACTGGAGCAGTCTTGGATTATGCCTTTTAAAGAAACTAAACATTTATCTCATTTAGAGCAGTTAAAGAAAGCAGTGAGGCTCACTGACCATTAGCTACGCACCCAACCAGAGCCTCTGGTGCATTTGTAGAGAGCAATGCCCTGAGCTACACTCTACAAGGACCTACAAATATGTATACACACTCACTTAGTGCTAGTTAATCAGCATCTAAAGGTGAGATAAAATGTTGGGTTTTACAATAAACATCCAGTAGCCTTCAAGGTGTTTTCGATCAACATTCCTATTAATCTCAATGACAGTTGCTCGGCTGGTGCATGCCGCCCCGGAAGTTTGTGAGCTGCATGCTGCCATTTTTGCTCAAGGGCACTTCAAAAACATTTGTTTTGACCCATCACCTGAGCTGAAGCCTAAATTGCATGTGACTCATTTCTTTGGAGTAAAAAAGCCAAGAAAATTACATCCTGACAATGTTGATTGGCTAATGGCACCGCAAGAACGCGCACAGTCCCAAGCCATTGCATGAGCTGATACTGCAAAGGTAGCAGACAGGCAAAAAAATATAAGTCTATTTCACACTTTTAAGAGCCCTTCAAATAAACTGGACACTAGTAAAATAACTACTATAATAACAAACTATCAAAAAACTGTAAAATGAGAGAAAGTCTACCAGTCATTGTGCTGCTTCTGGCTGTGTGTAGTATCTGCTGCTCTGCATTTCCTTCTGAAGGATCCGAATGAAATATTTGCAATTTATATTTTGCTTGCAAAACATTTTATTTAATCAGAATTCACAGCTACTTTTGAACGGCCATCAATAGAGAAACATTTTTGACAGCATAATGATATAGTTATGTAATCAACCAGCAGATGCGATGGAATGGATAGTGAAGAGAAGAGCCCACCCTGATACTGTAACTAGTGACAAGACAAGGTTGCTTATCGCCTATAATGCTAATGCTGATCAATGAACGTGCTCACTGGAGATTCGAATTAGCAAAGTAGTTTACTCTATCGTGTAAGTGCATGCCTTCACATGTTTCTAGTATTGCTTTACCATGCTCTGTGGCCTCAGTGCTTGCTGTAGCGTGATGATAATGTTATAGCTGACTTAAACTAGCGACTCTCTTCGGCACAGAGAAGAGTGTCGTGGTGCACGTCAACCCTAACTCCAGACTATGATTGTGACACTCAGGTTTCCAGGGGAACGGGCCCTATAGAGCAGCATCCAACAGAAACTTGGAGGTTCATTCAGGCCCAGCAGCCTCATACCAGTATGTTACAGCTACTTCCTCTCTCAGACTCAGCATTCAGCAGGCCTTTGTCACTGTGGCCCAGCTCCATACAATCAGACAGGAGATGAGCAAAGGAATACAGAGAACACATGTCTTATGACTCACACCATTCATCCTGTCTCCTTTTCTCTTTGCCTCTTCCCTTTCACACAAAGACGAAAAGAAAGAGACAGAAATTTCACAATGAAAAGTGTCTTGAAAAATGACTGGCCTTGGAACAAAAATTAATCTACCAATTCTTTGGTTTTTTACTTCTGTTATTTTTTTAACAGGGGTGCGTTCTCTAAATTTTAAATCATTTTGTCCTATAATTGCATTCCCCAGGTGTGTATGCACAGATACATATCTAAAATGTCAGGCATTTTGAATTAATGTTTTGAGGGTTTTTACGCCTTTTAGAATGCTTTGAAATAGCTAATGTTCCTTAATCTTTTGAGATAAAATAGTTATTTTTGCATACTGCTGAAGAACTGAAAACTTCCTTTGCAGTTAAAAAAGACAATTTATTGAAACAAAGCTGCTAAATTGGCTCTATTCATACTATTACAATTTTCCAATGTGAGACAAGTGAATACATACTGTATGAACACTTGACCACCCATATTTACATGTCACAGATGCCTGTTCAGTATTCAGAGACTTGGCCTGCCTTTATTAAGGAAAATCAGGATCATTTTCCTAAACACCAGAGCTAACAAAAACAGTATAATGTGGGAAAGTCCACTAATCCTTGTGCTGTTCTTGGCTGTGTGTAGCACCTGCCCCTCTGGATATTCTTCTGAAGGATCCCAATGTTAGAAGCGAGCAGCTGAATTTCAGTCTGACTTAAAGGTTTGCACGGCACACTTCACCACAGAAAACATTTTTGTCTTGCTCAAATGCCATCTCTGTTGTGTTTTTTGGTAATCTTCCTGAAGTTAATCTTCGGCCCGGCACAGCGATATTCTGAAGTCGTAATGCAGTACATGATGGCCTCCTGTCATGGGTAGTACTCACAATGAAGGAACGGGGTTAATAGGTTATCTGAATGGCAGCATCCGTAAATTAACCTTAAATGAATGATGGCTTGGCTGCTAAATTGCTTTGGCAACATGCACACACTCCCACAGACTCTGATTCATGCATACACAGAAACATACTCACTACATACTCACATCACCCCCTCCCATCCATGCTGTCCAAGCATCTGACACACCCAGATCCATTCGTTTGTCAATTAAAGGCAGCATTGTGTTTATGAAGTGTCAGAATGATGAACAGGCATGCGCTGTCAGACCTGCATCAGAGTAAACATCCACCAGGCGTAGAGGCATCAGTGCTTATGTAGCCCATTAAGTCAGGCAGCCATGCATCTCATAGCAGAACACAGCCATGGGTTGGAGAGAGTCAGTCAGCATATGAGCTCAGTATATTGGCCTGCTGTCTGCCAAGGCAACAGCAAATTATTGTTTGGCAGCTTTAAATTCCACTCGCTCTGACTCAACTTCCTTTATTTGATTTCTCCTTATGGTGTGGATGCACTGGAGGGCTGGGTGGGGAGGATAGCAGACCATAATACTTAGCTCTTTTATTGGATTGGACTGTGCAGTAGACTTGCTCTCTAGTGCCTCTGTCACTTCAGTCGGTATAGTAAACTGAGGAATCCTGAGAGTATTATTTACCAAATAATGTTTGTCCCCCATATGGTTGAGAATATTTTGTAGTTATGTAAAATGTGAAATTTAAGCCTATTTGCCATTCCCATATCACAATGTGCATCTCAAAATTTAGAGAAAAGAATCTAGAATTAGATAGAATCTAATAGTTTGACATCAGTAGCTCTGTTTTCTACCCTATGTTCAATTTATTTTCTATGACACTGTTAATACATCTTTTAATATGTTTATAGATGTGGCTGCATAGCCACTCCTTTCACTGGTCACATGACTCACATCTACCTTATTAACATTAACATAAACATAAAAATAAAGAATGTATTGTTTTATTATAGCACTGTCAATTGATTAAAATAATTAATTGTGATTAATCCCATGAGTTCTTGAAGTTAACACAGTTAATCTAAAATTGTAAGGTAAATTTGTTAACTGTATTAAACAGTTGTTAAAGTGTTAATTTTCTCAGTCCTTTATTGTATTATGAAATTATTTTATGCTTTGGGTTGTTAAAAAAATCAACTGTCTGTGTACAGCACATATGGACACTGCAACGTGTCATTTTGGCTCATGTTTTTATTTGCTAAGGATCAAGCACACCCTCTCTTCTGCGGCGAATGGCCAAACTAATTCATACAGTGAGAGTCAGCCAAAGTCAAGGACAAGAATTGGTTCCTGAGCCATGCTTCTTACTGTTAAGCCTACCTAGATTTTCTGTTTAAACTTATCCCATTCACATATTGGTCTGGATGCTTGGTTTTTTTTTATTTTTTATCGTCAATCTTCTTTTATCGTAATCCCCACCCACCCCTTAACTGGCCATAAAGGACAAGGTAGCCAAGGTAACCAACAAGGTAACCTTTTTTTTTTTCCTGTATTATTAAGTGATGATGAATTACTGGATAATGATTGGCTGTCAGTGTGACAAGAGTGCATAAGTTCATACTGCAGCCATGTGCAGGTTTCATTACGTTCCCAGTGAAAGTCAGTTTTATTTGCAAAGAAATTGAATGGAAAAAGTGGAAATTCATTATTGCATATTCATGATGACCTCAAAGCTTTTTCGCACAGGAGCCATTTCACATAGCTTAAGGAATAATAATAATCAGAGGTGGGTAGAGTAGCCAAAAACTGTACTCAAGTAAAAGTAAAATTACTTAAAAAATAATTACTCAAGTAGAAGTAAAAGTACTAACATAAATAATTACTTGAGTAAGAGTAAGAAAGTATCTAATTAAAAGATTACTCCGGTAGTAACTCGTTACTTTCACAAATGACATTATAGACGTTAACTCCCCTATATTCCATTACATAATACACATTTAACATGTATTACAGAATTATTTTTATTATTAATGGAAATTCTATTATCATCCACCATCATGTTGTTCCAAACCCATATGACTTTCTTTCTTCCATGCAACACAATAAGGAGATATTAGACAGAATGTTTGCCTGAGTCACTATTTACTTTCAGTGAATGTTTATATATATATATATATATATATATATATATATATATATATATATATATATATTGAAATTGAATGGTGAATGAGACTGTCAGTCTGTAACATTCTGTCTAACATCTTTTGTGTTCCACATGGGTTTGGAACAACATGAGGGTAGGGAAATGATGACAGAATATTAAATTATGGCTGAGCTATCACTTTAAAGGGATAGTTCACCCAAAAATGAGAACTCTCTCATCATTTACTCACCCTCATACCATCCCAGATATGTATGACTTCCTTTCTACTGCAGAACACAAATTAAGATTTTTAGAAAATATTTAAGCTCTGTAGGTCAGTACAATGCAAGTGAATTGGTGCCAAAATTTTGATGCTCCAAAAAGCATATAAAGGCATCCTAAAAGTAATCTATATGACTCCAGTAATTAAATACATATCTTAAGAGGTGATAAAATAGTTGTGGGTGAGAAACACAGATCAATATTTGTCATTTTTTGCTAGACATTCTTCTCCCTGCCCAGCAAGGGGTTATATGACTTCCTTTCTTCTGCAGAACACAAATTAAGATTTTTAGAAGAATATTTTAGCTCTGTAGGCCAAGATTCTGATGCTCCAAAAAGCACATAAAAGCAACATAAAAGTAATCCATAAGAGTCCAGTAGTTAAATACACATCTTAAGAAGTGATAAGATAGTTGTGGGTGAGAAACACAGATCAATATTTGTCATTTTTTGCTAGACATTCTTCTCCCTGCCCAGCAGGGGGTTATATGCAAAGAAGAATGTGAATCACCAAAAACACAAGAAGAAGAATGTGAATTTTTATGTTTCTCATATCACATCGCTTCTGAAGATATTGATTTAACCACTGGAGTCTTATGTATTACTTTTATGCTGACGTGATTTTGTTTAGCTTTAAAATGTTGGCACCCATTCACTTGCATTGTATGGACCAACAGAGCTGAGAAATTCTTCTAAAAATCTTAATTTGAGTTCAAAAGATGAAAGAAAGTCACACAGATCTGTGATGGCATGCGGGTAAGTAAATGATGAGAGAATTTTAATTTTTGGGTGAACTATCTCTTTAAGGGCTCTTGTCAGATCTGGATGAATTTGTCAGTAAGAAGAGATGTTTGGAAACCTTTCTAGTAATTATTACGGTATAAACTTGAAGATGTCCCACAAGGACATTATATATAATGCTGAAATATAAACCAAAGCAAGATCATGTTTTATTAATGCCTACTTTCGCTATTTCATAGCTTTTAAAGTCCTGCGTGGATTCTTATTTCAGTGTAGTTACAGTTTTCAGTGTCAAAAGAATTTAGATCATTAGTTCTGTACAGCAGTACTGCTGCTCTCTAAATGCAGAGTACACAGCCTGTGTAGGGCACTGACCCCGGTCGCTGAACACTCGCTGTGTCTGAAACCGCCCCCGATCCACTATATATTGCACTATTTCAGGTGTCCGCCATTTTATAGGAGTGTCTGAATTCTGAGTGATCCACTCATTCCCCTACTTTTGTTCACTCATTCTTACCCACAATGCACTCTAATTTTGAGTGTATATTTGATGTCGACGACGATTGCCCATGATCCACCGCAGGGATTTACGAGCTGGGAGTTTACTGCTTCCTTCACTCCTGCAATGTTTTATTTCATGCTGAATGTATTAAATTACTTATTGACAAATCACTACTTGATTAAAATAACATAATAACATATAGAGAGGCAAAACATACAGATACTTTTTAAAATGTACACTTTATTTATATTTATACAAAATTTTGCCATTAAGCTGAAGAATTCTTTATTTACTAAATAATCCACTGAGGTGATATGATTTTTAACTCTGCACACAATGGAAATGATAATTCTGTGGATGATTTAAATATTCGGTTATAACATGTAGGTTATGATAATTTAGTCGGATGAGGGCGCTATGTGCCCAGAAACGCTACCCAGCTTGTATTGGAGTTTAAAGATACTAAAGTATAACACATAAATACAAAAATGTACGTTTGATAAATTGTGTTTACTCTTTATATTAACATATATATTAAAAATGACAAATGAAGATGTATTGCATTAATATATTATTTAATAAGAATAACAAGTAAGGCCCAACTATTTTAAAAGTTCATATGTGACGTTGTTTCTGCGACAGCCCCAGAGCTCGGACACTCTGTGTATTCGTCAGCATCCGAATTCACTCACTGCTGAGATATAGTTCTCTCAATGCCATTCACTATATAGGAAATAGTGAATGAGTGAACGATTTCGGACACAGCCACTCTCTTCGCCATACGATCGCCTCGCGCCCACACATCTCTCACACGCGGCTCACAGCCCTCGCTTTGCACAGGCAGAAATGTTGTATGTTCGTGCTCCAGTTGTCAATCACACGAACGGCAGAGCAAAAGGCATTTACACTTAACTTGGATGTTTACATGGATTTATACAGTTAATCAGCCGAAGTAGCTGTGATAGTTTCCAGATCCCCCACGAGGGCGTGGAGTAAATGCGTAAATACTGCTCATGACATGCTGGACAAAGCCTACTGATATATTGCTTCACTGATTAAAAAATGTACACAAGATGTCACAAGAGCCCATGTTTACAGAATCACCCTGAAAATGACCATCACATTACACAGAAAAGCCAGTGTTATAGAGCCACAACTTAGCTCAGCGTGCTGCCTTAAATTGGAGCTTCGAAATATCTGCTTGTCTTCGTGTTAAATGAAGGCATTGCATGACGAAACTATTCTTTTTTTCACTGTGCAGAGCGAAGAAAGTGTTTCACTTTGAAGAGTTTGATGCTGCAGCAGTGACGACTTGAGTGACAGTCTGTGACAGCGCGCACAGCTGTGTGAACATCTGTCATAAAAGTCCCATTCAGTAATCTCTCAATAAATTACACATTAACTAAAATTAAACCCAATAATGTAACAACAGGAACGCCGCCCATTGTAACAAAGTAAAAGTAAAAGAATTTCATTAGAAATGTACTTGAGTGAGAGTAAAAAGTACCCAATTTTAAACCTACTCAATGTAACAGAGTAAATGTAGCATTTTACTACCCACCTCTGATAATAATAATAATAATAATAATAATAATAATAATAATAATAATAATAAATTAAAAAACTTTTATACCAGCAACCCCCTTAACAACAGCTTCATATTACCAAAGTTCATTTAAAGGGATTGTTCACCCAAAAAATGAATATTCTCTCATCATTTACTCACATTCATGCCATTCCAGTTTTATATGACTTCCTTTCTTCTGCTGAAGATATTTAGAAGAATATCTAAGCTCTGTTGTTCTTTACAGTACAAGGGAATGGTGGCCAGAACTTTGAAGGTCCTAAAATCACATACAGTAAAGGCAGCATAAAAGAAATCCATACTTCCATTCCAAGTAATCCAGTGGTTAAATATACAATATGTCTTCTGTAGAGATGCAATCACTTTGAGTGAGAAACAGATCAATATTATAATCCTTTTTTTTTTTTTTTACCATAAATCTCCACTTTCACTTTCAGAATGTGGAAGTGAAAGTGGAGATTTATGGCAAAAAAGGACTTAAATATTTATCTGTTTCTCACCCACACATATATCGCTTCTGAAGACGTAGAATTAACCACTGGAGTCATATGGATTACTTATTTGCTGCTTTTATGACATTTCTGGAGCTTGAAAGGTCTGGTCACCATTCACTTGCATTGTAAGGACCAACAGAGCTGAGATATTCTTCTAAAAATCATTTGTGTTCTCCAGCAGAAAGAAAGTCATACACATCTGGGATGGCATGAGGGTGAGTAAGTGATGAGAGAATTGTAATTTTTGTGTGAACTATCCCTTTTAGGTTCACACAGGGGCCGTCTTGGTAACTCCCTTGGGCAGCTAATTTTCTAGGTAGGTAACAGGCATACCAGGACAGCTCCTATCTACTTTAATGGGGGAAGACCAAAATCTCCAGAAGTGTTTGTCAAGATTATGCTTAAATAACAAATTTCAAATCAGCAATAAAATTAAAAATGTTGCTTCTAAAGATCAAACTTCCTCTACTGTCTCTGATATTACTTAGCCTAAACTACTGCAGTGATGCAGATAAAGGACCATTACAGGGCTTGGTTAAGAACAAAAAAAAAAAAAAAAAAAAAAAAAAAAAAAATCAATGAGGTTGTCTGATGACTGTGCTATTTATAATTCCCCCCTTGTTTGTGTGTTATTGGCTTGTAGTGACCCCTTCCACTCTGTAATGAAGTGTTGAGGTGTTTCTTACTGGCATGAGGTTTTACTCACTTGCTTCTCCCTCTCTCTTTCTCACACTCAAGCGCGCTCTCTCTCTCACTCACTTCTACCATTCTTTCTTGATTCTGACTTTGCCCATATCCAACTGAGAAACTATAGGATTAAAAATAATTTTACTGGCTTTAGGATCTGGAAGGCGATCACTAGGAGTGCCAAAGTACCATTTACAGTTGCAAGGGTTAGTAAATTTTATTAAAGAAATGGCCGTGTAATTTTTATGAAGTTGTAAAAATCAGTGAAGCAGTTATTTCTCAGTCAGATGCAATGTGTGCTGTGAAATTAATATAGTGGGTGCAAGATCAGAGCTACAATACATAAAAGGTAAAATTACTGTTTTCTCAAATACCACAACAAAACGCCACTGAATATGTTTTATTAAACACATCACATTTGTTCCTCAGTGATGATAATCAACCATATAGATTCAGATTAATTTGTGCCCAAAAAAAAAAAAAAAAAAAAAAAAAAATATATATATATATATATATATATATATATATATATATATATATATATATATATATATATATTTGCTTCTGGACAGTTATTACATTGATTAAATACTTTTGCATTTTACCCCTCTCAAAATACCTGACCACAAGTGCATATCAATGCTATGTTTCTTTTATGAATGTGTAGCCAAGCACAACACCTTTTTCTATTTAGTTTAATGACTCATCCTTCTATTTTGTGTGCTCTTGCATAGTTTAGAGAATAATATTAATATATTATAAATAGCTGCCCAAACACTTTTCGAATGGTGAATTACCTGAAACATGACTTTTAACAAATTAAAAAATGTTTTAGTATGCTATTTTAGGCCTCATTACACACATTATCAGATAAAATTAGTTATTTAAATTTAAAGGCAACATTCTATCTAATTATTCAGTTTAAGAATTTAAGTTATTAAATTCAAGTATTTGGACATCATACAGTATATTTTTATATGATTAGAGATATGCTAAATTTTCCACTTAGAAACAACTGCAGGGGCAAATGTTCTGACACTAGTCCTGTCCTGCATAAGTTTCAAGTTTTAAGTTTTATTGGTCACATACATAACCATACACAGTATGACATGTAGTGAAATTCTTTGTACGCCTTTTCTCCCCACAGTTTACGATAAAATTATATATATATATATATAGATAGATAGATAGATAGATAGATAGATAAGGAGTAGAAATTTAAGTAAAAAAAAAAAAAACAATTTACAACACAATAAAATACACAATAAAATAGAAGAAGAAATATACTGTATGTACAAAGTATGCATATGAATATGAAATAGTGCATAATGACAGATGTAGAGGTGGTAGCAGCAACAGTTTGACTGGCAATATGTACATTGTGCAAGGTAAAGTGCAATTGCACAATAATGTTGACCTGCAACAGGCTTATGTTATAGAGGTGTTGTTGTAGATGTATAATAATGATAATATAATAATATGATAATGCAGAGTGTAATATTGCTTCAAGTGTGTGGTGTTGAATAGTGAACCTAGTCCTGGTGTTGACCTTGGTTCAGGACACGGATGGCCTGGGGAAAGAAGCTCCTTCTCATTCTCTCTGTTTTGGCCATCAGGGAGCGGAAGCGTTTCCCTGACCACAACAAAGAGAAGAGTCCATTATTAGGATGGCTGAGGTCTTTCATGATCTTTCTGGCTTTGGTCCAGCATCGCTTGCTGTAGATGGACTGCAGGTCAGGGAGTTTGATGTGGGTGATGCGCTCAGCTGATCGCACCACTCTTTGTAGAGCCAGTCTATCTTGTTTTGTGCAGTTTCCAAACCAGGATGTGATGTTTCCTGTCAGGACGCTCTCAGTGGTGCAGGTGTAATAGTTTTTTAGCACCATAGAGGGCAGTATAAAGTCCTTTAAGTGCCTGAGGTGGTAAAGATGCTGACAGGCCTTCTTCACCATGGTGTAAATGTGGCAGGTCCATGACAGATCGTGTGAGATGTGTATGCCAAATAACTTGACAATGGTGGTGGAGTTAGAAGTGGCCACACAGTCATAAGTGTACAATGAGTACAGCAGGGGGCTTAGAACACGACCCTGGGGGATTCCAGTGCTGAGGGTGAGTGGGGGGTGAGACATGTCTGCTCACCCTTACTGCTTGTGGCGTGTCAGTCAGGAAGTTGGAGATCCACTGGTGCAGAGATGGGCTAAATCCTAGGTCCTCCAACTTGGTGGTGAGTTTAGAGGGATTTATAGTATTAAAAGCTGAACTGTAATCAACAAACAGCATTTTAACATAATTCCCCTTCCTCTTGTCCAGATGATCTAGGACTGTGTGGAGGAGATGTGTGATGGCATCGTCCGTTGAGCGATTTGGAAGGTAAGCAAACTGTAAGGGATCCAGGTTGTCAGGTAGTGAGGAGGTGATGAAGTCACAAACTTCATCTTCACTTTAAAGTGAAGTCTTTAAGTCTTTAAGTCTTCACTGATGGCGCCGGTGAGGTCGGCTGCCGTCTCGACTGCTCTGACCACAGTTGCTTTTTTTGCTTTTTTTCTCTTGCACTTTAAGTTACTTTAATCGTTCTTACTTCTCACCATGGTTACTATCAATTACGACAGACATACTCTTATCTCTATTGGTCTACAACTTACTCACCTATTGTCGTTTTTAACACCGGACTCGTGCTGGCCAAGCGAGATTCTAAGGAAGAACAAAGGACGCAACCCGAAATGGCGGCCCCGAGGGAAACAAGCCGGCATCAGGAACAGACTGAGGACTCACGCCCACCGTGCTCCTCTGCCTAGTATTCTGCTAGCCAATGTTCAGTCACTGGAGAACAAGCTGGATGACCTCAGGGCCAGGGTTAAGTTCCAAAGGGACCTTAGAGACTGCAACCTCCTCTGCTTCACTGAGACATGGCTGTAACCATCAATTACGGACCACGCCATCCAGCCAGACGAGTTCTTTTCGGTTTTTCACATGGACAGAACAATGGAGTCAGGGAAGTCAAGGGGAGGTGGTGTATGTCTGATGGTTAACAACAGCTGGTGCGACAGCGCGAGCATTGTTCCTCTCACATGTTCCTGCATACCCAGCCTGGAGCTTCTGACCATCAAATGTCGCCCTTTCTACCTTCCTCAAGAATTTACCTCGATCATAGTAAATGCCGTTTATATATACCACCTCAGGCGGACAAGGACACTGCCTTAGGTGAACTACATGAGGCTCTCATTGTGCATCAGACTCATCACCGGGACGCTGCGCTCATTGTGATGGGGGACTTTAACAGCGCCAACCTAAAACATCCACCAAAACATTACCTGCCCTACTAGAGGCAACAGGACTCTAGATCATTGTTACACCCCATTTAAAGAAGGCTACAAAGCACAGTTTCCCACCGTTTGGGAAATCGGACCATGTTGCCATCTTCGTCATAATACTGTACTGTTGTGTTGGGTCCTGCTCTACGCTGTGTGTCTGCTATTGACTGTGACTTTGAAATTGCCTTTTGATGATTACATAGGCTTGAGCTTCAATACAAAGTAAGAAAACATTGCTGTCTTCATAGTATGGATTTACAGATCCTATTTGCAGTAATTACTGTCTTCTCTGCAACATCAAAACAGGAAAGCTGCAGGATAAATATAACTGCTGTGTGAAAGGAATTTAACCACACATTGCCCAGTTCAGTACACTGATGTAAACTCTTTCTCATAAAGTATTATTTTCCCATATTTTATCATTTTCTCTCATTTTGCTCTCTCACAAATCATGGAGGCCAATCTTCTTCTTTTTTTCTTCTCTTGGATAAAAATGACTCATGTTTGTTGATTAAACCATTGAAATCCGATGGATTCTGTTTATGCTGCCTTTATGGGGCTTTTGGAGTTCTGTTCTCCATTCACTTACATTGTATGGACCTACAGTGCTGAGATATTCTTCTAAAAATCTTAGTTTGTATTCAGCAGAAGAAAGAAAGTCATATCTGGGATGACATGAGGGTGAGTAAATGATGAGAGACTTTTCATTTTTGGGTGAACTAACCATTTAAGAATCTAGTATATCAACCTGATCTGAACCTTAAAAATTAACTTTGTTGGTGTAACCTAATGAAGCCAGGTTGATTCAGTCATACTAAATTTCTTAAATCAACTTTTAATAGTAAGTAAGTAAAATGTATTTCTAAAGCACACTCAAACAAAGCAAAGCTGACCGAAGTGCTGAACAGAAAAATCTACAATACAGTAAAATAAAACAAATACATTAAAATACATACAAGCCAATCTCAGTTGATACTGCAAAATGCTAGAGAATACAAGTGCGTTTTAAACCTGCATTTAAAAATAGACAGTGATGAAGCTTGTCTAATGTCAAGTGGTAGCTGATTCCATAGCCTAGGGGCAGCAACTGCAAAGGCTTTATCACCCTTATGGATAAAACGTGACCGGGGAATATTCAATAATAGTTTGTCAGCAGATCATAAAGACCTAGTAGGTAAGTATGGCTGTATTAAATCCCTAATATATGATGGAGCCTGGTCATTATTGGTCAAATTGTATCCTGAAATAAACAGGAAGCCAGTGCAGAGAGGCCAGGATTGGGGTAATATGATCAAATTTTCTAGTTGATGTCAAAAATCTGGCTGCAGCATTTTGAACCAATTGAAGACAGAAAAGAGAGGATTGAGGAAGACCAATTGGGAATTGCAATAATACAATCAAGTGGTGATAAAGGCATGAATAACAGTCTCCAGGTAATGAAAAGATAAAGCTGATTTAAATTTAGCAATCATTCGTAACTGATAAATCTATTTTTCACTACTGAATTTATCTGTCTGACTAAGCCCAAGTCAGAATCTATAATGACACCAAGATTCCAAGACACCAAGATTCCAAGATTAAAACAAGTTAATTTAGATGTTACTGAAGTAGCCTAAATGTTTTAGGTTAGCTGACCTAAAGCTGACCTGATACACTTAGGCCTATATACAGATATTCAATAATAAATGTTCATCTGCAGACACACTCTCCCCTCTTAGTTGCCTTACTTAGGGGAGACCAAGGGCAATTGTAACAGGCGGCAATTTCTACAATCACAAATCAGTAAGAGTGATGAGATTTATTTAGAACATGATCAGTAAAGTCTTTATCTGCCCGAGAAAAAAAAGTGTGATTATATTAAAAAGGTGATTTTCTTTAGATGTCCAATATTTTTCATCTGCTGTCCAATCTTTTGTCTTTGAATTTAAACTGATATCTATAGTATTTCATCTCTAGATTGTTGGTTAAAAGTTAATGTGAATGACAGATGCTAACATTGTCGCTGGTAGCTACCATTTTTCAAGAGTTTATCATGTCTGTGAGGTTGAGGGCAATTGTAACACTAGTTATGAAATAAACATTTTAAAACTTTTGTATTTAAATTTGTATTTAGTTGTTAATGACTTATCAGCTCATCAATATATTTTTCATGGATTTAATTTCAAATTATTATAATGTAGGTTCCACTAAGACTTAGGGCCAGACGCCTTTAACTGTTGCGCCATGTCCCGCCGTTTTTTTCAGCGTCTTGCACAGGAACCCTGTGTTTTTGACACAGTGTCAGGTTAAAAATTATTCTACTCTGCTGAGTCTAGCTTTTTTAGCGCAAGGACATGTTGTGATAAGTATGAACGGCCCCTCAGTCTGCTTTAAAGGGATAGTTCATCCAAAATGTACAGTTCTCTAATCATTTACTCACCGTCATGCCATCTGAGATGTGTATTACTTTCTTTATTCAGCAGAAAACAAACACAGATTTTTAGAAGAATATCTCAGCTCTGTAGTTCTTCATAATCCAAGTGGTGGCCAGAAATTTGAAGGTCCAAAAAGCACATAAAGGGAGCATAAAAGTAATCCATATCACTCCAGTGGTTAAATCCATATCTTCAGAAGCGATATGATAGGTGTGGGTGAGAAACAGATAAATATTTAAGTCCTTTTTTTACTCTAAATCTGCACTTTCACTTTCACATCTGAAAGTCACATGTGGTGCCTGTTTAATTTCACTTTCACATCTGAAAGTGAAACAAAGCTGAAATATTCCTCTAAAAATTTGTGTTCAGAAGAAGAATGAAAGTCATACCCATCTGGGATGGCATGAGGGTAAGTCAGTTATGAGAGAATTTTAATTTTGGGTGAACTATCCCTTTAACCCTCAGGGGTCGACGGACGCGCCGGCGTATCCTGCTGGATTTTTTCCTCAGAACAGCAGAAACAACTTAAAATACACCGTCATTTTTGGGCATACAGATAAGTGTAAAACATCAGAAACAAACATTAGAAACTATTAAGGGTCTACTTTTATTTGTGTACACTCACAATAACAACAAAACCTTGTGCTTTTGTAAAATAATGAAAATAAAGGTGCATTTTCAGCCGTCTCTGTCTCCGCGAGCATCTTTCTGAAACACATCACAAAAATGAACTGAAACTCCGTGAATACTTATCAGACAATCATGAAACATATGTCTAAAGAAAGCTTAAAATGTCTACTTTTAAATAAAGCAATTCAAATCTAAAACAAATATTCTGCTGCAATGTAATCTGTATGAAACAGAGCGATGTACAGTTTCTCCTGGCTCAGCTAATTATCCCTAATGTGATCACACCCACGCGCAGTGGGCGCTATTCGTACGGTAATGTGCTGAGGCATTCAATGCAAATGGTAAATGCCCCCGATGTTACAAAAGCTTTCTATTTCAGATAAATACTGTTATTTTGAACTTTCTATTCATCAAAGAATCCTGAAAATTTTTTTATATGTTGTGTATATGCCCTATATCAGATATTACATTTTATTCTGTTCCCAGGGGAGTGGTCTTTTTCTTCTCAGGTGTGAATCACATCAATATTCATGATCATTCACGCCACCTCGCATATGGCCTTTCTAACATTAAAAGTGTCGTACAAAAGTTAAATGACTATATTGTTTTGTATGAATGAGTGATCAGGATGGTTTTCACATCATTTTGTAGCAAAAACTCTACGCTACAAGATCCAGTTCTCAAAAGCCTTGTGAACAAATATTTAGTATGTGTTATATTGCCTTATTTCAGTGACTTATTTTTTTTCAAAAACCACACATAAACGTTATTTTCTCAAAAATACAAACAAGTACATACATGTTGCTCACATATTATTGTAGCCTAGTTTGTGCTGAATACAGTATTATCAGACTTTAGCCATTAATATGTTTTTAAGCAACTGAAAAAAGCACAAATGTCAAGGCATGTCAAAACTTCTCCAGGGCCCAATAACACCCTCAGACCCCAGAGGGTTAATCACATATTGTTCCTGACAGCTAAAAGAATATGTACCATAAAGCAAAAACTATTCAGTTACAATAATAAGCATTAAAGCAATGATGTTGCTTTGAGGGGTGCTCTGATTTGAGAGACTGTGATTTACTTAACAGTGCTTTTTGGCACATGTGTGTGTTTCTTATACCAAAAGACAATTTTCATAAATTCTCTGCAAGAACGTGTATGTTGTTCAAAAGTATTCTACCAGTATTTTATGTTGGCCGTACACTGTGATATGTGAATTCATAGCAGGATCCTCGGGAGAGCAGGATGAGCTGTGGACATTTCCAATTCTCGCCAAAAAGACAGTTTAAATTTGTATTCTAGAGAGCCTGTACTGCATCCAGGGTTTCCTTTGAGCTTTGTGTAGGAAAAGTCATGTTCTGTGTTTCAAAGCATCCGACAAACTGACACTGACATTGTGCTGAAATGATTTATGTGACTAAAGTTTTTTTTTTTTGTAGAGAAGAGAGTTTTCATGGAGGAGATTACATATCTACAGACTCCACATCTTGCAGTCCTTGTCCAGTGCACTTCACTGTCCTTCTCAGAATTGTTCTCAAAACAATTCAAAAACTGAGTGATTTTTTTTATTCATCCTAAAGAGAACTGAGAGGGCTAGCTAGTCAGGCACCTCGCCTGCTACTGATATCATTCTTGTTCCATATACAAAAAAAAAAGCCCCTTGTGTATTTTAAAGATAGAGTGGCTTGCTGGAAGGCAGAGATTTGCTGGAAACATGCTCTAAAATATAGACTCATTGCATAATGTGGGCAAGTCAGCTATTAGAAATAGTTGACTGATTAAAACATTATGCATAACACACAACTTCAAGTTCACATCAGAATATGATGGAAACAGATTGGTGTAAATGCATTGTTTGTATAGAGAGGACAGTAAACCATTCACCATGATCAAATAAAGAAGCTTGTTCAGGTCCCACAGAGGAGAAGTGCCAGTGTCCACGGTATTTCTAACTACTTACCTACATGCTCAGCCAATGACATATTGCCTGAACATTAATTAATTAAAAAAGAAGAAAACAACAACAACAACAACAACAATAGCCAGGCTAAGCTTAGATGAACATTTCTTAAAAATCCAGTGAAATAAAAATTTATGTTGACAAAATCGACAGTTGGTAGATATACTGTACACAGTTAAAATGTACAGTCTTTCTCTCTAAACGAACCATGTTGCACTACACAGATTTTTTTCCATTTAAATGCTCTCCAGAATGAGAATGTCCCTCCCCCTAAAACCACCTGAAATCCACTAGCCAGTTGGAAATCATGGTTCACAGCTCTGACTTAAGTAAAGGCTATAGAGCACAATAGTCTGGTTCCAGAAGTAAAAATCCCATCCATTTTTTTTTTTTCAAAGTGAATTCATTTTTAACGATTACTTGTAAACCTTTAAAGACAGACCTACCATAAGCTCTAAATACTTTTTTGCTTGAAATCAATGTTTGCAATGTTGTAATTCACCTAGGAGCTGGTTGGTTTGGTTCACGGCTTAGAACATTTTAATGAAGGATTTTTTTTATTTTATTTTTATATAAGAAATAAGAAATATGTCAACACAGGACAGAAAACTGTGCTTGTCAAGCGATGTCATGGCGTCTTCAAATCACCAATGGACCATGAAACAAATATTGTCTCTGAAATAAACTTTTCCTTTGAGTGGAATTAGAACTTTCAGTTTGTAGCCTAGTTTTTTTCAGTTTAATGAAAACATAAAAATGGTCCATTCAGATTTTTACATTTTCTAAATTTTCTCTCAGGGGATACCCCTGAACCCCCCTTCAATATCATTCCTCAGTAACAAGGACTTCTATGCCCCCACACTTGAACATGAATGTACTGAATGTAAAGAAATTTAAATATAATTTGAATGTAAACAATTATATGCTGTCATTATGCTTCAGAATGAACAGATGATCTTTTAACATTCATATCCAACTGCACTCGATTGATAAACTCTATAAAATATTTTAATATTTTGGTAGAAGATCCCTCAGACACCACTGCTTTGGCTGACTCTGGCCCCCAGTGCAGTTTTGTAAAGACTATTTTGACTGTTTAGGAATTTTCTTCTGCCAACTTGGAAATAAAATAAAATAAATGTGCAAATATGAATGTACATTATGATAAATATCGATATCGAACGATATGAAAAAGAATATTGTGATAAACTGCATAAAAGTCATAAAAGACTAAGAGAGCGTGAAAAATCCTGGTGTGCTATTTCTCCAAGACACAGCTGAAATTTAATCTACGTATAAACACAACTTTCCAGTAGAACTGTCAGTTATTTTAGTTGACCTGAGCTGAGCTTCAGATGTGTGTGCTTGTCATCTGTGTCTCTGCATGTTGATATCAGACACACTAAAAAGATCATTAAAGTTCTCATGATGTGCTTGTATATTTATTTGCTTTTTCCATTTAAAGCCGCAGGTAACAGGCAAAGTTTAAACTCTTGTTTTAGTGCAGCGGTGGATTGACAGGTGAGGGGTGGAGCTTTGCTGCTGTCCAAGACGCATTCAGGACGGATTAGCATTTCACACCTCAGAGGCGATGTTGACTTTCTCCGCATGTGGTTTCAGTGATCAGATCCCAAAACATTTTGGACCCTGTTTCCACCTGTATTAAGTGCTAACCACTTGTGTTTGGATCGCCAAAAACGCATCTTAATACCAGGTGGAAACGGAGTCTTAGAGTTATATGATGAATGAAAACTAGTAATTATATTGACTTTCCTTGTCATCCATGGTCTAAAGACGCTCTGGAACCACGTTAACTTATGCGGCGCCTCATGTCTACTCATATGCGGGGAAAAGAGGCAATGCATGCAGAGCGGGACAAGGCATAAATAAAGCGTGTTCAGTGCTAGAGAAAAATATTCATGAATACAATGCAGAAAGATCAGATCTGCTGTACACAGCACTGTTGTTTTGTCGCGCTGCTCACTAGAGACGATCAGAGTGCGCAGCCGTCAGCATGATGTCTTGCGGTCTGGATGCAATCAATCCGGGGTCCTGATCTGGACCATGGTGACTGGCGTAGCCTAATCGTTAGCATGGCAGCTAAAATGTTAGCAACTTCATACAGTTTGAGAAAGCCGAACTGCTTGCATTTTTAGCGACATGCACCTGATTGTCTAGATGTAGAACACAGGCTAAATATCAAAAATTACTCAAAAGCTTATCATTGATATTGTGGATTTTTATATCACAATATATTTTGAGATAATTTTATTGACCAGCCCTTCCCTGCACTCTAAATCCGATCACAGGGCCACTTGTGATCAAATCACCAAAAATGCATCTTAGTACCTGGTGGAAACAGGGTCAAAAAGACAGGAGAGTATTTTTCTGTCAGCCAGGCTCTTTGAATGCTCTAATAAATGTTTTGAGCAAGTAAATCACAGAAACTTGTCACACTTATCAGATTAGCACAAAAAAATGAAAATAATAGGGCTTAGTTATGTTAAGGAGTAGTAAAAATGAACATGTTAAGGAGTAGTAAAAAAACTGCACTGGATGATCGGAGGCAAGAGATGAAGTCAGCACTGTCTACAAGAACATCAATTTCACAGTGTCTTTCCTCTCTCCAATATTCAATTTAATACCCAATAATTCGTACAGTTCGTGTAATGTACATGACATGAAAGTAGTGCCCTGATCAGTGACGATTTCTTTCAGAATCCCCACTTGGAAGATTTCTGGTCCAACCAGCAATGGGAAAGAATATAAACAAACTCTCATTTGTAGTGGAAACAAGCCAGCCCACTCTTTGCCATCCCAAAAGGTACAATTCTCCCAGATTTTAACATCTGTACCATGATATTGATCTCCAAGGGTGGTAGTCATGGATGATACTTTTGTGATCCATCTAACTTGGCCGATAGCAATGATTTTGAAATATATGTGGTCAACATACCCACCTCTGCTTCCCGAAGGAAAACCCTGCCTCGGCTGGTCTGGCGAAAGAGATATTGATTTGCTTCAAGTGTGCAATCCGTTTAGTCCAACAGCTCATTAGGTCCTCAGAGCAACAACATCAACAAATCACTATTTTAACCCCGCGTATGTTAGAGCTGGTTCACCGGCATGGCTCCACAATGGAATGGTTTTGTTTTGGGGTTATGAACCTATAGGAAGGATTCCCTCCTGAATTGAGTCCTTCCTCTGTATTGCTTTCTGATGAATGGAGCGAGCTGAGTTCACTCACTTTCACTGAATAAAAGATCCCACGTAAGCTCTCATGGGATGATATGCCGTCTACCCCTTCCAGCACTTCCCTCTCCCTTTCCACTACAAATGCAGACTCACAGTTCAGGTGCCTGTATACTCTGGGCTTGAAGTTTTAACTAAAGGGAACTGAAAGTAACTGCTGGTATGCTCCCTCAGCTGGCTCCAGAGAACTGCCAACTACACGTGATCAAAGAGCAACCAAATGAAATTATATTATACTACCTGTGAATGTTAAAATGATTTCACTTGATTGCCCTGCTGAATTTTTTTATTTTTTTTAATACTGATGCAGGTCTCATGCTGGTCTAGTTGGTGTACCAGCATAGCCATTCTGTTCACCAGCAAAACATAGCTTGTGAAGCTGTTCAACAAGTGTATTGTTTCTGGTTAAGATGGTTCATCATGGAGATATTGCTAGTTAAAGCCAAAAAATTTTAATTCTGTCACCATTCATCTCAACCTTATGTTGTTCCAAACCTGTATGACTTTCTTTCATCTGTGTAACACAGAAGATTATGTTTGGCAGAATGTAAGCCTTACGCGATGTTCAGACTGAACACATTCTTGCAATAAAAACACCACAATTATAAAACAGTGAGTCTAAAAACTCGATGCTCCTGCGCAAGAAGCTGAAAAAACAGCAATACATGACACAGTGGTCAAAAGCGTCCATCTTGCACATGTTTGCGTAGAAAAACTATTGAAAACAGTGCAGATGGTCACAAAAATGTGTTTGGTGTAAATGCCCCATTAGTCACCATTAAGTTTCATTGCATCTTTGTTCCAATGAAAGTGAATGGTGACTGAGACTAACATTCTACCATAACATCTCAATTAGTTTTTCATTGTAGAAAATAAGTCATACTGGTTTCATAATTTCATAACCGGTTTCACACATAAGTGAATGTGTGTGTGAATAATGACAGAATTTTCATCCTTAGTTTCATCCAAGTTAGTTAAGAAACATGGTGGAGACACCAGCACTCCAGCATCCCATGAAACAGACCAGCACCCAAACCACAACATATACTAGTGAACAGCCATGCTTGCCCGGTCTTTTCAACAGGGTGCAAAAAGAGTGATGGTTTGAGGACTGCATTATTGCGTGTGGGCAAGTTGTAAACCCTTATATTACTGAGACCAGATCTCTCCTCTGCTGATAGATTTTTTTCTTGCTGGATGATTTATGGTTTCACAGTTGAGAGTGAAGACCATAGCTGTGGTGATGAGAAAGGTCAATATGTCAGACTATCATGTAGAGCAGGGGTTGGCAACCTTTTTGACATGGAGTGGCATTTTTTATATTCCTTGTCAACAGCTGTGCACATGTATGTGATTTTCCGAAGTTTGAGTCCACTTGTGAAAATGTTACTATTGAATTTTTGTAATTTAATAGTTTATTTTTCATTACAAATGATATTATCAGCATAACAGTTTGAGTGAATAATTTGTGCACAACCCGATGATCATGAGCCTGCATGTGAATTTTCACAGAGCATTTTGTGGAAGTGCTTTAATGAAAGAAAATCTGTCTTTTTGCACAAAATGTGTTAACACAGTTAATGTCACAAATTTGTTTATTTGATTACTGATCATGAAATTGTGTGGAATCTTAAATATTTCTTATATTATGTCATACATTTTTCAAAATCACGCAAAGGGATAATCACTACTACGCAAGTAACAGCGAGAGAGGAGCAGGCTATTTTATTTATATTACGTTTTTTGCACTTGCATTACAATCTACATCTTGATGTAATCCTTCCTCATGATCACGCGATCCACCGGGCTGGCCCAATCGCTGTGGGATTCTTCTATTACCTCTATATCGAGCATGGCCTTTAATTCTTCCCGCACTACCTGTTTTTTGTGTTCGGGTAACTGGTAGGGCCGACTACGTACCACTACCCCTGGGGTTGTCTCGATGTGGTGTTCTGTGAGATTAGTGTGGCCGGGGAGAGTTGAGAAAAAATCAGAGAAATTATTTTGCTATCTGGCAACCTCCGTACGTTGTGACATGAGAGGTCATCTTCACAAGGGACCGGAGTGAACTGATTGGCTTTTAGACTCAACTCTGGAGCGAGCTCCAACCTCTCCGAAACTACCGTTGCCAAGGATACGGGAACCGCCTCTCTCCAGAGTTTTAGTAGGCTGAGGTGGTAAATTATCCCTATCCGTACGCATTACTTCATAGTCGACTTCCCCAACACCCCGTGTGACTTTAAAGGGCCCTTGCCACTTGGTGAGTAATTTTGAGCTCGATGTGGGCAGTAATACAAGTACTTTATCTCCCTGTGCAAACTCCCGAAGCCGAGTTCCCCTGTTATACAGCCGGGACTGACGTTCTTGCACCTGTAGCAAATTATCCTGTGATAGATGCCCCAGTGTGTGGAGTTTTGCTCTCAGGTCAATAACGTATTCAGTTTCATTTTTGCTTTGTGTAGGTCCCTCCTCCCAATTTACCTTCATGACATCTAACACGCCACGGGGCTTACACCCTTATAACAATTAAAATGGGGAAAACCCTGTGGAGGCTTGCGGGACCTCTCGCACTGCAAATAACAGGGGTTCGAGCCACTTATCCCAATTCTGAGCATCTTCGATGCACGGACTTACGAATCATATTTTTTAAGGTTGTATTAAATTGTTTGACCAAATAATCCGTTTGTGGATGGTACACGCTTGTCCGAATCGATTTAATACCCAATAATTCGTACAGCTCATGTAGTGTACATGACATGAAAGTAGTACCCTGATCAGTGACGATTTCTTTCAGAATCCCCACTTGGAAGATTTTTCTGAAGAGTGCCTTCGCAACACTACGTGCTGAGATGCTGCGAAGAAGCACTGCTTCCAGGTATTGAGTTGCGTATTCCACCAGAACCAAAACAAAGTGATGCCTGCGTGCTGACCATTCTAATGGCCTGACGAGGTCCATGCCAACTCTGTCAAAGGGAACCTCAATCAACAGAAGGGGGCACAAGAGCGCATTTGGAGTGACCAGCATATTCACCAGCTGATATTCAAAAGAATAGAATAGAAACGGGCCATGAGATGGCTTAGTGTTTTCCACTGTTCCAAATTACCTACCATTGGACTATGATGAGCTGCCTGGAACAACATTTCCCGACAACTGGGTTGTATCTTCTTTTGTCTGAGCGTCCTGTGTCACTCAATATAACCATTCATTTATAATTGAACAATACAGATATGTGAGTGTAATGCACGGCTGAAGGCATTGACCATCAATTACTTTCACTTGGTCAAACGCATGCTTAAGAGTCTCGTCTCGTGTCTGCTCCAGAGGGAAATCCCCAGTGGGAATTCCCCTAAGGGCTGGGGAAGCCAAGACTTCCCCATCCCTTACGTCATTCTGATGCGGAACTGACATAGACAGCCCCGGTTCCGCCTCGCCAGTCAGCGCATTGCACACCCCACACCGTCCCACTGTATTACAGGACCCATCCACACACCACCCCTTTAACAATTCTGGAAAAGCCAGCCAATTAGTACCCAAAATTAGTGGATAGGTGAGGCGGGAACTAACCACAGCCTCAGTATTATGCTTTTGACCTGAAATAGAATAGTGACGGTCACTACAGGATAATCATAAATATCCCCGTGCATACAACTCACCCTCACTCAATTATTTGCATCCAATGCCCCATTTTGAACCAAGCATTGATGAATGGAGGTTTGGTTACAACCTGAATCCACCAAGGCTTGGTATGTACCCCCCCAATTCTCATGGATATTTGGTACATCCCGGCCCAGATCAATGTACCCACCTCCATCACCAGGCACTGTTCGCGGACGTGTCCCGGTTCCCCGCAACTCCCAACAGACCAGCCCAAACCTCACGCTCACACCAGTGGCAGCAGCTTCCCCCACCTGAGAGGAAGAATGGGTAGAGCTGGGGAGAGAGAAACAGGGGTGTTAGTACACCCCCGAGGCCGGGTAACCATTTCCAGGGGAACGGGATAAGGCGGAAAGAAGGAGGGGAGGGGGCGGGGCCAGAGAGAGAGAGAGTGGGGCACGCTGGCCCCCGGGTACGCCGCTAAATGGTCCTCCGCCAACTGTACTTCTTCATCCAGCGATGCCGGTCGGTGGCAATGGACCCACTCTGCTGTTCCATTCGGTAGTTGGGAGACGAATTGTTCCAGTACCACAAGATCGATGACACCCCCGATGTTGCTGGGCTCCTCAGCCAGCACGGAGCTGTTGAGCGAAGGCAAACGGGTGGCCGACTTCGCTCAGTGTCAGGGAACGGAACCTCTGGCGATGCTCCTCATGGCCATTCCAGAGCTTGGCCCGTGTGCTCGAAGAACTCCAGAAAGACCTCCGGGTCATCTTGCGCTCCCATCTTTGCCAACATCACATGGGGGTTTGCTGCTGCCAGGGTTCTCTCACTGCGAACATGGAAACAGTCATTAGTAGCAATTAATCTCAGGTGGAACTCCTTACCGCTCTCTCCCCAGATGGGTGCTCGACCACGCCCTCACCTCCACAATCCCACTGGTAATTTCTTCATTAGCAGGCACCCTCTTGCTCTCCTTATTTCCTTGGCTGAAGGCAGGGGTTTCAGTCTCCCAGCCTCATCACTTGCAAATAAATTTTCAAAGTGTGATAAAGACTTTGAGTGGGAAACCTCTAGTGCATGCTCATTTTCATTCCACTGGCTGCACAGAAACCATCTTATGATGCTAAACAATTTCTGCCTAGCATTTGATTGGTAGTGAAAGTTGCAACAGAGATTTTCCAGACTGTTGCATATTTAGAAGAACATTGTTAAAACACTGATATTTAAAAGTATTTATCTGTGTCTTCGACCAAACATAATGCAATCTGGTTACTTTTATTAAACAGAAGTGAGGCTGAGGAGCTAAAGCTGGGCCCACCTGCTGTAACAAAGCTGAAGGTTAAATAAGTTCTTGTTTGAAAAAATTCTAGATTAACAATGTTTTATGTTGCCAGGCTTTCATCAGATAGAAAAAGGCAAGAGACAACTACTGTACTGTAAGTAACATTACAGAGGACAGTAAGTAATTAATTTTTCTCCTAACATTGTGATGCTTTCAATATACTAATCTAGTGCTGCATTCAATTCCACTCAGAAAGTCTAAATTTCCAACTCCCTACTTGAAATAGTGCAATGGAACACTACTTGAAGTTGGACTTCCAACTTGGAAACTTGTGCGGAAATCCACTGCTCCGATTTCGCTGAACTTGAGGTGCTTGACATTACACAAACATGTCAGCACCTAGGGAGATTTACAAAGTTAATGATAAACATTCACTTTTAAGTAATATGCATCAATAAGTCAAAGTTCCAACATTACATGGTAATAAAACTTGTTTAGCAGACGTTATTATCGTACGCATTTTGATAATCGTACACTGGCTAGCTAATGGGAGTGTTGCAGTTTTGTTTCTTTATATGTCATCAATAGAATGCCTTTATTGTCAGAGATCTGCAGTATCAAGTCGGAATATCTCACTTCCGACTTAAAATGGTACACAGCATTGTTTGAGCATCCCAACGCAGCAACACTGGCTCAACCAATTGCAGAATATTGGAAAATCTGTTTAAAAACAGTCATTAATTTTGCAGTTCTTTTTGGTAACATGAGTTGTGCCGTAATTACAGACTTGTGCAGCAATTAATGTTTGATTGTCTTACTTTGAAGATTCTCTGTAATGAAAGTCAACCCAACTATAGCTCCACTCTTTGTGAATCATCATAATAATGGTTTATTCACATCCATGTGACAACATTATATTAGAGTTGGTGACTCCGGCTGGACCTGATGATTGCTTTGATCAATGACATAATATAGCACCAGTGTTTGGCTGCTCAGTTGTGTTGGAGCTCTGGGTGGAGATGCAGAGGGCAGGGCTAAGAAATCACTCTCCAGCTCCTTCAAGAGTATGAATCTATATTTCAGAAGCATAGATGCACAAAGGCTCATGAAAATGGAGGTACTGTTTAATATTCATCCATATTTCTGGAGATTGTAAATTGAACATGTATTATTCAGAGCTGGCAGTTTTGGTGCACATTGGGGCAATGCAAAAGAAAGATTAGCTACATAAAATGGCAAACATAAATCAAAGAGAGTGACAAGGGCTGGCTCAATCAGTTTGCCATGTCACAGTTTTGTAAATGCTTCCCATCACTCAACATTAAAGTCTATAATAACATACAAGTCACTCAACAATATAAATGGTACATTTGATTTCTGTTATACAGCAAGCAGTTGCTCGGGGTATTTTTGCTGTTCCCTTTCTGACTGATGTCTGTATTAATCTCTTAATTACTGCAGATTTCATCTTAGTGTCTTTTATATTTATGTGTGCATTTGCTTATGATATAGATGAATGAGGTTGATAAATCACTTCTACTCAGTCAGCTCGAGCTGTGCAAAGAGGAACTGTCAATTTATACACCAGCGTTTAGACATAAAAAACACTTTTTGATAAATGAAAATCAATTTGTACTTGTCTAGCAAGCCAACATTTGCATGCAACCATTGATTTCATGAGGCCATAAATAAACATTCAGCCAGCCCCCCTCAAATTGGTCCTGTGCAGAAAAGCATGCATAATCCATAAGATTTTAAAATATATCAAAGAATTCTCATCAGGCTAAATGCATGTACATTTTTCTTTTTGCATGTGTGTGATTAATGATACATCTATTAATATAAACAGCTGTACAATTAAAATGAGTTATTCAAAGTTTTTGACTTTTTTAATGTTTATTCCAATCTTATATATTTACAGACACATGGAGACATCAATCTACTAAATCATATTCATTGGATATAATCTCATTTTCTTGCTATGAATACTGTAGGGATTAGTATAATTCCCAAAATCGCTGTCTATTATTGTGTCCTGATTACCTATGGGATGTTGGGTCCAATTCAAAATTTGCCAGACATTTTAAACAAGCTGTTGAACTGTCATTAAACACATTTAAAACTGTGTTCGTGTTTTGTGAAAATAGTTTCACCTCAGAAGTCCTACTGCAGTCATGTTCAGCTGGTTTCCACAAATACTTGCATCTAATTGAGAATGGTACAGCAAGCTCCTTATGGTCACATATTCTATAGATTTATTGGCCTGGGGCTGCATGGAAAGGCTTTATAACCCCTGTGACATTGTAAAGATGCCATTTCAGCTTTATTAGTTAATGCTATTTGATAAAACCCTTAGCTTTGAAGCAAAGATTTCCCAGTTGAACAGTCAAGCTGTTCCCCACTGCACTGTAGTCAAGGCCATTTAATATTTCCCCTAGTTTTGTTCTTGCAGGGTTCAAACTCAAGCCTTTTGGAATGAAATATGGAAAAATTAAACCAGTGATTACACGACTGTCTGATACTAATGAACAGTTTGACTACAAAGACAAACTACACAGAAAAAATGTCCCATAGCAGCTAACATAATATAATTACAATCGTCACAATAGGTAAATATATGGTGAGACTATAGTATTTAATGTCTTTGTTGATGCCACTAGCTTCCACAGGATGCTAATTGCCATCTTGTTTCCCAACAGGCTATATTAGCACAGGCTTTCTTGCTGTAGCTGTGGCAGTTCTAGCTAACTAACTCGAGCAATGCTTACTATCCTCTCATCCGTACCTCAGTACATATGTTCAGTCTGAAAACAGTAGATTTTATTAACAGTTTAATAGAGTGCCGGAAGTAATGAGGGAGTGGTGACTAATGTCGGTTTGACAGAGGCAATGTTTAAAGTCCTGAAATGTGAGTGTAATCTTCCCATTTTTACATCACATGATAATTAAAGTCATCAATCAAACACTAGGCCCCATCACATTCTTGAAAGGGCTCCAGTTGGAGGGTTAGCTGAATGAGCCACACTTGTCATTAATCTGGCAGAGATACACTGGCTGTATTGACATGCAACAGGATTACCTGTAGGCTATTTAGAAAATGATGAGTGGATGATTACATGTGATCATGTTTGTTTTGTAGTCTGTATTATTTATTTATTTATTTGTTTTTTGGGGGTTGAATAAACTTCTCTTACATTGTATAAAAACATTTAGCTGTTTAAATAGGATTACTGTTCAGGTAGGGTGAGGTCAATAGAGAAGTCAATGGCTAAATCTCTGCTGAAATAGTTATCTTTGCTTTAAATAAAGACTAAGAAGAACATCAATCCTAGACTACTCATATACATTTTAAGCCACCTGGCAAAGTACCACACACACATGCAAAGGGTGCATATTATCATTATCTGTAAATTTTCCGGCATTTTTATATATCAATAAAATATTGTAATGCTTTGTATTTTTGTTGTGACATTGATTTCAAAAGAACTTCTGTGGAAACCCTTACAAAAAATCTAGAGTTCTGGTAAACTAGCCGCAAACTTGCGACTCATTATTTTCACATGCAAATGAGCTTGTGATTTGCTGCAAATTTTTGCCAAAAGTTTCCAACTCTTCAACGGTAGTGGTGAACCTGAAGCAAAACTTTGGCCACAATGGACAATTTGCCACAAGTTTTCTGCAAAGCTAATTTATATGTGAAAATATAAATTTTCTGCAATTTGCGGCAAATTTGCCATTAAATCTCGATTTTTGTAAGGAAAGAGCTAGTTTAGTCTTACAGGTTTTTGGCATTTTTTTTATTTATTTTTTTATTCTGCTCTTACACAAGAAATAGATGACAGACACAACAATTTTGCAATCTGGTCACTTGATTTAATGAACAACATCTTATGAATTATTCCACTGATCTACACTTGGAATCTCTCATATCTCTCCCTAATTGCCCCAAACTCACGTCTCTTTCTCTGTCTTTTTTTTTATTTTTTATCCCCTTTTCTTCACTTGTAATGGAGTTAATTAATAGAGGTTTGGGAGGAGTATGTAAATTTTAATCTGACAAATCACGGCCCGTGAGTAGGAGTAAATAAGCTGCTGCTTACCTGCTTCCCATGACAATTCTCCTGACATCCCTCCTCCACCCCATCTCCACTTGTTCTCTAGATTCATCATTTATCTAAATAAGTAATCAGGTAATCAGGACTCAAGTCGAGTTTCAAGCTCCGAGCCCTCCAGTATATGGCAGCAAGCCAAAAACGTTTACCTCTTCTATGCAAGATTACATTAACATACAAACTACTGAAATCCCTACTAGCATCCTTTACTGTGGTAATGTTTCTAAAGTAGGGAATCGCAAAATGGCTAAAAGCATTTTTGAAATATCCGTCAATGTCTTTAAAATTCGGTTAATGGTTAACCAAATTTTTGGTTAACATAACCTCTGCACACATGTTTGTTTATCTATAACGGTAGTGATTCCATTGACTCCTACTGTATTTATACTGAGCATTTGATATATCCCCTTACCCTACCCTAAAACCTAACCCTCACAGAAACCTTTTTTTCTGTGCCCTACAAATGTAAAAATGCATTTTTACTGGTGGGTCCCCACAAAGCTTGACATTTGACCAAAAGACATTTGGTCACAATGCACGCAAAACGTGACCCACACAAATACAGTAGACTGTGGCTTAACTTGAGTCTGCAGCAATGCATCAGCTAAAGCTCTTAGTATACTGGCTCTGGTTGGATATAATGGGACATTTCTAATCAGTGAGGTGCAGAGATGTTGGAATGATGCAGCAAGATTCAACTTTGGGTTGTGGAAATATCCGGCAGTATGATGCTGACGTGCGTCTCCTCTACAAGTCACTTAAGATTATGCATGCTTTGAAATAACCAAGAATGTCTCCAAAAATGTCACCAGTCTTATATTTACAGCTGAGTCACAACAGCTAGTGTGGTGTCATGGAGGTAAGGATGGGACATTTTCCCTGTAGCTACATTATCTTAATGTAAAGTCAGAGGTGGTCACCGACCAGGGTTGGAATTCACAGCACAACCTTTTAATGTCTGAGTCAGAAAGCATAATTACTCTCTTGTCAGGTTACATTCATAAAGAGTGGCTTCAAATTCCATAGCAGAAATTTTCTTTTTATCTGTTTCCTAAATGGATTCCTCATGCCAAGCATTAGATATGTCTGAATGCTCAGCCTCTCGAAAGCCCCAGTTTTTGTTAGATTATTTGAATGTCTCAAATTTGTCATGGGATACAATGAGCCTGGTAGGTACTGTAAAGTACAGATATGACTGGAATATGCAGTTGTAGAGTCACACATAGCCATGTGTTTTTATTACATGGTTAATTAATTAATGGCTCATTATTTGAGAAGCTCAATGTTTATCTATACCATTTCTTTTAACACAAACACACAGCCTTTTTCAAGGAAGGTTCTGGGTTAAAATTTTGGCTCATCCCTCAGTTTGTAAAACTCTTAACAATAGAAGTGTTTCGGGTCAGTGCACTGGTGTGTTTAAAAGCATAAATGTGAAGATTGTCAAATCAAATCAAATCACTTTTATTGTCACACAACCATATACACAAGTGCAATAGTGTGTGAAATTCTTGGGTGCAGTTCTGAGCAACATAGCAGTCGTGAAAGTGATGAGACATATACCAATTTACAATAAACATCAGATTAACACAACACAATTAAAGTCTAATATACACATAATTACACACAACACAATATACAAATAATAACATACACTGTACAGTATACAATACACACAATACAATAAAAAAGTATATATAGTATATATATATATAGAATGTACAGTAGGTTGTATTGTACTGTATTGACATTCAGGCTGTCGGTTGATAGTAAGTTGTTAAGAGAGAATATAATATAATAATAATATAATTTATGACAGTCCGGTGTGAGATATAAGAGTAAGAGTAATAAAGTGCAGTGCTGATGTATTTTGATCGTGGGAGATCAAGAGTTCAAAAGTCTGATTGCTTGGGGGAAGAAGCTATCATGAAGTCGGCTGGTGCGGGTCGTGATGCTGTGATACCGCCTGCCTGATGGTAGCAGTGAGAACAGCCCATGGCTTGGTTGGCTGAAGTCTCTGATGATCCTCCGAGCTTTTTTCACACACCGCCTAGTATATATGTCCTGGAGGGAGGGAAGCTCACCTCCGATGATGTGTCTGGCAGTTTGCACCACCCTTTGCAGTGCTTTGCGGTTGTGGGAGGTGCTATTGCCGTACGAGGCAGAGATGCAGCCAGTCAGGATGCTCTCTACAGTGCAGGTGTAGAACCGTGTGAGGATGTGGCGGTTCATTCCAAACTTCCTCAGCCGTCTCAGGAAGAAGAGGCGCTGATGAGCCTTCTTCACAACGGCTTCAGTGTGGATGGACCATGTGAGTTCCTCAGTGATGTGGACACCCAGGAACTTGAAGCTGCTGACTTTCTCCACTGGTGCTCCATTGATGGTTATGGGACTGTGTTCTCTGTCTTTTCTTCTGAAGTCCACCACAAGCTCCTTTGTCTTTCTGACGTTGAGGGAGAGGTTGTGCTCCTGACACCAGTGTGTCAGAGTGTGCACCTCCTCTCTGTAGGCTGTTTCATCATTGTCAGTGATCAAACCTACCACCGTCATCATCAGCAGACTTGATGGCATTGGAGCTATGTGTTGCCACACAGTCATGTGTGTACAGAGAATACAAGAGTGGGCTGAGAACACAGCCCTGCAGGGCTCCAGTGTTGAGGGTCAGTGATGAGATGTTGCTGCCCTTTCTAACCACCTGGCGTCTGCTTGACAGGAATTCCAGGATCCAGCTGTACAGCGAGCTGTTTAAGCCCAGAGCCCGGAGTTTCTCATCAAGCTTGGAGGGCACTATGGTGTTGAATGCTGAGCTGTAGTCTACAAACAACATTCTCACATAAGTGTTCTTTTTTTCCAGGTGGGAGAGCAGTGTGTAGTGTAGATGCAATGGCATCATCAGTGGAGCGGTTGTTGCGGTAAGCAAACTGCAATGGGTCAAGTGAAAGAGGCAGCACAGAGCAGATGTAATCTCTGATTAGTCTCTCAAAGCATTTGCTGATGATGGGGGTCAGATCAACAGGACGCCAGTCATTTAAGCAAGTGATTTTGGATTGCTTTGGAACAGGCACAATGGTGAATGTTTTGAAGCATGTGGGGACTACAGACAAAGAGAGGGAAAGGTTGAAAATGTCCGTAAAAACACCAGCCAGTTGGTTCGCGCACGCTCTGCGTCTGGACCCACGGCTTTGCGGATATTCACCCGTCGGAAGGATCGGGTTACATCCGCTACAGAGACGGAGAGTGAACTAACCTCTGTAGCTTCGGCCGTGAGAGCTCTCTCCACAAGGGCGGTGTTATTTCCCTCAAAACGAGCATAAAAATATTTAGCTCATCCGGGAGAGAAGCAGTGGTGTTCATGGCGGACTTTTTATTCCCTTTAAAGTCAGTGATGTTAGTGCACTGGTGTGTTTTAAAGCATAAATGTGAAGATTGTATCTTTGATAAAACATTTACATTAATTATTCAGCAAAAACTGTTTATTATTTGATCTGTAAAGTTGTCTAAATAGTCCTTTTGAGGGACTAGTTTACTGGGTGGATGAACTTCAGATTATGTTCTACTGATGTAATTTCTGTGGGTGGAGTTTGCACCATTAGCAATTGCTTTACAGATAGTTAAATTACATCCCTTCTTGGCATCCCTGTGGCAAAATCATGCACAGGTACTGTTGATAGAGTTTAAGCTGTATTTAAGCCATAATATTCCTTTGAAGTAATATTAACCATCAGTTTCCCAAGCACTGTTAAAGCGTCAGCGCTGGGAAGCACTCCCATGAGGTTTTTGAGGCAATGTCGATGATTTACCATTTGAAAAATTCCCTTCTTTCTGTTAGTGCTGGACTATGAGATATTTCAAATCCACATTTATTTATTTTTTAACATCTGGCCACTGGCTAGCCACAAGGTCATAACATCAAAGTAAGTTATTTTTATAGTCACCAGAGGCTGCAGCTAGTTTATTATAAATGATCAGGACATGATTGAGACTAGTGCTCTGGTGTTGACTGATTAAACTCTGTTTGCTGGGACATGTGAGAGTCATGCAGAGAGCATCTCCTTTCTTTAAGCAGTTAGTGGGAGGCAGAGTGAAAAGTGTCTTGGATGATGCACCTCAACTGTAATCTGTAGGCTCACATTTTGCTGTTATTGCTATTTCCAAGCATACCACGGGAGAATAACACAGCTATTTGGCACCCATTTAAAGCAGTCTTTAATATCTGTGTTAGCTGCAAGTCACAGATTCCAAAGATCAGTTTGTTTTGATTTTGCTTTGCCAATTTTGTGATTCGGCTGGCTGTCCCCCTGCTTTTCATCATATTTAGCATGTTAACATGATTCAAGAGTGTTTAGAAATCTGACTAATTTCTTGTGTCCTCTGATGTTAAAATAATCTTAAACTGACAGAACCCTGCTGAAAAGACTTGCATATGTATTGTGTTTAGATGCTAGTCCTCAGCATGGGGCAGTAGTGTGCTGGTGTCTCCACTAGACTTCTTAACTAGCTGAACCAGCCATCATCACCAGAAAGACTATGCTGGATGATCACTTTCACACTGCAAAATTATATATTTTTTGTGTTGCTTTCAAGTTTAAATAAATATACACTCACGTAGCACTTTTTTAGGAACACTATGGTCCTAATAAACAGTGTTGGGTAATGTTACTTTTAAAAGTAACTCGTTAGAATATTGCGTTACTCCTTAAAAATTAACTTAGTTAATAAAAAAGTTATTTTTTATGGAAAGTAAAGCATTACTTTACTTTTGTTTTACTTTGCATTACTATTTTAACACAGCCACATTCTCTTCTGCAGTGCTATGCATTCAATACAAATAAGCCATGCATTGCATACAAGAGACATTACAGGTCATGCTAGCTGCTGTACAACACTCATGTCAAAACAACATAGTAAGCATATTTAGATGAATATCAAAATCATGAATATGCATGATTTGTTTTTCCATCAACATGGCAGCCAATATGAATAATGAAGAATAATCACTGTCTTACCTAAAGCAGCAAAGTCCAACACTTGAACCTGCATCGTATATGTCATATGTGCCCATCGACAATGTCAGAGTCAACTTAAGATGTTTTTCAAAAGTCAGGATAAGATTCAGTGGGGAATGCCAGTCTAACATGTTCAAGGAATAAGTCTGATGAATAAATAAATATTTTTCACTCAGTGCACGCTTGTTTTGAGTTGATCCACGGTGCGTACAGATGCCACAACTTCAAAGGCGCATTTTGATACAACTTGAGTGGAATTGTTTTTAATGCTACCAAAATGTCATAAAAACAGTTTGTTTCGTGAATCAAACTACTTGTTTATTATAAAACAAAAATGTAGAATATTTTTAGAAACTAAGACATTTTCTCTGCATACACAATCGATGTAGAACATTGCTCGGAGCCACTGATCCAGAGTCTTTTCTCATCCTATTCTCCCAGTTAAGTGGAGCTCTAAAACAGAGCAGTTCGGCTGCATAAGTCAGTGAATTGAACAAGTATTTCACCCTGTGTATCATGTCATGGCCAGTGGAAGACTAGTCTTATAATCCCTCTGCCTAAATGCATTTACTGATTTTTTAATGCAGTGTGTATTAACACATGAATCAACCGCGTTCACTCAACTGAATGTTGACCTCATATTACTTTAAAACACGAAATGCGCATGCGCTTTAGTGAGTTGATTGAGAGGTGATGTCTGTATCTTAAAGGTGATTGGCACTTTTACCTGCAAGGTGGGACTTCCTTTCTACATCCATTGACTGTTGGATGCTAGAGCTTCTTGGTTGGGCGTTCCAGTTTCTCCCATTCGTTTAAATAGACGTGACTCGTCTCTCTCTGCTAAATAGTCTCTGGCCGCACACACTATAGAAATACAATGCCCGTCACGCACTATGTCTCCTCCCCGAAGTTTGCACACTTTTACTCCTTATTTCTCACAATACAGAGACAGTAGAGGTGTAAAAAAGCAACAAGTTACTTTATTTATAAAGTAACTCAGATATTATGGTCTAAAATAAAAAATATTGCGTTACTTTACTCGTTACTCGAAAAAGTAATCTGATTAGGTAATTTTATAACATTTTGCTTCTCAAATACTGTAAATGCATGTTGTTTTAATGATGTTTAGATAAGATTAGTAGATAACAAGAGACAAATACAGATAAAAGCCCTTTTTGGATGGCAGTTATTTTACATGGGGACGTAAGGTAATTCCAGCATTTACAGGTAGGTAGTCAGTGATTTTATTGCCGTCCAAATTCGAAATGTCTGTGTTTTTCTCCCACCTCCCAGCCGAATTACATACTGTTTTTTTACAAACACCAAGGTCGTGTGGTTATTTAATTACCGTCCAAATCCACATCTCTGAGTTTATAATCCAAAAGTTGTTTTGGAAATCCTTTTTGACCACTGCAAAGTACTGCATGGAAACAGCTCTGGCGGTAATGTACAGTTGTGAACAATGGAGGATTGTGAGGATACTTTTTGGTTGTGAATAGTTTGTCTAATTATTTCTGAAATTTTGTGTCACCCGAAACTGAAATTAAAGTCAGCGGTTCTTCATGTGTTCAGTGTCGCTTCCTCGTGGCCATGTTGAACATGTGACTCAAGCATGTGACTGACCACGTGAGAAGTGGATTTTCTGGGTAGTAGGATGAAAAACTTTCCCTTGATTTAAGTGTTATCCGAACACAAGTTTTACAACAGAGGAGCCATGCAAATTTCCTTTTACAGACATCATCCTGAGAAACAATTGCCATCCGAATAGGGCTAAATAAAAAGATTTTTTGCAGTGCACAGATTTTGCTAACCACCAGCTAGACCAGTACCAACCATATCCAGCCTGGCCCAGTTTGGACATTTACAGTATGGTGAAGGGTTAGAAGAGGGTGCTAGAGTTATTTAAATTTGAAGTTTTACAATAAAATCTCATGCTTGCACTTATGGTATTTGTCTCACTTGCTCTGACCCTCTCTCCAGCTCTCACACTCTCTCTATCTTTGAGATTTGCTCTTGTTTATATATATATATATATATATATATATATATATATATATATATATAATGCACACTTTTCATCTTTCTCCTACATATGCCTTTACACTACATCACCATATTCTTCCTTCCTTTCTTCTATGTCTCTCCTTCTTACTTGACCCATAGTGAATCACTCTCAAATTCGACATATTGTATCTTGCCACTGAACTTCGGACATTGCTCTTTAAATCTACTGTTTCTATTAGCATCACAAAGGTACAATATAGTTTCCTCAGCCAGCCTGACACTTTTGCTTCTCCAGCTCTTGTTATTGAGCTGCACCACATCATAACCCAGAGGTCTGCATGAATACTGATCACACCAAGAATTGACACTGTAAAGCCTTACACAACAGAAAAAGCCTCTTGTAAGAATAAGAAACAGCTCGGCATTTGCATTCTGTGCAGATGAGGAAGTGGAATTCTATGCAAATTACATATTAAACACACAGTAAATTGTTGTCATTATTTTTATCCCTCCTTTTTTATCACTGTAACGTAAGAACTGTTTACTCTGCCAAGAAGTTGACCTTGAATTAAAATGCAGCCATTTTAATTTTAGAATTGATTGACTTTTGGCATATATAAATACTTTTTACAGGTCTCAGTTATCATTTTTGGCTAATGCTATTGACTTTGTCATGTTGAAGGTCAAAACCTAAGGTTTGCAGGGACCATTGTGGGGACCAGTCATCAGTCCACATGAGTAAACCAGCTTATATTCAAAATAATGACTTGAAGAAAGTGTTAAAATGCACAAAAGTTTATTTGAAGGTTAGGTTAAAGAGATATAAAAATCACTAGCATAGTACAAATACAAAATAAGTCTATGAAAAGTCCCCACCATGATAGAAAAACAAACGTGTGTTTATGTGAGAATATATCTGAGCATGGCATGTAAAATATGCCTGGTGTGTCAGTGCAGGAATTAGAATAGGATTACAGGTGATCTGGGTCACTTAAAATATGACATGCTCTGAGCATTTGTGTGTTTGTGGGTGTCAGCAGCACAGGTGTGTAGCGTAAGAGTGTAGCGTAAGTGTGTATGTCTGTGTGTGTGATAGGTATCTCGGTATGGTTGGTTGTTCTTAGGCCAGAGAAGAGCAGCTCAGCTCAGCTCCACTGAACTCCCTTCAAACCATAGCTGCTTTATTCACTGATGGGGTCAATGATGCAGAAAAAAAAAAACAACAACAACAACAACAAAAAAAACAATGCCATATGATGCCCAAGCATAGCTTGGATGGAGATTGCTTAAAAAAGGAAAGTACCCTTGTTACCCTAAAAATGCCAGAGGAACTTAGCATACAGCATTCTAACATTACATGGGTAGTTTAAGCATAACAGGCCCGTGGACTTTTTTTTTTTTTTTTTTATCAAGATTTTGTTCAAATGTATATAAATATAAAAGGGAAAGTGTATATCTTAGGTCCTGGAACTAGTCATATTTTTCTCTCACCATTTTTGCTGACTTTGGTTAATCTTAAATGATCCTGCGGTGTGACAAATTAATTAATACAGATACTCCATGTAGTCTTTCAGTTAATATGAGGTCATAAAAGTGGCATGCATAATGCCATATGCTGTTTTAAATAGTTTTAGATGAAGTATAGCATGTCTCTCTCAGGATGTTGGCTTTTGCCATCTGTGTTTTCTGTTTGTCTGTGAGTTGGTCTGTTCCGGTGGCATGGCAGCACTTCCCACTGATTACATCTCACCTGCAAGTCACCATCTCATCACCAGCCTGCTTTACTTAAACCCGGAGTTCTCGGTCATTCATTGCCTGCTTGTTCAGTCTACTAGATTTATACTAATGCTAAGGCCAACTTAGATTTTTTGTTTCTTTGCTACCTTGTTCAGTATTTGTTTTTTTGTGCTCGTGTGTTTTCCTGTGCTTCAGATCCACCATCCAACCCGCCAACCTGTATTCACCACTTACCTCTTCAGTCATCTTCAGATCTGCTCTCCATCAAGCCTGCCTGCCCAGTCCTCAGCCTCAGCGGCAGATTAACCATCTATCTACTCATCTTTCATCTCATTCCCAGTCTGTAAATAAATACTACTTTATCTCTCTCTCTGTATGTCTCTGTGTTCAGCATCTGGGTTCAAACCATTGTTTGGGCATAACAGACTCACCACAGGACATGCAAAATTCCCAAAAGTATTTCATGTCAATCGTAATAAAATAAATGAACAAAACACTGACTATGTTTATACCGCAGCTGAATGTGGAATTTTCCACTCACATGTGACAGATCTGTTAATTGGATGACATTGTGGACAGCCGAAAGCGCTTTGAATCTGACATTTTCAAATCTGGTCTGGGCCACTTTCATATATGGAAATAAATCGGATCTGATTTGCCCCCCCCCCCCCAATGTGCCTTCAGTGTGAACAGCCACGTCTGATTTAGTGTGATTTTTTTTTTTTTTTTTTTTTTTTTTTACTTCAATCCAACTCAGCATAATTTATGCTCTTGTTTTTCCATGTGTATATAGGCCTGTTATGGTGTAAAACTTTTAGGTGTGAGTCATTACCTTTCTAGTTAACTCATTCAGTTTGTTTTTAAGGAAGGAAAATAAAATTATTATATAACTGTTGGGTTTAGTGATTCATTTGAATTTCACGTGGTAAAAATATGCGCTTGAAAAGATACAGAGGTAGATTTTTGTAACAGTGCACAGTTTCTAGAGTATATTTCTCAAACTGTTTCAAAATGCAAATGCAAGCCAGTCAGATCTGAAATAATTATAGATGACATGCCTTCTTACCTTTTGCTTCATAATTTTTATACATTCATGAGCTTTGATGGTAATCAAATTCCAAAGACTCAAATAATAGAAATAGCCTACATTATTTATCAAGACGGGCTTTCTCCATCACTTGCTGATATAGGCTATGGTATTTTATATATATATATATATATATATATATATAGGCATTAATTTTACTATCCGTGTTAAAAATAAAAATTATGGTTAATTAAAATTTTAATTAACATTAAATTATGCAGTTAAGTTAGAGTTTTTTTATACGCATGCTCTGGTAGTGTTATATGCATGCAAGTCAATTTTTGAGTGTCAGCTAATCAGACCAATATCTGATATGTGATACATTTAAAATGCCATGTGAAAAACCTTACCAAAAAATAAATAAATAAATAAAAAAAATCTGATTTGAACAGAAAATATAATTTTGGGCCACATTCCGCTGATAACTTAATATCTGATTACTATCCTAAAACACTGGATACATTAAAAGTTCAGACTGATCTCAGTGTGAATTCGGAAACAGTAGGTTTCTTCTTTCATAATTTCTTGAGCTAAACTTTGTCTGTACTAACCGGAATTTAAAACGCTGCCCCCAGTGGCCGAAGTGGGAAGTGTTTTTGAAAGCAAGGACAGTTTACAGGTAAAATGCCCACATAGGGTCTTCAAAAAGCGAGTTATTTTAGCTTTAAATTATATAATACAGTGAAGAGGAATGCATATTTTATAAACTCTACCTCCAAACCCCAACTCTTAACCTAATCAAAGAAATATAATCTTAGAGGGAAAATGGAATGTACAAATCACACTCGTCACTGATTATGCAAACACGTTTATTTCCTGTTTTCAATGCAGGACAAGAACCTGAGTCTCCCACACTGCTGACGCAATGTGCTGTTGGTTGTGCAACAGGAGAAGTTAACAAATGTGAACTAATGAAAAATATCAAATGGGACATGTGGCTTGTCAGTAACTTGGCAGAATGGGGCTGATGTCAGGATACTGGAAAAATCTGTAGCAATATACCAAATTTACTTTGTGATCATTTTTGAATAAAATCAGGCTTAATACACTTAAAGAGGGTGAAATAAAGTGTTCAATGGTGCATGAAATGCAGGCTGTGCAGAGGTCCAGAGGGCGCCCCAGCTATTTATATCTAATTTGCTGTTGAAATTGAATGGTTACAGGTGAACCAATAAACATCCAATGATGCTCATGTTTTTAAGTTTGAAGATAGTTGTCTGTTTCAAGTATTATTTGCAGACAGTTATTTTTAGAGCAAAGTAATACGGTTTGGTACTAATCCCTGACCTGGGAAATCTGGATAATCCTTTCAAACGCTGTAAAGCCAACTCATAATTCAACAAAACAAAGCTTCAAATCTTTCTTCAAAGAGGAATATAAAATTATGTGTTCAAAGGAGAGGTTGTATGACTCAAGAAGGCATTTTGTGTAATAAAATCCAAACAATTTCCTAACCATATGTGATGCAATATGATTCCTCTAGAACACACATCCAAATTGACTGGACCAGCCTGAAATATACAGTTTGTGTGTGTGTGATTTGTGCTAAATAATCACAATGATACCATTAATGATACAATTTCTGTTATATTTTATTCAAGATCTGAAATAAACTGGCCACTGTAAACTGACTTACCTAAAAGAGACAGCGAAAATGCTGTACAACACAATACAGTTAAAGGGATAGTTCAACCAAAAATGAAAATTCTCTCATCATTTTCAGGACTTAAATATTGTTCTATTTTTCACCCACACTTATCATATCACTTTTAAAGATATGGATTTAACCACTGGTGTCATATGGATTACTTTAATGCTGTCTTTATGTGATGTTTGGGGCTTCAAAGTTCTGGCCACCATTCACTTAACTTGTAAGGCCCTACAGAGCTGAGATATTCTTTAAAAAAATCTTTGTTTGTCTTGCTGAAGAAAGAAAGTCATACACATCTGGGATGGCATGAGGGTGAGTAAATGATGAGAGAATTTAAATTTTTGGGTAAACTATCCCTTTAAACCAGATCAGAGTATATTTGATTTTTAATATAGTACAGCAGGAGCAGGAATTTGGACCAGTGAGATTTAACTGTAGGTGGGGCTTCCAAGGACAATGCCACAGAAATAGAAACCAAGTGATCGACAAAATGCTGTGTTGCTAGTTGTGACTCGTTAGGACAAAAACACAAAATAAGATGAACATGCTTTTGTTAAATATCATCAACCGCGTTATCGGATTGGGTCTGGTTAAACACTCATCACACTGTGATCCTAAACCTAACCGTCAGTGGAGTAAAAATTTATTTTTGAGTGAAAATTCAACTTCCGAATTGCGCTCAGCATTGTGAACACAATTACTTCCTGGTTTCCATGGGACCAGAACCTGTGACTTAGAGATCAGTTGCTCCATATGAAAAGGTGAACATGTTTGAACCGATGTGAAAATGTCTGAGGGTAAATGCCGCTTGTCAGTAATATGGCGAAATGGGATCAATTTCGGGGTACATGAACAATCGGAAGCAGCATGTCGATTTCCCTTGTGATCATGTCACTGGTTAAGACATGGTTACTGAAGAGAAATAGTATCATACCAGCACTTGGGCACTGATTCACTTTTCTTCTTGCAAAATTCTCTCCTCTCTATTTCCACCCCTCTTCCTTAGTCTCGAACATAAAAACACAGGAACACACAAACATACACAGTGACCTTTAAACCGCTTGTCAAAAGTGGATGTAATGTTGTCAGCAACAATAATTAATACACAGATTAATCATCTTGGCTGTATGTGTGTGCGTGGGGAGGGCACCCCTGTAAGGACAATAGCTGTAATTTACACCTTGTCCTCATTAGTGTGGCCATGTGATGGGTCTCGCCCAGGCTGCCCTCTCCCGTGGCAGGCTGGAACAATGAAAATCCATTAGAAGGAGCCACCAGCCCTGGGGTTCTAGTGCTACAGCTGCTGCTGTTTCTCTTTTCTTTTTGATAATGTTCTTTATAAATTAAAGTCAAGTCATTTTTATTTGTATAGCGCTTTTCACAACACACATCCTTTCAAAGCAGCTGTACAGAAAATCATGCATTAACAGAAAATGAAACTGTAATATCTATAAAGTCTTACAGTGATCATTGTGTAGTTTGATTAAATATGATTGTAAATTGTGTATAAAAATAAATAATTAAATAATTATTATTATATTTAGAAACCCAGTGAGCAAGCCGAAGGCGACTGTGGCAAGGAACACAAAACTCCATAAGATGTTGGTTAATGGAGAAAAATATCCTTGGGAGAAACCAGGCTCACTGTGGGGGCCAGTTCCCCTCTGGCTAAACAGCATGAATATAATGCCAATATTAGTTATTTGTGTGCAGTGCAAGACATGGTTTAAAATTAGTAACTAAGTGTTAAGGGCCAGTGAAGCATCCCATGTCTTATGGTTGGAGATTGCATCAGTTCATCCATTGAAGTCCATCATAATAGACTGATGTGAGGTCTGGCCGGCACCAGCTGCATTAAGTCGTCATCACTCAGAGACACGTAGCAGTGGAGTCCAACACCAAGCAAGATTGGAGCTGGATCTGGCCGGCTCTGGTAACCTCAGGATATGAATCCTGAGGTTGAGACAAGGAAACAAATAGAATAATATTAGCATAGATGCCATTCATTTTTTTGCAGAGTTATAGATCATGATAAATGTTTCTGTTGCAAATGCAACCATATATTCATACAGTACATACAAACATATACATTTAAACATACACTGGCGGCCAAAAGTTTGGAATAATGCACAGGCCTTATGGAAAGAATTGCAAAGAAAAAAAAAAAAGAAAAGGTTAGAGTGGGCAAAGAAACACTTTTAACCTTTTGGACAACAGATAATTGGAAAAGAGTGTTATGGATCTTAATCCCATTGAATTTTTGTGGGATCAGCTGGACTAAGGTGCGTATGAAGTACCCGACAAGACAGCCACATCTATGGCAAGTGCTACAAGAAGCGTGGGGTGAAATATCACCTGAATATCTGGACAAACTGACAGCTAGAATGCCAAGGATCTGCAAAGCTGTCTTGCTGCATGTGGAGGATGTTTTGATGAGAACTCTTTGAAGTAGTTCAAGAATTTCTGATTTATTTTTATTATTTTTTTCAAATTGTAATAGTAATTTTTCATGTTAGTAATGTCCTGACTGTACATTGTGATCAGTTGAATGGCACTTTGGTGAATAAAAGTATTTCTTTCCATACGAGCAAAATCTGTACATTATTCCAAACTTTTGACCGCCAGTGTATATAAATATAGTGACATAAAAATTAAAAAATAAGATATAACAGATGAAAAAAAGAGAAATATACAATAGAGCAATAATGTTGTTCGAATATTTTATATACAGTTATGTGCAGGTGATGTAGTGTAGTGAAGAAGAGGTAGGATATGTTAAAGAATATAAATGAAATATGGATATAAATAGGAACCGATGGACTGAATATTGCACATGGTTGTACTGACAAAATGAAAGTACATTATATGGCCAAAAGGTTGTGGACACCATATGTGCTTGATGAACATTTGATTTCAAAACCTTAGGCATCAATTTCCCCCTTTGTTGCAATAACAACTTCCACTCTTTTGGGAAGGCTTTCCACAATACTGTATGTAGTGACATGGCTGCAGGAATTTGCTCTCATTCAGACACAAGGCTATCAGTGAGGTCAGGAACTGATGTTGGGCGATGGGGCCTGACTTACAGTTGCTGTTCCAGTTCACCCCAAAAGTGATCAGTGGGGTTCAGGTCTGGGCTTTGTGCAGGCCAGTCAATTACTTCCACGCCAGACACAGTAAACCATTTCTTTATGGACCTCACTTTGTTCACAGGGGCATTGTCATGCTGGAACAGAAAAGGGTTATCACCAAACAGTTGCCACAAATTTGGAAGCACACAAAGCCCAAGCCATTACATAAAGAAACATTAAGATTTTTCTTTACTGGATTTAATGGAGTAACCAAATCCGTTAATTAGAAGGGGGTGTCCACAAACCTTTGGCCATATAGTGTATTTGGGGGCAGTTTTAACTGTTCATGAGGTGGATGAATTTATTTTTTGAAAAAACTAAAAATATGAAAAGGATCTACTTCTTTTGTGGATTTTGATATTCTAGGAACTATTAACATGCCAGAATTTTGCGATCGTGATGGAATATAGCATGGTAGAGGGTCACTTAAGTACTGCGGAGCTAGACCATTCAAAGCTTTGTACGTAATTAACAAAATTTTAAGATTAATACGAAATTTAACAGGTAGCCAATGTAATGATAATACAATGGGGCTAATATGATCATATTTCTTGGTTCTAGTCAGCACTCTGGCTGCTGCATTTTGAACCAATTTAAGTTTATTTATTGAACTTGCTGGATATCCTCCGAGTAATGCATTACAATAATCTAGTCTTGAGGTCATGAACGCATTAATTAGTTTTTCGGCATCAGCAACAGAGAGCATGTGTCGTAACTTAGCAATATTTTTGAAGTGGAAGAATGCTGTTCTACAAACATTGGAAATTTGATTTTCAAAGGACAAATTGGTATCAAATATAACACCTAAGTTCTTCACTGTAGAAGAAGATGTAACAGTACATCCAATACAGAATTACTGCATACATCCAATACCAGTACAATTCCTCATTTACACAGACAAAGTGGTATCATTCTGCTAAATACGACCTAAACCAAGTTAATGCAAGTCCACAAATGCCAACAGAATTCTCAAGCCTATTCAAGAGAATGTTGTGATCTAGGTGTCGAAGGCAGCACTAAGATCTAAAAGCACTAGAAGAGAAATGCAGCCACGATCAGATGATAAGAGCAAGTAATTTGTAACTCTGATAAGTGCAGTCTTTGTGAAAAAGTTAAAAAGAAGTGCATGGCTTGCATTTAAATGTATGGATGATATACACAGCAGCTAGGTAAACAAGTGGTTCATGCCATAGCTGTTACTACATTGTGGATTTTAGCTCAGCAAGGATGCTGCATTGACCAATCAGCATTCTGGACCGAACTATTCATTTTGCATAATATAAATTTCCTGCATGATAGAAATGTTTGGCTTTAGCGTGGTTAAAAGCATCAGAGCATTATTAATGATCCTTGGAGTTTTTGTGGAAAGACTGCAGTGCTCCTAGAGCTCCCCTTTCCCTCAGCACACACAATCATGCCAAGTGTCACAATCTTTATCCGTGAGGCAGAAGAGGAGTAAAGGTAGAGTATCAGAGTTGCAGATCTCAGCTGATCTCTTGAGCCTTTAGGGCTGTGGTCTCACTCCTCTCCTACAGTGAATGGCCTGGGGAACTATATTTATTTTGCTGCAGTGATGGCAATACTAGGAACAAGTGAGACAAGTGCAACTCACTCTATCCCTCAGATAAGTATTCTGATATTGAGCTTAGCCTTAGGTCAGGGCTTGACCAACATTTCAGCACCCTGGTACAGAGTCATTTGCTTTTGCCTGTTGATATGTAAACCAGTAGTGACAGTGCAAAGACTAACGATTCCAGTTCTTGCATGAAATGAGGGATGCCTATTCTTTGCAGCAGAATTATGTTGAATGTTTCACCCTTTACAAAACTTTAGCATTGTAAAATACCATAGTTACTACAAAAAAACATAGTTACTACAGTTATTGTTAATACTGTAAATTCATAATAAATTAATAAGGGATCTCTTTCAAAAATTGAGCATGTTTACATGCACAATCTTAATTGATTATTCTTAATAAGCCGAAAATGTGTGTGGTCATGTTAACCTTTTCAATGATTTGGTCGGAGTATGGTCATAAATGGTTTAAGCAGAGACTGATTGGCACACATAGATTTTTGCCAATTTCCTCCGATTTTGCATTCTCATCAGCTTGTCCAATGTCTGCTAGTGTCCTGCTCAACCCGCTCAGAGCGGGATTTGAACCAGCGTTGCTGGCATGGGAGGCAGGCACCCTAACAAACGCCATGCTACACTAACAAGCGCCTAGCGCCAGTCGCTAGTGCACCTCTTGAGGCCAGGGGAGTGAGGTTTACACACTGCATAGCTTCTTACCAGCTGGCCACTGTTACACTCATCCCCCTAAACCTCACTCCAATCCGGGTCATGGCACCAATGTAACCGGTCCTGCTCGACCTGCTCCAAGCGGGATTCAAACCAGAGTCTCCATGCTAACAAGGAGGCTAAAGGCTACAGCCCCTAGCATTAGTTGCTAGTGCGCCTCTTGAGGCCAGGGGAGCTACCTACCAACTGGCTACAGTTACACTAGGGCTGTGCACATGCCTGTTAACGATTTGAGATCAATAGCAGAGGATAATCTGATGATTTCAAATCTCATGTAAACACAGTTTTCCTGTGTTGTTTGGAATTTATGAATTAGCTGATTTTGGTTGTTATCAGCATATGTGCATGTGAAAGCACTCATAATCTCATAATCATAGTCATTTTCTTGATTTATTTTAAACAGTAATTCCAGTATTGTTACTACCTTTTCCAGAAGTAACAATAACTGCAGTAACTATAATATTTTGGCAGAAGTGGTACTTACCATACTGAATTTTTAAGGAGTAGGGTTAAAATACTTTCTAGGATCCCAGCTTAGTATACAAAGTAGTGCTGTTAGTCAATACTTTTTTTTAATTGTGATTAATCACATAATTGTTTGTAATTAATCGTGACTAATCACAGATTTTAAAAGTACTGAATTTTGACACTATACATTATATACATCTTTTCCTGTCAAAATGCATTTATTTCCATCTTAGGAAAGAAAACAAAAAACTATGTAACAATATTATGCTTTATTAACATTTTCCAAACTTCCAGAGTAAAAAGATAGAAGTGCACTAAAATAGCACCAATTCAAGTAACAGTAAACGTTTCCCAAAGTCTAATTGGAATTTTGACTAATTGATAAAACTAGTCTCCCCATGGTTTGCATTTTCATTGCAATGTACATGAAATCTCTTAAACTCTCTTCCTCCACAATATTAATCAGCTGGTAGACTGTGGCTATCCACTTTTTTATAGCAACCATGAAGCCGTGTTCATGATTCGCATCAGGGCGTCAATGCCAGCGCCAAGTGCTTCTTTGAACTTCAAATGAAAAGCGCTTGCTGACAAAAATGTCTCATTCTGTGTTTTGGTGATAGTTAAGACTTGATGTCCTTCTGTGGTAATTAAAATTCACCTAACATAGGCTGAAAAATAATTGATTTCTATCACAAGTCCCATCTGGGCTTTTTTTTTTTTTTTTTTTTTTTGTACATCAAATACCATTAAGAGGTCCTTTCTCCATTGTTTTATCACTGACACGTAAGCGTTGTTGTTGTGTGTGTGTGTGTGTTGTGAAATGTGCGTAAGTGTAATGACTCTGGGTGGACACATTACAAAGGTTTCGCCCTGTTTAACTTTTTTAATTATTCACATGCGTTAACATGTTAATTCTGACAGCTGTAATGCAAAGACATCTAAGTAAGACATTCATTGGTTGATTTCCCCGAAAGTGTAAACACTGTGGCTCTGTGGCACTATCAAAATGCTGCATTGTTGTTTGAGCATCCCAGTAGAGCAACATAGCGTGAGTTTGGGGCAAGTGTTCAGGAAACCTGTTTGAAAGCAGTCATTATTTTTGCAATTCTGTAAGTGTGACACTAGTTGGACTCAAACTACACACTTAATTTTCAACTAGGCACTAATGAGCTGTGTTGGTGTATGCCATAGATTTTCCTTCCATGTCATTAACATTAACATCTCTATAAATTCTGCAAGGCCAAAGATTTGTGAGAAAATCACGTCAGCTTAGAAACACTTTCCACGTTTGGCACCCTGCTGCAGTTAACACTGACATAACACCTCTGTATCTGCTTAAAAGGTAATGCATCATGTCATCTTGTTGAGAAACTGCATCAGCTGATGGCCATGACCGCATACAGCATTCCGAATGCTCAATACAACACAGAGCCCTGAAATGGATATAATTCCTGCCAAATCTCACATTTTAACACCGCTGCAAAGCCTCACGCACATTAAGCTTGCTAATTGGTCTGTGTGGATGGATTTATTTATACATGCATAAACGGCACCTACTGTGGCACGATGGTTGAAAATCCCTGTTGAAAAGGCATATGTTGTGTTTTGGATGCTGGTCCCTACCAGGCTTCTTAATTAGCAAGCATCCCTTTGTGAATTAGCTTCATCTGAAAGACCATACTGGTTGACCAGCATTTTTATTTTTTTATTTTATGCTGGCTCACCAACAAGACCTGCATCAAACCAGCATGGAAATTCATGCTGGTCTAAGCTGGTCTTTTCAACAGGGATGTTACTGCACACCCACACATGTCAGCAGCTGAGTGTGTGGGGCATGTTCAAGAAGGGATCAATCACAAGGAATCATAGCTTGAGTTTCTCATCGCCTCTGACATATATTCAGAGTCTAAACGCTAGCCCGAGGCACAGCTCTAAATATACACATTACTGCCAGCTGTCAACATAGACAGGCATTGTGTTGTATAGGTCGTCTGGGTTAGCGCTTTCCCTTTGCTGTAGGCCAAGAATTGGTTTCTGTCCGTTTTGGAGGAATCCGTCTATTTTTGGAGGAAGCAAATGCTAAGTTTTCATTTATGATTTATAGGTTAGCATGCCCAGCAAGCACTCATGAAATGCTCTGTGGTCCCAGCTTAGCATCTTGGCTCTGCAAGAAATGTTTGAATTCAGAAGGGAAAGTTTTGCTTTTTTAACAGCCTCAGGGGTCTCAGAGGGTGCAATACCCCGCAGGCCAAAGACTTTTGTGCATTGAGTGTAACTGGTGTCAAGACCATTTTGTCTGGCCTAACACTTACAGGTCTGCTCATTTCTGATGTAAAATAATAATAATAATACATTAGAAGCGATGTTCAAAATAATGTAAAAAAGACATTTAGAGGACAACTGAACTTAACTCATTTTTATATAGCACAACAGAGTTGGACAGAGTTAGCCAAAGTGCTTCACAAAAATAAAACTTAAAACACCAAAACTGTAATATTACCACAAACACGCATAACACTAATGAAAAAACACAAGATACACACACTACAAATATGTTAGAGCATACTATGTCCTCACTTTCATTTCTTAAACTCTAAGGGCAATGTAAAGAGATGAGATTTTGGACGTAATTTAAAGATCTCTACTGAAGGAGACAGGCCAATTTGGAGAGGAAGATTATTTGATAATTTTGGGGCAACTACAGAAAATGCCCTATCACCCTTGGATTTTAACCTGGACCGAGGGGCAGCCAACAGCATTTGGTTAGTAGATTTCAAAGGCTTTAAAGAGATATAGAGGTTTATGAGATTGCAGTGAAGTGAGGAGACTGATTGTGCTATGCTTTAAAAACAAATAATATAATCTTAAAATTAATTCTAAAATAAACTGTTAAACAGTGAAGGGAAGACAAAAAAGTTATATTTTCCCTCTTATTGGTGCCAGTCAGTAGCCTGGCTGCAGCATTCTGCACAAGCTGCAGACGGGATAAATGCCGCTTACATATTCCAGAATAAAGTTGCAAAAATCCAGGCGAGATTCAATTAATATGTCTCCAAATCTTGAAATTAAGTAAAGGTTTCAAATGTAAGAATTCAAGGTTGAAGCGTGTTATGAAGTTGACATTTTGGGGTGAATGCCTCAAACAAGTAAAAACTTGCATCTTACTCACTAACCTTCTGCAATCTAGTTAAAGCAGGCAAAATCTTGAGAAATTAATTTAAGTAACTGTCATTCCTTACCAGCCAAACAAACCTCCTTTCTGTATAAATAAGGCTCATTATAGACTGCGCTTTATGTGCTATTTGCCTGCCGCAATTTGCAAAACAAGAATGAGGAAATTAGGAAAACAGGTGGTAAACTGAATTATATTTTACAAAGATGTTCCATCAAAGATGTAATCCATTAAATAATGATCAAATGATAGAGAAGCATTATAACCTGGCATATATCCATATGCAAGGTCTAGTCGAGTGCATCTTATAGAGATGATTCGGGTGTCTGGATCACTGTAGCGAAATGACACTGTACAGTCCTGACTGACTGAGCCAGATCGCTGTGGTCTACTACATCACTTGCTATATAACTCTCAGAACCAGCACACAAGATCGGAATTGTGCTGTGCAAATTGCATTCAGCACAGATTTTGTAAGTGTGTTTGCGTCGTTGCCTATCAGCCATTGCATATGCTGTTGCATATCCTATCTGCATATCCATTTTGTGAATCGGCGCTAAACAACCACAGACAGCACATGCAAATATACAGTGCCTTTGCTAGGTGCAATACATTCTCAGTAAATTTCCCCTCTGTGTTTAATCAGTTCTCATGATTAGGACAAGTCGTGACTATTTACTTCAATGTTAAGTAAATTTTTCGGGCTATTAAAATGCCCTTGGAAAAAGACAAAACATGAGGGTTTTAACACAAGTGTTTTGTGAATAGAAAGCCTAGTGCAAAGATGTGGTATCAAACATTATTGTTTGTAAAGAGAATTTCTATAATCCTCACAGATATGTCAGGGCCTGCGACTGTGGATCTTGGCAGCTATAGCAATCATCTGTTCTGAAAGTCATAAAGGATGAAGTGCTTGAGGTCTAAGAACTAGGTCATGTGTCCATTTGATTTCATTATGAATGTTTGTGATTATAAATATCTATGAGCCAGAGGTGAGTGGCAACAGCTGTACGCTTGTGTAGAGCCTTCTGTGTCATTAAAGCGTTGGCAAGAATTCTTCCAAGAACTGACAATAAGCTAGAGGGTGAACATTAACATTGTTAGCGTGTGAAATATACTTAGCACTAAGATAAAGATAGAATACTGTGTGGAAGATTTGACGTTCTGTATTGAATGTGATTAATTCTGATGTGGTTAATGTCATTCTGAATCACTCGTTGTTTGATCAAAAGGGCATACATGGTTTGGCTGTAAGTCTAGTTTCATTTTACAAGTATGCGTGCTTTCTTTAACTTTCATCCTATATATTATCATGTGATGTGCAACACTTTGTATGGCAGTGTGCTTCTTGTTGCAATCGAACAGTCATTATTTATTTTGTTAAAAAGAAATGCCCCATTGTCGGCTGTTCAAGTTCAGCATTTAATGCTGTTCTCAGACATGAGTAGCAAGGCCACTTTCTAAGAGAGTATAGAGAGCACTCTATAAGATACGATAATAATCTATAATTACTTCTTTGGGGTAAAAAGGAACAAATATTATCCAGCTCTTCCCAATAAAGCAGAGCTTTTAGTGCACGTAAGTTCCCCATAATGGTATCACTCTTTTGCAGAGGTTTAAATGTCTGTGTTGTATGTGGGCAGATAAGCAGCAGGTTGATTGGATGTGTAGGCCTCCATTGACCGCAAAGAGTTGCATCTGCAAAGCTTGCTCTAAAACCTCCTTTCAGTTGTAAGTCATTCAGTTCCACACTTGCTATATATGGCAATGAAATTAAGTGAACTGAAGAAAAAAAAAAAAAAAGATTTTCTCTTTGTTGCTTCATAAGCTTTTAAACTCGTGTCAAATGAGCTACATGAAAACATTTTGTATTTCAAAAAGAAGGCCCTGTAATAGACAAAATGAATAAATCATCATACACCATATAAGATTAAGCATCTTTAAAGCATGAGATGGCACCTCCAACAAAAGGGCTGAATTTTTAAAAGCATTTCGTTCTCTTAACACACAGACACAATTCCTCGGAGTTGGCCCGCACTGAAATATGGGCATCTGAAGCAACTGCAGTTGTCTTGGGATTCTCTTGAAAATGCTTTGTGCACATGGATGCCTGTGATTTCTGGCCATGCTTCAAACACAGCTCTACTCCTAATTCCGTGTGCGGATGTGGTTGGGCTCAAGTGTCAGATGCTACATATACTGCATTTGAGGGGCCAGCAGCTGAAAGTAGCTCATTAAAAAACACCCACGGCCATCATAAAAACACCTCAACTACACCCTGACTGCAATGCTTGCCGGTGGACGAAGGTTATTGGTCCATATCAGCAGTGGGAGCCCATATGTTAAGGGGCTTTCGGTTCTGTGTGCTAAGGAGACTCTGTGTACCCATTAGTTTGTTTTTGGTCATGCACTTCCTTATCAGAGCCCATAGGTGTCACTGTCTAATATATCAGGCTGATCTGGCAACGGCAAGGCAGCGGTGATGAATGTGGCAAACATTCATGGCTCCGCACAGTTCAAGCCATTATCATCCATGGCAGAGGCCTGACGGGGTATAAATCCTAATTATCTGTCTGTGAAAAAGAGCTGTTCTAGTGCTGCGATCAACCCTCCTATCGTGTGTCAATCATTACCGCCCTTTTTAAGTCCAAATAAGGGTGATACAGCATGTCAAGTAGTAGTGCTCTTTAAATGCCTCTGCTCTACAGCCACAATGCCATGTCATTTCATTATCAGCTTTAATAATACAAAGGTAGATGGCTGCATAGTCTCGTTTGTTTCTTTGCTTTTTTTTTTTTTTTTTCAAGTGCAGACTCAGGGATTTTCAAAGGATGTTTTGATCTCCTATTTCCAAACCCGAAGAGCCAATCTGTCCCACATTAATGAATCAGTGTCTGTTGTTATACATTCGTTGGTATGTCTCTTCAGATCAGGGAGTATTTGCAAACATTTAATGGAGGTGGGTAAAGGAGAGGGAAAGGGTTCTTGAGACGAAGGTAGGCAACTGGGATTTGTCCACTGCCACCCGGACTGAGGTGAATCACTACATGACCATGAGGACTTAAAAAAAAAAAAGCACATTAGGAATTGGGCATTCCAAATTGGGAGAAAAAAGGGAAAAATAAAAAAAAAAACACAAAAAAAAAAAACATGCAAAGACTCTTCATTCAACCCTCAGGGGATAAACCTTTCCAAAAAAAGCCTCCCTCTCTTCCACATTTGTTCAATGTTTCTCCTCCTGCAGAAGGTTGTGTGTGTTGTATGGTGCAGTTATACCTTCGCAAGGTGAATTTCCACGGGCGAAGATGGCGTGGGTGGACGTTGAGCATGTGTGAAACCAGCAATATATAAAAAATGCTACACTTTATACTCTGTGAGTGTTAAGTTAAAAAGAAACTCACCGCTAAAATGATATCCATGTCCATTGTGAATATTCAGTGCAGCTGTGTACTAAGAATCAATGTGGCGAAATTCGCCTGACAAAGTTCAACATGAAATCCACGAGGGAAAATTCTTCACCACCGGAAGTCCATCGCACGCATTCCCATTGAGATGACTGTATCTGTCTGCAGAATTTCGCAGTGCAAAGGTATGTGTGATCGCGGCTTTAGGAACATGAAAGAGACAAAGGATTCTAAAGTCCCTTAAAATGTTTTGCTAGAGATTTGTCAAGTCACCTTTGTTAAAGGAGCATTCAGTAGTTCTCTAGCTAGCGTTAGTATTGCTCTTCTTCATGTACTTTTAGTACCAATACGACAATGATATTAGATGCTGTACTGCCATCTATCGACATGGATCAGCATGATCGTCTCTGCTGCCTCCCGTCTTTCTGTCTTCAGACCTTTTTCGCTTCTTCGGCAGTACAGCTACTGAATCTCTTTTTGTCTACGCTTCTAAAGCACGATAAGAAGTACTGTATGTTCCATTGTGTTCTTTTCGCTCTTCGCATCACCAAACAACAATGCACTAAGCATAGCCAAGCATATCTACATAGGCAGAAGCCAATTAGTGCAAGGATTATCTTCTTCGACATTTAGTGAAACACCACGGGTGTTTCAACATGGCAAAACACATTGAAGGGGGTGACCCGCACCATGTATAACAAAAACACTTTTCTATAGAAAAATATTATGAGTACAGTCTTCATCTCATGTGAGTGTACACCATTCAGATCACTCTTCAAAAAACACAATTCATTCATTAATGCGTAAAACATTACTGAATGCACCTTTAATTGTGCTGCTGTGTTCGGTGATAAAATCACGTTTCTTCAACATATAATTTTTCACAAGGGCATTTTATTATACAGTATACTGCATATACCACATTTTAGCTTTACATATGAAAAAATCCTTCCTTGTACACAATATGATTAAAACACAATTGGCAGTTGGTGCTGTGTGTACGAATAACCAGTCAGCTAGAAAGAACTCCAAACAAGCATGCGGAGAGAAAGACAGAGTGTTTTGTTCTCCAGTAAGCTTATTGTTGGCAGCCTTGTGACCCTCAGCAACATTAAAGGGTGAAAATAGTTCAGCTATCAGAGGAGCCAGTGAAGGAGATCAGTGGGCCAGCACATCTGTGTGATGCGCGCTGAGCAGTAATGATGTTTTCTCAGTCCGGAGGCTGCTCTCATCTTGTCCGCTCTAATGGCCTACCCATGATTATCAGGGTACGGAAACTGAGATGAGTCAGCCTTTGTTAAAAGTCAACTGGAACCAACAATCAGGCCCTGTTTTATCAGATTCATGCTTTTGAACATGCTGTGATGAATTAAGAATGAACAAAGCTCTCTCAAAGTGACAGCTCCTTGTCATGATGTATGTGTCAGGTGTGTTTAAAAGGATAGTTCTTTCAAAAATGAATCTTAGCATCCTCATGTTGCTCCCAACAAGTATGACTTTCTTCTGGGGGACACAAAAGGAGATGTTTTGCAGAATATTAAGTGTTGACTGCTTCAGTCAATATTCACTTTCAAAGTGTGGAAAAAAGATGCAATGGAAGTGAATGGTGACTGATGCCTTACATATCTGTTATGTTCCATTGAAGAAAGGTTTGGAACAAAATGAGGGTGAGTAAATGATGCTAGATTTATTTATTTAGTGTTTTAATTTTTGGGTGAACTATCCCTTTAAGGAGTAATGGGTAAAGGGAGGGACGTACAAAACGGAGAGAGAAAAGATAACGGGTATTGATCCTCGTCCTCTTTTGGAGACGCAATATGCATACTTAATCTGATCACAAGTTGTGTTCAGCATGAAGCGTGCAGCCTTATGAACACACACTCACACACACACACACACACACACACACACACACACACATAGGGTGGGGACTATCGCATAGTGATGAACAGCCAATGTTAGAGTGCCGGGGAGAATCTCATGGGAAATATGAATAATTTGAACATAGATTTGGGTCAGACAACCCAAGGAGTGGAAAGTGTCCAGGGATGTGTTGTCAGATACCCCCAGAGCATGGGAAAATGTATTCATACTGTTTTGAATGAAGAACACTGGATCTGGAACAAAGATATACAAACCTCTGGTTCCGATTCAGTGTACCAAGACCTGGGGCCACTTGCCTGCTCATGTAAAAGTCTCTATAGTCTGAGTTTCTTTTATCTATTTTATTTATTTTTGCTCCGCATTTCTTCTGTGTTCAATGAAAAATATAGCTGTGTATAGTCTGCCGGTCACCAGTATGTTGTGATTTGGATGCTGGTCATAGCATGGCTAAGCTGGTCCTCCGGCTCAAATAGCAACAAACCAGCAGTAACTGACCTAAACCAGCTTGGACCAGTGTGGAAATTCATGCTGGTCTAAGCAAGTCTTTCCAGTAGGGTGATGACTCAAACTGTGAAGGAAGATTTATATTTGTATATGATGTCAGGATGCTGCACTGTCATAGTTAGATGTTTACCAGTGCTTATTTGGCTTGTTTTTTGTGGTACTCATCTGACTTTTCTTTGTGTTTGTCTCTTTGATGATACACTCTTTTACCTCATTATTCTTAGAGCACTCTTAAATCCTGCTCCCAGAGAACACCATAGTTACCTGCTTCTGCACCCGAATAGCATCCAATTAACTCCAATTCCTTGCGTCTTTTTCCATAGTGACATGAAAGGACTTTTCAAACCTGTGATTCAAACAAGTACTCCACCACAATCCTCCTAATGAGGCTGTAACACATGGAAAAGATCCTAGAGATGGGAAAGATCTACAGGTGTTTTACTGAAGTAAACATTTTAAACACTCAACATGACAGGCAGGCTACATTAATGACTAAGTAATTTTACAGCAAGCAAATGCTCACATGGTCTGAATTTTAAGTGGCCAAGTCTAAAGTGAGCACATTTCACACCAACCATGAGCTGTCATTGATTATGTTTACATGCACCCATTTTGCCAAATTGAAGATTCAGAATTGTGTATTAGCCTAAACACTGCTGTCTAATGAATTGTAATGAATAGTGTATTGTGTTTATTTATTTACATGTGTATTACACGTACTCCGAAAATAATTTCTGTGTAAGAGAGCATGTGAATGTTACCATAACAGCAAAAACCTTTTGAGTGCTATCAGTGGTCTTGTAAGCGAAAGTAAAGGAGTCTGCTGACTAAAGAAGTTAGGCAACTCAGCATGACATCCCAGTGCGTAATTGCCATGTTTGCCTTTCAAACATATCTAAAAATATGCTAGGAAAACTTGCTTCTTATGTTGCTATCTTTACTTAACAAACAAGATGAGAACTAGAAGCAGCATCCCAAAATTGTCTTCTATAAACATTTTAATCTCCTCTCCAATAACTAGAAATCTCTGGATGAGAGTACATACTGTAGCAAAGATTGGTGGGAGAGAGCTGTCTTGCACTGCACTGTGCATAATATAGTCAGACTGAATTGTTTACATGGCAATTATTATTTTATTTACCAGTTTTTTATGTATTATTAGGCTGCATGTAAATGTAGATTAAGACTTTTGCATGTCCTGCACTTGCGTTAACATACAGGGTTCTAATGGGTCTTTTAAACAGGTAAACCCTCTTCAAACCTTTTACTTATGTCACTTCACACTTGTTGGGGAATTCAATAAGAGTTGAAGGAGAATTAAGCATGTCCAAAGTGATAGGGAATTTGTCCCCCTCATCCCCCCTGCTGGGGCGATCATGTCAAGTCCTGTGCAATGTAACTAATCCTATTGCTGATGGACACCTGCTGTCCGTGGTGTTGGTTGCAACTTCCCACTGTGCATCCATACCTCTCACAACACAAAAACAGACTGTAAAAACACCATAAAAAGTATTCCATATGACTGGTGAACTAGTCCAAGTCTTCTGAAGCCATGTAATAGCTTTGTGTCAGAAACAGACCAAAATTTAAGTCATTATTCACTCTCACATCATTCATGAAAATAATTATGCCACTCTCAAATCAAATATGGCACCTGTGATGCAGGTTTGATGTTATAAATTTTGAAATGTCATCACATTCTGAAAGTAAAAGATTTATAGTAAAACAATATGTTAAATTATATTGGTTTCTCACCTAAAGTGACTGCATTGCTTCAGAAGACATGTATTAAACCACTGGAGTCATATGGATTACTTTTATGCTGCCTTTATGTGATTTGGAGCTTCAAAGTTCTGGCCTCCATTCACTTGCATTGTATGGACCAACAGAGTTGAGGTATTCTTCTAAGAATATGTGTTTGTGTTCTGCAGAAGAAAGAAAGTCACACATATGGAATGGCATGAGGGTAAATGATGAAAAAAATATATATATATTTTTGGGTGAACTTTCCCTTTAGCTTAATTACAGTGATTCAACAAATGATCACCTATTAACCGACTTTGACTCTGAAGCTCGCAGAAAGCCAGTTTCTTATATTACTTCTTTAATGTATTCAATCTATTTGTATTCATCAATTTTATATAAAAAATGAATTACAGTGCTTTCAAGGTACATTTATACTAGTTTGTTTCCTGACTGTTGCTAGCGCCATGTTCTACCATTTAAACTAAAGGAACAGTAGATTAGTGTTTATGGAGACAGATGTTGTTAAAATGAAACAAGACATCCTTTATTTGGTTATTGGGCTTGGTTATTGGAATTTATTATTATTATAATGGGGTATTAAGATATACATTGCACTTGCTCATTCATTCACTTCCCTTGTTCATCAGTGTTGGACATTATTGAAAGTTCAACATACTGTTGACCTGGGGGAAGTTATAAGGAAGATAGTTTTATATGAAGGCCAAACCTCCATTTGCCATTTTATTATGAACCCTTGACATGTCTTTCTCTCTCACAGTTAATTAACCTTTATTCACTCCTGTTGGGTACTGAATTCCAGCTTTATCTGCTGACATTTAAATGACACACATAAAGTCAAAGGGAAATGATGGGGCTGAAGCTGCATACACACGACAGCTGCTGATGGCTTATTCCTGCAATCCTATTGTCAACTCTATTACTGGTGGGTCTTTAATAAATGATTTTAGTGATAAATCATCTAAAGGTGTTGTTTAGTGTACAAAAGATGGATGGGTTGTGCCCACTTATAATATATTAAAATACAAATTGATTTCTACAGCACATTTAAAATCATCCAAAGTTGACCAAAATAGTAGCAAAAAGCATTAATACTAGCAAACATTATACATTCAACAAGACATATTAACACCATTGTCCTCTGCATTAAAAGCCAAGCATAAAAAGGTAGAAAATTAAAAGTCCCAACTATATGAGAATATCTGATGTGTAGAGGGGGATTAATGCAGAGTTCCCTATCTGTCACTCACTTGACGTTGTGTCGATGTAGTGACAATAGGGGTCACTCTTGGGAGCCCGAGACACCTCTGGTCTTTGATAAAAGGCCAATAAAAATTGGCGAGTGGTATTTGCATGCCACTCCCACGGACATACGGGTATAAAAGAAGCTGGTATGCAACCTCTCATTCAGATTTTCTCTTCAGAGCTGAACGGTCATGCTCACTGAGCTGAATTTCTACTGTTCATTCACCTCTGCTGGATCTGATGGCGCATTTCAGCGGCTTCTCCCTCCTCTGCACTGGTGCACTGCAGTGAACGCCCCTGGATGCTTCGGCAGAAAAAAGAGAGTATATTTTCTGAAAGAGCTTTTTCCTCTAAAAGAGTATATTTCTCTAAAAGAGCAGCACACACGGAATGTCTTTTTAAAGATGCCTTTCCGATTGTGTGTTATTCCTGGTTGCGGTCGTTATCTCTCAACTTCGGATGGTCATGATCGCTGTCTTTCGTGTCTGGCGCGACCCACACGGAGGCAGCGTTTGTGGATGGTTCATGTTCTCACTGCGAGAACATGACCATGGTAACGTTGCGGTCGTGGCTTGCTTTCATAAGAAAGCAAGCCACCCCAGCGGCTCCCCGCCTCGGTCCTTCTACCTACGGGTATGAGGCCAGCGCGGCTAGAACTGGGGGCGATTTGGGGACCCCAATGGGATCGCCTCCGCCGGGTATCCCCCCGCAGACCTCCCATTCACCAGCACGCTCGTCTGCCCCAGTCGGGCTTCCGGATGAGTCCGCCGGCTCATCTCACGGCGAGTCTGGCCTCTTGTTCGGAGCCCGCGAAGATGATGAGCTCTCGAGCGCAGCATCGGAGAGCGGGCTTGTCCAGTCAGATGCAGAAGCCTCAGCTGGACTACCCCCCTTGGGGACGATTGCCCAGTCACAGGCTGATGCTGAAATGACGGACATGCTTTAACGGGCGGCCGCTCAAAGTAGCCATGCCCCGCTCCAGTGCCTTTCTTCCCAGAAGTGCACGAGGAGCTGACGAAATTGTGGGAGGCACCTTTTACTGCCAGGCCCTGATTCCGCAGTTCCCCCGCCCTCACTACCCTCGATGGCGGGGCAGCCAGGGGCTATACGGCGATTCCCCCGGTGGATAAGGTGCTCGCTGTGCATCTATGCCCGCAGAGTGCCGCCACCTGGCGTGGATGCCCTAAGCTCCCGTCCAAGCCCTGTAGATTCATGTTGTCCCTGACGGCTAAATCCTACAGCGCTGCTGGACAAGCCGCCTCTGCCCTGCACGCCATGGCTCTCCTGCAGGTGCACCAAGCCAAGGCGTTGAAAGAACTGCACGAGGGTAGTTCCGTCCCAGATTTGATGCAGGAACTGCGCTCAGCGACCGATCTCACTCTCCGAGCGACGAAGGTCACAGCGCGGTCTCTCGGGCGGATGATGGCCACATTAGTGGTCCAGGAGCGCCACCTTTGGCTCAGCCTGGTCGAGATGGGTGAGGCCGACAAGACACGGTTTCTTGCTGCCCCCATTTCCCAGGCTGGCCTATTCGGCGACAGCAGATGGAGGCTATCTGGCACATCCTGCTCGTTTTTCACATCCTGCTCATCGCCAAGGGCTTCCCCTTGCTGTGACCGCAATGGCTCCACCACAGCCCACCCCTTCAGCCAGGCCCCGGCATGGAGCCCACCACAGGAAGCAGACGCCACCCGTCTCACAGTCAGCTGCTAAGAAACCTTGGAGTTCGTCAAAGCTCCCCTGAGACGGGCGACCCATGGACGATGAAACCCACTCACCTGGAGCTGGTAAGAAGACCACTCCATCCCCCGGTGGAGGGCCCGGTGGAAAATCTTTTGTTGCCTTTTTTTTGGTTTTCACCGCATGCCCAAGTGGCTGCGGTACCCAACAGTTCAGCAAAAGAGCGGTTTCATTCCTCCCTGGGTCACATACCCGGTGTGCAAGGTTGTCAACACGACTACCGTCCACGGGTTTTTCCTTGCAGGATTGGCGCTCCAGCGGTGGTCTTCCCGCCCCTGAGCGCCCAGCTGTGGCACACAGCCACCCCTGATGTGGCGGTCTCCATGGGTTACGAGGACAGGCCTCTTCCTCCCCCATCCCAGGCTGTTCCGGGGGTGGTCACAAGGAGCCAGGTAAGTGCTTCTTTGTCCCTAGACTCAGCACGGCCACAACGTGGTGTGGCACCTCGAGCTCTGCCCCGCCACGAGGCCCCACCTGCCGGTACATCCAACGACATTGTCCCCTTGGTTCCCCTTGAGCGGCACTTGGATGCGTGGCTTGCTCTTTCCAATCCGTCGCGATGGCTGATCCGGACAGTCCAACTCGGCTATGCGATTCAGTTCGCCAGGCGCCCGCCCAGGTTCAGCAGTATCCACTAAACCTTGGTCAAGGACGAAAACGCTGCTACTTTGCATGCGGAGATCGCTACCCTCCTACGGAAGGGCGCGATAGAACCTGTCCCTCCGGCCGAGATGAAGAAGGGGTTTTACTGCCCCTACTTCATCATACCAAAAAAAGGCGGTGGGTTGCGGTCAATCTTAGACCTGCGAGTACTGAACCAGGCCTCACACAGACTCCCATTCAAGATGTTGACGCAAAAACGCATTCTGGCGAGCGTCCGGCATCAAGATTGGTTCGCGGTGGTAGACCTGAAGGACGCGTACTTCCACGTCTCGATCCTTCCTTGACACAGACCCTTCCTGCGGTTTGCATTCGAGGGTCAGGCGTATCAGTACAAAGTCCTCCCTTTCGGCCTGTCCCTGTCTACTCGTGTCTACAACCTGTGGTGGTAGACACGATCACTCAGGCTAGGGTCCCCTCTACGAGGTGCCTGTATACCTTTAAATGGCGTCTGTTCGCTAAGTGGTGTTCTTCCTGCAGGAGAGGTTGGAAGGGAGGCTCTCCCCTTCCACCTTGAAGGTGTACGTTGCCGCTATAGCAGCACACCATGATGCAGTCGAAGGTAAGTCCTTAGGGAAGCACAATCTGATCATCAGGTTCCAAAGAGGCGCTAGGAGGCTGAATCCCTCCAGACTGTGCCTCGTTCCCTCATGGGACCTCTCTGTAGTTCTTCAGGGTCTACAGAGAGCCCCCTTTGAGCCTTTGCAGTCAGCTGAGCTTAAGGCACTCTCCTTGAAGACTGCCCTCCTGACTGCGCTCACTTCCATCAAGAGGGTAGGAGAACTGCAAGCGTTCTCTGTCAGCGAAATGTGCCTGGAGTTCGGTCCGGGCTACTCTCACGTGATCCTGAGACCCCGACTGGGTTATATGCCCAAGGTTCCCACGACCCCTTTTAGGGACTAGGTGGTGAACCTGCAAGCGCTGCCCCAGGAGGAGGCAGACCCAGCCCTGTCGTTGCTGTGTCCGGTGCGTGCTTTACGCATCTATTTGGATCACACGCAGAGCTTTAGGATCTCTGAGCAGCTCTTTGTCTGCTTTGGTGCACAGCGGAAAGGAAGCGCTGTCTCCAAGCAGAGGATCACCCACTGGCTCATTGACGCCATAACTATGGCATATCACGCCCAGGACATGCTGCCCCTAGTAGGGCTATGAGCCCATTCTACCAGGGGTGTAGCGGCCTCCTGGGACCTGGCCAGGGGTGCCTCTCTAAAAGACATTTGCAGAGCAGCAGGCTGGGCAACACCCAACATCTTTGCAAGGATCTACAACCTCCTGGTGGAACCGGTTTCATCCCAGGTAGTGGCACGCAATACAAGCGGATAAGCCCGGGATAGCCGGCCAGGTGTATCGCTTGCACATAGCGCCTTCCACCTCCTTTTGAGCTGAAGACGTTCGCCATTAAGTCCTAGTAGTGTTCACAAACTTTGTTCCCTGGTTGACTTCCTCCGAGCCCTGCGGCAGTAAAGTTTTCGGAGAGACTCGCTGCCGGCCCAGTACACTAACTAAGAGTCCTGTTCTGGGGTAGGTGCTCCGCATGTGGCGGTTCCCTGTAAGACTAACCCCATGCGATGTATATCTTCCGCTAATTCGTTTCCCTGTTGGCAAACTGCATATTCCTTGGGCAGAGCCCCTCTGCCCCAGTCTCCATGTTTGTAGTAACTCCTCCCCCATTGGGTAGGATCTACCTTGAAGACTCTCCACATGGTCGGAAAGACCATGTGACGTATTCTTCCACTTAAATAACCCCCCCTCTCTTTGGGTGAGGTGTGATCTCCACGGTGTCTTCCCCTTGGGAGGGACACCCCCTGACTAGACCTGGCGGCCCAGTCAGATAATCCCCCTTCTTTTTTAGGGAGTAGAAAAAAAGAAGGGGAAAAGAGGCCACGACTGGGTTAGCCTGTCTCTATCTTTTGGGTAGTCAACTTGTCCCCAGAGGGCCATTCGACACTCATAACTATGTTGGGGGAGGTTACATGTCAACCTGGTGTGCTGGCTACGAGGCACACAGTGGTCTGCCCACCACACACCGCCAGTTCACGTAACACAGTTCAGCCAGTTGTGGCGTTTCGTATAGGGACCCCTAGTGTCACTACATCGACACAACGTCGAGTGAGTGACAGATAGGGAATGTCATGTTTACTTGTGTAACCTCCGTTCCCTGATGGAGGGAATGAGACGTTGTGTCCCTCCTGCCACAACGCTGAACTACCCGCTGAAATGGCCGGACCTTGTCTCGGCTCCTCAGCATAAAACCTGAATGAGTGGTTGCATATCAGCTCCTTTTATACCCATATGTCCGGTGGAGTGGCATGCAAATACCACTCGCCAATTTTCATTGGCCTTTTATCAAAGACCAGAGGTGTCTCGGGCTCCCAAGAGTGACCCCTAGTGTCACTACATCGACACAACCTCTTGTTCCCTCCATCAGGGAACGGAGGTTACGCAAGTACCCATGATGTTTTCTATCTTCAATGGAACATAAAAGGAGATGTTATTCAGAATGTTAACCTCAATCACTATTCTCTCTCAAACTATTAAAAAATATACAATGAAAGTTAATGGTGACTGTGCCTTTCATGCTGCCCACTGTAACATCTCATTTTTTTTTTAATCTACAGAAGACAGAAAGCATTTGGAACAACAAATGGGTCATATGGGTTTAGAACAACATAAGTATGACTAAATGTTGACAGATTTGTTTTTGTGCCTGTACTATCCCTTTAAGAGGATTTTCACTTAAATTACTCATTGCAGACCAACTTTTCTGTCTTGTAAGGTTATATGTGTGTTGGTCAGCAGTAAAGGGCCTGCCTTGTCTAAAGCCTTTAGAGGGAGGAATTGTCAGTTTACTGAACTGAGTCTCAGTAGAGAGCTGAGACTCTAAAGCAGCCAGCGATGGCATGAATCACTTTGCATGCACTCTAAATGAAAGCAGAGGGGAAAGAAAGCAGGGGAGATATAATATTGGTTATGCAGATGAAGCAGGGGGTGTTCTCGTGTGAGCGCCGGAATCATAGCATGTGCCGAGGCATTGTGGGGAATAATTTTCAGGAGTTTCTCAGGTATGGTTTTTGTTTAGCAGTAGGCGGTGGGAGGGGGTGGAAAGCAGATGAGGACCTTAGGTAGGAAGGTCTGGTAGGCAGCCAGATATTAGCTTAAGCCATGCTTTTTTCTGCACTAGCACTAAGGTACTCATGTGTGTTTTCGGGGCTTGTCCGGGTGACTGATTGGCTTGTGATCGCATGCCTTTACCAGGTCACCAGCTCCCTTCTAGCCACACTGTGAACAGCTCATTGCTCCCCAAGTCTCTGAATTGTTAAGCCAATAAGGCATAAAATCAAAGGGCTATGACTGATGAGATCACAATATAATGATCGAAGCACAGAATTAAAATATATTGTTCTCATAACTCAGAGTTAGTACACAATGAAAGCAGTGCACTTGCTGTGCTATTACTTGAGTTGGCTAACATGAAAAGATATTATGCAGGTCTAATGTAAGCTTGTATGGCACACATCATACAGGAATAGCTAAGTGCATAGCTCCACTAAATGCCTTTAATTGATTGTTGGTATTGATGCCACTTTTCCAAGATGGTACATACACAAAACAATGAAAATGGAAAGTAGATCGCAGGAACCAACTGGAATGCTGTGCTGCAAGACGTTTTGCTTTGTGATTTTGTATTTGAATAGCAAATATAAGAGTTATGATTTCAGATAGTAGGTTTACAGGTTTAAAATGCACTATTGTACTATGTACTATGATTTTATTAAAGAGTGTTACAAGCAGTACACACTCCAAAAACTGCATGAAGAAAAAATGAAAAATAAACACAGATTCAAGGAAATTCTCATAGCGACAGAAGGTGAAAAAACAACAGCTGTAAAAAAGAAAGGAGTTAAATAATTCAGTAAGTATAGGGGAAGATATGCACCCAGGATTTTAAAGCCATCAATTTAAGGGGAAATGCATTTATTCATCTGGAAATGTTATATAAATTTTTTGTCGTGCATGGTAGCAAATATTTATAGTGGTTTTGCATTACTCATCCGGCACTCGTTGGGTGCTAAAAGCACCAGTCTGAAATGTGATTGCTAATATTCCAAAGCAAGACAGGAGGCAATCCTCCTTGCTCTTCATTTCAATAGCAAATTAGACTTTTTCATTTCCTCTGTCTGTTTTCCGAGAGGTATTTTTGTTCCATGGCTCCACAGAGATCCATTAATGCACAATACAGGTTCTCCATCAAATGCTCCACAATCCTGCCTGACAAGTCAATGGCCCCTCATCGCTAGCTTCTTTTCTCTATTTGCCTTGTAATCCTCAACTCCTCATTTCTTCCACCTGAATTTGTTTTATTCCTATTACCTCCCACTCTTCTTTTATCGTCTACCATCTCATTTAGCTGATTACTTTTAACATTTAATCTGTATCTTAGAACTGTTTCTCTCAGATGTTGTGGTCAGTGTGTAGACAACAACAGTTTTCAGTTCTATTTTCAGCTCTTCTTGACAGAACTTGTAGAGACATCAGTATGATGTGCCCGCATGGTCTAATAAGAGAACATTGTTCTGTTATTCTTTATATTTGTTGGGTTTTTATATGTTGGGAGAAGATCCATTGTCAAGTAGGCAAAACAATATGACAGCATCATATATTTATAGGGAAGACAGAGAGATTATTCAAATGAGATGACAATATTAGCAGTCAAAGTGAGCCCCACAGTGCTGAACAATTCTTCATTGTTTCTTTATCTGTAGGATTGTTTATATCCAAATAAAATGTAAAAAAATTTGTCTGAGACTGCTCATGCATGGTTAGCATGTGAATGTGCAACTGAAGTATATGACGCATAATATGGGGAACTCAAATATAAGCTGTATTTATAAGGATGATCATCCTTATTATGGATAATGGCGTTTCTTATGTTATGTTTATCACATGGTGATATAGAAATTACTCTAAAAGGCCAAAAGCATGTGGACACCCAATTTTATTTAACTAAAAATGCTTGGGATGAATTTGAATGCAGACTGCAAGCCAGACTGCATCGCCTAACATCAGTGCCTGACTTTACTGATGCTCTTGTTTCTGAACAGGAGCAAATCCATGCAGCTATGTTTCAACATCGAGTTGAAAGCCTTCCCAGAAAAGTGGAAGCTATAGCTATAGTTTAAGCAGCAATGGGAGGACCAACACCCTAATGCTTCACAGAAAATCATGCTGTAATGCCCCCAGTAAGCAAGCCAAAGGCGACTGTGCAAGAAAACAAACTCTTTTATAAGTTGTGCTTGAACTTGTACTTGTGTCCTTTTGATTTTTTGCTCAAAAGACAAGTTCGGTCCAGTCCAGCCTGGCTTCACCAAGTACAATTATGGGCATACAGTCTCCTAGGTTGTTGAATCCCAAGAATAGGCCTGTACCTCTAATGGATAGTAGTGTTTGTCATAGCACACTGGGCTTCAGGAATGATGACTGTTTAGAAAACAATAATGCAACCACTTTGCCCTGAGCCTTTTTGTGAAGCATCTAATGGTGATGGATTGCTCTTACAGTGTATTGAACCTTTCATTGAAGAAACAATGGGCACTTCGTATTGTCTCAGGCTAACTAAATTCAAAGAGGCTACATACATGTAGGCTAGCCGTCTCCTACATAGAGATGACTCAACTTACATGCACACAGCAGTAGCAGAGGGATGTAGTTAGTGCTCTGTTGCTGCAGTGAAGAAATGGGTACTAATTCTGCCTGACTTAACCAGGATAATTAAACAGCAGTTATTTTGAGATTAGATTTGTGGAAGATTAGGGTTTTATCCGGAAACTTGCTTGATAATACTCTTGTCCTAATTTGAGATGTCTTGTAAAGTCATTAGCATCTAAATTCATTGAATTAACGCCGTCATATGTGGTATGTCATATTCATAAGGAGTGCTTTAATAGTGAAAAATGACTTGTGCTTTTTTTATGTCAAGCATCTGTCCATAATATCATGCATGGGAATAAACGGTGAAAAAAAGATTCATTCTATTCTATTTGGAAATGAAAAACAGTCAAGGATCTTTCCAATATGCTTTCCATTGATAGCATGAATTACAAATGGCTTTAATAACCTCTCTGAGACTTTGAGCTGTTTTTCATTGGTGGGCACCGCAGTGACTGGAGCTTCTCATATGTTGCCAGACATTTATGTGCAATTAATGGGCTTGTGCTCCTGTGCAGCAGGGGGCCAGCATTACTCATACTACCTAATAGCTACAGTACATGATACTGTACATGAGTTTGAACATTACTGAGAAAAATTACACCATTACGTGAAATATTCACAACACATAAATGGTCCCAGACCACCAACCAACATCGGCAGGGAAACAGATATATTAGCTTTTACTCCTCTAATGATTATCATTTCTTAGAAATTTTATATTCATAAAAGTGTTTGTCTTTGCCTTACAAAATGAACTATAACGGTACCATGGAAGAGTGAGGGTAGTAGATGGTGGTACTTTGATATATAATACGTGGCCAAAAGGATATGAACACCTGAACAGCACACCCATATGTAGTTATTGTACATTTAAATGCAAAACCATGGGGATTAACAGGGAGTTTGTTCTTCATTTGCTGTCATGACTGCTTCCACTCTTCTGCAAAGGTTTTCCACTAGATGTTGGAACATGGCTCTTGGCATTTGCTCCCATTCAGACACAAGAGTGATTCACCCAATCAATTATGTTGGGTGATGGGAATGCAGGCCAGTCAAGTTCTTCCACACCAGACTGAGTGAACCATTGAACCATTCAATGACTGTGCCACGTTAAATGTAACTGAGATCTTTGGTGCAGTTCATTGTACTGAAAATGTTTGTAAAAGAAGATTACATGGTTATTTGCTTGCTTTTATGCATCTGTCAGTAAAAGCTATAGCTGAAATATCAAAAATATTGTTAATTAGAACAACTTTTTGCCATGTAGTGTATATACTGTACCATGGGACTCAATGATTTCACCATGATATTTATATGGTACTCTAAGATACTTCAAAGTATATAATTTTTATATATATATATCTATATATAAAACATGGTATTACATTGGTACCATCACCATGCCCAAAAACATGTTAATATTGTTATACCATGTTAACATCATGGAAGAGTCCACAATGTATCTATCTGACGTGTACCATATGCAGCACATATTTTCCATTTGTTTTGACATTTTTTTTCTCTAAATAGTAATGACATATTTACATTTATGCATTTGGCAGATGCTTTTATCCAAAGCAACTTACAGTGCACTTATTACAGGGACAATCCACCCAGTGCAACCTGGAGTTAAGTGCCTTGCTCAAGGACACAATGGTGGTGGCTGTGGGGATCAAACCAGCAACATTCTGCTTACCAGTTCTATGCTTTTGCCCTCTACGCCACTACCATAGTATATTCCTCTCACACCCTTTTACAAATAGAATTCAAACCATTTGTCCCAACAGTGTTTTGGACTGACACTTCTCTTATTGTCTGTTCCAAACCCATGCCTTGCAATCAACCTCCCAGTGGACTCTTTCTCAATCTGTCTAATAGCACTTCTTCACTCAGCTGTTTCCTGTTTGTTTCCCCATAGAGGTTCATATCAGGTTATGTGTGCTTCACCGTGTAACTGTAATGCAGTGGAAAAGGAAAAACAAGGCCCAATCACACTCAATCTCCCCCAGCTTGGTCTACTGAGGCCTGATTGGAAATTGGAGCTCTCCATGGTGCTGAAATAGAAACGTTCTGTACTCCATGCCTCGGGTTAGAGCAAAGAATGGCTTATTTTTAGGTTTTAGCAGTGGCAATGCATCTGCCAGCTACCTCCCTTTTCCCTTACTTTTTTTCGCAGGATTCTTTTTTGTTGCCTTGTATCAGGGGTTCAGTTATGATATAAATTAATAATTGTGTACATGGAAAATTAATAGCTAATTAAGTCACTGTCAGATTGATGATCTCACACAGAGAATGGCTCACTGGCAGGGGGTGTTGCAGAGAATAGATGCCTCCGTTGAGTCGAGGGGAGGTGGGGGTGGGAGGCAGGCACCTCTCTCTTACATGGTGAGGAGAAGAGAAGCAGGAAATAAGAGGGGAAAGGCAGAGTGTTTAAGGTATGGCCCTAGGTAGTACATTAATAAATTAAATAATTAATACAGATCTGCATGCCTCAGACCGTGACATTTACTTGTTGTCTAGAGCACGGTGTAATAATTGTTCATTTAAATCTGATTAAGAAAAATCAATAATATACCCTGGAAGTACATAAACAGTCAATAGAAAGGTGAGCAATTGATTGAGGCAGACCCGGTGTGTGTGTAAATAGGTTTGTTTCAAAACCTAGTTAAGCTGCCTGGCTTTCGGCATCTGCCTTCAGCATCCCAACAGAGATGGAACCTTATATTGTAAGTGACTGATCTGGAATACTCTACATAGGCAGCAACTCACTGCACAACACAAATAGCACTCTGCACATGAGTTAGGGCTGGGCGATATAGCCAAAAATATTATCACATTTTTTTTTCATATCGTTTGATATCGATATTTTTCACGATATACATTTCATACATTTAATGGGAGGAAATGCAATACACATGTTTGTTAGACCTCAAGAATGAATGTAAACATAACTTGTTTGTTTTCAAGTAAACCCCAGAGGGTAAGCTACAGTACCTTTAAAGTATACTCAGTTTAGGGTTTAATCCTACAAAAGGTTTTCATCTTTTCAATGAAATTTTGCCAATTTCATTATCTTCAGCTGAAATTTGGCTCCACTGAAAGACTTTCTTGTGAAACTCCACACTCCAGCTCAGTAGGTGGCGGTAATAAGCTGCATTGCCAAACGGCAATACAAATTACAAGAAGAAGAAACACTTTCTTGCCTGTGACAGTGCCATGGATCATGAAAAACTGTTTAACTAAATACAGAAATAAACAGCAACAGTGTTGATGTCAGAGTTGCTGCTGTGTTCAGTCGATAGCTGTATTGCATTGTCAGTCTTGTCTTATTCAGTACACAACGCTATCATATTAGCCGGATAGCTAGCTAGCGGCTACCGAGCCTCATTACAGGTTACCATGACAGTAGGGCTATGTAGCCGCTAGCCTGATAATACTTCCTAACAGACTTGTGTTAGTTAGCTAGTTGAGTGTATAACTTTGACAAACTGCATGCGTTTTTAGCGAGACATACTTGATCTGATCGTCTAGTTATAGAACATAGACTAAATATAGAAAATTACTCAAAAGTTTATCATCGATATCGGAATTTTTTTTTTCAATAAATATTGATATCGTTTTATCGCCCAACATGAGACTCAATTTATTCCAATAGAGTCTGATTGTGATATGTCTCTAGCTTTCTTTTGAAGGAGGATGCAAGGGCCGGGTAAAATGTCCAACATAAATACTTTATTGCACACACAAAGACCTGTTTTTCAGTATAACATTAAATGCGCACATGATCACTGCTGCGTGCATCTCTCTCTCCCCCTCCGGCGTTCTGGATTGCCCTTTTTACCCCTCTCCACTCTCACTGCAAACACAAAACAGCTGTTACAGGTGATTTTCCACAGGTGTCAATCCTTACCGTTCTGTCTCTCCCGGCCTCGCTTTCTGCAAACGTTGCTCAACCACGCCCCTTCACCACACTGATGTTAGCATGTTGCTAAGCTTATTTATAGAAAATTACTCAAAAGTTTATTATCGATATCGAAAATAATGGTGCTCCACTCACACATTAAAATGCTGCCTCATTAGGTTTTGGAACAGAGCTTATGAGAGTAGATGGAAGGGTAAGAATGTGTGTTTTCCCCTCATTGTAGCATTAACCCTTCTGACCTTATTCCTTATAATCTTGAGATTCACATGAGACTTATCTGTCATGCTCCAACCCTGTCAGCCACTCATTACCCATCTTTGCTGTCTTACCAGCCAGTGAGCTGTAACCCCAGGCAACTCATGTTCCAGGCCTAAACCTCAAACTCCATCCACTATCTGCTTCATTATTCAGCATATTTATTTCTAAACTTGTGTGGCAGGGTGAGCAAGAGACAGACACAGTGGGTGTGGCATCAAGCCTCGGAGAGGCATTTATTGGAAACAATAATAAATGTAAAATGTCCAAAAGGGGTAATATAGTGTCCAAGGGGGAATCTGGCATCCTCGCGGTGAAACGGGGCTCCGTGAAGGGCTGGGTCAGTCAGCGCGTCCATCTCGTCCAGCTCCGAACCCTCCCAGCTCTGGTCCTGGGCATGCGAGGATGCCAGTGTGTGCACACTTGGAGATTTGAAGCTGGCTGCCTGAGAAGAGGTGTGCTCTGCATTTTAAAGACAGTGGTGATGAAGTATTATCCCCATCAGGTGTGCTTCATTCACCATTGACCAAACAAGGCTTATTAATTATGCACCTATTCTCACTCTCCTGCCCAACTCCCGTCGTGAGCCTGGCTGAAGGGCGGCCCTAAGAGGCGGGGTGACGATGACGAGCCGGAGGGGTGGATCATTCCGCCACAACTTGTTATTCACCACAGAGGCTTCTGCCAAGATGGCGAGTCACTATTTTGTTATAACTGTGACAGAAAAATCGATAGGGCTGTGAATGGGGGAATGGTAGTAAATGGAATACATGCACATATTCATGGCAACATACACACAGATACACACTCCCACACACACTGCCCAGAGGGACACTTTGTTGGCCCTTAAGCTTTGAACTTGTAACAGTGAAACTGTCTCATCCCACATAAAGCTCACAGTTTCTATTTTTAAGGACCTTCAGGCATGGTTGGGAATTGAAGCCTTTGGCACTGTCACTTCAAATGAATGTTGAAGCTATTGACCACACAATTTTCTTGCCACTACATATCCATGAGCATCAGTCACAGGCTGCTTAATTTGTCGATAGCAGGGATTTCAAAGCAGTTGACACCAAAAATTTTACTTTTTATGCATTGATTTGTCAGTTTTCTGGCTGTCTTCTTAGATGCCTTTAAAATCATTCTGTCATGACCATTTTCTCTATGGGAAACGTACCTTAAGTACATTTTTTCTGTTTTTTATTCATAGGCCATTTACTTTTAATTTACTGGAAAGTCTCAAGAAAGATGTACGAAAATGGTGTTTGAGAGAAGGGGAATTGGATCGGGACATGGCAAGTGTTGGTGTAATGTGTGACATAATCAGATTATCTATTAAGTCTAATGTGTTACTTCTTGAAATTAAACAAATGAATCTTCAAATAAGTAACAATTAGGGATTTAGACGGTTAAACGATTATCTGGCATTAACAATTTGTTTGACTTACTAACGGTTACAAATAAAAAATAAAAAACTGAGAGATAATTTGATTGGTTTAACATGTAGGTCATGTAAACCACTGTCAATATGAATGACAAGGAATGAAACATGCACTGTGGGACCATTTCGTCCGTAAAGAAGGCATGTTCAAATGCAAATTCTAAAAAAGGACCTAAAGTTTAGTAGTAGCACGAGTACAATGTGGTGCCATATATATATATATATATATATATATATATATATATATATATATATATATATATATATATATATATATATATATATATATATATATATATATATATATATATATATATATAGATATATATAGTTATTGTGTTGTACTGCTGTAGCCCTATATTAATTGCCCCGTGGGGATTAATAAAGTTCTAATAATAATAATAATAATAAATGTAACCGGATAACGTCTCCGGTTACACTTGTAACCTCGGTTCCCTGAGATGAAGGGAACGAGACATTCCTGAACGCTTTGGGGAAATTCCTTTTCCACTACCTAGTTGAAGCCTTTGTATCATAACGGCAATCTTATGATTGGCAATGGTGTTTGAGCCACGTCATTTTAGGTGCGCATTTGCCCTATATAAGCGGGCACTCACACACCATTTCTTCAGAATTTTCTGACTGAGGACAAGAACACATCACTCTTACCTCGAAACTCTGAAGTAGTAGTGCAGCCAAGTTTGCAATGTCTCGTTCCCTTCGTCTCAGGGAACTGAGGTTACAAGAGTAACCGGAGATGTTCCCTATCGATTCAGTTCACAAGATATTGCTGAACACTTTGGGGAATGGAGTCCCATCACGCCACGCAACGTAACGTAATACCCTTAGATGTACCAGGGTATAAAACACTTAGAAGAATATGTATATAAGGTCACAGTCCCATTGGGCGGTGACTTAGTATAATATCTCTTTAGTATGTATGAAAATGAATAACCCCACATGGTGAAAACCAGACAGGAAGTTAATATTAGTCTAAGGAGGTATATGAGTCATATAATACATACAGTATAATTGAACCCCTTCGTACTAGAGGTAGGGAGGGAGGTTTTATTATTTTTATTGGAAGTGCTTGTGACTTCTAGTGGGAGTAAACTTGGTAGCGGCTTACACAAGCAACTGTATTAAAATATAACAGGTAGCATAGCGTGAGCATAGCGTGCGCATAGTGTGAGCAGGGTGGAGGGACACTTTTCTAAAAGTGCTTCCTTGCTTGCGACTGCTTTTGCGCCGCGATGAATCGTTCAGAAAAGCCTTCCATGGCATTTCCGAAAAGGCCATCAGGGGAGACAGGGGTGTCGAGTAGAGCAGCGTTTTCAGTGTCACGCATCTCCGTGAGTGTTAACCAGATATGCCAGTCTAAAACCACCAAATTACACATCACCTTTCCGATGACCTGTGCGGTAACTTTAGAAGCTTGCAGCACCAGATCTGTGATGGTGCAGTTTTAAGGACCGCAGCCTTCTGGCAGCAGCCGGAATGCAAGAACCACTCGTCTAGGTGAGACTTTGCCAGCTCCTCTGGAGGAGACCACTCGAGACTGATCTCCTCAACTGCCAGTGTGAGGACACGAAGAAGCTCTCTGTCAGTGGCCAGTGCGCGCTCCTCACCCTCGCTGGGGGAAGGGGCTACAGCATCCTCCATGGACCATTCTCCCATATCTGATGCTGCGAGTGACACGGAATCATTATCATTATCAGATCCGCCAAAGACGACCACACCACACTCATTCATAGAGGGCCGGAGGTCGTCACGCTGCGTGGGAAGATCGAGGGGTTCGTGGGGCTTGCGCTGGCATGAGATCCTCCTCGGTTTTTTCCAGTTCTAACTCACGGCCCCGCCATGCTTCCTCATGTGGTCCCTCAAGACACAGAATAAGCGTTCGGGAGGGCGTGGAGGTGGAATTGTCCTTCAGAACGAGGGTGACCCTAGAAATCAATCAAATCAAATCAAATAACTTTATTGTCACACAGCCATATACACAAGTGCAATGGTGTGTGAAATTCTTGGGTGCAGTTCCGATCAAAATAGCAGTCGTGACAGTGATCAGTACCAATTTACAATAACATCAAATTAACAGAGCACAATTTAAACATCTGATATACACATAATTACACTCAACAATATACAAATAATAACATACACTGTACAGTATACAATACGCACTATATAGATACACATTATTCAATAAAAATAAAAAAAAATATATAAAAAAGTATATATAGTATATATAGAATGTACAGTATTGTACTGTATTGACATTCAGGCTGTCGGTTGATAGTCAGTTGTTAAGAAAGAATATAATATAATAATAATATAATTTATGACAGTCCGGTGTGAGATATAAGAGTAAGGGTAATAACGTGCAGTGCTGATGTATTTGATCATGGGAGATCAAGAGTTCAGAAGTCTGATTGCTTAGGGGAAGAAGCTATCATGGAGTTGGCTGGTGCGGGTCCTGATGCTGCGATACCGCCTACCTGATGGTAGCAGTGAGAACAGCCCATGGCTCGGGTGGCTGGAGTCTCTGATGATCCTCCGAGCTTTTTTCACACACCGCCTTGTATATATTTCCTGGAGGGAGGGAAGCTCACCTCCGATGATGTGTCTGGCAGTTCGCACCACCCTTTGCAGTGCTTTACAGTTGTGGGTGGTGCTATTGCCGTACCAGGCAGAGATGCAGCCAGTCAGGATGCTCTCTACAGTGCAGGTGTAGAACCGTGTGAGGATGTGGCGGTTCATTCCAAACTTCCTCAGCCGTCTCAGGAAGAAGAGGCGCTGATGAGCCTTCTTCACAACGGCTTCAGTGTGGATGGACCATGTGAGTTCCTCAGTGATGTGGACACCCAGGAACTTGAAGCTGCTGACTCTCTCCACTGGTGCTCCATTGATGGTGATGGGACTGTGTTCTCTGTCTTTTCTTCTGAAGTCTACCACAAGCTCCTTTGTCTTACTGACATTGAGGGAGAGGTTGTGCTCCTGACACCAGTGTGTCAGAGTGTGCACCTCATCTCTGTAGGCTGTTTCATCATTGTCAGTGATCAGACCTACCACCGGCGTGTCATCAGCAAACTTAATGATGGCATTGGAGCTGTGTGTTGCCACACAGTCATGTGTGTACAGGGAATACAGGAGTGGGCTGAGAAAACAGCCCTGCGGGGCTCCAGTGTTGAGGGTCAGTGAGGAGGAGATGTTGCTGCCTATTCTAACCACCTGGCGTCTGCTTGGCAGTAAGTTCAGGATCCAGCTGCACAGCGAGCTGTTTAAGCCCAGAGCCCGGAGTTTCTCATCTAGCTTGGAGGGCACTATGGTGTTGAATGCTGAGCTGTAGTCTACAAACAGCATTCTCACATAAGTGTTCTTTATTTCCAGGTGGGAGAGAGCAGTGTGTATTGTAGATGCAATGGCATCATCAGTGGAGCGGTTGTTGCGGTAAGCAAACTGCAGCGGTTCAAGAGAGAGAGGCAGCACAGAGCAGATGTAATCTCTGATTAGTCTCTCAAAGCATTTGCTGATGATGAGGGTCAGAGCAATAGGACAGCAGTCATTTAAGCAAGTTATTTTTGATTGTTTTGGAACAGGCACAATGGTGGATGTTTTAAAGCATGTGGGGACTACAGACAAAGAGAGGGAAAGGTTGAAAATGTCCGTAAAAACACCAGCCAGCTGGTTCGCGCACGCTCTGATGACACAGCCCGGAATGCCATCTGGGCCCGCGGCTTTGCGGATATTCACCCGTCGGAAGGAACGGGTTACATCCGCTACAGAGACAGAGAGTGAACTAACCTCTGTAGCTTCAGCCGCGAGAGCTCTCTCCGCGAGGGCGGTGTTATTTCCCTCGAAACGAGCATAAAATGTGTTTAGCTCATCTGGGAGAGAGGCAGCGGTGTTCATGGCAAAGTTTTTATTCCCTTTAAAGTCCGTGATGATGTTAATTCCCTGCCACATGCTTCTAGAGTTGGTGGTGTTAAACTGTCCTTCAATCTTGCTCCTGTACTGGCGTTTTGCGGTTCTGATAGTTTTTCGGAGGGCATAACTGGCTTGTTTATGCTGCTCCGCATTCCCGGAATTAAAAGCAGAGGTCCGCACATTAAGTGCCTCGCGAACATCGCTATTAATCCAAGGTTTCTGATTCGGATAGATCCGTATTATTCTGGTCGGAACCACGTCCTCTACGCACATTCTGATGAAACACATTACGCTATAGAACGGAGCATCCTGAGACTCACGTCCTCGCAGTGAGGGCAGTCTCTCTCCATGCGAGCTGCTTCAGCATGGGTGTGGCCCATGCAGCGAACACAGCTCTCATGGAGGTCCGATGGAGAGATGTGTCGCTCACAGGAACACTTGTGGTATGACATCTTTAAAAAGACACGTACACACAAGCGGCTCTTTTATGTATGTTATACGTCACTTGGATAGATTTATGATATATATATATATATATATATATATATATATATATATATATATATATATATATATATATACATTTGTGCTCAAAAGATTGCATACCCTGGCAGAAATTGTGAAATTTTGGCATTGATTTTGAAAATATGACTGATCATGCAAAAAACTGTCTTTTATTTAAGGATAGTGATCATATGAAGCCATTTATTATCACACAGTTGTTTGGCTCCTTTTTAAATCATAATGGTAACAGAAATCACCCAAATGGCCCTGATCAAAAGTTTACATACCCTTGAATGTTTGGCCTTGTTACAGACACACAAGGTGACACACACAGGTTTAAATGGCAATTAAAGGTAAATTTCCCACACCTGTGGCTTTTTAAATTGCAATTAGTGTCTGTGTATAAATAGTCAATGAGTTTGTTAGCTCTCACATGGATGCACTGAGCAGGCTAGATACTGAGCCATGGGGAGCAGAAAAGAACTGTCAAAAGACCTGTGTAACAAGGTAATGGGACTTTATAAAGATGGAAAAGGATATAAAAAGATATCCAAAGCCTTGAAAATGCCAGTCAGTACTGTTCAATCACTTATTGAGAAGTGGAAAATTCAGGATCTCTTGATACCAAGCCAAGTTCAGGTAGACCAAGAAAGATTTCAGCCACAACTGCCAGAAGAATTGTTCAGGATACAAAGAAAAACCCACAGGTAACCTCAGGAGAACTACAGGCTGCTCTGGAAAAAGACGGTGTGGTTGTTTCAAGGAGCTCAATACTTGAACAAAAATGAGCTGCATGGTCGAGTTGCCAGAAAGAAGCCAATGCCATAAAACAGTCCGGTTACAATATGCCCGACAACACCTTGACATGCCTCACAGCTACTGGCACACTATAATTTGGGACTGACGAGACCAAAATAGAGCTTTATGGTCACAACCATAAGCGCTATGTTTGGAGAGGGGTCAACAAGTATTGTGCTCCTTGAAACAACCACACCATCTTTTTCCCTGCTCAGTGCATCCACATGAGAGCTAATAAACTCATTGACTATTTATACACAGACACTAATTGCAATTTAAAAAGCCACAGGTGTGGGAAATTAACCTTTAATTGCCATTTAAACCTGTGTGTGTCACCTTGTGTGTCTGTAACAAGGCCAAACATTCAAGGGTATGTAAACTTTTGATCAGGGCCATTTGGGTGATTTCTGTTATCATTATGATTTTAAAAGGAGCCAAACAACTATGTGATGAAAAATGGCTTCTTATGATCACTATCCTTAAATAAAAGACACTTTTTTTGCATGATCAGTCATATTTTCAAAATCAATGCCAAAATTTCACAATTTCTGTCAGGGTATGCAAACGTTTGAGCACAATTGTATGTATATATATATATATATATATATATATATATATATATATATATATATATATATATATATATATATACATATAAAAGGATACAACTCCTGCCTGGATGCTGCGGGAAGTGGGAAGATGTCTCGCTGTGCGAGGTGGAGATAGTGGAGGTAGTGTTCTTTGCCGGAACACTAGAGGGGGTGGGTGATCCTCGCTGTAGGCACTGAGAGTCAGGTGAAGAATGTCCTGATGTGGCTGCAGGGAATCCCGTCCGCTGATGGGTGTCCGTCGATGGTGAAGAGAGGGCTGATCCAGGTGCGTAGTCAAGACGAGATGATGCTGGTCTTGAAAGAATACAATTGGTGTGTGAGCGCCCGCTTATATAGGGCAAATGCACGCCTAAAAGGCACTATTGCCAATCATAAGATTGCCGTTATGATACAAAGGCTTTAACTAGGTAGTGGAAAGGAAATTCCCCAAAGCGTTCAGCAATGTCCCATGAACTGAATCGATAGGGAACCACTCTATACAATTGTAGTGAGCAGGACAACATCTCAGAATGCACAACACATCAAACCTTGAGGCGGATGGGCTGATGGGTTACAACAGCAGAAGACCACGTTGTGTACTTTATTAGGAGCATAGTGTTCCTGACCAAAGTGCTCAGTGAGTATATATATGTTGATACTTCTAAACAAAAATGATTAGAATTATCCAGCAGCACAATTTGTGGGTAGGCTGGCTGTTTTTATTCTTCCATTGTTAAACTGCCAAATGTTATCTCCTCATAGGTTAATTTGGCAAAATTTGTTTGTTACGAAGTATAAGGACATATACGGTTGTTCATTCAAATATTTATGTAATATCTATTGCTAAATATGCACATCTGTCATGTGAGCCTGTTTTGTTTCAACCAGTATAGACCTTTCTCATGCCTGTTTGGTCACTTGTTTGATTCGTGGCTTATCGGTTAACCGGATAATAACTGGTTAATGCTGATGGTTAATTGGTTATACAAAATTTGCTAAAATGTACATCCCTAGTAACAATCATTACACATTCTATTTATTTATTTACTTTAACACTCTCCCTTCTACAAAATATAGTAACATAGGTTTATGCAGTGTTTGCGATATGACAAACTAGATCACACCCATTATAATCAATGAAACTGTCTGTGTTGCAAGCGCCATGATGTCTATACAGTGGTATGCCCCTTTGAATAATAACAATAAAAAAACACAAGCCGATAATAGTACTTCTGTTCTTGAAGGGAGAAGGCCTCAGCCAAATGACATGCAGAAAAGTGACATATAAGTACTTCTTTAGAAAGTAAGAATGCACATAATTAGTTACTTTTAAAGTGTTACACAATAATGTAATACATTACTTTTAAAAGTAACATTCTTCAACTCTGGATAACATTGATTTAACTATTCATGTTATTCTAAATGACATCTGTTCAGAATTTGGTCTTTGATGAGTCATTAGGACAAAGTTTACTATGTTAGCACAGTTCACCTCCTAACATCTCTCCACTAATTATTATTGGCTGCTAGATTATGTTCTTGGCATAAACTTTTTTTTTCTCTCTCCCCAATTTGGAATGCCCAATTCCCAATGCGCTCATAGTGGCGTAGTGACTCGCCTCAATCCGGGTGCCGGAGGATGAATCTCAGTTGCCTCCGCGTCTGAGACCGTCAATCCACGCCTCTTATCACATGGCTTGTTGAGCGCGTTACCGCGGAGACATAGCACGTGTGGAGGCTTCACACTATTCTCCGCAGCATCCATGCACAACTCACCACGCGCCCCACCGAGAGCGAACCACATTATAGCTACCACGAGGAGGTTACCCCATGTGACTCTACCCTCCCTAGCAACTGGGCCAATTTGGTTGCTTAGGAGACCTGGCTGGAGTCACTCAGCACGCCCTGGATTCGAACTTGTGACTCCAGGGGTGGTAGTCAGTGTCTTTGCTCGCTGAGCTACCCCGGCCCCCCTTGGCATAAACTTTAAACTTTAAGCTTTTTTGGTGTGATGTGAAAGTAGAAACGTTTTTTATGTTTCTATGTGGGCTGAAAAAGTCTCCTCATCCTTTTTAAATAAAAGTAGCCTTTTTGTTATGTTTCTTTTAATGCATGTATTTTATCTTTATTTTCTCTCCCTCAGTCATTCACAACTACTTTTTTTTTTGTTTTTGTTTTTTTAAGCTGAATTTTTTTAAAACCATTATAATGCTTCTTTAGGCACAAAAGCAGCTCACAGATTTGTTTACCAGCTCATGTAATTACCCATTTCAGTATGTGCTCTCACATAAGAGACAAGACGTTACTCTTATGAGTGAGTAAGGACATATGGTAGCAGACTAATCGCATCAGATCTGAGGCAGCATATAGTTTACAATATTTCTGAAATATTTTTTTTCCTTCTTCAGTATTCAATGGCAGGGATGTGAGTTCGTCTTTGTTTGCGGACCTGGTAATAGACATGCAGGTGCATTTCTTTGACTGTAAATAAAATCTTCTATTTACTTCTGAGATTTATGCACATAAATGAAAATATTTAAAGGTGATATATATATATATATATATATATATATATATATATATATATATATATATATATATATATATATATATATATATATATGCACTGTATTAAAATACTGTATATTCTCCTGTCCCAGAACTTATAGTTCCTATGCAAAGACAAATATTAATTCTTCTTTGGTGGTTTGATTTCCCCCAAAATTCCCTGACCAGCTGACACAACAACATTGGCTTAGATTTTGAGGCTGGAATATCTTCTGACACTTGCGCACTAATTACACACTTCACCTTTAAATAAAGAAATCACACAAAAATTAAAATGATGTGTCAGTGAGTTTAGCGGACAGTCTAATTTGTGAATGAATGATTTAGAACTTTTTTGTGAAATTAATCAAATGAAAAGATCCACCTTAAATCATGCCTGAATGAGACATCACAACTTCTCTCTTGAACTCTCATGAGCAGGCCAAGGACACCTAGGGTGGATGTCAAGATTGTCAAAGAATAACATCTAATAAACAACTAACATCACACACCTGAAACATAATAGATAGTTGCGTAGGACACAAGCTGCAGCAGTCAATAAAAAAGAAAAAATCCCGCACACTATCTTAGCTTGCAAAGAGTATTACAACAATTATTTTAGCAACATTTCGGTCACATGACCAGTAAATGCCTGACGAAGGTTGTGTGACCGAAACGTTGCCAAAATAAATTTTGTAATACTCTTTGTAAGCTAAGATAGTGTGTGGGATTTTTATTTTTTTCATAGAATAACAACTAAAATTTTAGTCTGTTACACAAAACCACTCTTTGTATGGCCTCAGAAGGCTTAATAAAGCTCTTGATGTAATAATATTTTAGACTCATTAAAATATGGACTACTTTTATGATACTGTTATGGGGCTTTTGTGTCCTTTTTGAAGCTTAAAAAACTAAAGGCCCAATTCATTGTAACTGCATGGAGAATAGCGACCTGTAATTTATTCTTAATTTCTCCTTTTGTGTTTCAAAGAAGAAAGAAAGCCATATGAGTTTGGAATTACATTAGGGTGGGCAAATGATTACCAAATTTAAATTTTTTTGCATAAAATAATTTTTTAAGGTTTAAAGCAGAGCATGTTAAAGGCAAAGATTGTAATTTTCTCCAAAAAAAAAAAAATTCACTGTCCCCCTATGCTCACTTTAATTCTGTCTCTGTGGCATGCATCCTCATACGCTGTTCATGTTTAAAACTGCCATGTCTCTCTCTATTTTCCCAAGCTCCACTTATGCTATATTCATATCAGTCTTAGCATTTGAATAATTTATTATTTTGTAGCATTCATCCGGTTAAACAGCAGACCTGCTATTGCCTCGCATGACCTTCTTTATCATCTTCCACGCCAGAGACGGCTTGGAAGACGGTTGGCCTGTGGATGCATAAAGGCCTGAGGATGCATAAATGAAGAATGGAACACAGCCTCTTAAGACATTACTCCACAGATATATGCTCTTAATGGAGCAACATAATTCAAGGCAGCCAACTTGAGTGTCCTGCAACATGCAATGGGGAGTGTAATGCATTGCCGTGGGTGTAATGTACTGTGTAGCTTATAAAACAAAATGTCAGTCTCTGATTGAAATGAAAGCTCAAAATGAGCTTTCTGCTTCTTTTTTCCCCCATTCTCATCTCACTTAGTGCTCATGCCAGAATATAATTTTTATGAGAGATCAAAGGAGTTATGGATGGAAACTTGAGTGAATTCATCCTGATTAATGTGACCTGATGGGTTCAGCGTTTGCTGTCTGCTAGGAGGTGAGGTCATCAGATGGCAATCTGATGCAGTTGTTTAGAAATATGATTATGTAGGTACATAGCCATGGATTACTGAAAGAAAATTGCATTACATGTGATGTAGTGTCTATAAAATGTCAAGTGGAATTGTGGAGCTACTTTCAATGCACTGTGTGTGCTGTGCTTCACATGTGCGGTCTTGCATGTGTACTTTTCATGTGAGCCTGTTTGCACTGGATGTCTTTGTAAATATCTTAGCTGAATCTGACATAGAAAACAAATAATGGCACAAACAGGCATATGCATCTGCAGACAAAATGTAAAACCCAATAAATAAAACAGCAAGCGGAGCCTGCTGAAATCTCTTTGCAATGGGGACTTGTCTTTTCACAGAAATCTCTGTAATGTTTGAAACACAAAGCCATTGCTGTGCAGTTCTGTCCTTAAGGCACAAAGGCTAACTCCTCATTTGTGCATTTGTTTCCTTGTAATGTGAAGCAGTTATAATGCTGTTGATATGTAATAATATTATTTATATATTTAAAGGGGATGTGTGTATGTTTTCTTTATTTAAATACTTTCTTTATCCCAGGTTTATATGTTAATACTTTTAAATGTTGCTTTCCCCAAGTGTAAATACTGAGGCTCTGTTTCACTATCAACACATTGCTCTGTTTGTTTGAGCATCATGACTAGCCAAACACTGCAACATTGGCTCAACCAGTGCTGGGAGTTTGGGGCTGAACTTTCTGTTTGTTGACCATGTTTGAAACAGTCATTATTTTTGCTATTCCGTTTGGTTTCACTAGAGGCATAACAATGACACACAGCACCTTTAAAATTTACAGTAGAAATGCTTAAAGGCAAAGGTTTTAATTTTGTTCATTGTGTACATTAGGGATGTGCCCGAAGCCGAATACCTTATTCGGAAAGGCACGAATAATGACTTCAAAATGAATAACGGATTCATCCGAGTAATATAAAAAATATTTGTATGACTGATTATCCAAGAGGCACAAGGATAAAGTGACATTTTTTCAATAAACATATACAAAATTACAAAGAATTTATGAATCTGTGCAGTCAATATTTCTAAAGTGTAAACCTTATGAATGAAAATGTGCACAGTGTGATTTCAAAATGGATGGGCGCAGTCTCGACTCCGTTTGTGGTCTAATTGTGCGTGTCTGGAGCTTATCAAGTGTAACATTAAGATACAAAATCATATAGACTTTCCACTTCTTGAAATGTCTTTGTTAATGTATCACACGATTCACACATGATTCCCATGTATTCATTTATAGCCTAAACCTGAGCGCGATGTTACATTCCTGACCTGAAGTGATGATTTCACGTCGGAGCCCGTCTATCCATCTTTTAAAGTTGACCACATTTATGTCCACATCAGCAATTTTTTTAAATACTAGTTGTATTATAATAATGATAATAATAATAATAATAATAATAATAATAATAATAATAATTAAATATAAAAGGCTATTATTGTGAAAAGGCATATACAATACATATTTTATTCACATAAACTATAAATGTAAGAGTAACATTTAAAAATGGGCAATTCATTTAGTTTTGACACATTCCGGTTTAAGACCCGCCCACACCCGGTTCTATCCGAATACAGAGAAAGATTGAACAGATACAGATACAAATACAGATAATAGCTTCGCTGCACACCCCTAGTGTACATAATGATGGGAATGTACTGTTTGAAAACAGTCATTATTTCACAGTTCTGTTTGGTGATGCTAGTGGTGCAGAAATTACACACTTCACCTTTAACTCTGTATTTTATATGCTGTTGAAAACAGCTTAACAAGTTTATCTCAAAGGACTGTAATTGCTGGTTATAGGTTGAGCATATAGATTTTAAAGGATTAACTTCACTGCAAAGAAGGGACAGATAAGCACGAGGTTATAGGTAATCCCTCACAGAAAGCTGTGTAAACCATTTGTGCCAAGGGACATCACAATTCTAGAAAGCTTTCAACTTTTTTAAGGGGTATTTTCATTTTCTTTTTCCCTCTCGCTACTATCATTTCATCAGTTCTTCCCCACTGAAATCCTCGACTCAGGGAGACGCAACATTGTTTGGACTGGAGATGGGAAAGAAGTTTGCTGCTTCTCTCTAGAGTGTTGGTGAGAGTAATTTGTGAGGCAACCAAGTCTCTTTCTCTCTCTACTTCTGTATATCATCCGGACTCTCACTCTGTGCTGAGTTGTGGCCAAGCAGATTGACCTTACATCACGCTAGGAGCCAAAGATAGAATCACTCACATCAGTCCGATCTGATCTATTTTGTTTCTCTTGTCTCTTAGGAAAACACTGGGGGGGGGGGGGGGGGGGGCTGCTCCTGGTAATTAAATTGTAAATTATGTGGCGGCCTCCTGATCGGTATTGTTTACATTTCACAGTTATGTAAATTAAATTGTAATAATGATGCACATACCCATTCAGTAGTCTAAACTCCCAATGACTGATCTCTTGCAGGCTTCAGTGAACAACATCCAATAGAGTATTTAACCCGAAAGTGTGCACATTTAGAAAAATATTGATGGATTCTCATTTTATATTTAAGAAAGAAATAAATAGAAAGAAAGAATTGACTCTCACACTGTGTAAGTTACATGCATCCAGAAAGGGAAGGCCTCTGTTATAATTTGTCTGGCCAAATATGGACACTAGAAGAATAATTTATTACTTCATGCATACCTCACAGGCCACATGACAGAGATTTCAGCATAACAAAACAATCCATTAAAATATTTTCCTAATACCTTTCGTGAGCATAAAATATTGTTTTGATTGATTGAACATGTACTAAATAGAAATTATTATGGCCATATATGGTTTGCCTATGTTTTCCAATATCTTATATTTTTTGGTTTATTATGTACATTATAGAAAAGACAAAGCTGTCACTGGCACTGCAGCTGTCATTTGCTCCATGCTGCATATTCTATAAATAATATCCTTCCTAGCTCATTCCACCCACATTGGAAGCAGTAGATAATGTGTAATTTGTCATTTTAATTCATGATGCAAAAGCTATACGTGCTCATGCACCTGTTACACTCTTTTGTATTTTGTGATACATTTTGTGAAAAGAATCTGCGTTAAGATCATATAAAATATTATTTCTCTCTCTCATAATATAATCATAATATAAACTATTCTCTCTCTCTCTCTCTCTCTCTCTCTCTCTCTCTCTCTCTCTCTCACTCACTCACTCACTCACTCGCTCTCTCGTGCGCACGCACAGTCACACACAGTCCGTTCTGCTCTGATAATCAAACTTGTAACAGTGGCTTGGGCTGATTCTATGCATACTGCTTAAACAGTCGCGTAAGAAAGTAGTTTTACACACAAAAGCGTATTAACAGTGGCGGGCCGTGCAAATAAAGTCTAGGCCTTCAGTGTGATTCATGCCATTAAGAAAACACAGTTTCACAATGAATAAGACACTCTATGCCTTTGGGCATCATACATTATGTCGCAGCTAACTAGTAATACCAATTGACATTTTAAAAACACGACCACGCACGAAAGCCAGAACTTGAAACGACACTTAATGCTCAAGCTAGCCTAATTTTAACTGCAGCATGACTGTGAGTGAAATTAACGTCCCCTGAACAGATATTCAAAAATCATAATTTTTCATAAGAATCTACCAAGGAGGTCTATAAAAAAATCTATCTAATAATATTTGCGATTTAAATGTTGCTTGCAATAAATTTCATTTCGTCAGGGTACATGGTTATGCTGCGTTCCATTCAGGTTGGATGTGGGATATTCCTACTTGATATCTCTGACCATAAATGCATTCCATTCCCCGATATTCAGAACTGCAACGCTCCCGTTAGCTTAGCAGGGGTTTCAAGTTCAAGTTTAAGTGGTTTATTATTTTCGTTCAACAATATACAGTTAGTACAGTACACAGTGAAATGAGACAACGTTCCTCCAGGACCATGGTGCTACATAAAACAACACAGGACAAACACAGAACCACATGAGACTACACAGACTGAATAAGACCTACACATTCCTACATAAAGTGCACATGCAAACATGTGCAAAAAGTACAGGACAGTACAATAATTACTAAAAAGGAAACAGGACAATAGGCACAGTAAGAGACAGTGAGAGACAGTGCAGAGCCGACCAGTACACATTTCTAATCAGAGTAGTGCAAAAAGATGACATTTTCTAAAAAATGCTGAATGTAAACATAACATACTATGAAATAGTGTTCTTTGGACATAGCAGTTATTGAGGTAGCAGCCAGGTCTAAAGTGACTATGAATTAAGTGCAACTCTGGACATGTACAAAAGTTGGATGGTGTGCAGGTGTGTGTGTGTGTGTGTGTGTGTGTGTCAGTCCAGTCTCTGAGTATTGAGGAGTCTGATGGCTTGGGGGAAGAAGCTGTTACACAGTCTGGCCGTGAGGGCCCGAATGCTTCGGTACCTCTTGCCAGACGGCAGGAGGGTGAAGAGTTTTTGTGAGGGGTGTGTGGGGTCATCCACAATGCTGGTTGCTTTGCGGATGCAGCGTGTGGTGTAAATGTCTTTGATGGAGGGAAGAGAGACCCCGATGATCTTCTCAGCTGTCCTCACTATCCTCAGCAGGGCTTCGCGGTCCGAAATGGTGCAAGTCCCAAACCAGGCAGCGATGCAGCTGCTCAGGATGCTCTCAATAGTCCCTCTATAGAATGTGGTGAGGATCGGGGGTGGGAGATGTGCTTTTCTCAGCCTTCGAAGAAAGTAGAGACTCTGCTGGGCTTTCTTGGTAATGAAGCTGGTGTTGAGGGACCAGGTGAGGTTCTCCGCCAGGTGAACACCAAGGTATTTGGTGCTCTTGACGATCTCCACAGAGGAGCCATCGATGTTCAGTGGAGAGTGGTCACTCTGTGCTCTTCTGAAGTCAACAACCATCTCTTTTGTTTTGTCCACATTCAGAGACAGGTTGTTGGCTCTGCACCAGTCCATCAGTCACTGCAATTCCTCTCTGTATGCTGACTCATCGATCTTGCTGATGAGACCAACCACGGTCATGTCATCGGCGAACTTGATGATGTGGTTTGAGCTGTGCATTGCCACACAGTCATGAGTCAGCAAAGTGAACAGCAGTGGACTGAGCACACAGTCCTGGGGGGCCCCAGTGCTCGGTGTGGTGGCGGTGGAGATGCTGTTCCCGATCCGGACTGACTGAATTCCCGTGGTAAATGAAAAAGTCTGCATCTAACAGTCACAAACTCCACCAACGATGAGCAGTAGCTAGAGACTAGCATAGAGTTCTTGCACCATTCCATGTTGATGTAAACACACAAGCCACCACCGCGAGTCTTACTACACAGAGATGCATTTCTGTCAGCACGAAACGAGGCGAGCCCATCTAGCTGAATGGCGGCGACCGGAACTCTGTCGCTGAGCCATGTCTCCATGAAAACAAAGACACAGCAGTCTCTAAACTCACGCCGCGTAGTCTGCTGGAGTCGGATGTAGTCCAGTTTATTGTCCAGGGAGCAAACATTTGAGAGCAAGATAGATGGGAGAGCCGGCCGGCTAGGGTTTGATTTTAGCCTAGCATGGACCCCCGCCCTCTTGCCGTGCTTCCGCTTCCTCGCACACCGCTTACGACGTCCCCTCCCCCGGCCACCGGCATCAGGCGACGCCGAGGACTTGGAGGCCTGGTCTCTACAGCAAGCCGAGGTCACGTAGCTTCTCCTGCAGATCATCATGCAGCTTGGTTGTTGCATGATTCTTGTATTTGTGCAGTGTCTGGCAATGGTAAACACGAACACCGGCTGCTCTGATGTCCATGTGCCGTAAAAGTCGGGCTAAGAAACAAAAAATAGCACCTTTTTGGATCCGGAGTGGCCGCTGCATGCTACCGTGCCACCATCTTGGATCTTTTTATTTGACTCTCATTAGAGATGTCTCCTAGTAACCCAACTGATAAACAATGCTGCAGCACTAGTATTTATGCTTCAGGTATACAATTATCAAAAGAGATTATAATTTACCATGTTTTATACACCTGTTTCTGCAGGCGTTTGTTAAACAAGCTTTAATATCATGTAATGTGGAAACGAACTCATTTATCAATAGTACTTAATAAAGTGAATGTTTATCACTTACTTTTTATATCTCCCTGAGTGTCGACATGTTTATGTGACATCATGCCCCTGCATCTCGCCGAAATCGGAGAATTTCTGCACGAGCCTACAAGTTGTAATTCTGACTTCAAGATGCATTCACTTTTCCTAGTATGAAGTTGTAAAATTAGACTTTCCGAGTTGAATGAAACACAGCACTACTTTTCAAAACTTAATCCGACACTGAATGCTCTAGCAGCCTAATTTACACTTAGAAAACTCCTGATGTTGCTATAACAATGCAAAAAGCACTTACCAATTTACCAATTTACAATTATGAAGTGAAAATCAGTCCTCCTTTCCTGTTTAATAAATTAAGCAATCACACGGTCATGCAGAACATCTCGTGTTTTTAAATCCATAAGGATCTCTTTCTCAATGGTGCAGTGATGACGATCTCACGTTCTTCGCTTTTGAATTACATACATCACTTAAAGCGTGATTGCGTTACTCAAGGCCAGCTAGAAGGCCTCGACTGGGACATATCCTAAAGATCACACCCACCTAGAACAAATAAATCAATCTGATTGACTGATGAATCTGACAGTCTGACTTTAGTTGCTCATTCATTTGCACTGTTGAGGGATTCTGTGGAAATTCTGAAGGCCTGACAGGGTGGAGCTCAAACTCATGCGCTGCTTCGGTCATGTGATATGTGAAACAGCTGTCACACTTTGCTTGTAAGCATCAAGGAATAAATTCTGACTGGATAAACTTTTCGTTTTTCTTTATTTGTTTGTAGATTAATTAAGAGTGGAAAGCAATTAAAAATACATAGGCAAAAAGGTGATATGTTGTAACTGTAGTATATTCTAATGTTTTAGTCACTGGAAATGACCTAAAACACTAGTCATTGCAATATCTTATATTCCATTCTCTTCTTTTTAAAGAAGGTAAAAATGTTTTCTTGAACTGTTCTCTTAGCCATATTTTACGGTTAACGAAGCTGACGAAAACTTGCATTACCTTCAGTGGCCTAGGTTTCATGTGAACACTGAAAAGGACAGGACAAACTATTACTAAACTCCAAAAGGTAACACCTACACATTTTCACAGTGGAGAGAGAGCTTGCGTCCTCATGGTTGCCAGATTGCACAAATAAAGCATGACACTGCCAGAATATTTCCAAAATGTGCAGATGTAAAGATCTGATTGGAGGATGCATGTCTTGATATCTGACAACCCCAAACATGTCTAAAACCTATGCGGCTCGGCTAATAGCTGTTATTTAATGTCTGTTATTTATTATTTACATAGAGAGTTCAAATATTTTACTTGCATTTTACTAAGTGATACATGACACAACTAATCTAAAGGGGATGGTAAGGGGGGATGGTGGTTTTACCAGGGGTATGCTTTTTGCCATTTCTTTCAACAAGGGGGATGGCATCCCCCTGAACTCCCCCTCAGCTCGAGCCTTGTATCCAAGCAACTCTATAATACCTGGAGAAAGCTTTCCATTAGAATTCTCATTCATCAAAATGACAGTTGCTTTGCTGGCGCAGACCTCACCAGAAATACGCGATATGAATTCTGCCATCTCTGCTCATCGGCAGTTCGTTCCGGATACAGCGTTTTTTGAGCCTTAAATGCCATATGACTTACGATTCTTGAGCCACAGACAAATTATATTATTACAACGCTGATTGTTTGATGGCACCACATGAATGTACACAGTCCTAATCCCTTCAAATGTGACTGTTCTGTGTGCTGTGACATGAAAAGTAGCAAATAGGGAAAATATAAGCCCATTTCTTTAAGAGGATCCACATTTGGACACACTAGTAAACCATCTATAATTTAATGAATTATTTGCAACTTATATGTTGCTTGTAAAATATTTTTGTGGGAATACAGAACTTTTGGGAAAAGATGCTTTTGGGGTCCAGATCATATAGTTACGGCTTCCACCAGCAGGGGCTAACTGGGCCATGCTAACCAGTTAAACTTTCCCTGTGAATTGCTTTGACGTGTGCGATTCGTTTTGGTGTTTTGACGTATTTCCTACTGAAACAGGAAAAGGGGTTGGGATATGTCAAACGACTCGTCCCATTTTTAGAAATAGCCATTAGGCTTTAGTTTACAGCCACACACACACACACACACACACACACACACACATACACCTTTCCATCGTGCTGCTCATGTCAGAGCTAGGGCTGTTATGGTGGCAGTATTTTACCACTGCGGTGGTTAGGGGCCAATCACCGCCGTTGAATGGTGTCATATGGAGGTTGAAGGGCGGGGAAGGGAGTGCGTGCAAATTACCTGTTTATTGTGCATCATAATTTAAAAAGTGCATCATTGAACACAAGATAAAAATTAAACCCTTTGTAAAATATCACAAAATACCCCAAATAACATATATACAAAACTTTTTGCATTGGTTTAACATTTCTGTCTGTTATTGGACTATTCAGATGATTTTATAGGCATTTGTCAGAAGGATTATTTTCCAAAGGTCAGATTCTGATAATATTGTGAAACTCCAATATTCAACACAACTAAATATCACTAAACAGCTAGACAATAATTAAATAGTTCAGTCCTACCTTTGCCAGATGCTTTTCAATAGTCAGATACTTTTAATTTTTTGCAAGTTATTATGTTTCCAGCTGCACTGAATACACGTCCTGAATGTGATGTTAATCTCATCAACGAAATTACACACAAATGTTTGAGGTATTATTTGATTCCGTTAACAAAGATGGGATTATGAGGATAATGTTAACCATTTTAATTCAAACATTGTTGATGAAAATATGAGATATGAAAAATAGGCCTAAACAACACTGCAAGATATTACCAATGCATTGACAATGTTTTAGATGAATAAAAAACCTTGTTGAATAAAACCTTGTTTATTCAAATGATTCACTCTTAGTATTGTATGGATTTGTTTTTGTTTTTTATTTTTTTTTGCATCTAAAATGCGTATCATATAAATATATGAGATAAACAAGCCATCAACAGCATAAAAATAATATTACAACTTACATCTGCAATGAAGCAAACACACAACGGAACTTGAACAGCTGAACTCGTAGAGAGAGTATTGTGAGGATTCCCCGTGCATGATCCCCAGTAAACTGAAGCACATATAATCACCTGTTCTGAACCTATATAAAGGATTCATCCAAATAATATAAAAAAATATTTGTACTGATTATCCAAAAAGCACAAGGATGATGCGACATTTTATATATCCAAAATTACAATGAATTTATGGATCTGTGCAGCCAGTATTTCTAAAGTGTAAACTTTATGAATGAAATTGTGCATGGTGTGATTTCAGATCGGATGGGCACGGTCTCGACTCCGTTTGCGGTCTAATTGTGTGCGTCTGGAGCTTATCAATTGTAACATTAAGATACGACATCATATACACTTTCCACTTCTTGAAATGTATATGTTAATGTACCACACGATTCACACGTGATTCTTGTGTATTTATTTATAGCCTAAACCTGAGTGTGATGTTAAATTAAGCTCTGAACTTTTAAATACTCCTCCTAGGGGATTCATGTGACTGGCACCAAATTTGTGCAACATCATGCCAAGACACTATATATACTAAATTGCGAAGGATTTTTGATATTTTGAACAGTGTTGCCATGGTGTAGCAATAAATTTATGGCTAGAAATGTGAAACAAGATGTTCCTTATATCTTCTGTGTATATTGTATGATTTTGATGAAAATTCAGCTGTATGTTTGGTAATGGGTGCTGATCACATTTATGCAGCTATTATGGGTCATGGTCATAGCGCCACCAACTGGCAGCAGGAAGTATGGCACTTTTAACAGACTTTGAAATAGCCCTCTTATGTTTACATGAATTGCTTCAAAATTCTTTAGAATAATGTCAAGACACTGTTGATGTAAATTTGTAAAAGGATATTTGATATCTTAAATACTGTTGCCATGGGTGGCTATATTTGCCTATATTTGGGTGTTTTTGAGGCACTTGGCATGTTTAAAATTTCATGAAATTTTGAACATGTTGGCGATTATGTCTGGACAAAAGTTCATGCATGTAGGGGGGGCTCTGTAGCGCCCTCTTGAAAATCGGTTTGTAAGACGGCCTCTGTAGCACTCCCATTTTCACCTACAGTCACCAATCTTGGTACATATATAGTTCTCATCAAGCCGGACAACTTTCATAATTATAGTCATAAGGTCTGCCCAACAGGAAGTCAGCCATTTTTGATTTCTTGAATATTGCAGTCACTGAACTTTTAAATACTGCTAGGTGATTCATGAGACTGTCACTACATTTAGTCCTAGCGCCACCACCTGGCAGCAGGAAGTGTGGCTCTTACAACAGACTTAAAATAGTCCTCTTATATTTACCCAAATTGCTTCAAAATTGTTTAGAATAATGTCAACTGCCAAATGCATGTGTCCACCTTGCATTGTTTTCCGAAAGCCACCGGGTGGAAATGGACCAGTTGTGCTTGGGCTCGTCATCGCTGCTTGCAGCTATATTTTTATTATTTATTTTAAGGCACAATTTACAATCATGTTTTTTATTAAACCGCTCTTTTATTGCTCAAAGACATTACTATATTACAGCTTCTTTTTCTGTTAAAGCATAATTTTTGTAAAGCTGCTTTAAAACAATGTGTTTGTGAAAAGCGCTATACAAATTAAAATGACTTATTATATACATGTTTTGAAATCAGAATAAAGAACACTTACTCGAGCTGAACATACCAGTAAACCTCAGTTTGTGACCAGCTCCTGCTTTGGTGCATCCCATTCAGAAGTGATCATCCCTTCAATTACCTTCCACTGTGAGAGCTTTAGATGCCTGAAAGGCAATAACGGTCAGTCAGAACTCACTTTTTAAGCGATCTTTTTGGAAAATCTTTTAGAAACTACCCTACAGCATGGATTGTGTTCCCTCCTAAGTGCCCTGCCAATGCATGATCAGGGCCAGTTAGAACACATACAGACACACTCAAGAGTTGTAGGGGATAGTGTGTTCTTGGTCTAGAAAGCATTTGATTGGACAAAGATTCTGACCCTCTATGTGAGTCATGAGTCTTTTTGGCTGGAAGAGACTGCAGATTTTAAATGCTTATATCTTCTGAAAATCTCTTTAACCCCTTGTGTGTGTATCATACTTATTCAGACTTTATGTATAGACAACTTTATTTTCAAAATCAACAAAAGACAGTGCCTCTAATTTGCATGCAGCAAAAACATGACTATGAATGTAAATCATGAATCAATGTCAATATACAGCATTACTCGTTTGCTTTAAAACTGTACTCTCAACATTTTCAGAATAGACTTTTCAGTCTTTGTTTTGTCTGGGGGCCAGTTGCTTTGTAGACATTGCATGCATTGAAAACAGCACAAAATCAGCTTGCATAAAAAGCTAAAATATGTCATCAGCTGGAGTGGAGGCAGCCATCGCACATTCCATCATCTTTGCACAAAGCACAGATAGAGCACACTAGCAATGAAAGAGAAATTCTTCCAGTCACTTGCATTTGGGGGAAAAAACAGCTTCGTTCTATTGGGTGGGCTGATTGAACCAGCATCCATGCCCCTGGCCATGTCTCATCTCAGTCTTTGAATGATGTTTTTACACTGTCAGTTGCATACCTAAGTGTGGTCTGTTTGTTAAGGAGTACATATAATTCTTTTTTTTTTTTTTTTTTTTTTTTCACCAAACAAGCCTTATCCATAAACTGTTTGAACCTCACCTTGTCAGAAGGACTGAAACCACTGCTGATGGTCTAATGCTGTGTGACTAACATTACCGATGAGCTGTCTGAATGGAAAGCTTCCTTGCCTGCAGATGTAGTGTTACCATGGGGATGAGACTGCCAAGCTTAGACTTGGCTAAAGCAGCTGTTTTGTTTGTTTTTTTAGTTTTTTGCCATTTTAAAATGCAAGGGCACGCAGAGATTTGAAGTGATGAACGCTTCTCAGAACAAACACATCTGTACAGAGCTGGTAAATGTCAGAAAAAAAATTTTGTTCCCTATTTCTACTACTGTTGTACTACTAACATGTTTTTTACACTGCCAATTTCTAATGATATCAGAAGCTTTATGGCCATTCAAACTGAAGGGGCATTTTTGAGCTAAGTAGATTTTGAATGAAACTTACAAAAACTGATTTTAAAAACAAAAGTGCTTGTCTAAAACAATGTGGCAGAAATCATACATTCACAAGTCTACATTTGGTCCATCCAATCGAGTCTGACTGTCCACAGATCATTTGCTTTAAACTGAAAATGATATCTTCTACCTACCCCCATGTTGCTCAAAACGTCTACATTTTCTCAGTGGAAGACAAAAGGAGTTATTGTCAAAATGTTAAAGCTGCTTTTTTAATACAGCAAAAATTATGGTGATCACTGGCTGTCAAGCTGATTTGCAATTTTGCTTGATGTATTTTAAAATATAGCTTATATAGTATGTACTGTATAATGTGAAGATATAAACCCAAGCCCCCTCACACACCAAACAAACTAAAATTAACACATCTAACATGTTCATAAAACAAAACTTTTTTTTTTTTTTTTTTACCTTCTTATCTTGCATAGGGCACCAAGACAGGACTGACCCAAGTGTCTTAATTAATTAAACGAAAGAAAGAATAGGTGGATGACATCATTGAATAAGATTGCAAATATTATTAGTCAAGACACTATCACACCAATTGAATCAGTATAGAAATAGCGTCTTTTGTTTTAGATAAGGACTACCTATTGCTATATTTTGAAATGTCTGCAGAGAGGCACGTCTACAGTTATTGATTTTGTGATTGGTCGAACCATTTTGTTTGAGCGATGAACGACGTACCACTGACACATGATTTAACAAATCCATCTAGAGGTGAGAAAATGGCACATGAAATATGACATTTACCTGGCGACTAATGGATAGATATATTTGCACCTGCAATGCATGTTTTATTGGGAGAAATATGTTTTTGTGAAATAGGAATGACAGAGTTATTGATTTATTTGACTATGAAAAAGCTTTTCAAGGCAATAAAAATGTTTTGACTTAAGTGATGCACTGCTGTGTTTACTTGATTGGGTCATGTTGGGCATCTCTGCAATAGACATTAACATTTAGATTTTTCCTTACTTAACATATATATAGTCCATTACATATTTCAAGAAAAGGCTTTTTTTTTCATTAGAATCGTGCATGAATTCTATTTTAAATGATTTTCAATATGAAACTCTGTATTAATAACATTAATGTCCTAATTTTGAAAACTAGAGGAAAAAAAAAAAACTCAGAGATTTTAATTCCAAATGATTTAATGTCATACCCAGTAAAACATACTTCAAACAGTGCACCATTCATGACCCCTCTTATCAGCCATTTCAGAGGGATTGAGTCAGCACAAAGACACAGGAGCAGCTGAAGCCCTCCGAACGGCCATTAATTTTGGCCAACCCAGGTGAAGTAACACCTTCAAATGTAGCTGTCACCTCAATTTTTAGGAGCAATCTCTTTTATGTAGTGTTGAAATCACGGAATAACTTGTTTTAGTGTTAAAACAATGCAGTGTGAAAAGCCCCTGGTCTGCCATTCAAAAACAGCTAAACACATGTGTTTTAAAGGTTGAACATCTAGAACAGCTAGAAGCAACACAGTGGAATGAAAACATAATCAACAACGTTCATCTAGTATGTTTACATAGAAAGCTATTTCAAATGAATGCAGACGGACACAAGAACACATTCTGTGTGAATGGCCCCTAACTGGACTGACTGGCTTTAGTATTCTGCCTGCAGGTTTATTTAGATTTAGCTAATTTGTAAAGAGCTTTGTTTGTCAATAAGGATCGTTATTCAACCTTGTTCCAAATCTTGAAATCATCCTAACTGTGTTTCTTATCCACCTTGAGACTTTATCTTGGTAGGGCTGGATAGGTGAAAGCAAGCAATTGTGCATCTATTGAGGCAGTGTTGACAATAGACAGGAATAAAGGAGACTAAGATAACTGTAAATATTTTGGACTTTTACACAAGATAATATATTTGTATATTTGTTTTTTTTTTGTTGGTTTATTGGTGTAGGTTGGCTGGAAACTGTTTTCAAATGTGTAAATATATACTGTATTTGTTTACTCAAGCTTTCTAGTTTCCTGGTGGTTTTATGTGTGCAGTGCTCTTGGTGTGCAGTGTGTACATCCGAGAAAGGAAAGCAGGACAGATATTCTCTTTCTTCAGTTTTTCAGTAAATATTGTTTAGCTGTAATAACCCTTAGAATAATTGTATTATATTTCCCAAAATAGGCTGTACTTTCTGCTCCCAGAGGGCTCCATACACTCGTTATTCTTTTCTGAAGGTAATATCTTATAGTCTTTCCTCAATTAAGGGACAGATAAAGGCCAGTTTTTATTTCATAAGTCTATAAAATGGTGAACAGAGCTCAACAGTAAGATTTTTTTTTTTTTTTCACTGACCTACTTGGGCCAGTAGTTTAGATTTGCACTTGCCCTTCCAACATTTTCACTGAATCCACCACAAAAAAATTATATTTTTTATTTTTTAGCATTAATTTAATGTTAACATACATATTCAAAAGTGTTACAAGATTTTTATTTTGCAATAATAGCTGGACATTATACAGCTATAATGTAACTCCATAACAGCATACAATGCAAAATGTAACAATTTAGTTTATTATGTTTAACACTTTCTTACTGATTCCTAAGAATACCCATCCATCCATTGCCACTTGTCCTACATAAGGTCACGGGTAGTGCTGGAGCCTTTCCCGAAAGCAGGGAAACACCTTGGACAGGTGGCCAGTCCATCACAGGGCTAACACACACAGACAAACTAATTTACACTATCACTCACACATATGGGGAATTTAGAGTTTTCAGTTCACTTAACCTGCATGTTAAAACGAGAAAACAGTAGCCAGAGCACCCAGTGAGAACATACAGGTGCATCTCAATAAATTAGAATGTCATGGAAAAGTTCATTTATTTCAGTAATTCAACTCAAATTGTGAAACTCGGGTATTAAATAAATTCAATGCACACAGACTGAAGTAGTTTAAGTCTTTGGTTCTTTTAATTGTGATGATTTTGGCTCACATTTAACAAAAACCCAACAATTCACTATCTCAAAAAATTAGAATACATCATAAGACCAATAAAAAAAACATTTTTAGTGAATTGTTGGCCTTCTGGAAAGTATGTTCATTTACTGTATATGTACTCAATACTTGGTAGGGGCTCCTATTGCTTTAATTACTGCCTCAATTCGGCGTGGCATGGAGGTGATCAGTTTGTGGCACTGCTGAGGTGGTATGGAAGCCCAGGTTTCTTTGACAGTGGCCTTCAGCTCATCTGCATTTTTTGGTCTCTTGTTTCTCATTTTCCTCTTGACAATACCCCATATATATATATATATATATATATATTCTCTATGGGGTTCAGGTCTGGTGAGTTTGCTGGCCAGTCAAGCACACCAACACCATGGTCATTTAACCAACTTTTGGTGTTTTGGCAGTGTGGGCAGGTGCCAAATCCTGCTGGAAAATGAAATCAGCATCTTTAAAAAGCTGGTCAGCAGAAGGAAGCATGAAGTGCTCCACAATTTCTTGGTAAATGGGTGCAGTGACTTTGGTTTTCAAAAAACACAGTGGACCAACACCAGCAGATGACATTGCACCCCAAATCATCACAGACTGTGGAAACTTAACACTGGACTTCAAGCAACTTGGGCTATGAGCTTCTCCACCCTTCCTCCAGACTCTAGGACCTTGGTTTCCAAATGAAATACAAAACTTGCTCTCATCTGAAAAGAGGACTTTGGACCACTGGGCAACAGTCCAGTTCTTCTTCTCCTTAGCCCAGGTAAGATGCCTCTGATGTTGTCTGTGGTTCAGGAGTGGCTTAACAAGAGGAATACGACAACTGTAGCCAAATTCCTTGACATGTCTGTGTGTGGTGGCTCTTGATGCCTTGACCCCAGCCTCAGTCCATTCCTTGTGAAGTTCACCCAAATTCTTGAATCGATTTTGCTTGACAATCGTAAGGCTGCGGTTCTCTCGGTTGGTTGTGCATCTTTTTCTTCCACACTTTTTCCTTCCACTCAACTTTCTGTTAACATGCTTGGATACAGCACTCTGTGAACAGCCAGCTTCTTTGGCAATGAATGTTTGTGGCTTACCCTCCTTGTGAAGGGTGTCAATGATTGTCTTCTGGACAACTGTCAGATCAGCAGTCTTCCCCATGATTGTGTAGCCTAGTGAACCAAACTGAGAGACCATTTTGAAGGCTCAGGAAACCTTTGCAGGTGTTTTGAGTTGATTAGCTGATTGGCATGTCACCATATTCTAATTTTTTGAGAGAGTGAATTGGTGGGTTTTTGTTAAATGTGAGCCAAAATCATCACAATTAAAAGAACCAAAGACTTAAACTACTTCAGTCTGTGTGCATTGAATTTATTTAATACACGAGTTTCACAATTTGAGGTGAATTACTGAAATAAATGAACTTTTCCACGACATTCTAATTTATTGAGATGCACCTGTACAAACTCCACACAGAAAGGCCTCGGGTGAGCCAGAACTCAAACCAGGGACCTTCTTGCTGTGAGGTGACACTACTACCCACTGAGCCAAGTGCCAAAACTCTCAAGTTTCCATAAAAAGTTTGTTAGCTAGATAATGTTTACCTTGGTGACAAGTTTAATTTAGCAGGATTTGCAACAACAATGTTCAGTACATCACTGAAAAAAAAAAAAAGTTATATTTTAAGGCATAAAAATACATTAACGAATGTAAGATAGTGACAATGCCGCACTGGCCCTATAAGCATGTGACAGTTCTGTTAACATTTTTCTAGCTGCATTTTCCGTTCTAAAATTCATGAAAGGCTTTGGATGCTTTTCGCTTTTTATGAATAAGTCGTAACTTAGCACAGGGCCTCACAATGTCAGGTTAAAAACTTCATTCATGTTCATTTCACAGTTAATTTATCATGGATAGAAGCTTGGCATTGGGCTACTTTTACCTGATCATAGTTCATATGTTTAAGTCAACATTGTCAAAATTCAGTCAAGGCATAAGCGGGTGCCTCCCTATTGGATGGCAGCCCCTCTAAATATAAAAATGAGGTGCTGTGGCAGTGTCCATAAATAGAGCTGGTACTGACTGTGCAAATCATTTGGATTGAGTTGTCAAATGTGATTTTGCTGCATAGTTCTGCATCTGTCCAGTAGAAGACGAGAAAAGTTGGGAATGTTGGTAAAATTTGAATTAAAATACACTATGGGTTGCAAATTCACAAAACAGTTGCGCCACATTTGCGCATGGTATTTCAGCATAAAAACCTCTTATTCACTAATTACCCATACTCTAGTTTAAAGGGATAGTTCACCTAAAAATGAAAATTGTCTCATCATTTACTCACCCTCATGCCATCCCAGATGTGTATGACTTCTTCAGCAGAACACAAATGAAGATTTTTAAAATAATATCTCAGCTCTGTAGGTCCATAAAGTGCAAGTGGATGGTGATCAACACTTTATAGCTCCAAAAAGCACAGACAATCATTGTAACAGTAATCCATACGACTCCAGTGGTTAAATTAATGTCTTCTAAAGCGATACGATTGCTTTGGTTGAGAATCAGATCAATATTTTAGTCAATATTTAATTTCACTATAATTGTTTACTTCTGGTTGCTCTCCGATGCATGTCCATGAGTTTCTAACCCAAAGTGATCGTTTCACTTTAGAAGACTGGAGTTGTATGGATTACTTTCACAACGACTGTCTTTGCTTTTTGGGGCTTTAAACTGTTGATCACCATCAACTTGCATTCTGAGCTGAGATAATGATAAGAAAATGTACATTTTTGGATCAACTAACCCTTTAAGCAGGTACAATCAGGGATGAAATAGCCCCCTGTCTTGAGTAATTAAGTAATTGTCATAATTTTTTCCATACAAACATGCCTCCTTTCTATGTAAATTAATCTCATTATAAGATTGGTACACTTACGATGTGCAGTGTAGTCAAGCGCACTTTCGGCATGTTAAAGAGATGATTCAGGTGTCTGGATCACAGTAGTGTAGTGGTGCTGTACAGTCCCGGTAGAGTGTGCCATGATTGTGGTGGTCGGAACTCCATAAAATCGTAACTGCGCAATGCAAATTGGTTTCAGCACAAATTTTGCCTGATCTGCATAATTACTTCAGTGAATCAGCCACTAAACCAGTGTGGATAGTAAATGAAAATAAACAATGCTTTTACCAGGCGCAATTCATAAGACCCCCACTCAGGCTCCATATTTTCCCCAGGCTACATACTGAATTTTCATGTTGAAGTTAACTGCACCTATAGGCTCAATATCCAGAAATATATGGATAAATGACCAAAGAAATATGTGTGGTCCATGAAGTTTTATATTTTTTTCCTTTTAGGCATCATTGAAACAGGTGCTTACCACAGTTAGCCTAATTATATAACTTTGACTCCCTCCATGTAATAACAGCAAATTGTGTATGATTTTCTCTCAGCAATCATGCACCCTCACAGCCTACAGTGGTTTATAAACAGGCTGTGACTCATTAGACCCTTCTCAAGTGAATTTAATGGTGCTTTTTGGAGTCTAAAGACATCAAATTTGTTTAATAGGTGTTTCATATTGAGAATAAATTGATGTGACACAAGAATAACATAGTTTCTCCCTAGCATGATGGAATTTGTTCTCTTCCCAAGATAATTCTGGTGGCGAGAAGCTATTGTGTGCAATCTGGGCCAGAGTTCTCCCTTACCAGTAAAAGGATTATATTTCCCTCATTACATCTCAACTCTCCTAATACCCACAGATCTCTTTTGACACATGGATAATATCACCACTGAAATAGAACCAAATTGAGGGTCCATGCCCCCACACAATCCCCAATCTCTGTCTGGACAGTAGACTTAGTCTATGTGGGCAGTTTCTATCAGATGAGTTGCCAGAAGGCATGTAAGCATCCACCTCCACATTAAACATGCATTTAGCTCAGGTCAGAAGCATTTCATGAAGACCTGGCAGTAGTACAGCTCTTCACCAGACCGAATCGGTTCACTGAAAGCCCAGAGCAAAGCCAAAGTTCTAAACAGTTTTCTTTATCACTGTCTGGGTTTCTTCCCTTACTGTTTTATCAGAGCAGGGCCACATATTTTTGATCAGATAATGTTGTTTTGAAAATGACAAACGCAACCAGCCTTGAAAATTGTTTTATACGGCGTAACATAATTGTGGACGAAAACAATAGTTTTCTTGGCCATTTAGGATGTACAAAAGTCCCTGTGGGAGGATGGAATGATAATGAAGTTTTTTTTTTTTGTGCGGTATATGTGATACTTTTAGGAGGGAAAGTGCTCTAAGGCTGACACGCTTAACCACGCAACTTCTTGTGTGAAGACATGCCATGAAAAACAGAGGGGAAAGACTGTCTGCAATGTATTCATATTTTGGCTGTGGCATGCAGGGCCGGCCGTTGCATTTTGGGTGCCCTAAGCAGATTTTCAAAAAGGGGCACACCTATCTAAACACACTTAACATCAACAACTAAGCAAGTTTAAATTGTGCAAATATACAGGTCTATTTATCCAAAAGCATAAAGTTTAAAAATGCATAACTATTAACTGTAGTTTATCTGCACAGGTATATCTACTTCAGAAGTACAAAAAAGAAAGAACATCTTTTTTTAAACTGAACACACATCACAAATTAATAAATATATTTAATGAAATTCTGTGCAAATCAATAAAAAATAATCAACTTACCCTACTGTGCAAATCAATAATAAAGAAATAACTAATCAAATTAAGGTATAGTACAGCAGATGATATTTACACTTCTTGTAAATAGTAGCATATCCTATTTGCACCCTGGTGTATGATAAAACAGTATATAAATCTAACAACATACTGAGTGTATGTAGTATAAGTATTGTGACTGAACATAACTATATCACTGGCAGTGGGAAGAAATGGGAAGAAACGTACCAGGGTAGTGTTGCACCAGCTGTGCGTAAGGTCTCACATTAGTTGGGATGTAAATTTCACACTAAGGGCTAAGTAACTACTAGTTAGTTTGTAACTACATCAGTGCTTAATTTGGTTGCACCACCTGTTCTTAACGCAAGACTTAACTAGTAGGTTGTAAGCTCTCCGTAAAGTAATGCGTAGTGTCATATGATGTTGACCTGTATTGATCCAATAAACAGCCTTCATATTTGAATACAGAAGTGTTAAAAAGCCGTGAACTTCAATTTGATCTTGTTACGGTTGATGTTCAAACCTTGTTTGCTCATGTAACTGTCAGCTGTAATAAATTATATCCTCAATAAGGGTGTGTTCACACTTGGCAGGTTTGGTTTGAGTAAACGATCTCTGGTGGGATTGCTCTGTTAGTGCGGTTCATTTGAACAAGTATGAACGCTGCCATCCGAACCTTGGTGCACACCAAACAAGCAGACCGAGACCGCCTGAATAGTGGGTCTCGGTCCGCTTCCAAACAAACTCTGGTGCGGTTCGATTGATATGAACGCAACATGGACCAAAGATGTCTAAATGGACCAAAAACAGGAAGTAATTTGCCTAATACTGACCTTAAGCATACCTGGTTCTTCTCATCATAGGAGCTATGTTGCCCATTACAGTTCGGTACAGGCATCGGAACCACCGTCAGCCGTCCATGCAGCATATCTTCGTTTGTGTGTGCAACGGAGGAATTCCTGGCGCTGTTTTGACTCCTTTACACATTTTATTAGCTCTTCGTTTGTTCTCAGCTGGTAAAAATACCACCATATATACATATATAAATCTAACGAGTGCATTTAGCCCAGCAGCCAGCATTGTTTTGGATGTTCGGCAAGTTCCGTTGCAAAATATACGTCATAAAAACTGTCCAATCAGGTTGTGACTTTTTCCTGATGCCTTTTGTTTTGTATCTTTAGGTTCAGTGTTAAAAATGCCAGTGTGAACGCTAAGCGAACCAGGACTAAATGTATAATTTTCTTTTTTGGTCCGGACCAAGAGGACCAAGAGAACTGAACTACAAGTGTGAACACACCCTAAAACACGATACGTAATCAAAGTAGATTTGATAAATAGTATATTACCCTATGTAAATAACAATATATAGGAACTGTATCTAAAATAAATAAGGGGTGATAAATAAATACTGATACAACAGGCTGGAAAAATAGACATTTATTCATTTTAGTATCGTAGATATATTTTGAATGTGTTGAAACTTGACACCATGAGACGCACCCTGAAAACTGAACCGTTAGATCGGTTTCATGCTGAAGAGCCACTTAAAAGTATGTTTCATTTTCCTCTCTCATAAATGTAAATGAGTGTAACTGTCAACATCATATTGTATGTCGAAAGGACTGAAGCCTGTCATGCAAAACATGAGCTCATTGATGTCATAAAATATCAGTCTGCTTTTTTATTCCAGCCATTATTCCTGGTCGGAGTCTTCCGTAAATATTTAGTTCAAATTTAGGGTTGCGTCCTACCTTCGTTTAATGGTGCACCGCTTAAATATTTAGTAATGTGTAAATTGTTACTCAGTGCCCATTTATGCCACAACTAGGCTAAGTTGTAACTTACGTATAGCTGGTTCAACCGGCCCCTGATGTGTCACGTAATGGTACCTCGTCACTGCTGTCTTTAAATGCAAACCCTTGCTTTCAGTCCAAGCGTGAGATGACGAGCTGCTGAGAAAAGCTGACAACCACGCGTCCCAGACCGGGAAAGGCGTGTGTGCACCCGTCCGCTTCCCTTTAGTGAGCCTTCCGATCATGAAGAGAACACCACATTTCAGTGATATAACACTCCCCTTATACACTTTATTTACACCATTTGTGTTTATTTTAATTTTAAAATAAATTACTTTCCGATGGCATTTACAGCCACTGTCTTTATTCGCTTACATAGATCGATAAGGTGAAAATAGTGAAAGTGGCAAGAGAACTTGAACCCAGATTGCACATGCAACTGTACATCTGTCTTACCAATGTCACCACTTCAGATCTCAGAATGAGGATAGTCAAATTCACATTCTTATCTCTCCATGTCTTTTCTTCACAGCTTCTGGAATATTTGTAATAGATTTGATAGGTTCCATTGAAGTATTGGCATAAATATAGCCAGGCTGTGTGCCCAGTGCTATTTACATTTATTGCAAATAATTATTTGGCTATACTGAACCCGTGGTTGTGGGGTTCCTGGTGGCCGCGGGGGCCCTATGCAGCCACTTAGGTCACTTATTTGGCAGGGCGGACCCAGCTTATATTAGGTGGCCTTAACTACTATGTACTTAACCATTTGATACAATGTACTTATGTACTGTACATACATGTTGTTGCATTTTTATTATATTTAAAGTACTTTCATTTAATTAGAATTTGTAGTTACACTGTTTACTTTACCCCTAACCCTTACCCAACCCTTACCCCAAAGCCTAACTCTAACCCCTAATCCTAACCCTACCCATACCTCAAACTCAGTAGCAGCAAATGTGGGCATTTTGCAGAACAGCATGTAGTTACTCAGTAAATACATAATCTTGTATGTTATTAATGTTAGTACATAGTAGTTAAGGCCACCTAATATAAAGTGTGACCTGCAGGGCCGGCTCTGGTGGCATGCACGCCATTAGTTTTCAGGAATGGCTCCCTTTTGTGCATGTGTGCTACACTGAGCGAGGTGACACATTTTGTTCATGTTCTCCTTAGTGTCACAACACCTACCATCTGGAACTTCAACAGAAACTCTTGATTAAAAAGCAAAACTAGATTTTTACATTTTCTAAAGAAAATGTGAGTGGTTCTTACCTGTTCAAAACTCACCACCATGATGCTAGGTTGTTGTGGGTGGTTGCCAGGGCATTGCTTGGGTGTTCTGGGTGGTTGCTAAGTGTAGCCTGATCGCATGAAATTAACATGACCATGACAAAATATTTGTGAACCAAAATTACATGCTGTATTACATGTTTGGCTGCAGTTTCCCATTGAGATTTCCAGTGGGAGGCGCCAAAAACAAGTGAAATGATTTTGTAATCAGACAAGGTTTGTAAGGTGAATTTTAGATGGACGTTTTAATGAGTAAAACATACTTCCCTAACCTAAAACTTTTGCCTAAACCTAACCAATAGTGTCCTAAAAGATAAATGAGAGGTAAACAAAAGAGAAATCCTTACCCTTAACCATCGCCTATACCTACCCAATAGTGTTTTAAAAGTAAATTTGACATAAAAAGCAAATTTTTTCTAAAGCAACCACAGCATTTCATGTCCCTTCTATGACACTTTCATTTTACTTTCACTTTCAAGCATCCTTGGCTGGTCCTGAACTGCGGTCTTTCGAGTTCAAAGTCCAACCCTCTGTCAATTGAGCTATACCACAGAAGTCAATCACATTGGAATACAGTAAGTGTGTAAACGTAGGTGGTTCTGTAATTCAAGCGTTAAAATGTCAAATGTACCTCTCCACAGCAAGCCACATGAGTTGTGGTATCATTCATGTTCGTAGCACAAAAGCATCTAAATATGAATAATAATAAAAGTGACTCTTACTTTAGCAAGCACCACTAATTAGTATATATTAAAACAATAAAGAAGAAATAATAGTTTTTTGTGTGCTTTTTTATATCATGACGTTTCCATTTTATTTTGATGGCAATTAAAATGAGCATAAGTTTTGAAACATCCAATTAACAACTACTGTAACAAATCAGTGTATATTAAATTGCTTTTAATGTGCTCAACACTAATGATGCATCTGATCACAATTAAGCTGATTTGGTTTCACACTGGTGACCTTTACGCAATGTTAAAATGTCTTTGTCACATGACATATTAATGATTCACATAACATGTTCAGTACATGATGCATTTTGTGATGCAGATATTAGGACGACTCTCCTTGCCAATTTCCAGCATTACCTTTCTGATTAGTTGCAGTCATGTCATTACTTAGTGCATTAAGGCCATGATATAAAAGCTCACTCCCGAATTTAATGCTTCTATTAATATCATTAAAATGTATTTCACCCTTCCCATTTTAATTCATTATACCTGAGGTAGGATTCCACTGCTCCACCGCAATGCATGAATTTCCTATTTAAACAGAGTCCATACTTCATAGCCTGCTGATGACTTTATAACAGAACCGTGTTAGAGAAGGCATTATGAAAAGACAGGTCATGAATGTGGACTAAAAATGGATTTACCAAAGTGTACCGCCTGCCACTAAATGTACAAACAGAGAGTGAGAAAGAGCCTGGGTAGTTTTCTTTGATGTGCTCTCTTTAAACGTACAGCCCATATCTTAGACTTAAGGGCAGTAAAAGCCCTAGCGTGGTGCTGGTGCTGTGGTATTAATGCAGTCACACATGCAGTAACCCAAGCCGCTATGAAGGAAGTAAGTGAAAGTGCCACTAAAACTGCTTTTGTTTTTAGCACATAGCCACAAAGCCCTTATTTTTCAGGACCAATCCATATCATGTACATGTATTGTATATAAGTAGCCGTTCCTTCCCTTAAAACGAAATAGTTCAGATTTGAAGAGAATAAATTATGCTGTGGCATTTAAAGCTGACATGTAAAATTTATGTGCCATTAGCATCACCAAACGGAAATGAAAAAATTTCAAGAATTTTAAACGGATTCCAGAATACATCCCTCATCCTGCCCCAAACACATAAAACTGGTTGATTCAATGTTGCTATGTCGGGCTGGTTAGGCGGTTTAAACTAACAGAGGATTGTTTAAATGGTGCCAGAGAGCCAAAGATTTAATGAAGTCACATATGCAACAACACAAGCTACTACAAGGAAAGTGAGTGAAAGTGCCACTAAAACCAAGTAGATAGCTGCAGGCTGTAGACCTCCAAATGGGGTTGGAATCTCCAAAAGAGGATAGGGTTACTCCAAAAGGAGGCGTCACTTCCACTTATGGTTATGGTAAAGGGCTCCCTATATCTTTAATGGTGGTTTAATGGCTCCCGCCCCTTTTTGGAGCACTGCCTGCAGCTATATCCTTCTCACTAAAACATCAATTTACCACACAGCCATTATTAATTAAAACAAATGTATAACATGTACATGTATGTTAATAATAAGCCTTTTTTTTTTCATTAACACAAAACTAGTTGAAATTTTAAGAAAATAAATTATGCAGTGGACTGCATTTTTGCGTACCACACAAATGAAACCTGAAACCTCAAAGATCAATGGGATTTATTAACTTTCAAAAAGGCCACAAAAAAGCATGTTGCCCTTCCCATAATGAACCCTTAAGAGTGGCTGACAGCAAACAAAGTAATGGTCATAGCTAGCCCCCTGAACATGTGCTGTTGGCGCTATTGTCCTTGTTAGCTAAAGGCTTTTTGGATTGTTAGTAATGAGCTTCAGGGGTGGGGGGGACGATGCTTGTTCACTACTGGGATGATGGGAAACCTGTGATGTCTAAAAATGAGTCAACCTCATATGCTTCAATGGTAGACATGCTCTGGAGGTTTGATAATGGAGTGCTTCACTTTATCTTCAATATATATATATATATATATATATATATATATATATATATATATATATATATATATAGACACACACACACATATAGAATATATGTGTATATATAGAATTACTTAATTAAATGGATAAATGAAACAACAGCATAAATAAGCCCCAACTGTGATGGATTCCCACCCTCACGTACCTTGTTCTGGTTTACATCTCCCTTAGAAGGGGCATGGAGAGATTGAATTTTGATTAAAGGAGGGTGTTGAATGCCTGCAGATGCAATTTGGGTTGCTTATGCATGCAAAATTAGAACCTGGTCACGTTGTCGAGCTTTGCTCCAATTTTTATTTATCTCCAATTATGAAGATTAAGATACAAAAACATAGTTGCCTGCTTGCTAACACAGTATTGATAAGATAAGATATTCCTTGTGTGGCATTTTCTCTTATCTGATTGTCAGCAGACAGGCATTAATTTACAACTTAAATGTGAATTGTGTAGTTTGTATTGTGTGTGTGTGTGTGTGTGTGTGTGTGTTACAGTACTTTCTCTTATTTCAGATTAATGTTCAGAGACTACTATAAGAAAAGCCAGTTGTCCCTTTGCTAATTCACACCTTAAGAGATTCAGACCAATCCTATCTTAGCAACTGTTGTCGTGCGCAATTTCTCTGACAAGCGTAAAACTTTCTTGCTGGGCCACTTGTAATAGTGACACAAGGTACATATAGAGACAGTGTTAATTTTTTCACCATTTTTTTAGTCATAGTTTTAGTCTTTTGACAAAAATGTCCTTTAAAATCATATTCATTAATTTTATTTTTACTATGGCAAAAATTACATAATGTTAGTCAACGAAAATAATATCTTTTAGTTGATGATAATGTGTAAAATGGACAAAACATTTGTCAAACTGTAACAGGCCAAACTTAATTCAAATATTCAAACATTTAGAAAAAAAATAAACATTTTCTAATGTAAACATGTATCAGACATATAACTATACATACTGTCCTTGTTGTGAAAAAATCTGAGCTCTTAAAATAATAATGAATAGACTGAAGTATTAGCTACTTCTTAGAAGTTAGCCTACTGCACTCTGAATTCTTCATGCTTTAGGGACTTTTCCGTGAAAAGATATTACATTGCGTGTAACGTGTTTCTTATGGAAACAGTGTATTCACAATGCAAGTTACCCAACGTAAATTACGCATATTCTGACTAGTGCATCATTTAGTTCAAGTTCAAGTGTTCATTTGCTTCACTGTGCAGATGTAAGTTGTTATATTACATATATGTTGTGGATATAGTGATTAAACTTGTATGTACATAGGATGCATTTGAATTAGGTTTTTACCCCGTTTTAAAGCGGTTAATTTTGTCTGTGTTAGCCTGTTCAACTCACGCAGCTCAATCTGAGAAATACCCAACATACTGGATTAATGGATTAGATGAACCCATATCTAATATCTTCTGCTATACATATTATCTAAATGTTTCTTCTTTTTAGATCTTGCACTGTTAATATCTTGCAGTATAATATTTATCTCATCATATTTTCATGCATTCAGCTGTCTGCAGTTTTGCCACAAACATCATTGAATGATGCAGTATAATTCCGCTATTTTTTAAATGGGCATTTTTTTTTTTTAGAAAAACACAAACAATAATGATCACCAATAATTTGATCTCAACCCATTTTATGTAATTCTCCATCCCTTTCATTTCATACTCAACCGACCACTCAATTCACTTGTCATCCATACCATAGGAAGGTTGTCTTTATTTTGCTGGATCAATAATAAAAAATTCAAAATGATGATATTGATTGGATCATCATCATCATCAACAACATCGCTGTTAATAATAGTTCCCTATCTGTCACTCACTCGACGTTTTGTCGATGTAGTGACACCAGGGGTCACTCTTGGGAGCCTGAAACAACTCTGGTCTTTGATAAAAGGCCAATGAAAATTGGCGAGTGGTATTTGCATACCACTCCCCCGAACATACAGGTATAAAAAGAGCTGGTATGCAACCACTCATTCAGATTTTCTCTTCGGAGCCGAACGGTCGATGCTCACTGAGCTGAATTCCCATGGCTGTTCATTCACCTCTGCTGGATCTGATGGCGCATTTCAGCGGCTTCTCCCCCCTCTGCACTGGTGCACTGCAGAGAATGCCCCTGGGCACTTCGGCAGAAATAAAAGAGTATATTCTAAAAAAAGAGTATATCTCTCTAAAAGAGCAGCACACACGGAACGTCTTTTTAAAGATGCATCTTTTTAAAGATGCCTTTCCATTTGTGTGTTATTCCTGGTTGCGGTCGTTATCTCTCGCCTTCTGACGGTCACGATCGCTGTCTTTCGTGTCTGGGCGCTGCCCACACGGAGACAGCATTCGTAGATGGGTCATGTACTCATTGCGAGAACATGTCCATGGCAACGATGCGGTCGCGGCTTGCCTTCGTAAGAAAGCTAGCCACCCCAGTGGCTCCCTGCCTTGGTTCTTCTACCCACGGTTATGAGGCCAGCACGGCTAGCACTGGGGGCGATTTGGGGACCCCAATAGGACCACCTCCGCCGGGTATGCCCCCACGGACCTCCCATTCCCCAGCATGCTCGTCTGCCCTGATTGGGCTTCCGGATGGGTCCGCCAGCTCGTCTCATGGCGAGTTCGACCTCTTGTTTGGAGCCCACAAAGGTGATGAGCTCTCGAGCGCAGCATTGGAGAGCGGGCTCATCCAGTCGGACGCGGAAGCCTCAGCTGGGCTCCCCTCCTCGGGTATGGTCGCTCAGTCACAGGCTGACGCGGAGATGACGGACATGCTTTCCCGGGCAACCACGAGCGTCGGGCTAGAGTGGAACCCTCCCTTGCGGCTCGATGATTGGTTCCTGGGTTCACGTCGTCGCTCACAGCCACGTCCCGCCCCAGTTCCTTTATTCCCGGAAGTGCACGAGGAGCTGACAAGGTCGTGGGAGGCACCTTTTACTGCCTGGTTCCGATCTTTCAGCTCCCCCGCCCTCACTACCATCGATGGTAGGGTGGCAAAGGGCTATTCGGCGATCCCCCTAGTGGATAAGGCTCCCGTCCGAGGCCTGTAGGTTTACGTCATCCCTGATGCAAGGTCAGGGAGGACGAGGAGCAGGTCGTCCTGGTAGCACCCTACTGGCCCACCCAGACATAGTTCTCGGACCTCACGCTCCTCGCAACAGCCCCCCCCCCCCCAGCGAATTCCTCTGAGGAAGGACCTTCTTTCTCAGGGCTCCATCTGGCACCCATGACCAGACCTCTGGAATCTCCATGTCTGGCCCCTGGATGGAACGCGGAAAACTTAAGACACCCACGGTGGTAGACACAATCACTCAGGCTAGGGCCCCCTCTACGAGGCGCCTGTATGCCTTGAAGTGGCGTCTGTTCGCTAAGTGGTGTTCTTTCCGACGGGAAGACCCCCAGAGATGTGCAGTTGGATCGGTGCTTTCCTTCCTGCAGGAGAGGTTGGAAGGGCAGCTGTCCCCCTCCACCTTGAAGGTGTATGTAGCCGCTATAGTGGCACACCACGACACAGTGGACGGTAAATCCTTAGGGAAGCACGACCTGATCATCATGTTTCTGAGAGGCGCCAGGAGGTTGAATCCCTTCAGACCACGTCTCATTCCCTCATGGGACCTCTCTGTAGTTCTTCAGGGTCTACGGAGAGCCCCCTTTGAGCCCATGCAGTCAGCTGAGCTTAAAGCACTCTCTTTAAAGATTGCCCTCCTGACTGCAGTCACTTCCATCAAGAGGGTAGGAGACCTGAAAGCGTTGTCTGTCAGCGAAATGTGCCTGGAGTTCGGTCCGGGCTACTCTCACATGATCCTGAGACCCTGACCAGGCTATATGCCCAAGGTTCCCACGACCCCTTTTAGGGATCAGGTGGTGAACCTGCAAGCGCTGTCCCAGGAGGAGGCAGACCCAGCCCTGACGTTGCTGTGTCCGATGCGTGCTTTACGCATCTATTTGGATCGCACGCGGAGCTTTAGAGTCTCTGAGCAGCTATTTGTCTGCTTTAGTGGACAGTGGAAAAGAAGCGCTGTCTCCAAGCAGAGGATCGCCCACTGGGTCATTGACGCCATAACAATGGTATATCACGCCTAGGACGTGCCAACCACGGCAGGGCTACGAGCCCATTCTACCAGGAGTGTGGCGGCCTCCTGGGCCTTGACTAGTGGCGCCTCTCTAACAGACATTTGCAGAGCAGCGGGCTGGGCAACACCCAACAACCTTTGCGAGGTTCTACAATCTCCGGGTGGAACCGGTTTCATCCCGTGTAGTGGCAGTCACAAGCAGGTAAGTCCGGGACAGCTGGCCGGGTGTATCGCTTGTGCATAGCGCCTTTCACCTCCCCTGAGCTGAAGACGTGCGCTGTTGACTCCCAGTAGTGTTCACAAACTGTGCTCCCTGGATGATTTCCTCCGAGCCCTGTGGCGAACGAGTTTGCGGAAAAACTTGCTGCTGGCTCAGTACATGTGCTAACTAAGCCCTGTACTGGGGTAGGTGCTCCACATGTGTTGGTTCCCCATAGGTAACCCCATGTGACGTATATCTTCCGCTAATTCGTTTCCGTGTTGGGAAACTGCATCTTCCTTGGGCAGAGGCCCCTCTGCCCCAGTCACCATGTTTGTAGAAACTCCTCCCCATAGGGTAGGACCTAGCATGGGACTTCTCCACATGACATACTTCCAACAAAGCTCGGCAAGACCATGTGACATATTTCCACTCAAAATACCCCCCCCCCCCCCCAGGCGGGTGTGGTCTCCGCGATGTCTTCCCCCCCCCACCCCGACGTAGACCTGGTGGCCCCAGTCGGTTAACTCTTTTTTTGGGGAGAGGAAAAAAAAGAGAGGATAAGAGGCCACGACTGGGCTAGCCCATCTCTATCTTTTGGGCAGTCGACTTGCCCCCGTTCGACACTCATAACAACATTACGTGTTGGCCTGGTGTGCTGGCTACAAGGCACATAGTAGTCTGCCCGTCACACACCGCCAGTGCACGTAACACAGTTCAGCCATTTGTGGCATTTCGTATAGGGATCCCTAGTGTCACTACATCGACACAATGTCGAGTGACAGATAGGGAATGTCCTGGTTACTTGCGTAACCTCTGTTCCCTGATGGAGGGAATGAGACATTGTGTCCCTCCTGCCACAAAGCTGGACTACCCGCTGAAATGGCCGGGACCTTGTCTCGGCTTCTCAGCATGAAACCTGAATGAGTAGTTGCATACCAGCTAGAGGTAGAGGTATGCAAATACCACTCGCCAATTTTCATTGGCCTTTTATCAAAGACCAGAGGTGTTTTGGGCTCCTAAGAGTGACCCCTAGTTTCACTACATCGACACAACGTCTCGTTCCCTCCATCAGGGAATGGAGGTTACGCATGTAACCAGGACGTTTTTTTTTTTTTTCGTGGACATTTGTGCATGTAAACTTTCAGTCATTTAATGTGTGAACTTATCCATTTCCCATCCATTTCAAGTGCAGATAGTTCGCCACATTTCTGCCCGGAACTACAGTATGTGGAGAGTTTGTTCTGATGGGGCACTTATAAGCAGCGCTCTCTGGCTGTGTCTCGTTTGGAAGGCTGCATGCTAGGTAGGACGCGTCCTTTGAAGGCTGCAGCATACCGAGTGTCCTCCTTTAAACAAATCTTGTTTAAACGAGATGGCCTTCATAGGACAAACGGAAAAGGAACGTAACGTGGTTGCTATGATGGCACGCCACTCTTTAACATGCACGAGCGCTTTGAGTGAGAAGGGAACAAAGTCCCTTTAGAAGGGAATATATGAGGTAAATTTTAGGAGAGTTATAATGATGTAATGAGAAAATAAAATATATTTTACAGGTGTACTTTTAGTCCAATACTTTATTTTAATTATATATTAATATAATTATACATATTATATACTCTGCACCCATCTACTGAGGTACTTCAACTTGGGAATTAACATTCCTTGCGTTTGAACATCATAATTACGGGCTAATTGGCGTAATTTTTTTAGACATTTCGTTGAAGCAAAGAATTGTAGGTTGTGAGTGCCAACGAAGGATACACCTCATGCATCCTCCGAATTCCCATGAAAGAAGGTCACATTTGAAGGCTGCATTCGAAGTGACCTACTCGCTTTTCTGAAACAAGACAGCCTCGATGACGAATGCGGCCGAGAAATGCGACCTCCGGAGGACGCATCCTTTTAAACGAGACACAGCCTCTAGGTGTTGGCTGGCTGTTTGCCACTATTTCCTATGGTAATGCTGACATTTTTAATCTAAAATTATTGGCTGTTATGTTGGACTGAATTAAGGATTGAAGTCAGAGTGTTCATAATATACATTTTGATGACGTTATGGGGAATATTTGGACTCATTTTGCTATTTGAACGTATTTAGTGCTAACATTAGCATTTTTAGCATTCAGGAGATATAGAGACGAAAAACACCTTATTAATCATTTAAAAGTGTCTTGTATGTTTTAACAGGTATGTTTGGATTTCTTTTGAGTTGGTATATGTTTTAAAAGAGATTCCATATTGGTGGAATATTGACACTTGGTTTTATTTTTTATTTTTTCCTCATTAAAGGTGTTTTCCCTTAAAATGTTGTGTTTTTTAATGTCATATATGCTGGTGGATTTGGATTTTCAAATAAGCAGATCTTAAAAAAAAATATGGGTCTTTATTTCACTGGTGGATGTGTATTAAATGCTTTGTTAATGCAGCATCATGTCATGACTTTACTTGGTGGGGCACATCATTATTAACTCATTGTTAACTACTCATGAACTATCATCAACTGATGACGTGTTAATGTAGCATCATGTCATGACTTTACTTGGTGGGGAACATCATTATAAACTTATTATCAACTACACATGTACTACACAAGTACTCATCCCAGTTAAATTTGGATTGTTTGTCATGATGTAAAAGCTGAGATGTTGACATGGCCTGCATTTGGATGACAAGTGAACTGAGTGGTAGGACCCACAGTGGTAGGGTGAATATGAAGGGAAAGGAATGGAGAATCAGACTGAATGGGTTGAGGTCTATTATTAAGCATAATTATTTGTGGCCATCATTAAAGGAAAAGTTCACCCAAAACTGAAACTTCTCTTATCATTTACTCACCCTCATGCAATTCCAGATGTGTATGAATCTCTTCTGCAGAACACAAACAAATATTTTTAGAATATCTCCCATTTAGGTCCATTAAATGGTGAATGGTGACCAAAACTTTGAAGCTCCAAAAAGCACATAAATGCAGCAGAAAAGTAATCCATACGACTCCAGTGGTTTAATTCACGTATTCTGAAGTTGTCCCATCGCTTTTCAGTGAGATCAGACCAAAATATAACTCCTTTTTCACAATAAAGTTCCTTGGCCATCATGATTTCAAACTCAATTACACTTTCTTGCACCATCTAGCACTCTGCGCATGCGTCAAGCAATAGAAAGTGTAACCGAGCTTGAAATCACGATTTTGCCTAGAGACTGCAATGGCAAGATGTACAGTGAAAAATTTGTTACATTTTGGTATATTCTCACCCAAAACCGATTGCATCACTTCAGAAGACATGCATTAAACCAGTGGTTCTCAACCCTGTTCCTGGAGGCCCCCCAACACTACACATTTTGGATATCTCCCTAATCAAATGCACCTGATTCAACTCATCAGCTCATTAGTGGAGACTCCAAGACCTGAATTGGGTGTGTCAGAAAAGGGAGATATACAAAATGTGCAGTGTTAGGGGGCCTCCACAACAGGGTTGAGAACCACTGTATTAAACCAGATTATACAGAGTCATACAGATTACTTTTATGCTGCTTATGTGTTTTTTGGAACTTAAAAAATGTGGTCCCCATTCACTTGCATCATGCATTGTATGGGCCTACAGAGCTGAAATATTCTTCTAAAAATCTTCATTTGTGTTCTGCAGACGAAATAAAGTCATACACATCTGGAATGGCATGAGGGTCAGTTAAGGATGGGAGAACTATTCCTTTATGTTCAACATTTAATAAGGACGATCCAAGTAAATTATGCAGAATAATCCTGCATCATCCAGTGATGTTTGTGGTGAAACTGAAGACATCAAAAGTTATATATATATATATATATATATATATATATATATATATATTTTTTTTTTTTTTTTTTTTTTTTTTTTTATGTCCATATTAAATTATGCACATTTAATTCAAGGTTGAAGTACTTCACATTATTTCTGATTAAGCCTGTTTGATTTACTTTATTAATGTTAATTAATGCATTAACCATCAAACATGCACTAACATGTAATTAAGCTGACCGTTATTAATGCATGAATTCATATGAATCATATTGTAGTTAATGTTAGCTCTTCATTAGTTCCTGATTAGTCTGTTCCTTAACAGGTATTAATTCATGATTATTCATATACTGTTATTATAAAGTGTTACCGCTCCATTTGCTCCAGGGTAAATTAAAGCTAATACTGTAACTTAACATTAATTCATTTATGTATTGATAAAGGTGATAGTAAATAAAGAGTTCACAACATCATAGTGAGTGTGTTATGAGATGTTATAAGCAGTTCTGTTCACTTACACTAATGTTATCAGGTGTGTAGGAGTGGTGGTGGCGTAGTGGGCTAAAGCACATAACTGGTAATCATGAAGGTTGCTGGTTTAATCCCCACAGCCATCACCATTGTGTCCTTGAGCAAGACACTTAACTCCAGGTTGCTCCAGGGGGATTGTCCCTGTAATAAGTGCACTGTAAGTCGCTTTGCATAAAAGCATCTGCCAAATGCATAAATGTAAATGTGTATCGCCATCAAATGACATTTTTCTCTTTTCAAATGACTGTGATAATCATTTGTATCGATTCTGATTCACAGTCTCCACGGTTTTCAAATTACTGTATAATTTAACAATTTATTTTACAAAAAACAGCAAATAAAAATGCATTACAATGTCACTCTTCATTTCAGAGTGACATATTATATTCTCCAAGAGGGTAGGGGACCTGCAAGCATTCTCTGTCAGTGAAACGTGCCTGGAGTTCGGTCCGGGCTACTCTCACATGATCCTGAGACCCCGACTGGGCTATGTGCCCAAGGTTCCCACGACCTCTTTTAGGGATCAGGTGGTGCAGGTGCAAGCAAGCTGCTGCGTGCGTAGTAGCAGGTGCACCGGTCTGCATGTAGCCTCCCCAACACCCCAAAAAATGTCGTATAGTTCCCCACATCCCTGGGGGGGGAGAGACATATCTAGTTTGGGAGCAGGCCGTGCCAACCGCGGCCTTTTCCCTCTATGTTTTCTCTCCACAGAGTATTCAGTTATTCGGCTGGGGCCATTTTAATGCTCAATATATATGCCGGGGAAGGTGTTCTTTTCCTATTCTATTCTTTCAGGGGAAAAGACCCTGCGGAGACCACATCCTGCCCGGAGGGGAGGTAACGTGGCAAGCATGTCATGTGGGCTCAGAGCCGCACATGGAAGAGGCGCGGTGGTAGGTCCTGCCTGAAAGTGGAGGAGCTCTACAAACATGGCGACTGGAACAGAGAGGGCTCTGTCGAAGGTAGACGCAGGTCTGCCGACAGGGAGACTGTACTGCGGAAAATACATCACAGGGGGTTACTGGAGTAACCGGCACCTGTGGAGCACCTACCTCAGTAAGGGCATATTAGCACATGTACTGGTTCCGGCTGTGAATTCCTCCGCTGAATTCGTGAGCCACAGGGCTAGGGAGGAAGGACATCCAGGGTTCACGGGTTCGTGAACTCGCATGTGAAAAGAAAAGCACATCTTCGCCTCTTTGGAGGGGAAAGGCGCTATATGCAAGCGATACACCCGGCCAGCTGTCCATAATCCCGAACTCACCTGTTCGTACCTGACAGAACATGGGACGAAACCGGCTCAACCTGGAAATTGTAAAATCTCGACGGTATTGGGTGTCGCCCAGCCCGCTGCCCTGCAGATGTCTGCTAGAGAGGTGCCATGGGCCAGTGCCCACGAGGATGCCAGACTCCTTGTGGAGTGTGCTCGTATTCCCAAAGGGGCGGGCACGGCCTGGTCCTGGTATGCCATAGCGATGGCATCCACGATCTAGTGTGCAAGCCTCTGTTTGGAGACAGCGTTCCCTTTCCGCTGTCCGCCAAAGCAGACAAAGAGCTGCTCAGAGCATCTAAAGCTCTGCGTGTGATCCAAGTAGATGCGCAAAGTACGCACCGGACACAGCAATGACAGGGCTGGGTCTGCCTCCTCCTGGGGCAGCACTTGCAGGTTCACCACCTGATCCCTGAAGGGGGTTGTGGGAACCTTGGGCACATAGCCCGACCGGGGTCTCAGGATTACGTGAGTCACCCGGACCAAACTCCAGGCAGGTATCGCTGACAGAACGTTTGCAGGTACCCGACCCTCTTGATGGAGGTGAGCGCAATCAGGAGAGCCATCTTCAAGGAGAGGGCTTTCAACTTGACTGACTATAGCAGCTCAAAGGGGGCTCCACAAAGGCCCAGGAGGACCACGGAGAGATCCCATGAGGGGAACAGGTGTGGCCTAGGAGGATTCAGCCTCCGGGCACCTCTCAGTAACCTGATAATCAGGTCGTGCTTCCCTAAGGACTTACCGTCCATTGTATCGTCCATCCTATGTGGCCACATACACCTTCAAGGTGGCCACATACACCTTCAAGGTGGAGGGGGACAGCCATTCCTCCAGCCTCTCCTGCAGGAAGGAAAGCACTGACCCTCATTATCACTGCTGTGTACATCCCGCCACAAGCCGCCACAGACCGGGCACTCAAGGAACTGTATGGGATTATAAGCAAGCAGGAAACCGCGCACCCTGAAGCTGCGTTCATTGTGACAGGGGACTTTAATAAAGCCAGTTTCAAATCAGTCGCACCAAAATACCACCAACACATTAGTTTTAACACACGAGGGGACTGGGTTTTGGACCATTGCTACTCTCCCTTCTGGGACGGCTACAAATCCCTCCCCCGCCCACCATTTGGCAAATCGGACCACTCTTCCATTCTGCTTCTGCCCGCTTACAGGCAGAAACTGAAACAGGAAGCACCCACCCTCAGAATGATCCAGTGCTGGTCGGACCAATCAGAATCTACGCTACAAGACTGTTTTGATCATGCGGACTGGGAGATGTTCCGGTCCGCCTCTGATGACGACATCGAGCTTTATGCTGATAGTGTAACGTGTTTCATCAGAAAGTGCGTAGAGGATGTTGTTCCGACCAGAACAATATGGATCTACCCGAACCAGAAACCTTGTATTAATAGCGATGTTCGCACGACACTTGATGCGCGTACCTCTGCTTTTAATTCCGAAAACGCGGAAGAGCATAAACAAGCCAAACGTTTATGACGTTATCAGAACAAAATTTAAGGACAGTTCAACACCACCAACTCTAGAAGCATGTGGCAGGGAATTAATATCATCACGGACATTAAAGGGAATAAAAACTCCGCCGTGAACACCGCTGCCTCTCTCCCGGATGAGCTAAATAATTTTTATGCTCGTTTCGAGGGAAATAACACTGCTCTCGCAGAGAGAGCTCTCGCGGCCAAAGCTACAGAGGTTAGTTCACTTTCCGTCTCTGTAGCGGATGTAACCCGATCCTTCCGATGGGTGAATATCCGCAAAGCCGTGGGTTCAGACGGCATTCCGGGCCGCGTCATCAGAGCGTGCGTGAACCAACTGGCTGGTGTTTTTATGGACATTTTCAACCTTTCCTTCTCTTTGTCTGTAGTCCCCACATGCTTTAAAACATCCACCATTGTGCCTGTTCCAAACCAATCCAAAATCACTTGCTTAAATGACTGGCATCCTGTTGATCTGACCCCCATCATCAGCAAATGCTTTGAGAGACTAATCAGAGATTACATCTGCTCTGTGCTGCCTCCATCACTAGACCCACTGCAGTTTGCTTACCGCAACAACCGCTCCACTGATGATGCCATTGCATCTACAATACACACTGCTCTCTCCCACCTGGAAAAAAGAACACTTATGTGAGAATGTTGTTTGTAGACTACAGCTCAGCATTCAACACCATAGTGCCCTCCAAGCTTGATGAGAAACTCCGGGCTCTGGGCTTAAACAGCTCGCTGTGCAGCTGGATCCTGGACTTCTTGTCAAGCAGATGCCAGGTGGTTAGAATGGGCAGCAACATCTCATCACTGACCCTCAACACTGGAGCCCCGCAGGGCTGTGTTCTCAGCCCACTCCTGTATTCCCTGTACACACATGACTGTGTGGCAACACACAGCTCCAATGCCATCATTAAGTTTGCTGATGATATGACGGTGGTAGGTCTGATCACTGACAATGATGAAACAGCCTACAGAGAGGAGTTGCACACTCTGACACACTGGTGTCAGGAGCACAACCTCTCCCTCAATGTCAGTAAGACAAAGGAGCTTGTGGTGGACTTCAGGAGAAGAGATAGAGAACACAGTCCCATCACCATCAATGGAGCACCAGTGGAGAGAGTCAGCAGCTTCAAGTTCCTGGGTGTCCACATCACTGAGGAACTCACATGGTCCATCCACACTGAAGCCGTTGTGAAGAAGGCTCATCAGTGCCTCTTCTCCCTGAGACAGCTGAGGAAGTTTGGAATGAACCGCCACATCCTCACACGGTTCTACACCTGCATTGTAGAGAGCATCCTGACTGGCTGCATCTCCTCCTGGTACGGCAATAGCACCACCCACAACCGCAAAGCATTGCAAAGGGTGGTGCGAACTGCCAGACACATCATCGGAGGTGAGCTTCCCTCCCTCCAGGACATATATACCAGGCGGTGTGTGAAAAAAGCTCGGAGGATCATCAGAGACTCCAGCCACCCGGGCCATGGGCTGTTCTCACTGCTACCATCAGGCAGGCGGTATCGCAGCATCAGGACCCGCACCAGCCGACTTCATGATAGCTTCTTCCCCCAAGCAATCAGACTTTTGAACTTTTGATCTCCCACGATCAAAATACATCAGCACTGCACTTTATTACTCTTACTCTTATATCTCACACCGGACTGTCATAAATGATATTATTATTATATTATATTCTCTCTTAACAACACACTGGCAACTTACTATCAACTGACAGCCTGAATGTCAATACAGTACAATCCAACCTACTGTACATTTTATATATACTATATATACTTTTTTATTGTATAATGTGTATTCTATATTGTGTGTATTGTATACTGCACATTGTATGTTATTATTTGTATATTGTGTTATGTGTAATTATGTGTATATTAGATTTTAAATTGTGTTGTAAATCTGATGTTTATTGTAAATTGGTATATGTCCCATCACTGTCATGACTACTATGTTGATCGGAACTGCACCCAAGAATTTCACACACTATTGCACTTGGGTATATGGTTGTGTGACAATAAAAGTGATTTGATTTGATTTTGATTTGATTTGCCTCGTGGAGGGAGCTCTGGCCTGAGTGATCGTGTCTACCACTGCTGGTAGTAGGCCACTTAGGTCTTCCACTTCCTGTCCAAGGGCCAGATGTGGAGGTTCCAGAGGTCTGGGTGCGGGTGCCAGATGGTGCCCCGTCCCTGAGAAAGAAGGTCCTTCCTCAGGGGAATTCGCCAGGGAGGGGCTGTCGCAAGGAGCGTGAGGTTTGAGAACCAAATCTGGGTGGGCCAATACGGGGCCATGAGGGTGACCTGCTCTTCGTCCCCCTGACCTTGCACAGACTTGCACAGCCCCCGGGGCCAGCTGTGTGCCAGCATGTCTGGGCCGAGGGGGGCCCCCATCGGAGAATACAAGAGCGGGCAGTGGGAGGTTTCTCGGGAGGCAAATAGGTCTTCTTGTGCTTTGCCAAAAGGACTCCAAATCAGCTGGACCACCTGGGGGTGGAGTCTCCACTCTCCCCTGAGCGACAGCGTGTCCGCTGTGGCGTTGAGGTTGCCTGGGATGTGAGTGGCCCGCAGTGACCTCAGTCGCCGCTGACTCCATAGGAGGAGACGGCGGGCGAGTTGCGACATGCGACATGAACGTAAGCCTCCTTGGTGATTTATATAAGCTACTGTCGCTGTGTTGTCCATCCGGACCAACACATGCTTGCCCGAATCAACGGCAAAAGCCTCCGCAGGGTGAGCAATACTGCCAGCAACTCGAGGCAGTTGATGTGCCAACACAGTTGCGGTCCTGTCCAGGAGCCAGCGGCTGCATGCCCGTTGCACACGGTGCCCCAGCCTCGCTTGGAGGCATCTGTTGTAATGACGACGCACCTGGACACTTGCTGTAGGGGAACTCCTGCCCGTAGAAATGCAAGGTCTGTCCAAGGGCTGAACAAGTGGCGGCAGATCGGCGTAATGGCCATGCAATGTGTGCCGCAGTGCCATGCCCATCTCGGGAGTCTGAAGCCAGTGCTGAAGCGGTCTCATATGCATCAACCATAGTGGCGTATACGGCGCAGAGGATACCATATGCCCCAGGAGCCTCTCAAAGTATTTCAGTGGAACCGCTGTTCTCTGATTGAACGATCGAGTGTGCTCGCTCGTGAGATGCGCTATCATCGAGACGGAGTGTAACTCCATGCCGAGAAAAGAGATGCTCTGAACCAGGGAGAGCTTGCTCTTTTCCGAGTTGACCCGAAGCCCTAGCCGGCTGAGGTGCCTGAGCACGAGGTCCCTGTGTGCGCACAGCAACTCTCAAGAGTGAGCAAGAATCAGCCATTCATCGAGGTAGTTGAGTATGCGGATGCCCACTTCCCTTAACGGGGCAAGAGCTGCCTCAGCAATTTTCATGAAGACGCGAGGGGACAGGGACAGGTCGAAGGGGAGGACCTTGTACTGATACGCCCGGTCGTCGAAAGCAAACCGTAGGAAGGGTCTGTGTCGAGGTAGAACCAAGATGTGAAAATACACGTCCTTCAGGTCTACCGCTGCAAACCAATCTTGATGCCAGACACACGCCAAAATGTGAACTGAATCACGTAGCCGAGTCGGATGGTCCTGGCCAAACACCGCGACGGGTTGGAATGTGCTATCCACACGTCCAAGCTCCGGGCAAGGGGCACTAAGGGGACGATCGTGTTTAACCCTCTGGGTGGGGCCTCGCGGTGGGAGGGAGAAGGGGATGCCATGTCGAGGAGCCTTGCTTCATCTCGAACTCGTGGCTGCGCTGAGGGGACCCTCGAAGCGCTTACCTTGCTCCATGTACCCGGCGTCGGGGGGGGTCGGCGACGGGGGAGGAGGGTCACAGCCTCTAAGTCGCAGGTGCTCAGTGCCCGGTTGCCGTGATAACGGAAGTCGTAAACACTGGCTATGTGACCCAGGGAGTGAGGAAACTGCTCTTTTATTGAGAATGTGCACGTTCGAGATGCGGCAAACATAATAGAAAAGGAAACCAAGGATTCACCTCCCAGCCCTCCACCTGGGGATGGCGTGGTCTGGATACCAGCTACAGGTTTGAGCAGACATCTCGCTCCCTGGATTGTCTGTCTCAGGGGCGCTTAGGAGCCTTCTGGGTCCTCGTGCCAGCTCGTGAGGTGGGGGGCGTCAGCTTCCTGCCGGGGGCTCTATGCTGGGGCTGAGAACTGGGCTCAGGCTGAGGCGGAGCCGCCTGGGCTTTCGTTGCCACAGGAGGATGCCCTTGGCGAGCAGACAGGATACGGGATCTTGAGCCACGCCAGGCCAAAATGTGTTGTATAGACTCCATCTGCTTCCTCACCACCGAGAACTGCTGGGCGAAATCCTCGACGGTGTCGCCGAATAGGCCGATCTGGGAGATGGAGGCATTGAGTAAGCGAACCTTGTCCACGTCCCTCATCTCGACCAGATTCAGCCACAGGTGGTGTTCCTGGACCACGAGGGTGGACATCGCCTGCCTGAGTGCTCTCGCTATGACCTTCGTCACCCGGAGGGCGAGGTCAGCCGCTGAGCGCAGCTCCTGCATCACATCGGGATCAGGACTACCCACGTGCAGTTCCTTTAGTTCCTTGGCCTGGTGTACTTTCAGGAGGGCCATGGCATGCAGGGCAGAGGCGGCCTGACCAGCGGTGCTGTAGGCTTTGGCCATTAGAGACGATGTTGTCCTACAGGCCTTGGAAGGGAGTGCCGGGCGATCCTGCCATGTGGCTGCACTTTGCAGGCACAGGTGCACCACAACCACCTTATCCACCTGAGGGACCTCCGTATACTCGTGGGCCACCCCGCCATCAAGGTTAGTGAGAGCGGACGAGCTGAGAGGTCGGTTTCAGGCAGAAAAAGGTGCCCTCCACAACCTCGTCAGCTCGTCGTGCACTTCCGGGAAGAAAGGAACCGGGGGGGACGTGGCTGTGAGTGGCACCCCGAACCCATGAACCAATCATCTAGCCACAAGGGCTCAGGGGAGGGTGGAAGGTTCCACTCCAATCCGACACATGCGGCGGCCCGGGCAAGCAATGGCGGTCATCTCACCATCAACTTCAGACTGGGCGGGCCGACATGAAGGTGGCAGCCCAGTCGAGTTCTCGGCATCTGACATCGCCAGTACGCTCTCCGATGCAGCGATCAAGCACGCATCCCACTCCGGAGCTCCGAAAGGGACACTAAGCTTGCCCTGGTCTCCTCTCGGAATTCACTGGGGCCAAATTAGCGTGCTGGGGAACGGGAGGTCCGCGGGGATTTACCCGGCGGAGCCGCGCCCATTGAAGCCCCCAAATCGCCTCCAGCGACAGCCGGGCTGGCCTCGTACCCGGAGGTAGAAGGCACAGCGCGGGGGGGGGCTGGGTGTGGCTAGAGTGGCTTTCCCCCGGAAGAAGGAAATCCGTGACCGCAACGTTGCCATGGTCATATTCTCGCAATGAGAACATGAACCATCCACGAACGCTGCCTCAGTGTGATTATGACCCAGACACATGAGGCAGCGCCTGTGGCCGTCGGAAGCGGAGAGCCACCACATCCAGGAATCACACAAAGACGGAAAGGCATCTTGAAAAAGACGGTTCACGTCAATGTGTTTGCTCTAATAGAGAAAATATACTCTTTGGAATATAAACCCTTTTAGCACTGTCGAAGCATCCAGGGGCGTAATCTGCACAGATCTGTGCAGTAGGAGAGAAAAGCCACTGGAATGCGCCGTATATCCAACAGCAAACGCTTCTTGGGAGGTGAATGGACTGGTAGTGGAAGACAGCTTGCTGACACACAACCGCTCGGCTCCGAAGAAAAAATCTGAATGAGTGGTTGCGAGCCAGCTCCTTTTATACCCGTATGTCCGGGGGAGTGGCATGCAAATTCCACTCACCAATTCTCATTGGCCCTTCCTCAAAGATCTGAGGTGTTTGGGGCTCCCAGGGGCGACCCCTAGTGTCACTACATCGACACAACGTCGAGTGAGTGACAGAAGGGGAACATTAATTTTGCATTTGCTTTAGGTGCCACAAGTGGCACACTTTTGCATGCTTCACCATTTAAGGGCCGTTCACACGGGCCATGTTCATGTTTTCTGTCTGCGTTTTTTTTTTTAAATGTGTTAGTTTACAGTTATGTACACATTTTTGGCCTTTGAATCAAGCCTCACTGTTTATTTCAGTGTCTTGTGCCATAAGCATTGCATTTTTTAAGATGTGTTAAGTCAAGAGGTGTTAAACTTTAAATAATTAAAAAAGGGCCTTGCATTTTGTTCCATTCCTTTGCCCTCCAACTGTATGTTTTGCTCACTAGAATTTCCTAATAAGTTATTAGGGTAAATATTAGACTAAGTAGTGTAATTAAACAATGCCCTGTCTTTACTTGAAGTGTCTGTGTTTTTTCCAACAGTAAATGTGTATTGCAAATAAAACATTATGTAATCGTTCATGTAGTAATATTAACATTTTCCCTGGTAGAACATGGAAGTGTGCCCTTGGTGAAATTTACAGTGATCTAAACTTGACCTTAAAGTCCTTATTAAACTTTCAGCATTTAAGTTGTTTTGTAGGAACACTTTTAGATTCTGTCATCTAGAATTTTGCCAGAAAAGAAGAAAGGTGTGAAAAAGAGAAGGAAATAGATAGAGGGTGAGTTAAGAGTTCAGCAACACTTTCCTTGTCCTCCATATCAATGTTAAAGGGATAGTTCACCCAAAAATAAATTCTGTCATTTTTTTCAACGTAATTTCGTTCGAAACTCGTGTGACTTTCCATCTTTCCGTTATCTAGTATAATGTTTAAGCTGCCCTTGTCCATGCAATGAAAGTAATGACTTAAATAATATGGAAAAAGCAGCTTGACATTCTTTTAACTCCTGTTGTGTTCCACGAAAGGAGGAAAGTCACGTGGGTTTGGAACGACATGATGGTAAGTAAATGTCTCTTCTTCACAGAGACCTCTGCTTCTCCTCCTCCTTTTTAAAACATAACATCAAAATGTCAATCTTGTTTTCGATAGAGTCTACTGCAGGTTTTTCAATTTTCTTGTTTCATGGTTGCAGGCAACATTTAGCCAATCAATTAGACGTTTTTGCTTTGCCAGGAACAAAATAGGTTTACCACAATTTTTACTGGCTGTTTGGCAAGAAGCCATCCCCTATTGTCTAAGTGACAGTCCAGAGATTGATTGCAGCCAGTTCTCATTATTTGAATGACACCTGCTAAGTTAACCTTTTATTAATCTGTCATGTAAATACATTCCATTTACAGTGATTGCCTTCTTGCTGACGATGGTTTTTTGTTTGTTTTTCCCATAGTAAATGTGCAACAATGTGTCACTGTCTGGCTGAAGTGAGAAAACCTACTGTTTTTCACACTAGCTCATTATACTCACAATCATACAGTTTCCATCCAAAAATTAATTATTTTTCATCTAGTTTATCCTCTATATGTGTTTACACAATAGCAAATTGGTTCTCTAGCACTGCTTGATTCATTTTAGAAATCTGTCACTCTCATTCCTTTTTTTTCTCTTTTTTTTGCATATGTTATGAGTGCATAATGTCAAAGTTCCTTTGAAGCTAGTCAGTTGACTCGGTAGCCACGTTCGTAATGGCCCTGAGCAGCTTTTTGCAATGTAGGTAATTGGCACAAAAGTACAGCTCCTACTGTATCTACTTGAAATGGGCAAAGACTAATATATCCAAAACGGCTTGTCAAGATTAGTTTTCAATAATCTGTTTCAAATCAGCACTAAGATTTTGCTTATTTAGCTAAAATAAAAAAATATATATATAAAATAAAATAATAATAATAATAATAATCAGGTTGGTCCAGTTAATGTGCATGCACATTCTAGTCTAAATAAACAGGCAATGCCTCTATCAAAAAGGTGATTGGCTCTTTTAATTGAAAGGCCGTGGTGGACTATGCTTTTATCAAACAGCAATAACATCACTTTGATAAAAGAAACCATTCCATAAATAGTTACATTTTAAATTATTATTGGAATAAATAATTCTTTTACCATGTATTATAGTTTATAAGCCTAACTCTAGGCTGTTGTCGGTTACCAAGCAATGTAGCAACTTTGTGCATGAATATAAAATATGCAATCACAGGTATGCCTTTGTAGTCATTTAACAACAGCTTAGAATGCGGCTTATCCATCAGAATTTAGAGTCCAAACTATCGGTTTTAGAATATGTGTTATATATTTTTTCCATTCATGTTCCTACAGTATGAGTGGTCTGTCTCCTTTCCCTTATACTATCTTTAATAACATGTAACACATTTCACTGTTGGTCACTTTCAGCATGCTTCAGCATGTGTTTTACACGACCCCCCCCCCTCCCCAAAACAAACACTCACACTCCATAGGATGGTGGTATCCTGTGTCTATCTCTGAGGTATGAGCTGAAACTTTATTGCATCTGTCGTTTAACATAGTAAGATCTGGGATAGCTGTAATTACCCTCAAGAATATTGATTCCCTCAAGCTTATCTCACACCCAAAGATAGCTGGCCGAGTTGGCTATCCTTTAATGAGGTGAGAGACAGTGTGTCAAATATGGTTCAACAAATATATGATTCTTCTGACAGTTTCTAAATGCTCCACTTACAGGCAACTTACTGCTGAAGAAAATCTGTGGCGGTTGTTACTGTGACAATAGCTTATTGGCATTTATGCTCTAGAAAAGAAGATTAAAATTTCAATTGCTTGTTTCTTTGAGACTATTGCACTTTCTACAACCTCTGAATATCCTATTCAGAAAGCAAGACAATTAGTCTGACACACCATTCTATGGTGGAGCTCATGTCCTTTATTATCTTCACTACCCAGAGCTTTCAGTTTTAAGGCGATCCACAATCTAAGCATGAAAACTGATTGATTAACATGTTTTACTTATTTGCACGAGATTTAGCCGTGTTCAATTACCCAATGTAATTAAATAAATGTCAATGAATGTAATGTGTGTAATACCATAGAAATTTGCCATGCAGCACTGCAAAAATAGGAGTTAGTAATGTGGTTCTGTATTTATTTCACAATAATAGCAAATTTAAAGTAAGACACTGCCTGGTACAGTATTTTGACTGTGTAGATAGTAGTATGGCATTAATCCACACAATGGTATGACTCACTGTACAGAAGTTCAAGGTTTAGTATTTTCATCTAGATTATACAAAGTGTTTTTTTTTTTTTTTTGGTATATAAAAGCAGTGGTGGAAAGAGTACTGATTTTTTTTTTTTTTACTTAAGTACAGCTACTGAAGAAATAATTCACCTGAGTACAAGTAGAAATACTGAGAAATATGACTAAAGTAAGAGTACATAATACTTTGCCGAAAAACTACAATTAAGTTACTTTATACAAATTATATTATATCTAGCATATATGCTAAATTTTTTCTTAAAAAAATAAATAAAATAATAATGCCTTTCACCAAGGATGCATTAAATTGATCAAAAATACTGCCAAAATCATTAATTGCAAATTATTATTACGGTTTGAAATAATTGTTTTAAGTGACATATTTTTCATTTTTCTTTCCCCGTGATGGTAAACATATATTGTGTCATCTATCCCTTACAAAAGCATTTTAAAGTGCTAATTTGGTACTCAATACAATTTTCTTATTATTAGAACAATTGAAAATGATTGCGCTTCCATGCGGAATTCACAATACTGTGTTTTTTCCTCATTTGCTGAGGTATTGAGTTCTTACAAGTTGCTTTAAACTTGCAAGTCAAATTTTGGTTTTAAAAATAAGCAAAAAGAAACATTTCACCTGAAATCCTATTTTCTCCTAAAGTCTATTGTTTTAGAGAGTTGAGGGCTATTTCATGCATTGCTAGGGATGCACCGATCATGATTTTTCATGGCCGATTCCGTTTGCCGATTTTACAAGCAAACGGGCCGATTCCGATTGCCGATTGTTTTTCTTTAAACAACAGACAAGAAAGAATGACGAGTTCATCAAAAAGATGTTTATTTGCTCTTTTATAGGCCAAATTGGCCTTAAAATATCTGTAGCTATGTGAAATTAGAGGCAACTGCATATTAAGCACTAGTGGTGCACTGATCAGGAAATTTGAGGCCGACACGATCTCCAAATTTTTTAACACTAAGATCAGCCGATACAGATTTTTCAAAAGTGCCCTTTGCCACACTTTTGCAAGTTATATGCTGCAGTTATGTTTATGCCCCACAGTAAAATTACAGTAACACTTCACAAAAAGGTTCAGTTTGTTAATATTATTTAACAGCATTACTGTAGTTAACGTGAACTAATGAACTTAAATGTTAGTTACAACATATACTAATACATTTTTTAAATCAAAAGTTGTATTAGTAACATGAATGCACTATGAACTAATATGAACTAACAATGAACAATTGTATTTTTATTAACTAGCATTGATTAATAAATGCTGTAAAAATATATTGTTCATTGTTTGTTCATGATTCCTAATGAATTAACCAATGTTAAAGAAATTAAACCTTTTTATTAAGGGTTACCAAAATTACATTAATTGTAAATTGCTAACATTTCTTTGTATTGAAAACAGTTATGAATAGTTCTGTTGTCAATATGAAAAGGTCATTGTGACATACTGGCAACCAGTAAAAACCATGAGAGCATCACACACAGCAGAGATATGTTCAAAAATAAGAAAAATATATCCATTACAAGCTTTAAAACTGCTCCAGTTAGAAAACATTCATATCTATGATATGTTTACTGTCTTTGGCATTTTGCTATAACACAAATCACTAATTATTAAGCAAACGCGTGAAGACGTGGTGCCGTTAAAATGAGTAGTGGTAATGTGACTAACATTAATCTGATTTAAATTGGGATCCTCAGAGAATAGCACTGGGATGAGTGACTGATGAGATATTGAGAGCACCTGGAGAGCGCGTGTTTGATTGACACCGAGAGCGCTCATATTAAAGAGAGTAAAGCTAAAAGCACTCATGATTGCTTAAACAGTCTCTATAGCTCAACACAACGTCCGATTGTCACGACTCATGTCATGTATCATGTATTTGCATATTTATTTGTTGTTTAATTCGTTTTTATACCCGTTAGCAGCCTCTTTATCCTCTCCCTGCTCACTGTGCAAAGAGTCAGAATTACCGTAATGACTCTAGAAAATGGGTAACTTAATATTAATACACATGTAATTCTTAAACATTTTTAAAAACAAACTGGGATATTCATCTGAATTACATGTCTGAAAGTTTAAAATTTGTGAATGCTTAGAATGCCAACATCTCACCCTCCAGAGGCCATTCTGTCATGCATCAAGGGCTGAGCAAATGCTCATTCATTAGAGGAGCAGTGAATATGAGATTCACTGCGTGCTGCAAAAAAAAAAAAAAAAAAATCTGTAAATCAGCCGATCGTGGATTTAAGATGAATATCGGCCGATTTCGATCGGTGCACCCCTCTGCATTACTTTTTTGAAACAAAGATACTCTAACCAGGATAGAGAGGGAAGTGGATGGCCAGATGCACAACAAAAAGACAAGTAAATCACAGTCTGAGAAACAGACTCCTCACTGGTCCTAAACTAGCAGCTTCTAAATGCCAAAGACCTGCATTGCTGCAAGAGGATTCTTGGACAAACAGAAAATTTTAAGAATACATGTATTTAAATAGAAATAGCCATTTGTAACATTCTAAATGTCTCTAAATCGTCTCTAAACTACATAATGTGCATTGTGACTGAAACATTCCTATTTCAGGTTTATTCTCATTCATGGATGTCCAAGTTGGCTATTAAGTTAACATTCTGTACAAAACTAATATAAAGCAGTATCATAGAGGAGGAAATTTATTAAGCTAACTGTTATCAACTCCTACATGCCAAGTGAATAAAATAAAGCAAAAATAAAAATTTTACAGTGTTTAGTGAAAGATATGATTGATTCAAACACTAAAAGTGGTTGTTCTGTATATGTATTTTTGTATTACAGTTGAAAATAAAGTCTTAATTAACATCATGGTTATTTAACATATTGACATATTAAATTGTAACATTTGGTTACATTATGTTTTGATTTCCTCATACCTTCTTATATAACATCCAACCCTTGCGCACTTTTTGGCACTAGTGGGTGAGGTTTTTCAGACAGATAAACAGCAGCACAGGGCAGGGAAGTACAGTAAAGCACCGTGAGCGAGAGTGTTACCTGCTAGGTCAGTTTATTTTGAACAAAAGGGATGAACAGTTACGAAATTTAACATGAGAGTACAATACCGAACTGATGTGGATTGATAGATGCGGATAGCCTGTCTGTGTGCGCGATGGTGTGAGGAACCGGATGGTGGGGAAAAAAAAATGTTCAAATAAGATCGCAATGTATGTACTTGTAACTATATGAGATATTATTAATAAAGCATGGGAACTCGTTGTCTGGGCATTTTTTGCCTCCATATTTGGAATTTTGGGGATATTTTTGTTCATTTCAGTAGCATTTTTGCCCAGAGTCCCCAATAATTTCTGCCACTATTGGCTTTGCATCTTTCTGTGGTATTTAAAAGTTTGTTTTAGACATATAATAGTAAGTAAACAAGATATCCCTACATATATGTCAAACTACATTGTGTTAATGTTTGACAGTTAATACATTGCCTACCTTAAAAACAAGTGAAGTTCGATCAGTGATTAAACGTGTTCAAATGGTTCCCTCGTCCCTGAATGAACCAGAATAAAATGAAATATGCAGAAAATCACAGTCTTGGAGAAGCTAGAGAAGAGAGGACACTTGTGGCAGTTTATACATGATGCTGTTGTGAGGGACTCGACATGGAGGCGAAGGTAGAATCCAAATACAGGAAGTTTATTTACAATCAGCATACAAATCCAAAACACAAGGCAGAGACATACGCGTTAAAGCAGGCAAAGTAGTTGTTAACAGGTAATCAGTCCAACCAGGCAAACAGAGCAAAACAGTAATCCAAAATCAGTAATCCAGTAAAGCACAATGGTCATAACAAGTAGGCAATGAAACAGGCAATGAGAATAACACTTGGTAAGACACTGAAACTGGCAATACTTCACAAAGTCACAATGGAAAAGCATGGCTATTTATATGGTTCAAACAGGAAGTCACCATAGAAGAAAACGGTTAGTGTCAGTATTCGGGAGAGGGCTCCCTCTGGCGGTGGGCTGAAGGGATACCAGCCTCATTTGTTACAACTGTGCCCTGCGGGTTTCCGTCATGCCACACACAGCACGTTTTAGTTGATAAACAGATTTATGGCTTATAACTTTCTTCTTCCCAAAAATTCAGAAATTGTATGTATTTTTTTGTACTTTGTAATTGTGGTGAAAAATAACTGTAGCAAAGTTGAATACTTCATTTTTAATCTACTCTCGTAAAAGTACTATTATGTATTTATACTTAAAAAAGAAGAAAAATTTGAAACATTTACTGAAGTACTGCAACGAGAGTAGAGTACAGTACATTACAGTAATATGTTACTTTCCACCTCTGTATAAAATAAAACAAAAGTTTATGTATCCCTTTCCTCTGTGAGAAATCTACACAGACAATTTAATTTCATGCAGCATTCCTTTGGGTATTGCAAATTCTGGAAATAATCTAGGTTGTGCATTTTATTTGCTCCTCCAAATGGGAGAATCATCATACTGTGGCATTTTCCTCAAAACAGTACTTAGATAATGGATAAAACATCTCTGTAGTGTATCATGCACAAACAAGGTACTTTTTGGGGGTGTAAGGCAGGACAGATACCGCCAGACTGAGCAACAGGGCTGTAGAAGAGCATGAATATGAATTTTACTCTAAACAAAGACTGACTGGAATGTTTTTGATTAGTCATTTAGAAACACCTGCAAGGACACGCCTCCCTTTTATTTAGTCAATCATCACACGCAGTCTTTTAAGAAGACACACCTTTTCACTGAAGGACTTTCAAGAACATGCTTTGTAATTGGGCTGTTTTGTTTGAAGTGCCATCTTCCAGTAAAGTCAGTCCTTATCTGACACTTCCACATGATGTGGCTCTACAAAGTGCCAGCTTTTTAGATGAGTGTTTTCAAAACAAAAACCAGATCATCTGACCTATTCAGACTACATCCATGTGTACTGTCATCAAGGTTAATTTGAATAAACATCTATTAATAAAATACTGTAAAAAAAAAATATATTGCTCATTGTTAATTCATGATACCTAATGCATTATTTAATGTTAACAGATGGAACCTTATTGTAAAGTGTTACTGGATTATGTGTATTTTTTAATTGTCTCTAGTCAGATGCATTTAACACTGTGACAGTGCATGAGATGCAAGTCCATTGCATCTGTGTTTGTGAAGATGGGACAAATTAATCAAATTGGCTGGGTTATCCTCTGGAGGTTTCTGTGGGATCCCATTTCCTGGGTTCTTCTCAGGAAGTATATCCCACTTGCTTTGTTCCTCTCAGGAGGTCCCAGCAAGATCTCCTTCATGTTTAGTTAGTACATTTGTCATCAGATATAAAGGTCTGTCTCACAGGCAGTATCTTGGGTTAAGGATTTCAGGGGATAAGATACATATTCTGCAGTGCCACGGAGTGCAACTTGTGTAGTTTTCCATTCAATTTCCATTAAAAGACCATAATCTTTATCAAAGGTCAAAGATTATTTACTCTTGCCATCACTGGATGACATATTGTGTATATGCATCTTTCATATAGCCTACACAATGTATCTGCAGTTACAAGTATGTCATTTTGTGGTTTGACAGCTGGAATGGAAGGTCTTTTCAAGGCTAGATACAGAGAAAATGCATAATAAATGTTGCCATTTCTAATCAGTCAATTTAAAGATTTACACCAGTTTCATACACAAACCTGCAGTTTCATCAATGTCACTGTTCATTCTTGAAGAAGTACAAAAACCTTCAGAACTTTGGACTGCTGAAAAAAGTTAGGGCTCTTCCATTGTATAAAGTAGGCTTTAGAAGACGTCTAATACATTGGCGAACCACACACCAACTGATCAACCAAATACAAGAAGATCTCACAAGCGTTATCTTTTACGTTATTGTGAAAACTAGTTGTGACATCCCAGTCTAGGCTGTGCCTGTGTGTGTGAGTGTGTGTGTGTGTGTGTGTGTGTGTTTGCTGTGGGGGCATGGCTGACACACTTGATGCTTGTTGGGTTGACAGCTTAAAGGTGCATTCAGTAACTTTTGTCTTTGTGTCATCTTTAACTTACACTGACACCTAGCGGCTTGGATGTAATATCATTTAAAATCAATAGTTTTCAGTTTCAGATGTCATTGTAGAAATTTAGTATTCACAGTCAGCCATGATTACTTTAATCACTGAGTAAAATGTCAAATAACAGGATGGTTACTGAGATTAAGTATTAGTATTCAGCTGCTTATGTGATTCTAACTTGGCAGCCCCAATGTGCGGACCCTCTCCATGTAGAATAAAAAAGCTTTTATAAGGTTACTGTTATGACTGGTGTTTTCATTATAATGTGAGTGGTCATGATTTCCTACATATATTGAAAAATTACAATTCATGTCTTTAGGAGTTAAACCTTTTTAACCCTTTCATACATAGCGTCACACATATGTGATGGTTAATAACTGGGCCCCGCAGAGTAATGTCACACATATGTGTTTATACAATAGCCAGTTACGTTACAAGCTGCCAGATTCAAATCAGCTTTCGTGGCTGGCTGCACTGGTCAACCATCTGTTATTAATATTCACTCAAACAGTTACTCATACAGTCTTTTAAACCACAGAATAAGTTTATTTTATATACATACCGGTCAAAAGTTTTGAAACACCTGACTGAAATGTTTCTCATGATCTTAAAAATCTTTTGGTCTGAAGGCGTATGCTTAAATGTTTGAAATTAGTTTTGTAGACAAAAATATAATTGTGCCACCATATTAATTTATTTCAATATAAAACTAAAATTTTATTTGAAAAAAAAAAAGTTGTTGAAATTGATGACTTGGACCAAATAATAAAGAAAAGCAGCCAATAAGTGCATAGATGGGAACTCCTTCAATACTGTTTAAAAAGCATCCCAGGGTGATACCTCAAGAAGTTGGTTGAGAAAATGTCAAGAGTACATGTCTGCAAATTCTAGAAAAAGGGTGACTACTTTGAAGATGCTAAAATATAACACAGTTTTGATTTATTTTGGATTTTGTTTAGTCACAACATAATTCCCATAGTTCCATTTATGTTATTCCATAATTTTGATGACTTTACTATTATTCTAAAATAAATAAAAATAATAAAGAATGAGTAAGTGTTTCAAAACTTTTGACCGGTAGTGTACATCCAACTCTTCACCAAAGTACCACAATAAGAAATGTACAGCTCTTATACGCACAGTCAATACATCAAACGTGATCTTCCTCCGATGCGTGCTGAAATGTTTGTTGTCATTCGTCAAACAAACAGCTACTCAAAGTCTTTTCAAGCACATAATATGTTTATTTTATGTAAAAGACAGCCAAACTTTCACAAAAGCACCACAATAACAGTTTAAAACTTGTATACTCACAGATGCTGATCGAGGACAATTACCCATTCATGTAGCCAAGTCTGTTTACATTAGAGCTTGACACACACACACACACACACACACACACACATGTTGGTGCAGCTATCCTTATGAGTACTCTCCATAGACATAATGATTTCTATACTGTAGATTCTGTCCCCTAACCCTAACCCTACCCCTAAACCTAACCCTCACAGAAAACGTCAGCATTTTTACATAAAAAAAAACCAAAAACATTGTTTAGTATGTTTTTTAAGCGATCTGAATTATGGGGACACTAGAAATGTCCTCATGAACCACATTTATAGCATAATACCCTTGTAAATACCAGTTTGTAACCTAAAAAAAATGTCCTTGTAAATTTTACTGAAAATTACTGAATGCACCTTTAAAGGAATATTCCGGGTTCAAAACAAGTTAAGCTCAATCGACAGCATTTGTGGCCAACAAACCCTAACATGACTGTAAAATGACGAATTAAACAACTTTACAGCTCAAATAATTCATAGGTTTTAACAGAAGAATGAATGAAAGTGCTTTAAAAAAAAAAAAAAAAAAAAAAGCTTATTTTCTACCTTTAAACTCTCTAAAAATTGTCCCCATTCACTTTCATTGCAAGTGTCTCACTGTAAATTCGATTTTTTTTTTTTTTTTTTTTAAGAAAAGGAGGGACAAGTCAAAATTATTTTTGTGGTAATCAACTTTATGCCACAAATGCTATGGATTGGATAACTTGTATTGAACCCAGTATATTACTTTAAATACAGCTGGAGGTGTTTAGGAGCCATCATTGTTGGCAGCGGTGGCATCTCACATGGCATGGAGCTGCCTCGTGAACTGATCTGAGAGCTCTGGTCTAGTGCACATTTTTGCTTTGTTGTTCTTTATTTATTTATTCGTTTGTACACATTCGGACATGCACACTACATCAGCCTCATGCTCTTGCATACATGACTGACTAACATTTAAACTGTCATACATTGCATTTCAAGGTTTGTTTGCTTATATTAATGAATATAATTTAGCAATTTTGCATGTTTGGTCTGCCTTTTTGTTACAGATTTAGAGCTGGGTTTTAACATGGTGTATATGTGCAGAGGAACTTTTCTTATATTTTATTTAGAATTCTTGAAGTTTAAACCCTAACTCTTTCTTTCTCTTTCTCTCTCTCAATCTTTTGCTCTCTCAATCTGATGTTGCTGTGCTGCCAACTTCTGAAAACTCAGGTAAGAAACCAATTTACTTGCTTGCTGTTCATCCCACACCCAGTTTAGATTAAATCTGTTCTATGTATCACAGAATAGCAACCTACTTGATGATGTTTAAGCAGTTTTCTTCTGTATGCCAGAGAGAAAAAAGTAACAGATCCTGTCAGTGTGTTCTGGAGAGCCACAGACTGCTGGTTCATTCTGGGCACCCAAACTTGCCACGTCAGCTTGCCGAGCTATACAACAGCCATAAGATTTTCACATTTCATTTACATCAGTGAAATGGAGGGGGAACTTTATGGGCTACTGTTATTTTGGCCATTGGCACCACAGGAGCGCCCCTATAAAAACACTCACGAGGTTAAATTGCCGATGCTGCCACACACAATATTTTCCACCGAATGTAAGTGGAAGTGAAAAACTCCTGCCGCGTTCAGTGGAGCATTCTGCTCCACCATATTAGTCGGCGTCTGGTGTTATGCAGTCATAGAGTGAAAGCAGATGGATAAATACAGGATATGGGGGTGGGTGAGTCATCAGCTGGGTCTCATCAACCGAGAGTGTGGAGAAAGGACTTGACAACTTTTTCGGCTTTACATCAGTCATTCCTGGTGGCCTTGGCTCTCAGATCCCCTTGCAGTTCAGAGAGCTCAGTATTATGCACCATAGCTGTAGTCATTCCTTTGCTTTGTGGTGTAAAGGCTGTCATTCAAAATGCTTTCTCTAGCCAAATGGAATTAATTTGGCTGGAGATCTGCTGGAATTTTTTTTCCAAAGGAATATCTTTCAAATCTCGTTCAAATCGTTCTTGGCTAAATATAACCCTACTGTAGTCATGTCAGGGTTTTCAGGGTTCCCAATGTTGTGAAAATCCTGGATATTTTAGGGAGTTGTTCAATAATGAATACAGTGAGCGTTTCAGTTGGTAATACCATGGTACTTTAATATTTACCATACGTTACCATATTGATGTATGGTAATGGTATTAATGTAATGATATTTGCCATGGTTCATATCAAACAAACTCTCCATGGTTTTTCCATACTATGTCCAAAAACAACAACAACAACAACAACAACAAAAATATATGTCAATTCCACAGAACACTTGAAACTTATTTTATAGTTTTGTTTACAAAAAAAAAAACAAAAAAACTGTAACTATAGAAATGACTGTTCCCTGTCTGTCATTCACTCAATGTTGTGTCGATGTAGTGACACTAGGGGTTCAATCTTGAGAGCCCCAATCACCTTTGCTTAAAATAGAAAAATCCAGTGAGAATTGGCGAGTGGAATTTGCATGCCACTCTCCGCCCCAGACATACGGGTATAAAAGGAGATGGCGTGCACCACTCATTCAGATTTTTTCTTTGCAACCAAATGCATGTATTGTGTTTGCCCCATCACCTACGCCTCTGGTGGTCCAAGAGTGGCACCTGTGGCTCAACCTTGCGGAGATGCGTGATGCTGAGAAGGTTCGCTTTCTCGATGCGCCAATCTCCCAAGGGGGGCTTTTTGGCGACACCGTCGAGGACTTCGCCCATCAGTTTTCAACGGTGAGGAAGCAGACAGAGGCGAACAAACACATCTTGCCGTGGCGTGCCCTTCTTCTCCGTCGAGAGACGACCGGCGAACAGGGAAGTATACTGGTCTCTGGGGCTGCTTGCCCGCCCCAGCCACCGGCCACCGTTGTGGGCTTGCGGAGCAGTACGTCCCCCCTGAGCTGCCTTTCCGGCAGGGCACCTGCTCTGCTTTGCTGAGAACCACCCTCCACGGGCGCGATAAATTCAGTCGTCCCCTTGGTTGCCTCTGGCATGGAGCCTGGAGGCCTGGTTAGCACTCTCCAGCCCCTCGCGGTGGCTCATCAGGACAATTCGTCTCGGCTACGTGATCCAGTTTGCCAGATGCCCACCCAGGTTCAGTGGCATCCTCTCCACTTCGGTGAAGGGAGCAATAGAACCCGTCCCCATAGCCGGTCACACAAGGGCCCTTATTTTATTGTGCCCGGGGGGGGGGGTCGCACCCAGTTTTGGACCTGCGTGCCTTGAACAAGGCCTTATACAGGCTTCCATTCAGTATGACATCAGGATTGGTTCGCGGCCATTGACCTGAAGAACGCGTACTTTCACGTATCGATCCTTCCTCGACACAGACCCTTTCTTCAGGTTGCCTTCAAGGGATGAGCATACCAGTACAAGGTCCTCCCCTTCAGTCTGTCCCTGTCCCCTCATGTCTTTACCAAGGTCACAGAGGCTGTCCTGGCCCCGCTAAGGGAGAAGGGCATACGCATTCTCAATTATCTCGATGACTGGCTAATCCTAGCTCACTTGCAAGATCTATTGTGTATGCACAGGGACCTTGTGCTTCAGCACCTCGACCGACTCGGGCTGCAGATCAACTGGGAGAAGAGCAATCTCTCCCCTGCGCAGAGCATCACTTTTCTCAGTATGGAGTTGGACTCGGTCACTCTCATGGCACGTCTTACAATCGAGCGAGCACAGTCAGTGCTGACCTGCCTGAAAAGCTTCAGGTAGAAGGTAGCAGCGCCATTGAAACAATTTTAGAGGCTCCTGGGGCATATGACATCCTCGGTGGCGGTTCTCCTCCTCAGGTTGATGCGTATGAGAGCACTTCAGCACTGGCTACAGACTTGAGTCCCGAGGTGGGCATGGTGCCATGGCACCCAGCGTGTGACTATCACGCCACAGTGCCAGCAGACTTTCAGCCCTTGGTCGGACCTGGCATTCCTACGGGCGGGCATTCCCTTGTGAACCCTGGATGCCTCTTTATGTCTTAAGCACTGTTCGGTGACGAACTTGGCAGAGGAGTGATGCCATGAGGCCCAGTACTCATGGTATGCCCCTTTTCAGGTGAGCGCGTGTACTCGGGCTCAGTGCTCCATACGTGGTGATTCCCCTCTGGGTAATCCCGTGTGACATGTTTCCACTGTTCGGTTTCCCCTCAGGTGAACCCTGTGTTTCCTCACATCAGAGCTTTGCTCTGCTTTGGCCACTGTTGCTGTGTACCCTCTCCATAGATAGAGTCCTCCCGGTGGCATCATTCCATATGTGAACTTCCCCGTTGGTAAGTCCATGTGAGGTATTCTCCACATTAACCTCCCTCCATTAGGATGTGGTCTCCGTAGTGCCCTCCCTCCTGGAGAGGGAAGAGCACTTCCCAGCATTATTCCAGAAGGTGCTCGGCAGGAAATTGCTTAACAGCAAATATCAGGCCACAGCCTGTAGCCTCCTTGGGTAAGTGCCTCCTCCCCCCCTTAACGGGACTAGGGAGACACCTTACCTAACTCGCTGGAAGGTCATGACGTGGTCGAGCGCTCGCGAGGCACGCAGCAGCTTGCCCATATCCACTCTTCTGTACCTTGTGACACGGTTCAGCACCTGCGGTGTTTCCTATAGGAACCCCTAGTGTCACTGCATCGACACAACATTGAGTGAGTGAGAGACAGGGAACACGTCGTTGTGTCCCTCCTGACACGGCGCTGAACCTGCCGCTAACATGGCCGGGAGTCTCTATCGGCTCCTTAGCATAAATCTGAATGAGTGGTGCACACCATCTCCTTTTATAGCCGTATGTCCAGGGCAGAGAGTGGCATGCAAATTCCACTTGCCAATTCTCATTGGCCTTTTCTATTTTAAGCAAAGGTGATTGGGGCTCTCAAGATCGAACCCCTAGTGTCACTACATCGACACAACGTCTTGTTCCCTCCATCAGGAAACAGAGGTTACACTAGTAACCCAGACGTTTGTCAACTTGTGTTAAAACTTATGTTTGAGTCAGAAAACTACACCTGGAAAAGCTGTCCATTTTCACACACAAAAATATTTTTTTTTCTTTCATTCATGTGACTAACCTAAGACAGCTCCAAGACACCACCAATCCTGCGTTTGAAATAAAGTGTTGTTGTTTTTTCCTGTGATCTGCATAATCACTGGCTACTTTGTGCCCCCATGGCTTTAGCTCTTGCAAACTCCAACAATACTAATTGTTTAGCAGCTCCTCTCAGTTGGATGCCTAATGTTAAATTGTAAAGAAATGCTAGCATAGTGTGTCCCAAGGATATTGTCAGAATGAACAATGCACACTTTGAATACCCACAGACATTTGTTTCCCTCATCAAACCTTTTTGTCCCCCAGACTCCTTTGTGATTAAATGCTTATGAAGTTTTGAGCACCAAGAATGGTATTGCTAATAAGAAGTATAGTCTCAAGTATAAATCCCACTACACTGAGCTCACTGCCAAGGACATAGTGAGAGAGAGAAAGAAAGACAATGAACAATATGCAGTATATATATATATATATATATATATATGAGAGAGAGAGAGAGAGAGAGAGAGAGAGAGAGAGAGATGTATGCATTCTCAGTGAAGACTGTGAGCTGGAATAAAATATTGCTATGCTATCAGTCAAAACAGAAAAAAAAGTATTTTCTTAATCAGTATTTCTTTCTTTTTTTTTCTTTTTTTTTTTTCTAGCCAAAATATCTAAACAAGATAAATGTACTTAAAAAGCTAAATTGTTTACTATAATAAGAATTGTTTTCAATGAAAATATACTGAATTAAGCTTATTTTTCTTACCCCACTGACAAATTGTTTTGTTAGATTTATGCTTAAAATAAGAAAGCACAATTTGCCAATGGAGGAACATAATTCAGGATATACAGTATTCTTTGAAAACAATCCTTTATCTCATCTAATGCATTTTTGGCTATAAAGTACATTAATCTTGTTTGAAAGAGGTTTAGATTTATTTTATATTTTATTTTATTTTTTAACTGGAACAAATACAGAAAAATAAATAGTGTGGCTTTTCCATTAACTCTGGTGAAGATCAATATTAAAGAAATAGTTCATCCAAAAATTAAAATTCTCTAATTTACACACCCTCATGCCATCCCAGATGTAAATGACTTTCTATTTTCAATAGAACACAAATGAAGATTTTTAGAAGGTCCGCACAATGCAAGTGAATGGGTGCCAAAATGCTGATGCTCCAAAAGCACATAAAGTCCATAGTCCATACCACTCCAATGGTTAAATCCAAGCAATATGATAAGTGTACAGTGCATCTGGAAAGTATTCACAGCACTTCACTTTTTCCACATTTTGTTATGTTTCAGCCTTATTCCAAAATGGATTAAATTCATTATTTTCCTCAAAATTCAACAAACAATACCCATAAAGACAACGTGAAAGAAGTTTGTTTGAAATCTTTGCAAATTTCTTAAAAATAAAACCGGAAAAAAAAAATCACATGTACATAAGTATTCACAGCCTTTGCCATGACACTCAAAATTGAGCTCAGGTGCATCCTGTTTCCACTGATCATCCTTGAGATGTTTCTACAACTTGACTGGAGTCCACCTGTGGTAAATTCAGTTGATTGGACATGATTTGGAAAGGCACACACCTGTCTATATAAGGTCCCACAGTTAACAGTGCATGTCAGAGCACAAACCAAGCCATGAAGTCCAAGGAATTGTCTGTAGACCTCCGAGACAGGATTATATCGAGGCACAGATCTGGGGAAGGGTACAGAAAGATTTCTGCAGCATTGAAGGTCCCAATGAGCACAGTGGCCTCCATCATCCATAAATGGAATAAGTTTGGAACCACCAGGACTCTTCCTAGAGCTGGCCGCCCAGCCAAACTGAGCGATCGGGGGAGAAGGGCCTTAGTCAGGGAGGTGACTAAGAACCCGATGGTCACTCTGACAGAGCTCCAGCATATCTCTGTGGAGAGGAGAAACTTCCAGAAGAACAACGATCTCTGCAGCACTCCACCAATCAGGCCTGTATGGTAGAGTGGCCAGACGGAAGCCACTCCTCAGTAAAAGGCACATGACAGCCCGCCTGGAGTTTGCCAAAAGGCACCTGAAGGACTCTCAGACCATGAGAAACAAAATTCTCTGATCTGATGAAACAAAGATTGAACTCTTTGGCCTGAATGGCAAGCGTCATGTCTGGAGGAAACCAGGCACCGCTCATCATCTGGCCAATACCATCTCTGCAGTGAAGCATGGTGGTGGCAGCATCATGCTGTGGGGATGTTTTTCAGTGGCAGGAACTGAGAGACTAGTCAGGATCGAGGGAAATATGAATGCAGCAATGTACAGAGACATTCTTGATGAAAACCTGCTCCAGAGCACTCTGGACCGCAGATTGGGGCGAAGGTTCATCTTCCAACAGGACAACGACCCTAAGCACACAGCCAAGATAACAAAGGAGTGGCTACGGGACAACTCTGTGAATGTCCTTGAGTGGCCCAGCCAGAGCCCAGACTTGAACCCGATTGAACATCTCTGGAGAGATCTGAAAATGGCTGTGCACCGACGCTCCCCATACAACCTGATGGAGCTTTAGAGGTCCTGCAAAGAAGAATGGGAGAAACTGCCCAAAAATAGGTGTTCCAAGCTTGTAGCATCATACTAAAAAAGACTTGAGGCTGTTATTGGTGCCAAAAGTGCTTCAACAAATTATTGAGCAAAGGCTGTGAATACTTATGTACATGTGATTTTTTTTTTTTTTTTTTTTCGTTTTTTATTTTTAATAAATTTTCAAAGATTTCAAACAAACTTATTTCACATTGTCATTATGGGGTATTGTTTGTAGAATTTTGAGGAAAATAATGAATTTAATCCATTTTGGAATAAGGCTGTAACATAACAAAATGTGGAAAAAGTGAAGCACTGTGAATACTTTCTGGATGCACTGTAGTTTAGAAACAGATTAATATTTAAGTCCTACTCCAGAGCTACTCCAGCCACTTTATTATCCTGTCCTAATAAAATAAAATGCATTTACGTACCGAATATCATACGTTCAAATTTTTTTTGCCATGAATTTTGTTTGTTACATATTTAAATAACTTATGACTGCCAGATTAAAGCCAGCTTGTGATGTTTCTGGTCTGAGGTCTACTGATTTAAATAATCTTTTTTTTTTTTTCTAACCACATTTATATGCTATTGTAGCAACAATAACTTTAAAAAAAATAATTATATAATAAGTAAACGTTTATACTATTAGATTTCCATTGAAAATAAAGTAGGATTCTGGATGTTTTCCTACTTAACCGTTGCTGAAGTCTACCTGAGCTTACAGCTGATTGGTCCATGCCATCTGCACAACATTTAGAATGTTCACTTAGACACATCCAGGGTAGACAGCCGTTGTGGTGTGGCCTGGTGTAGACAGGGTGTAACTGAAATTGCCATAGTAACTAACAAATAGGATTCTAGAGTTTAGGGGCGGTCACACTACACTTTGCACTCCATGCACTCCCATTGAAACACATCGTAACGTGGGGGACTGGAAACGCAAGCTCATGTGAATACATTTTACATTTGGCTGCGGACGAAAGGTCAAGTTTGGTGAACTCTGATGTATTCTTTACTTACAATAGAAGCCCTCCTACTGTAAATGACATCCTACCCTGGTCCGTTGCGTTGTCAGAAAAAAAAAAAATGTCAAAGCCTAGTGTGACCACCCCTATGGGATGCAGACTAGCTGTCCCCAGCTCTACCGCTGCTTGTCAGGTGCATCCAGATATGTTGCGGCTATGTGTGCTGATTCCCCAGCTGGGTGCCATGCAGACTGAAAGATGTGGTTTCCTGGCAACAATCATCCAAGAGCATTCTGCAGTGAGAGACAGTGAGAGTGAGGGGCCTTTACAGTGCTCTCATGTGGTGTTAATGGAGCAAGCTATCTAAGCTGAGGACAGGGCTCTCTGCCACAGTGCATTTAGCCTGGCTCAGCCTTGTGTGGATTGAGCTCATCCCTGTCTGGCACTTTCCAGGAAGATGCCCCTGGACTGGCCACAGGCTTGGTGGAAAGTAGTGAAAATGTGTCCCTCCCTGTTCTGCATGTGAGGGAGATGAAAGGCAGTGGGGCAAACATGAAATGTATGGAACGGAACATGAGCAGAGCTTTTTACATGACTGCAGATTGCGTGGTGAACTGGCTAAAGCGATCATTTTAAATACAGACCAGAGATAAGTTCCCTTGCAGCACACTGAATGGCAGCAGTCATGTGAGCCAGTTTAAAATAAGAAAAGGCAGTGAGAGGGATGTTTGCTGTCCTGGTATGTTAGTTAGATAGAGCTCCAGTTGATTTGAAGTCAACAAGAAAGCAAAATTAAACCTATTTAAATCCACATTCCTGGTCCTACTGGGCACATTTCATCAATGCATGTTATTCTAGGTAAATGGTTTACATGTACTACAATAAGATTCTATACATTAACTAGGGATCTAGGGATCAGAAACTAACAATGAATAATATTTATTGCAGCATTCATCAATCTTGGTTAATTTTAGTTTATAGATATATTATTGTTCTATTTAAGTTAATATAAGTTCATAATGCATCAAGTAATGTTAATATATACAAATTTTAAAGTAAAACAAATATACATGTATTGTATATATACTCTCACTAAGCACTTTAATAGGAACACCTGTATGCCTACTTATTCATGCGATTATCTAATCAGCCAATCGTGTGGCAGCAGTGCAATGCATAAAATCATGCATATGCAGGTCAGGAGCTTCAGGTTATGTTCACATCAACCATCAGAATGGGGAAAAATGTGACCTCAGTGATTTAGATTGTGGAATGACCGTTGGTGCCATACAGGCTGGTTTGAGTATTTATGTAACTGCTGATCTCCTGGGATTTTCACAAACAACTGTCTCAGAATGGTGTCAAAAAACAAAAACTCCAGTGAGTGGTACTTCTGTGGATGGAAATGCCTTGTTGATGAGAGGGGTCAACGGAGAATGGCCAAACTGGTTGGAGCTGACAGAAAGGCTACGGTAACTCTGATACCCACTCTGTACAATTGTAGTGAGCAGAATAGCATCTCAGAATGCATGTCGAACCTTGAGACGGATGAGCTACAGCAGCAGAAGACCACGTCGGGCACTTTATTAGGGCCATAGTGTTCTTAATAAAGTGCTCATTGAGTGTACAACTTAACATTAACCCTGATTAATATGTGCTGTAAAAGTATTGTTCATTAGTTTATGTTAACTATTGTGTTAAATGATGCTGAAGTATACAACCTTATTGTAAAGTGTAACCATACTGTTCTTCTTCATAATATTTATTAAAATGTAAATCGGATCATTTGACTGGAAAATTGGATCAAGCCAGACTAGAACCCACATTGCCTTCATGAGCACCATGGCATAATGCGTCAGGGCATGTGAAGTAACTGCTAAGCTTAGGCTCCAACAACATTACAATCTTTAGTTTAGCGTTTTCACTGGTCCTAGAGGTTCTTAATACAAAAGACAGACCTTACAAATTCAGATCTCTTGTGTCTGCTGACATGAATAGAGAGAGAGAGAGAGCTCCACTCACTGAGCTTTGACTAGATGAGCAGAGGAATTGCATTTGCCCTTCAAGCAGCACTGATGCATGAATAAGTGGTGAGGAAGAATATTCTGCACTTATAACCTGTGCACCTATGGGTAGCCCTGCCCGGATTTTGATCCCTCAGAATTCTACAAACATTTGCTAATTTCCTTTGAATTCCAGTGCCTTTCACAAAGTTACATAAATATCCTCCACACTCTTTGCATGTTTATGTATTAAATATTTTAATAAACTAATATATTTAAATAAATTATTAATAAAGCTTATATGATAACTTTCATCTACAAACAAGAGTGCAGTACTCTCAGCTCCATTTAACAAATTTTACCTTATTTAAAACTTAATGAAATGATTGTGATGTGCTGTTATACATGTACTGCATGAAAATAAAAGTGAAAAATTAAGGCAAAACTGATGACATAGTCCCCGTTTACACCTGGTATTATGATGCGTTTCAGGTGATCCGATCACGTTACCTGTTTAATGCAGGTCATTTTTTATATCTCCTGACCCATAGAGGGCACTGTGCCAAAATGCTGCAGGTCACCTCAGGCCATGATGGCTATGATGCATACCAAGATTAGTCACAATCCATAAAAGCATTTTGGAGATACAGCCTCATATACATGCTCAGTGGTAAAGACACTGGCTACCACCGCTGGAATCGTGAGTTCGAATCCCAGGGTGTGCTGAGTGACTCCAGCCAGATCTCCTAAGCAACCAAATTGGCCCGGTTGCTAGGGAGGGTTGAGTCACATGGGGTAACCTCCTCGTGGTCACTATAATGTGATTCATTCTCGGTGGGGCACGTGGTGAGTTGAGCGTTGATGCCGCGGTGGATAGCGCGCGGAGGCTTCACGCCATGTCTCCGTGGCAGCGAACCTCAACAAGCCACGTGATAAGATGTGCGGGTGGACGGTCTCGGACGTGGAGGCAGCTGGGATTCATCCTCCGCCACGGATTGAGGCGGATCACTACGTGACCACGAGGACTTAAAAGCACATTGGGAATTGGGCATTCCAAATTGGGGAAAAAAAAATAAAATAAAAAAATTGCCGTGTGTCACCTGGAGACACTCAGGACAAAAAGTTGTTAAAAGAATTTTGATAGACCAAACCGTTTTTGAATGGCGTTTCAACAAATTCAATGAAGAACGCGCCAAATTGCGGCAACATGTCACCTGTTACCTTGGATTACCTGCATTAAAAGAGCTTCAGGTGTTCATGCTTCTCATCTGTCACATGCGGTTTTCACCACATTTGAATGTGTTTTTTGTGATCTGATCACTTAGACCCCTTTAGATTTGTATTTAGCACTGACCACTTGTGATCGGATCATCCTCTATTTCAGATGCTCACACAACAAATGTTTTGATCGAGCCAAAATGATCAGCAGTATACAGCTTAGATGCCTACAATGACCATAGGCTCTGATGTTGGCAGAGTGTAATCACACGTCTGGTGAGAGACTAAGAGTGAGAGTTAGAGAAAGACACTTGCCCGCACCTGCCAAGGGACTTGGGGGGCAGAGGCTGGCAAAGAGCCCTGTGCTTCTGTCAGGACCAGTCAGCGTGGGTGGAAAGCCTGCGTCTGTTATTTAGCACTGATGTGCACAGAGAGGAGGGGGCCCACGGGGCCAGCCCATAAGAGCCCTCAACTTGCTTGATAAATCACCACTGACAACAGTCAGGAAGGATGGTATGGAGCAAGAGAGGTAGAGAGAGGCCAAAAGTTATCCACATGACAGATTGAGACACCTGCTGTTTGGACTATGTTGTAAACAGGTGATGTCAAAAAGATTGTTGATTTATACAAGGGAACATGAAAAGCACTTTAGAGAATGCATTGTACAGCACCACATCATACACATAATGTAACTGTGCTTGTTAAACTGTCCATCGTCATTATAGACCCCATGAAATAATTTGTTGATTTTTCGTTCCTGTGTTGTTGTTTTTTCAATTGAAACAGGAAGTTAATGCAGGACCTATACAAAAAATAAAAATAAATAAATAAATAAATAGATAAATAAAAATAAATAAATAATAACCAGTAATTTTTAGTTTATGTCACAGCCATGAACATAATTTACTGTTCCCTACTGCTAAACAATCTTTACACTGCAAAGGTCACACAGAAGCTACATTTGAAGAGGCATATATACCAAGAACATTTGCATTTTCCAAGACTTTTTAATGTTGCTCAGAGGTGGCATAAATGCATTAACACAGTAATTACATAAATAATGTTATGAGATTAATGTTTTAAATATAAAATTATGAATATAGAAATCTGAAATGAGTGAACATATGAAATTATACTTTTAATTATGAAACTATAAATTATTAAATATATGACACCAACAATGTTTAACCCTTTATGCATGTAGGCATTATGACCAAAACTGAACAAGTGCTTTGAAATTTGCAGACAAATCAGAAGTGTTTCATTTGATAATTTATTAAATTATGCCACTGAATTAGGAAATCTTTAAAAACACCCTCAGAGCTTAAAGGGTTAAGGCTGCTCTGATGCTGCCTTTCATTTACACAGAACCAAAATCAGTATTAAAACTGCTTTTAAAACTAGGGGCTCAGGTGGGTCAGAGCAGGCATAATTTTGTTTGGCTTTTATGCTGCATTGCATCTTTACACAGCATTTTGAGGAGGTACAGAGTAGACTTAACTCGACTGTGTAAAGACACCTCTAGTCAGAAGCAGGTGCTACTTGATGGAGGCAACATTCTTTTTCTAGAGAGCATTTAACTGGACTGAAATTGTGCAAGATGAGTCATCAGTATTATTGATCCATTTTCCTGGAAGAGAAAGACTGCAAATTGTAAATGCCTTTATCTGCTAAAAGTAAATTTTGTCAAATTTTAGGAGAACACTTGCATATGGCCTCAAAAGCAGGGGTGTACAACCCCACCATTATTTATACCATGATCAATGGAAACATGTAAATGCTTCATGCTGCAACCTCCCCAATGTTCAAGCCAATTCTCAAAACTAACAGACATAGACTAAAAGCCACAAAACTCCAATTTTGATTTTATGGGATCTTTAAGATGTCAACCCAGCATTGGGTTCAACTGTGTGTGAGAGAGTGTGTAGGGAGCAGTCTGCTTCCAGTCTGCTAGCTCGCGTAAGGGCTCAGATTTTGGCATCAATCCTATTTGAGTCCTGGAATCGACCATCAGTGTCTGCATTTCATTTATTTATTTTATGTACTCCCCACTACACTTTTACTCTGCGCAATATCAACAGCTGTTTCTGCAGTTCCTCCAGATTTTAAAAGAGCTTACATAAATAATTAATTGACCATGAAATAATTAATAAGACAATTTTCTTCTGCATTTGATAATGGATGGGCTGGAAACTCGGAGGAGAGGAGCCAGTGGGGCAGACCGTCCACTCACTTATACACATTTACACAGACATACATGCAGTGCTGGGTAGATTACATCTGAATTTAATCTGGTACTGATTACGAAGTACATGACTAAAATTGTAGTCAGTAATGCAATCTTTTGGATTCCATTTTAAGGTAATCCAGTCTGATAGCTTTTGGACTACTTCTGGATTACTTCTGATTTAATTCTTGTTTATTTGATGTCACATGCTTTTGTGTAGGATAAGCTTGTTTCATTTTGACATAATGTTGCTTAAATACATTAAAGGGGTCATGAAATGTTCTTTTTTATAGTTGTATTATCTTCCCTGAGGTCCACTGATAATGTTAGTAAAGTTTTTTTAGCATCAAAACAGTCATAATTTAGTAATATATGATAATTTTTCACCCCATCTCTGGCCCTCTGTCTGAACCGCTCAGTTTTGGGCAAAGCACCTCCTTAAATCTTCAAAGTAAATGCCCACTGTTCTGATTGGCTAACATCATGCAGCCCCTCGAATAGAGCCGTTTTTTAAACTCAATCAGATGAAAATAAACAAGCACCAAAACATAAATCTAAATGTCAGGGTTTACACATAACGCACATACAACACATTGCATCCGTATATATTTTACTGTTCATCTCAAGCACAACTGTTAACACTGTCTAATGTTAATGAAGGTGTCCTGTGTAAGTCCACTAAGGATGAATCTCCCATGACAAGCCCCATCTCTCCTATTTACCTGCTGTGTGACTGACTGAGCACCAATGGTCAGGGCCAAGTGTACAATGACGAAAAATAGGCATTGCATTTGCAGATGTATTTGGTCACAAGTTTTTTTCAGCTTGGTTTAAATAAATGCTCTTTTTCTTTTAAGGAGGAAGTTTTCAGTTCTGGAACCTATAGTATGTTTTTATAGTACAATGGCCTCTTATATATCAAAAGATCAAGGAAAATGTGATTCCTCATGACCCCTTTAAAGAAAACGTACTTCATGGATCACAAAATGAGAATTGATATGATTTGTGTGTGTGTGTTTTACTCACTATCCGTCTGTTTCTAAATTAAATTAAAAAGGGCACATTAAATGTTCTTACTCTGGCAATTTTGGCAATACAAACTCCACCCATGTGTGGTAACAGATCAGACCAGTTATATTTGTGAATCAACATCACAAAAACGAATCTCAAAAGTTGTTGCAAAAGTGTATTCATGTACATTTTGAAGCTGAGTGAGAGAGGAGAGGCACAATTTAATACGCCTTGTTTGGCAGTGGATGATGAGGTGCACCTGATGTGAATACAGCATTACATGCTGCCAATAAAACATAGAGTGTACCTCTCCTCGGGAGGCCGACCTCTATCTCCAAGTGCATGCACACTGGCGTCCCCACAGTTCCAGGTATAGAACGGCTAGGGTTCCAGCCGTGTAAGGTACGCCGCGGGAACCGCTCCCCGGTGCAGGTTAGATGTGTCGCTCGGGAGGAGAGTATGCAATGCGGCCGAAGGGTCAGGAAGCCGGGCCCCAGCCCAGGGAATATAGTTTTCCAAAGAAGCCGCAGCCCCTCGCGCCCCAGATCAAGTTGGGGAGCACCCCTAAACCTGGACAAATTCAACCTTTGTTTTGGACACTTTTGCCCATAGACACTTTATTTGCTCTTTTTGAACAGTTTATGTTGTTTTATTAATTAAAATAAATGCTTCTCCGAGGCCTGACGCCACACACACTGTGTTTGTCTCTTGCTCCAATACCCCCCCCCCCATCATAATAAAGTAAACGTAATCTGATTAAGTGTTTTAAAATGTAATTTAATCCAATTACAAATACTTGATTTTTGTGATCTGATCAAGTAATCCATATTACATGTATCTGTTACTACCCAGTACTGCATACATGCATGCTAACTCAAGGATATTATTGTCAAATCAACATGCTCACATATTGAGCTCCTTATCCACAATGGCCCCAGCATCTCTGCACATGTACATCTGCAAATTACATGCACTGAACATGAGATAGTGCTCTCATCTGCACCTGCAATATATGGGTATCATTTTCTTCATACAAGCCCACTCTCTCCTCTTCTCCCATGGATTTTCCTCATGAACACACCTGGCCTCACAGTGTTCTCACTGTAAAGCATCTGTGTATTTCAAGGCAGATTAGGGAGGGCTGCTTTAAGAGAAACTGGGGTAAGATGTGTCAGTAGGTAAGATGTGTTGCCCTCTTTTCTAGGAAGCTGCACAATTTTTGTCATGTTGCCACTGATATGCTGTATATATATATATATATATAACTGGATCTGTGATGCAACGGTAAACTGCCAGCAGTGAAACCACCGGAAGAGTTCGAGCAGCCATCTTGGTGTGCCCCAACTGCCATAGAGCCTAAATGACTGACAGGCGATAACGCTGCCATTTCAGCATCTCCGACCTCTGGATATGACAGTCATATTTCGCTCTCTAGTGACAGTCTTGATTCACTTTTAATTTGCTTGTTATGGATAATATTCAGTATTCAAAGTCAAAAGTCTCACTACATATTTTTTCTAAATAGTTGAGCCAAACCTCTCGGTCACAGGACAGATCATAATCTAAGAGAGATTTTGTCAAAATGTGTAGTTACTGCACATTGCCTTAGCAGGAGATTTTTTTTCTGATTTGTTTTGTTTTTTTGTTTATATATATATATATATATATATATATATATATATATATATATATATATATATACAAAAAAACAAAATCTAATTCAACAAATATATACCCAAACAAAACAAAATGTCTCTCTCCACAGCCTGTCACTGAGCACCCTCAAAAAAGGCCAAAAACCTGCCCCATTTCCTGTCATATGCAACCGAACTGCCAAGCCGTCAATACGACATCTCTTCAAATGATGCTACCTTGCCCAATTTGGTGCACCATTCATAAAAAGAGGGAGTGCTCATTGATTCCCATCCCCTCAGAATTATCCGTCTCCCAGTCATCACGCCGCTGAGGATCCACCTCTTTACATACCCATCGGCTATATCAATCATCCCAACACACAAAGTCTGGGACAGAACAGAACTTGAGTGCCCAGGACCTGGCAAACAAAATTCTGGACTCTCAACCAAAACTCCTGAATCCTCGAACAAGACCAGAAAGCATGTGTTAAAACTCCATCCTCTAACTGGCATCGCCAGCAGGTGGGTGTGTCTTTTAAACCAAGCCTATACAATCTGGAGGGGGTCCAATATAATCGATGCAAAATCTTAAATTGCATCAGATGCACCCTTGCATCTCTAGATGTAGACTTGACATTTTTTAGAATCCTAGTCCACATACCTCCCACCACCACCCCTGGAAAAACTTCCTTTCTTATCATGGCTGCTAATGGTTCCAGGGCAGGACAGAACAATAATGGGGAAAGAGGGCAACCCTACCGGGTGCCCCTGTCCAGAGTAACATAATCTGAAATTAATCCATTTGTTTGTACCGCCAGTACCAGGTGTCTATAAAGTAACTTAATCCATCCAATAAAAGTATTCCCTAACCCGTATATTTCCAAAATCTTAAAAAGATAATCCCATTCTACCATATCAAATGCCTTTTCGGTGTCAAGTAAGATGCGACTGGAGTCTGATCATTTGCCACTAACCACATGATATTGATGAAACGCCTAATGTTATCAGAAGAGCTGCAGCCCCAAATGAACCCCACCTGATCTGTATGTATAAGAGATGTCATAACTTTACTTAATCAGTTAGCCAAAATTTTTGCCAAAATTTTAACATCTAACTGGATCAGGGAAATTGGACGGTAACTCTTACACTCCCTTGGATCTTTATTCTTTTTAAGAATCAGATTGATCCGGGTTTGTGTCAAGCTTTCCATTCTTTAATGATTCCGTATAAACTTCGAACAAAAGTGTAGCCAGTTCTGTATCATAAGATCTAAAAAATACAGCAGCAAAGCCATCTGGTCCCAGAGCCTTGCCTGTAGGCAGGGCCTTAATTACCTCGTCAATCTCCTCCAAGGTTATCTCAGAATCAAGATAATTTGTTTGCTCAGTCGTCAGTTTAAGGAGATCTAATTGTTCCACAAAGTTTCTAATATCTTCATCAGTAGATGAAGACGTGGAACTATAAAGATCAAGATAGAATTATTTAAAAACATTATTAATATCAATGGCCGAGGTAAAAATTTCACAACCAGCAGATTTCACTGAGGGAATGGTAGAAAAATACTCTCTCTGCTTTATAGCCAAAAGCTTCCCTGATTTGTCCCCTGACTCAAAATATGACTGTCTTGGCCTAAATAACCAAAACTCCACCTTCCGTGACAAAATAGTATTATATCTGTATTTCAACTGTGTCAATTCTGTGAGGCCACCAGACGACATTCGACACTTCAGTTCTGTCTCAGTACTTTTAATATTCTTTTCCAACTCCATGAGTTCTCGTGCTTTGGTTTTTTTGGATGAATGAAGCATACTGTATGATCCAACCCCTAAGAACTGCCTTAACCCTCTGGGTTCTGAGGGTGTTTTGGGACCTGGAGAGGTTTTGACATGCCTTGACATTTGTGCTTTTTTCAGTTGCTTAAAAACATTAATGGCTAAAGTATAATAACACTGTATTCAGCACAAACTGGGCTACAATAATATGTGAACAACATGTATGTACATGTTTGTATTTTTGAGAAAATAACGTTTATGCATGGTTAATAAGGCCATATAACACATACTAAACATTTGTTCACAAGACTTTTGAGAACTGGATCTTGTAGCGTAGAGTTTTTGCTACAAAAATGATGTGTAAACCATCCTGATCACTCATTCATACAAAACAATATAGTCATTTAACTTTTGTAAGACACTTTTAGTGTTAGAAAGGCCATATGCGAGGAGGCGTGGATGATCATGAATATTGATGTGATTCACACCTGAGGAGACAAAGACCCCTCCCCTGAGAGAGAATGAACGTGAGGAGACTAAAAGATTGAATGTATTGTTTGTAGCTTATTCACAAAATCAAGTTTAAGTTAAAAGAAGTAATCTGACTATACATTTTCTTTACATAAAGACTTTACTTAAAAACTTTAGACCTACACTACCATTTAAAAGTTTTAGATCTGTAAGATTTTTTAATGTTTTTAAAAGGTCTCTTCTGCTCACCAAGGCTGCATTTATTTGATCCAAAATACAGCAAAAACAGTGATATTATGAAATATTTTTACAATTTAAAATAACCTTTCTATTTGAATATATTGTAAAATGCTATTTATTCCTGTGATCAAAGCTGAATTTTCAGCATCATTACTGCAGTCTTCAGTGTCACATGGTCCTTCAGAAATCATTCTAATATGCTGATTTTCTAATATGGGCATATTTACAGCACATTTTACACATTTACACCCGAACAGATATTTGCAAGCACAAGCTTCGTTGATGATAATGAGGCAGCATAAACACTAGTTAAAATATAATCTAAACATTCATATTATTTTTATATCATATTACATATCATATTTATATCATACAGCATACAATTTAAATACCTGCTTTAGCCGAAATAACATTTAAATGTAACTAAAACTTGCCTATTATGACATATTTCAAATTTCAATACTCTGAATCCTGGCTGGCAAGTCTGGAAATAGTCCAGCTAGTAAAATATTTATATAAAATAGCATGTCAACTAATATGTAAGTAAAACTAAATTATTTACTCATCCAAAATTGTATCCTCGGCTGGATCAAGTCGCTCAAAATGCAAACGTTCTTCTTCGGATTCCCACTCTTCTTCTGGGGAAAACGTGAACTCTTTGTCACTATCGAGGTGCATTCCTTCAGATGAAATGAGGGACTTAGATATACAGGTGCATCTCAATAAATTAGAATGTCGTGGAAAAGTTCATTTATTTCAGTAATTCAACTCAAATTGTGAAACTCGTGTATTAAATAAATTCAATGCACACAGACTGAAGTAGTTTAAGTCTTTGGTTCTTTTAATTGTGATGATTTTGGCTCACATTTAACAAAAACCCACCAATTCACCATCTCAACAAATTAGAATACATCATAAGACCAATAAAAAAAACATTTTTAGTGAATTGTTGGCCTTCTGGAAAGTATGTTCATTTACTGTATATGTACTCAATACTTGGTAGGGGCTGCTTTTGCTTTAATTACTGCCTCAATTCAGCGTGGAATGGAGGTGATCAGTTTGTGGCACTGCTGAGGTGGTATGGAAGCCCAGGTTTCTTTGACAGTGGCCTTCAGCTCATCTGCATTTTTTGGTCTCTTGTTTCTCATTTTCCTCTTGACAATACCCCATAGATTCTCTATGGGGTTCAGGTCTGGTGAGTTTGCTGGTCAGTCAAGCACACCAACACCATGGTCATTTAACCAACTTTTGGTGCTTTTGGCAGTGTGGGCAGGTGCCAAATCCTGCTGGAAAATGAAATCAGCATCTTTAAAAAGCTGGTCAGCAGAAGGAAGCATGAAGTGCTCCAAAATTTCTTGGTAAACGGGTGCAGTGACTTTGGTTTTCAAAAAACACAATGGACCAACACCAGCAGATGACATTGCACCCCAAATCATCACAGACTGTTGAAACTTAACACTGGACTTCAAGCAACTTGGGCTATGAGCTTCTCCACCCTTCCTCCAGACTCTAGGACCTTGGTTTCCAAATGAAATACAAAACTTGCTCTCATCTGAAAAGAGGACTTTGGACCACTGGGCAACAGTCCAGTTCTTCTCCTTAGCCCAGGTAAGATGCCTCTGACGTTGTCTGTGGTTCAGGAGCGGCTTAACAAGAGGAATACGACAACTGTAGCCAAATTCCTTGACACGTCTGTGTGTGGTGGCTCTTGATGCCTTGACCCCATTCTCAGTCCATTCCTTGTGAAGTTCACCCAAATTCTTGAATCGATTTTGCTTGACAATCCTCATAAGGCTGCGGTTCTCTCGGTTGGTTGTGCATCTTTTTCTTCCACACTTTTTCCTTCCACTCAACTTTCTGTTAACATGCTTGGATACAGCACTCTGTGAACAGCCAGCTTCTTTGGCAATAAATGTTTGTGGCTTACACTCCTTGTGAAGGGTGTCAATGATTGTCTTCTGGACAACTGTCAGATCAGCAGTCTTTCCCATGATTGTGTAGCCTAGTGAACCAAACTGAGAGACCATTTTGAAGGCTCAGGAAACCTTTGCAGGTGTTTTGAGTTGATTAGCTGATTGGCATGTCACCATATTCTAATTTTTTGGTGGGTTTTTGTTAAATGTGAGCCAAAATCATCACAATTAAAAGAACCAAAGACTTAAACTACTTCAGTCTGTGTGCATTGAATTTATTTAATACACGAGTTTCACAATTTGAGTTGAATTACTGAAATAAATGAACTTTTCCACGCCATTCTAATTTATTGAGATGCACCTGTATATATTTAAAAAAAATCTATTATAGAATAAATCTTATGGACTGATGAAAAAAATGTATAGTTCCTACCAGATGGGTTCAAAAGTCTCCAAATATCTGTAAGACAAAGATTTTTACACATCCTGTGAAGTGTCAGTGTTGCTGTAGGGGGCTTGCACACTTTTGCTTAACTGTGATCAAGGACTGAATCCATCAACAGATTAAAGTCTCCTCTCAATATTATATCATGAGGGGTGCCAGCGACTTGCAACATCCCTTCAATATCTATAAAAAAGCCCTGATCATCAGCGTTAGGTGCGTAAACATTAGCCAAAATCAACATTTGCCCCTGTATTTCTGCTAAAACTATAATGACTCTTCCTAATTTATCTTTAATCTGTTTGAGACATTTTAATTGTAGATGCTTACTTATCAATGTAATGACTCCTCTGTTCTTACTTGAGCCAGCACTAAAGAAAACATGTACACCCCATATTCCCAAATTTTTCAGCTTCCTGAGGGGAAAAATGCGTTTCTTAAAGAAACAATATATCATATTTCTTTTGTTTAAGAAAATAAATAACCCATTCACATTCCATGTGGAGAGAGACAATCCACTCATATTAACATTTGACATTTTGACATATTAGAAAAAATAGATTGTGTGTCAAAAATAAAATTATAAAGACCACATTCTAACATTAGTGCAACAGTCAAATCTCGAACTTCCCCGCGAACCAAACAAACAGAAAAAAGAAAAACGTGTGCATTAAACCCGCACACGACAGCGCCAACCAGCATCCATCCTTCTAAACTCAAACAGTCCATGTACGCCTATGAGAGTCCCCGCGGCAACTTTGCTGTCGGATTGCTCAAGTCCAGTGCTTCAATACAAATTTTGTGAGACAGAATTACATAATAGAAAATAATCTATAAAACAAACTCCAGCCAATAGGCAGAATAAACACAAAGAATATGTAGATTCATCCACAAAACTGTATTGAAGGTGTGTTCCTCCACAAAACAAACTCCAGCCGCAAGCTGAACCAGCACACACACACACACACACACATACACACACACACACAAAAAACCATTCAGTTTCCTTGGACAGTCAAAAGAATGTTCAGTGAGCCGGCTGTTCATGAGTGCTGCAGATGACTTAATCCTTCCAATGTCCTGCAAAAAATACGCCACAAAACAAACTCCAGCCAATAGGAGGCATAAGCACAAAGAACGAGTAGATTCATCCACAATTGTCCTGAAGGAGTGTTATTCCACAAAACAATCTCCAGCCGCTAGGCGAAACCAGCACAAAAAGAAACAAGAAAGGCACCCAGCTTCCTCGGACAGTCAAGTGTATGATTAGCGAGACAAGCTAAAATTGAAGGCCACGTAAGAAACACCAAATATCTTACTCACCCCATTGACTCTATGAAAGACAATGCTTGCTGTGGGCATGTAAAAATTTTGCCACCATCCTTAGTATCTATTCTCAGTTTGGCCAGAAACATCAGTGCAAAGTGATCTTCCGTTGATGTAAGAGTTTCTTGCATTCCTTGAATCAATCACGTTTCTCTCTTGTCGAATTCACAAAGTCTGGGAATAAGAAAATGCTTTACTCTTCGCCTTGCGTAACACAAGATCTTTATCGGATGATTTCAGAAATTTGGCCAGAATTGATCGAGGCCTCCGCGGATCTGTGAGCCGGGACTCTGTGAGATTTCCAGCTTATGGCCTGTTATGTCGAGCAGACTCGGGAAGTGCTTGTCTAGGAATTTCACCATATCTCGGCCTTCCTCATGCTCAGGAATTCCAACAAATTGGACATTGTTTTGCCGACTATGATTCTCCAAATCCTCCAGTTTTTCCCAAATGTGTTCCAAGTCTATCTTGGTCGCTAGCGGACTAGCAGCTAATTCCCTCTCCGATGACTCCAGATAATCGATCTGTCTCTCGACATCCCCGATTCTTGTATCCAATTCAGAGAATTTGGCCTCCATCGCAGTAATCGATCGATGTATTACTGCAAGATCCTCCAGGTCTGCTATGACTTTCATCAGCATTACAGACATGCTCGCCAGTTGCCGCTGGATTTCTCCCTGGTCCCTGGTCTGCGGGCCTGTCTGAGGTATCAGCTTGAGCACGTAAGTGTCTTTTAATATCTCCAGAGCCTGAGGATTTTGAATTCTTTGACGTTGACTTCTTAGAACAGTTATGTAGCAGGGTGTATCGAATCTCACTGGTTTATGATACAAAAAGAATTAAAAACTAGCAAAGTGCGCAGAGCTCGTCGTTCACATGACCGACCCTCACATGGCGACACGCGACTCTCCAAGTCTGGTCAGATTTAAATAATCTGAGGGAGTGCTGACAAAGATAAACTCACCATTTAAAGATAATGATCAAGAAGAACTTTTGCTCAACATTTTAATTTAAAGAAACTACCATAGCTTCACAAAGTTGGGGAAACAGTGGTACAGAGTCTTGACAAAGATTGCAGTCTCCCAGTGCTGATCTCGTTGGAGAAGTAGGGTTTAAACAGAGCACTTAGTCTGGACTCAGTGTACTGTAACATTAAATTTCTGGAGTTCTACAGCCCTCTACTGGCATGCTACAACTCACACGTATGCATCATATGCATAAGCAAACACTCAAATTAGCATCTCCCATCATGCACTTGGGCAAACATACAGGCATAGACACGCACTGCAACTACTACTTAGTCTCCCTGGAGCGAATGTCAATCCATGTTGTGCGCTCTAGATAGTCTCTGGGTTGACAGTGACTGATACAGAAGTAGCAGTCTTTGTCAGTGTCTACATCTGTGCATTGTTTCTTGGGAGTGGCATGGCCTCCTTGAAGCCAAGTGCACAGTACAAGATTGAAGCTTGTCATTTTTATGTTTTAAGTCTGAAACTAGTCTGTGACAAAAATGTAGATAATAGCCAACTAGTCACAGATTCTTCGACAGATTTCATCTGGTCTCAAACTGGTTTGAAATATGGCCAACCAGTCATCAATGTGTCCTGAAAAATGAGAGAAACAGTAAATCAATTAACAACAGCCAATAAATTGGCAAGACAGTGAAAGAGCGCAAGAGGTGGGTGAGATACTTAGAAGCAGGAGCCAAAAAATTATAAAATTAAATAAAATATCAAACTCCTACCCACGTCTCCCCAACCAATCTCATCCATACTTATTGGCTCTTTTTCTTATTTTTCCATTTAGTGTCAAATATATTAAACAATTTGTAAAAAATAAAATAGAAAATCCATAAGCCATTCCTCCATGTTGTTTGTTGACTTGCAGTCAGGAATCAGCTCTTACATTGCTATGGGCTTGATTTTGGATGCTGGTATGCTGATTATTTGCTTTTTACCATTGCTGCACTGCTCAGATTCATGGCAGTTGGTATGGGTGTGGTTTGTTTTTCCACTGCAGTGATACGAAATCATTATTAGAAGGTATGTAAACATTGGAGTGAGTGCGCTATGAAGGATGATCCCATATTCCAGTTTTTTAGGACTGCTTTCCTCCCCTGGTTTTTACTCTGCTAAAGCACAGGAAAGACACAGCCCATGTCGCAAAAAGGAAAGCAAAGTGAAGGCGAGGTTTAATGTAATTTTCTGATAGGTTGTGTATACCACCGGACACAAACATATAGAAAGGTAAAAGTTCCCACATTAGCTAAAAATTTAAATGTATTAGTAATATTTTACTATATTGATATTGTATTGAGGTGAGCAAGAGACAGACACAGTGGCCATAAAGCCATTCCACCAGCATGGCTGAGTACATTTATTCAGCCCGATGGTGGAAAAGCGCTTCTGGTTTACTAGATTAAGCTTAACACTTTGCTGGTTGACCTACATTTTTTTGCTGGTGAACAGCATGGCTATGCTGGTCCACCAGCTAGGCCCACACTAATCAGGATAAACCAGCTTAGAGCAGCATGGAAATTGTAAGCTGGTCTTTTCAGATGGGTCTTCCAGCTCTCTGGGTTGGTATCCAATGATCTCTTGTGATGCTTTCCGTCATTCTTCAATTTCAAGGGAGATCTTTGGTTATGCACCAGTCCTCCATCCTGTGGAAATTGCCCATCCATTGCACCCTGTCTTGTCCTAGCGATGTGTATATAACTTACAGGGTAGCATGTGAGCGAACGCTGTCTTCCCAGAAGATCTCCATGATGTGATGGAAACAGGGATGAAAGCACTTGTGGTTAGAGAAACTGGAGTGAATATAGCTTGTCTTATGCAGTTGTTGATTACAACATATATAAACACTGTAACAGATGGTGGACACCAGAGATGTGATCTGGTGAACAGCCCATAGCATATACACACTATCTTAGTGCTTAAGGGTGCTGAAAGCAATTTTATCCGTTCTGAAACTTCCACAACACTGAGCTGTTAAATGAGACACACCCTCTCTTTGGAAAACACAGCTTTCCAAAGATACCGTTAAGACCATCAAAGAACAGTAAATCTTCTCATTGGTGTCAAACACAACAGTAGCAAATAGCACACTGAGCTGACAACTGTTAATTTTCCGCTTTAATCCTACACTTGGAGAATGTGCAAAATGATTGATATGCAGAAGGCACATCAAAGTCTTCTGATTGGCTGATCAAAGAATGTGTCCGTGGCCCGTGGTCACATTTTTGTTTGCTGTTTACACAATGCTGTCACAGAGACCGGTGAGATATCTCAGGACATTTATTTCAGTGATATCTTTCAGGGGGGAGGAAATTGTTTTTACATATAATTCCATTAAAAAAATTGCTTACAGCACCTTTAAAATATTCTTAAAGGATCTATTTGCAAGCCAATCCATGGAATTCAATGCCTGGAGCATGATGTATTATGGTCACTCTGTGTGGTCTGGTTATTTTGAGCATATGCTACCTGTGTCCATAGAGTACAGATGGAAACAGGTTAAGAAACAATCCCGTGTGGTCCAAGTCTATATATAAGCAATGAAGAAACCGCAGGGAGTTTAGCACAAGGCTTTATTGCCTGAAGCGATGGCACACGGTTATTTGCAGGTGTATATAGCACTCAGCTCTCGCACTCAGCCCACCCAACTGTTTTTATGCTTGGTGAAATATGATTTAATGACAGAAAGTATAATAAAATCTCCATTATATTCATTTCAATTAGGTTGATTTAAAATGTACTGTGTTAATCTTCCAGAGCTGACAGAAACTAGCTGAATTGGTCATGGGTAGTTGTGGCTTTACTGTAGGACAGAAGAAATTGATATACATTTTTATCCCCCCCCTCCCCTTTTTTTCCACACTTCCTCTGGAAAAACCACACCCTTTTGACTGACTGTAGGCCTTAGTAGATTCATCCAAATGAAACACCTTTTTAGTCCTTGGACGGCTGTGTCTGTGTGCAAATGTGAGTGTGAGTGTGTTTGTGTGTGTGCGCACGCGTTTTCAGGAAGAGTCCAGAATAAATGTGCAGCAGGCACTGAGAGACTACTGCTGTACTGCTTGCCCAACTGTGGCTTTTATCATATTTCATTATTCATATTATTTATATGATGCATTAGTGTGTATCCCTCGGTGTTATAGCCACATTCACCAGCCATCCCCATTTCTGCATCTCTCCAATGGCTCTGGGTGCAGGGCTGTAAAAGCCTGCAGTGTTTTCAAGTGTGATTTTAAACAATGCCCTAGGTCAGGAAGATGGAGGAAAACAAAACATAAAGACAAAAATGTAAATTGTTCACTGACGAACTGCTGAGTTGTTATGTTCCCCATGTGTTCTGATTCTGTTTGGTGTTTGACTTTGGTTTATTTTATTCCTCTATTTTGTTCTATTGGCAGCATGTGCCAAAACTTAGTGATTCTGCTGTGGGTTGTCAAAGTTATGAGGTTGTGACTTATGAAGCCAGAGCAATTCACTGTTTTTTGTTTAGTAATAGCATTCCATGTTAATTATTTTTTGTTCTAAATGTAAAAGAATAATTATTGGCAAGCATCATCTTATCAAGTAAAATCAGAAATGTTTACTTGATAATAATACGTTTTCTTAAGAAGCAAACATGGACACAGTGCAACATGGTCACATGGAAAATCGGCATGTTCTAAACATTTTGGAAATCATATTTGGACCCTATGTAATAAACTTCAGACAAGCGGCACAAACAAGCGACAAATGTGCATGCTTAGAAAATCACCCGCCCTGTACCTTTGACGTCACATCCCAGATACTATATTTGAAAAGAAGTAAGTGAAAGAACGCTGTTTTGGTCTCAGCACTGTTATGGTTGGGGTTAGGTTTAGGGATGGGTTGGGTTGGGTTAGGTTTTTTCCCAAACACTTTAGAGACCCAGCACTTATATCTATGAAAAATTGATGTATAGGAGGTTGTGTTTTATAGATTATTTTCTGTTGTGTATTTCTGTCTCACAAAATTTGTATAGAAGCACCAGACTTGAGCAATCCAATGGCAAATTTGTCGCGGGGGCTCTCGTAGACGTACATGGACTGTTTGAGTTTAGAGGGATGGATGCCATTTGGCACTGTTGTGCGCGGGGTTAATGCACTCATTTTTCTTTTTTCTGTTTGTTTGGTTTGGGGGGAAGTTCGGGGTTTGATTGTTGCACTAATAATGGAAGGTGGTCTGTATAATTTTAATTTTGACACACAATTTATTTTTTTCTAATATGTTAAAATGTCAGCTGTTAATATGAATGGATTGTCTCTCTCCACGTGGAATGTGAATGGGTTGGGGCACCCCATAAAAAGAAGGAAGGTTATTTATTTTCTTAAACGTAAGAAATATGATATTGTGTTTCTTCAAGAACCACACTTTCCATGCAGGAAGCTGAAAAATTTGGAAAGATATGGGGTGTACATGTTTTCTTTAGTTCTGGCTCAAGTAAAAGTAGGGGAGTCATTACAGTGATAAGTAAACATCTACAATTCAAATGTCTCAAACTGATTAATGATAGATTATTAAAAGTCACTATTGTTTTAGCAGAAATTCAGGGGCAAAGGTTGATTTTGGCTAATATTTACACACCTAATGCTGATGATCAGGACTTTTTTATAGATCTTGAAGGGAAGTTGCAAGCCACTGGCACCCCTCATGATATAATATTGGGAGGAGACTTTTTTGATAGACTCAGTCCTTGAACAAAGTGAAGCAAAAATGTGCAAGCCCCCTAGAGCAACATTGACACTTCACAGGATGTGTAAAAATCTTGGTCTTACAGATATTTGGAGATTTTGAACCCATCTGGGGTTATAAGTCCCTCATTTCATCTGTTGTTGATTGCTCAATTGGAAACATCTTAGTCTCAGATCACGCCCTGGTGAGTTTAGAGGTGCTGCCATATACGGAGAAAAAGAAATCATATAGTTGGCATTTTAATGTATCCCTTTTGCAAAATCCTGAATTTCAACAAATGTTAAAGGCTGAAATCAGTGTTTATATGGAGACCAACTGGTCCTCAGTATCCTCTGTGGGCGTGGTTTTGGAGGCACTTAAGGCATTTCTTAGGGATTGGATCATACAGTATGCCTCATTCACCCAAAAATCCAAAGTACGAGAATTCATGGAACTGGAAGGGAATATTAAAGATGCCGAGGAAGAGCTGAAGTGTCAAATGTCGTCTGATGGCCTCAGAGAATTGACACGATTGAAATAATACTATTTTGTCACAGAAGGTGGAGTTTTGGCTATTCAGGGCAAGCCAGTCATACTTTTGAGTCAGGGGACAAGGTAGGGAAGCTTTTGGCTAGATATATAAAGCAGAGAGAGCCTTTTTCTACCATTCCCTCAGTGAAATCTGCTGGTGGTGAAATATTTACCTCGGCCATTGATATTAATAATGCTTTTAAAGAATTCTATTTTGATCTCTATAGTTCCACGTCTTTGTCTACTGATGAAGATATTAGAAACTTTATGGAACCATTAGAACTCCCTAAACTGACGACTGAGCAAAACAATTCTCTTGATTCTGAGATAAACTTGGAGGAGCTTGGCGAGGTAATTAAGGCCCTGCCTACAGGCAAGTCTCTGGGGCCAGATGGCTTTGCCGCTGAATTTTTTAGATCTTATGCTACAGAACTGGCTCCACTTTTGTTAGAAGTTTATATGGAAGTATTAAAGAATGGAAAGCTTTCACCAATCATGACACAAGCCTGGATCAGTCTGATTCTTAAAAAGGACAAAGATCCAAGTGAGTGTAAGAGTTACCATCCAATTTCCCTGATCCAGCTAGACGTAAAAATATTGTCAAAAATTTTGGCTAATCGGTTAAGTATTGTTATGACATCTCTTATGCATGTAGATCAGGTGGGGTTTATTCAGAGCCACAGCTCTTCTGATAACATCAGGTATCTTATCAATATTTTATGGTCAGTGGCGAATGATCAGACTCCGGTCGCTGCCATCTCACTTGACACCGAAAAGGCATTTGATATGGTAGAATGGGATTATCTCTTTAAGATTTTGGAAATATACAGGTTCGGGAACACTTTTATTTGATGGATTAAGTTACTTTATAGATGCCCGGTAGTGGCAGTACATACAAATGGATTAATTTCAGATTATTTTACTCTGGACAGGGGCACCCAGCAGGGTTGCCCTCTTTCCCCATTATTGTTCTGTCCTGCCCTGCCCTGGAATCATTAGCAGCCGCAATAAGAAAGGAAGATGATTTTCCAGGGGTGGTGGCGGGAGGTATGGAGCATAAGCTTTTGCTTTACGCAGATGATATTTTATTATTCGTCTCCGACCCCACTAGATCTATGCCTTGCCTCCACAAAATTTTTAATTCTGAAAGAGTCACTTGGTCTAAATCTGAAGCTTTGGCTTTTACAGCATACTGCGCACCGACATCCAGTGGCCTAAACAGGGCATTAAGTATTTGGGTATTTTATTCCCAGCAAATTTGTGTGATTTAGTTAGGGTTAATTTTGAACCCTTAATAAAAAGGTTTTCGAGCGATGTGGGCAGGTGGGCTTCATTACATTTATCTATGATTGAGAAGGTTAATGTTATTAAAATGAATTGTATTCCAGAATTCAACTACCTGCTACAGTCTCTCCCTGTAGATGTCGCCCTCTCTTATTTCAGGCAATTTGATAGCACAGTGAAGTCCTTCATTTGGAATGGTAAGCATCCCAGATTACACTTCAGTAAGTTACATAGGCCGATTGACAATGGTGGGCTAGGCCTACCCAAGATTTTGATTTATTATTATGCATTCGGTTTCAGACATTTGGCTCATTGTTTGCTTCCACCTGAGTGAGCCCCTCCCTGGTTTTGTATTGAACAGGAAGTTCTTGCCCCTATTTTGCCATTGCAAAGCCTTTCTATTAAACTAACTGGAGAAGTTAAGTCACACCCCGTTACCTTACATTTGCACGCGGTATGAACAAAAGTGTCCAGAGTGTTTAATTCTGACATTTATTTAAATGTTGCCTCAAGCATATGGATGAACCCAAAATGACGTATGAATAAGTCCCCTTTCTGCTGGTCAGAATGGATTGTGAGAGAGGTTAATATGCTCAGTGCCTATATGAGGGTGGAGTGTTGAGAACCTTTGAAAATATGATTCAACATTTTAGGATTCCCAGATCTCAGTTCTTTAGGTATTTACAGCTGCACCATCTGCTCTGTACTATTTTGTTGGGGTAGCATACACCCCCCTAAAGCAACAGATACTCTGAAAATGGTGATTACTGTCTGTGGAAAAGGTCATGAGGCAGTGTATTATTCCCTGTTAATTCAGAGTCTGGGGGACAGAGCTTCAACTTCTCTCAAGAGATTATGGGAAAAAGATTTAAACTTGGTATTGGAGGAGGGAGTGTGGGCTAGGATTCCAAAAAAACATCAAGTCTACATCGAGAGATGCAAGGGTGCATCTGATGCAGTTTAAGATTTTACATCAATTCTATTGGACCCCCTCTAGATTGTATAGACTTGGTCTCAAAGACACACCCACCTGCTGGTGATGCCAATCAGAAGACGGGGACACAACCCATATTTTTTGGTGGTGTGTTAAGATCCAAGAATTTTGGTAGAGGGTTTAAAATTTTATGTGTGATGTATTGGGTATTCAAATTTCATTTTGCCCCAGACTCTGTATTCTAGGCGATGGGACGTTTATTAATATAGGGGATGGGATCATAAAGAATTGGGCCCTGGCTGGTGTCATGATCGGAAGACAGGTCATCTGGAGCGCCCTCGTTTCGGGAGTGGTGCACGGAGTTGGGCAGGGTAGTGGCATTTGAGGGGATGATATATCGAAGGCTGGGCAATATGGGTTAATTTGATAAAAAAAGGGGTAGTTATTTGGATTTTTTGGAGGGCTCTCGGGGGGAGACAGTGGAGGGAGATAGTCAGTGTTAAATATGTGTGTGCATTCTTATTTTATTTTTTTTATTTTTTTTTATTTAAAAAAAATCTAAATACTTTCTTGTATTTAGGGGGGTCGGGAATGTTCGGAGGGAAAGGTTTAAGTTCATATAATTTGATTCCGTATTTTCTGTCATGTTTATTTAATATGTCACTGGAATCAATAAAAATTGTAATAACCAAAAAAAAAAAAAAAAATGGATGTATAAAATGCCCAGATTGTGTGAAATAAAAATAAATAAAAATACAAATAAAAAATCTATTTTATATATATATATATATATATATATATATTCAAGGCAATTAGAAAACAATAAAATAAAATACAGTTGTGGCCAAAAATGTTGGCAACCTTGGTAAATGTGAGCAAAGGAGGCTGTGAAAAATATGTCTTTATTGTTTATCCTTTTGATATTTCATTCAAAATTTTCACAAAAATCTATCCTCTAATGAATATCAAACAATTGCAAAAACAACACAAGTTTTATCAAAAAAATGTGTTTGTCAAATGTATGTGTGGCACAATTATTGGCACCCTTCTATTCAATACTTTGTGCAACCTCCCTTTGCCAAGATAACAGCTCTGAGTCTTTTCTTATAATGCCTAATGAGGTTGGAGAACACATGGCAAGTGATCTGAGACCATTTCTTCAAACAGAATCCCTCCAGATCCTTCAAATTCTGAGGTCTGATGTCTGGTGGACTCTTCTCTTCAGTTCACCCACAGTTGTTCTATCAGGTTCAGGTCAGGGGACTGGGATGGCCATGGCAGAACCTTGATTTTGTGGTCAGTGAACCATTTTTTGTGTTGATTTTGATGTTTGTTTTGGATCATTGTCCTGCTGGAAGATCCAGCCATGGCCACAGAGCTTTCTGGCAGAGGCAGTCAGGTTTTAAATTTTTGTATCTGTTGGTATTTGATAGAGTCCATGATGCCATGTATCTGAACAAGATGACCAGGACCTCTGGCATAAAAACAGCACCACAACATAAAAAATACACCACCATTTTTAACCGTGGGCATGGGGTACTTTTCCATATGGCTACCTCTCTGTGTGCACCAAACCCATCTCTGGTGTTTGCTGCCAAAAATCTCTATTTTTGTTTTATCTGACCATTCAACCTGGTCCCATTTGATGTTCCAGTGGTGTCTGGCAAACTGAAGATGCCTGAGTTTGTTGTTGGATAAGAGCAGAGTCTTTTTTCTTGAAACCCTCCCAAACAACTTGTGGTGATGTAGGTGACGTCTGATTGTAGTTTTGGAGACTTTCTGACCTCAAGACCCAACTAATTTCTGCAATTCTCCAGTTTTGATCCTTGGCTACTCGAACCATCCTCCTTACCATACGTGGAGACAATATAAACACACGTCCTCTTACAGGCTGATTCGTAAAATCTCTAGTTGATTGGAACTTCTTAATTATTGCCCTGATGGTGGAAATTCATTTTTCAATGCTTTATCTATTTTCTTGTAGCCACTTACCACTTTGTGAAACTAAACAACAGGCAACATTTTGCCGTGCATCATAACTATATTCTTTGGTCTTACCCATTGTGATGGGAATTTGGCTTGTGTGTTTCCTCATATTTATACCCATGTGAAAAAGGAAGTCATGGCTGAACAATTTCATGTTCCTAGTCACCCAGGTGTACTAAAATTTTTTAAATATGAATTGGAATATATTTCAGATACATTTTACTCATAAGAATTTCTAGGGATGCCAATAATTGTGGCAAACATGTTTTGGAGAAAAATATTTATTTAATTATGAGATTTCACAGCACAGGTTTGGTAAAAAAATAAATAAGAAACATACTGGCACAGTACAAATATGTTAAAATGGCCAATGAACAAAGTGGTGCCCAAAGGAAGAACTTTCCATGGTTCAGTGAACTTTCATAGATGGTGTGTCGGGACATCGTCCTGCAGTTAGTGGAGAAACCACTCGGGACACAATGGCAGTTACAGTCAGTGAGTTGTCAACTCTAACATATTTAGCTGTTTACATTTGATATAAACTCGATATTCTAGATAACTAGATAACATGATTCCTCAGGTGATCTTCCCTCTTGCTTGTGAAATGGGCGGGGTGTGATGTTGGCACTGCCGCGCCGTAGCAAGGGTGGGTTTTTGGGCAACGCTGCAGAGTTATTGGCCCGATGGTGGGAACGCAGATCGATTTTGGTCTTGCGGCTGGAGGTCCAAGGCTATTGGCTCCGGCTGGCCAGTTGATAGCTCTGGCTCGCACTGGCCCGATAGTGGAAAAGTGGCTAATGTGATTTTGATGAGACTAACTGTATGTGTCGACTGCCACGTTTTGAGAGGAGCTGAGCTGCTGTTTTCAATTAATTCCTATGGGAGTCGAGCGCCACACTCACGAGTTGGATGGGGGATTGACAGTGGTGCGGAGAAAGTGTTGATAGCGGTCGAGAGTGTCAAAAAGTTGAGAAATGCTCAATGTAATGCAAATGAAAAGCAGAAAATACCGGGCAGAAGACAATCACTGTAAGCTGAAAGCAGTGACGTCTGTCATAAGCGCTTCAAAATCTGACTATAATGCTGAAGTTTCTGCTGGATTCAGTACTTTAATCACACTATTATGTTTATTTCTGACTTCAAGCAGACTTAAAATGATGATTGCACACATTTATTGTGGCAATAATGTGGCTGGGTAAGCAAAAGTGTAATAAATCAACACTCTTTATATACTTTTGGCATTCAGAAAAAAAGGTGGCATCTTTCCAACTGTAATCACACATTTTTAAGATTATGTTATTGCTTGCGTACTGAAAACAATTATAGACAATACTTTCACTTTACATATTATAAACATGCCCCAAAGTGGCAGCTTTTATGAGTGTCATTGAGCTGATTTTTGCCACAACATTGGACACGTACCAGTACTCTAGAGGCTGAAGGTGCTCAAGGAAGCCTTCGACCCTTGTAAATATTTGTTTGTTTGTTTGTTTGATCATTAGTGACTGTTCGGCAGTCTGGCATAGAAAAGCTATAAATAGAGGACTGAAGAAATTTAAAAGTTTGTTTTTCACTGTCAAAAGTAGCTCCAAATTTTTCATAATCTTTTCCGTCGTTTTTTAAATCCTGTTTTGCATGTGTTGTGGCCAGGGGCCGACTAATGTTGGTGTGATGAGGCTGAGAGTGAGGTGTTCGTTAAGGAGCCCGCAGTGGGGTCTGTGTGCGTCTGCTTGTGTGCATATCTGTGTGAGCTAAGACCCCCTGGGCGATGTATAATCATTCCCATTATTAATGACATGGACTGCTAGGCCAGAGGGTGGAGACTGGGGCGAGAGGGAGATGTAGCTTTATTCTGCTTGTGTGCATTCACTGTGAAGCCGAAATTGCATTCCAGAAAAGGTGGTATCAGACGAACTGGTCAAAAACTAAAGGACAAACACAACTGAGGCAAAAATAGATGGAACCTTAAAGCAATAGTTCACCCAAAATTTTAAATTATGTCATCATTTACTAACCATCATGTTGTTCCAAACCAGCATGACATTCTTGTTTTGAGAGGACATCTCACAAAGTGATTTATATGGCAAAAAAATAATAAAAGTATTATAAAAGTATTCTATTGGAATTGTTTGTTGTATTCAAGTTTTCTGAAGCCATAAGTTAGGTTCATGTGAGGAACAGACCAAAATGTAAGCTGTTATTCACTTATAATCTTTCCCTCTGCCAGAACTCACAAATCTCATTCACTCTTGTGTTAAATTTAAAAAATGGCGTATTTGGATGTGCTGCAGCAGGATGACAAACCTTTTTCATTTTGGGATGATCAATTCCTTTGACAGGATGGAAAAACACCCACCGTCTCCAACTGATACTGCTTTGTTTCCTAAAGGATTTTTTAGCCTGCTGCAAATGATGTGTGTATATAAACTGTTTGAGAAATTATACTGTTTTCTTTGTAGTTTCGAAATGCTACCTCGGACTTAATCCTTAGTAAAATATTTTGACAGTGTTCTGTGCTCTTGCCACAACAGGTAGACATCAAAGACCACTTAACGGACTCACTTGAAATCCCCTGTATTATTTACATTTACATTTTTTTCATTTAGCAGACGCTTTTATCCAAAGTGACTTATAAATGAGGAAAACAGCAAAAGTGATTTGTCATAAGGAGGCACTAACATGGGAAGTGCTGCAATACAAAGTTTTAAATTGCTCAGAGAAATACAAGTAGGGAGGAAGGTGAGAGATGGTGGTGGAAGAATAGAGTGAGTTTTTTTATTCTTTTTATTATTATTCTTTTCTTTTCTTTTCTAATTTTTTTTTTTTTTTTGGGAAGAAACAATACGTTAGTAGGATTGGGTCAAGTGCTCACAAAAGAGATGCATCTTTAGATGTTTCTTGAAAGTGGTTAGATAACCAATGAGGAACGGTGGAAGAGAAAGTCAGAGAAAGTGATTTTATGCCTCTGTGAGATGGCATCACAAGGCGCTGTTCACTTGATCGCAAGCTTCAGGAGGGCACATAGACTTGAAGTAGTGGGTGTAGATAGGGAGGCATGGAACAAGTAGCTGTTTTGTAAGTGAGTATCAATGCCTGAAACTTGACGCAAGCAAACATTGGCAGCCAGTGCAGTTCAATAAAGACAGGCGTGGCATACATTCTCTTAGGTTCGTTGAAAACCAAACGTGCCACCATGTTCTGGATCAATTGCAGAGGTTTGACTGTACATGCAGGAAGTCCTGCCAGAAGAGCATTGCAGTAGTCCATTCTAGATATGACAAGAGCTTGAAAAATATGTTGTGTAGCATGCTCAGACTGGAAAGGTCTGATCTTCCTAATGATATACAGTGCAAATCTGCATGAATGGGCTGTCTTTGCGATGTGGTCCTTGAAGTTCAACTTATCAAACTTGACCCCAAGATATCTGTCTGTCCTGTATGGTGTAATCGTTGATGAGTTTGGCTGAATGGTGAAGTTACAGTATATTGTATAACTGGGCTTGCTGCAATCCATCTTCGCATGGTCAGATTAGAGGTGGTGTTTTTCATCCAGCACGAGATGTCTACCAGGAAGCATGAGATCCATGCAGCTACCGTAGGATTGTCAGGCTGGAATGAGAGGGAGAGCTGTGTCATCGGCATAGCAATGATAGGAAAAGCCATGTGCCTGAATGACAGATCCCAGTGATGTCATGTATATGGAGAAGAGGAGGGGCCCAATCACAGAACCTGCTGTATGGAAATCTGAATACATTAAACATGTGATTCCGACTCCTATAGCATATTTCAATCAATATGTAAACATTCACATCAGAAGTCAGTTGTCATTAAGTATGGTATTCTCTTTGTGTCTATGATGTTACAGTAAAGCTTAGATCCTTTCTCCAGCAAGACAGCAAATGGGGATTAGTCACAGTTAGAGTAAATTGAACCCAAAGCGAAATGCCTGCTTCAAAAAGACATGTAATAATAAATGAACTCAACAATATTGTGCACAAATTATTTCTCGCCTTGCTTTTGTTTTGGCACACGCATGATCGTTCACAGCGCAAAGCATCTTTCTGATGAATCCCGTTCTTTTTAGTCTTTCTGATGCACAGAGTGGTCCACAGAGATTAGCTATAGTATCCAAAATGTCTATTGCCGGTGCTGAGATGACACTCTGTTTTGAAGCTCTTTCACTTCTCGCCAAATCATTAGTTTAATTAAGTAATTAACAAGTGAGGTGTTGTGTTAGCTGGCGAATTCTCAAAGGGCTTATTGTTGTGTTATTCCATCTCTTGGGCCTGGCATGGGCGTTATGAAGCCAGTTACCAGATCTGGCAGATAAAGAGAGGCATTGCACTGAAACCAAAATTATTCATACCTAAAACAGAACTTCCCCGAGCTGGCATCTTCTGTGGATGAAACGCTCTTTGAAAAGATCAAAGATGCTTTAAAAATTATATGCTGCTATTAGTTGAGTAATTACAGTATGCGTAAGAATAAAAACTCTTTGAATGTACCATCAACACAAAGTCAGATGTTGTTTATTATCATCGACTGTTATTAAAGTCTATTATGTCCTTATCTACTGCAGCTGTAAATGGAAGCATTTGTGACACTGAAGTATATTTGTAAGATAGACTCTAATTACCATAGCATTTATTTTTCATACAAGAAGAAAGTTATATGGGTTTGGACTAGGGTTGCAACTGTATGAGATTTTCACAATACGATAACTATCTCAGAAAATATCATGAAATATATGTAAAAAAAAAAAAAAGTATAAAATAAATAGAATAAATAAGAAAGCTAACAGAATTATAACAATAAACCGAATTATAAATATGATACAAAATATCATGTAACTATAACATGTTATATAACTAAAGCATGTTAGTTTACATTTTAGCATATTATGTTAAATTAACTACTAAATGAAAAATAACATCAGCTGTGTGAGCTTTTAAAATAATGTCCTATGATTATTAACAAATAACATATTCTGTAGGTGCATGACAGCGCAGCCAGACTGCTCCTGTCTGTACCTTTAACTCATACACACACTCACTTATGTCAGACCCCCTCGCCTCGCTTCTCTCTGACATTTTCTCTGCTGCATGTGTGTGTGTGTGGCGCAAGTTGACTGGTCTGACAGGCAGTCGAGGAGGAAAGGAGATGCACACGCATAGGTGAGATTCTCCATCTGGTTGCATTTTTTTTTCAATACCGTAGATAAGCAAATGTATATGGTATGATAACCATCCATTTTCATACCATGCTATACCGTGAAACCGGTATACCGCTGCAACTCTAGTTTGGAGTCCAAGTCAAGTCTTTTGACAAGTCCAAGTCCAGTCTCAAGACTTTTGTCATGAGTCAAAGTCAAGTCTCTAGTCTTTTGACATGAGTCCAAGTCAAGTCTTTCGACACAATTCCAAGTTAAGTCTGAACCATGTGACAAAAGTCCAGGTCCAGTCTCAAGTCTTTTGACAAGTCCAAGTCAAGTCTGGAGCATTGTGACCAGGGCCATAGCAAGGTAATTTGGGCCCCCTGACTATATATTGGACAGCATATTTAAAAAATGCAGTTTAAAATTTCAAAATTTCAAAAGTCAACTCTCAATTCATCTGTCACGAGTCCAAGTCAAGTCTCAAGTATTTTGTTACAAGTCTATGTCAAGTCTCAAGTCTTTTGTTACAAGTCGATGTCAAGTCTCTAGACTTTTGGCACATCTCCAAGTCAAGTCTCAAATCTTTTGATATGAATCCAAGTCAATTCTCAAGTCATCTGTCATGAGTCCAAGTCAAGTACAGTATCAAGTCTTTTATTACAAGTCAAAGTCTTGTCTCAAGTCTTTTGTCATGAGTTAAATCCCTTTAAGTGCAATTTATGTCTCTGTCTTAGACTCCAGTTTCCATCTTACCATTACTTGTATAGTTTCATAAGGTGCCCATTCTAAGTCAATGTGAATGTCATAGTGGACAATATAAATCGGGTGCTTAAAGATACATTTAATGCAACTAACACCATTAAGGCTTTTCATAGGAAAATTCTAAGTATGACATTACTGTGGAGAAAAGGAAGGGAGGAGATAGAGAGACAGAAAGCAATAGAGAGAAAAGCAGACTGGTGATAAACGATGTAGGAGTGGGAACAGTGTGCCTTAGCTTAGAATGGTAATGATGACAGCCATAAGAAGAAGAAGAAGAAGAAGAAGAAAAGTGCAGTTTCATGTCACTGCACTGATTTATGAATCCTACAGCACAGGAGGAAGCAGAAAAAGAACCTGCATGTTTCATAGACACACACACACACACACACACACACACACACACACACACACACACAAACATGTTGGTGCAGCTATGATTATGAGGACTTTCCATAGACATAATGATTTTTATACTGTACAAACTATAGATTCTATCCCCTAACCCTACCCCTACCCCTAAACCTAACCGTCACCAAAAACTTTCTGCATTTTTACATTTTCAATAAAACATAGTTTAGTATGTTTTTTAAACAATTTGATTTATGGGGACACTAGAAATGTCCTTATAAACCGCATTTATAGCATAATGCCTTTGTAATTACCAGGTTGTAACCAAAATGTCCTCGTAAACCACTTAAACCTGCCCAAACACACACACACACACACACACACACACACACGCATGTTGGTGCGGCTATCCTTATGAGGACTCTCCATAGACATAACGATTTTTATACTGTATGAACTATAGATTCTATCCCCTAACCCTACCCCTAAACCTAACCCTCACAAAAAACTTTCTGCATTTTTACATTTTCAAAAAAAAAAAAAAAAAAAAAAACATTGTTTGTATGTTTTTTAAGTGATTTTAATTATGGGGACACTAGAAATGTTCTCATAAACCACATTTATTGCATAATACCCTTGTAATTACCAGTTTGTAACCTAAAAAAAGTCCTCGTAAACCACCCAAACCTGCCCACACACACACACACATTTAAATTAATTGCTTTTGAGCAATTAGGCCCTAGCGGTTCTTCCAATAATCATTTACAATAATTAGAATATTAAACTCAGCCTGCCATAAGTTATTATCATAATGCCAGATCTTTGTTTTATGAGACAAATACGCATTAGAATATATAAGTGTTGTCCTACGAACCGTTCAGAGGACCCATAATGAAGAATCTTACTGTAGAAATAATAACTGCAGCGATTCACTCGATTTTACTGCAAGCCAGGGCTCAGTCTTCCGCATTTATAGGACACAACCCTTTTTAATCAAGCCTTTTTGAATACCCTCATATTCTGTTTTGTGGTCTGAGAGACCATCTTTTGATATTTCAATATTTTTTAATATATTAACATACTTAGTATTGAATTTAATTTTGAATGGCATGTATCAAGTTGATACTTAATGATTTTTCCTAATCTTATGAGAAATTATTATAAACAAACATGATTACGTGCATCAAACATCCTTTATGAAAATTGTTACATTACTTATGTTTGAGACCCCAGAAATAAATTGTGACTAAACTTATGCAATTTAACGTTTTTACATGCTAAGATTATCTGATTGTTGTCTATTTGGATTTGTTTTATTTTTCTGCAATTTGTTTGTTGACAAGTTTTATTTTCTTTTCTTTTTTTTCTTTTTTTTCTGAAAAGTGCATGCCAACTTTGTGATACAACAGAGGGTTAAAGCTTCAATAGTATCTGTTAACTTGGTTTTGGTCAAAGGAATATTTGAAGAATATGAAGGCAAATTAAAAGGTTAATTTTGTAATCACTATTAGTATTTTATTCATACAAAAGGATACATACATAATGACAGTAACATCACTTTAGTAAAGACCCAGTGGTTCCCAACCCTGTTCCTTGAGGTCCCCCAACATTACACATTTTGGATATCTCCCTAATCAAACACACTTGATTCAACTCATCAGCTCGTTAGTGGAGACTCCAAGACCTGAATTAGGTGTGTCATAAAAGGGAGATATACAAAATGTGCAGTGTTGGGGGTCCTCCAGGAAAAGGATTGGGAACCACTGGGATAGCCTACCAACTCATAAATGAACATTTGGTCATCATTTACTTGTCATCATTTTGTTAAATGACACAAAAGATGTTCAGCAGAATGTTAGCCTCAGTCACCATTCACTTTCATTGTAGGCAGGGGCACCGTTAGGAGTTTTGGGCTCTCTGACAACTTTGCACTCTGCACCCCTTATCGCAACCCGTACAACATTTTTGTTTTCATTGAAATTGACCATTATCAAAAAAACAATAAACATAATCATGATTGCACATTTAATAAGAGACGCTAAAATAAATTTGAGTTTGAGCCCTACAAGAGCATTAGATTAGAAAATGTTATACAGGTGAAAAACTGAAAGCTTGGCCCATATTTCAAAGAGATCCAGGCTTTAAAGCCCTTGATTTTATTTTTTGTCATTTGTAAGAATTACCACAGGTTTTACCGTGGATGTCTAATCATTGAGTAGGTCAATGTAACTATATAACTATATATTCTATATAAAACAAACAATAGCATTTTGTTATGGGAAAAAAAAAAAAAAAAAATGTTAGCCAAAACATTTTAAATCAGTAATTAAAACTGCTTTGTTATAATAAAAATTAAGTAGACTTCTCCTTCCTTTTTATAGTTTTAATATAAATCTATACCATTTCTTTCAAATCATACCTGATACTAAGTTGGTGATGCTACAGTAATGGCACACATTATGCCTTCTTTTTAAAGTAAAAAAAAGTTCTCAGTTTAATTCAGGTTTTGTGGTCTGTCAAGCCTGTTTTTTTATGTGTCCATGTGTTGTACCATGCTGTTCAAATCAGCAGCGCATTCAGCACTTAAAAAGCGCTTTTAGGATAAACCACTGAACGTCTTAAGGGGGATCCCACACACTAGATCATTTTGTATTATCAAGTAAGAGCAGTCTTCATTTTAGCTAACAAGTGTGAAGTGGCCATTTATCACAAAATCATGCAGGAAAAGACTTGGGGTTTCTGCTGGGCCCCCTGTCTGTCCAGGGCCCTTAGAGTCATCCTAACATTTCCCCTGTCACAGCACCACTGATTGTAGGGAAGAAAGATGCAATGAAAGTGAATGGTAACTGAGGCTTTCTGTCCCTGACATTCTGCCGAATGGAAGAAAGTCAAACAGGTTTGGAACAACATGAAGGTGAGCAAATAATTACAATTTTCATTTTTTGATTAATCTTTCCCTTTAACAGAACATAAGGGTTAAAAATACACTTAGTATTCCTCTTAAAAGATGAATTCTGTACCACAGACAGATAAAACATCTGCAAAATACCATTTTAGCATGTTATAGGAGGAGTTCAGAATATAGAAGGCAATTGTGATTTTAATGTTATTTCCTCCTGAGTAGAGAAGTCAAGTCGTACTGCTAATACCTGAGTGTTGCACGCTTTTGTTTAGGTTTCAGGACAACAGAATATTCCCTGTTGTATTTTTTTCTGCATTTTACCTCCTCCAGCACCCCTGTAAATCCCAGTTATTGACAGGAAACCCTTGAAAGTCACTGATCCACATGCCATTTGACTGCATCATCAAATCAAACTGTGCAGTCCTTGCTTTTGTCCGAGAATCCACAAGGTATCACCATCCTCTCCTTCAGCTGGTACTGTATTAGCAGAAAGGATTCAGTTCTACCTCTCAGTACACATCCTTTGTTCTCTTATAACAATACTTCTTCCCACATGGCCATTTTCTCGCCAGCTGGTGAAGATTAGCTGTAAATTGGGGTACTGCAGGCCACCAACGTTGAGAAAGCACAGTATAATTATACTGATGAACATAATTATGATTTGTTACATGCAAAAATACCTACACCGATATGTTCCCCCATCATCTGATCCTTTTAAGAAGACAGTAATTTATTACATATATTGTATATAGTAAAAGTCTATATCTGTAGGTCTACAGGTTGGCTGGTTAGAATGGTCAAGTTTGCCCCTGCTGGTAGATGCTGTAACTACACCATCTAGGTATTAAAAAAAAAAAAAAAAGCATCTCTCTCCATTGACATTGACGGCCATTTAGAAGAAGCTGTGTATTCTGACTCAATAACATTTTCGAGCAACTGCCATTGCCATCCAGGTACAGTAGACCTCCTTAGTCTATATTTTAGAAAAATTTCAATATATTTTATATGTAAAATATATTTTAGGTTTGGTAAATGAAAGAAGTTTAATAAATGTGTACTCTACAATAACTATAAGTAAGTAAAAAGGAAATAGATTAACAATTCCAACTTTATAGCATCATTTAATACCTTGTAAACAATATAAACAACCCTTAAATAGACTATCAACTGATCACCATTGATATCATTTCAAAGCAAACCACCTCAGGCACACTGCAATAATGAATACATTTAGCCTCTTAATTATCATTTAGCAAAGGTCAGTGTAAGTAAATTCCAATTAGAAGGTGATCTTCACAGTCCAATATGGATCAAATAGCTGTAAATAATAAGATAATGATAAATCAATAATATAGATATGTCTAACTCAGGGGTGCAGTTGATTTCCAGTAGACTGTAAAGGCATTTAAATCCTTGCACTTAAGAAGAACAAAGAAACAATACCTTGTCCTTTCCTATAGTCTTCAACACATTATTATTATTATTATTATTATTATTATTATTATTATTTATTTATTTATTGTAAGGGAACGTCTATAGAGTCTGTCAGATGTTGTTTAGATACAAATGCTTATTTGGTTTTGTCTGATCATGAGTCTCACCTCCGATTTCTCGCACACCTTCCGATGTACTGGCCCTGTTTACACTGCTGGCTATGTAATTAGTCACCTGCAGGTAGCAAGCCTCATGGCCATGAAAGTATGTCTGAGCAAATCTGAACTCGCTGAAAGCACTTGGTCTGCCAGCATTGCCAGCTGTTGGAACAATCCTCCATTTTCCTGCCACAACATGACTGTACACATTATTTCGATGTGCTTGGATTTGTGTTCAAACTGGCAATGGTGTTCGCTATTGTGCGCACTGCGCAGACACCTTGGGTTTGATGAAGCTTATTCTCAGTTGGCATCTGTTAGATGTTTGTAAATGTAAGAACATGATTCCAAGCAACAGGATTTTTCACACTGTAATGAAGAGCACCCTGCCGAACTTCCTGCCTTCGCCATCTGTTTACAGTTTGTTTTGCACTGTTTAATCTGTGTAAATCTCTCTAATCTATACACTATATTTTCGAAGAAGATGCTTTTACACAATTAATCTGTGCTAAACCTGTGCGGAGGCTATTTTCCAGTAATCCCCCCCCCCCCCCCCATGGACTGTATATAATGTGTAGTGTTTTATTGAATGTAACTAATTTAACTGTATGTTTAACAGTTACTGCCTTTTCTAATGTGTGTAATTATCCGACACATGCAGTAACTGTTTTATGTGTGACTTTCGTTTAATCCCAAACACCATTTCTATTTAAGCAAACTGCACAGTACAAGACTGGAGCTTGTTTGCCTTTGATGTTTTAAATATGTGACTAGTCTTCAACTAAAAGCGGCAGATAGTTGCCAAATTGCAGCATGTGCTCTTCTTGTGTGCGCACTTATGTGACACTGTGACTAGCAACAGCCAATGAAACTGCAAGACCAGGGTAAGCTCCAACCTGCTTCCCATGTTTCTCCAATCACTGTCTCATCCATATTTGTCAGCTCTTTCTTTCTTTTTTTCAGTTCAGTTCAGTTCAGTTCTGTGCAAATCAATGAGAAAAAAAAACAAAAAAAAAAACAAAAAAAACACACAAGCCCTTCCTTCATGTTGTGTTTTGGCATAAATTAAAAAAATCTTAGCTACAGTCGTGAATTTTATTCTTCCATTGAACACAAAAGTATATGTTAGGCAGAATGATTAGTCTCAGTCACTATTCATTTTCATTGTATGAAAAAAGGTGCAGTGTATGTGAATGGTGACTGAGGCTAACATTCGCTTTTTGTATTCCACGAAAGAAAGTCAAATGGTTTGAAACAATATTAGAGTGAGTAAACGGTGTCAGGATTTTCATTTTTGGGTGAATTATTCCTTTTAATTACGTGCTAGGTGAAGAGCTTCTGTCTTGTAGTGTGCACTTGGCATTACATGACCTTTGGAGGTGCTAATGCTTAATTTCATAACCCACAGTGGCATTTTTTAACTCGTTTTTTTTTTTTTTTTTTTTTTTTGTCATACAGCTTTATGCCATCTGTGCTGAGATTTATTTTCACACCTTTTTATGTGTTGTTATTCTTCTTTTCTTGATCAAATTATCCTGAAGAATGTGTCAAGACTACAGTTAGCACTGATGCATTCAAATGTATATTATAAATAAATTAAAAGCTCTTGAGCTTAATGAGAGAAGAGTTCTGTGGAAAGTGCTATACACAAGAGGAAAGAAGGTTAGTTGTTGTCTGGCACATCACTTGAAATAACCTGCTCCCATTGGACAATCTGCTCTGAAACATCCTCATAATAATCAAAGAGATGCTCCTCTGGGGCAGCTGCTGGCAAGGTTCGAAATGAAGCTGATGTTATGATTGATGGCTGTTTATTTTTTTTCATCTTCATTCTGGAAAGCAATCCAATGTTTTATTCATCTTTAAATTTCCAGTATTTATATTTGTAGCGTTACCTTTCAGTCCTCCCCTCCTGATAAATATCTATCTTGACATTTGTTGACACCCTTTTATAAATCCGCTTGCCTCCAAACACGCCAACCTAGGAGTTTAGTCCAAACAACTCAAGGTACTGCTCCCAAATGACACAAGGAGCTCATTGATTTTGTAATTGAAGAGTAATTTGGCTCATGTTCAAATAAGATCAGATGTAATTACAGATGTGTTTGTTTAAGCGATTATAAAGAGCAGTGTGGCAATGAAATCCATTAGGGTCGTGTGTATCGTCTGGAGCATGTATTGGCCTGCTTTACATTAGCCCTGTGTTGCATATCATCCTGACCCTGCATATTGATTGGCTTAAGCAGATGCAAATGCTCTTCCTATGACTTTGAGCGAGGAACTAATCTGGCAGAAGGTGGCATACGCTCTGATTGGCCTGGTTACAGAACTTGATGTGTACAAACTTCAGACTATTCCTCTTTGTGATTATTTGACTCACAGACAGGGCCAGCTCATACTAAAGGCGAAACAGGTGGCCGCCTAGAGCCCTGATGTGCTTGGGGGGGAGCCCTGCACAGACACGAACATATGCAAAGTAAATGATCAAGTCATAAGATTAAGAAACATTGATGACTTTTATTTTGAAATTCTCGCAGTCCAATGGCTTCTATTGCACACACACATAAGAAAGCATGCAATGTGCATGGACCTGATCATTTAACATCCAAATCACAATGACGGTGAAAACTATAAACAACATATTAAGTATAAAATGAGCTCTAAATAGTCATGAAAAGACAAATAACTGAAAGTTACAACAAAGAAAATAACAGCAGTGTATCTAAAATCGGCAAGAATTAAAGCTAAACAGTACACACTAATCTGCATAATTTATTCATAATGTAAAGCATTACTGGGAACTGAGCGTGTCTTCTCTTTACAGTATTATTAGATACAGATCACACATCTTGCTAAATAATGTGCACGCCTGACTGAAACACAGGAAATAAGTTATGAAAAATATTGCTTTGTGGCTATTTGAGTCTTTGAGGCTTATTTTGTGTAAATAGCAGAAACAGTGCTTGACAAATCATTAGGGATTTTCACATTTTCTCAAGATTAATCTGCTGGGGAAGTAATTCTGACACTATCTATATAAAGATGCAAAAAAAAACAAAAAAAACAAACTCACATGTGAGTAATTAATCTGGAAAATAACCAAACCATCCTATCTTCAAAGATCTCTGCTCACTAAGAGGTATTAAGGTGTTAATTCTTTACACTTGTTTACAAATATATATTTCGAAGTGTTGTGCTATAGGCCCTATTTAAAATATGTAATTTATTTATACATAACCCCATCCCTCAAACTATCTAAAACTATTTCAAGCCCTTCCTTAAACGTGGCTGTGTTCATTACCCTATCTACCACAACAGACTGTTCTCTGCTTTATCTCTCTGATGCAGTGTCTTTGGACGCCCTCCAAGGGATCTTCCCCCACACTGAGATGCTGTTGCCTTTACAGTACCTGTAAAGTCTGAGCAGGTTTTCACACCAAGCATGTGCTTTTTTTTATGTGACTATATTGAGGTTTTATATAATCGCTCATCCCAGTGTAAAAAGGCAGGATCCATCGGAGCTTTAGGTGCTGCATGCTCCACCGTCCGACAGGGACATTCTAATAATCTCCGGACTCTATGCTGCTGCCATTCATTCGACTGTAAGAAGATCTTATCGATGCTTTTTTTTATCTCAAAAACCATAATAACTACAACACTGATGAAGCAGCGACCCCCCGGCATGAGAGGAACAGGCAAGCTGGATTCAGTCAAACATGGATGTCTTTTAGCCATCGATTTTCTGCTGCTCTGCTCTCTGGCTCTCTCTGGAGGGACTGAAACAGGGCCCCGTGACCAGGTCCTAACTGAAGCTTTCACTCTCTGCTTCTTTTTATGCCTCTCTTGCTCTGAAAGTCTTATGCATCAGCAGCTTGGTTATGATTAAAAACAAAAATATTTTATGTTGTTTCAACATACAGTACACTGAAGAAGCTTGTAAGGCTAAAAGGAATAATTAGCCCAAAAATGACAATTCTGTCATAATTCTGAACGACTTCTGCGATATATTCCAAGTCTTCTGAATCTACATGATAGACATAAATCGAAGTCGATAATCTTCCCCTCCACTGGCCTGAAGCTCTAAAATGTTATGTGCATGCATGTTTAGATTCAGAAATACCAAAATGGCATTCATTCTTTTGTGTGTCATAGCCAAATGCGGACATGTGTGTCACTGAATATGCGGAATGGATGATGAATTTTAAGAGGTCCGGCGGATGGAATATTTACAGGAAATAACAACCTAAATTTTGACGTGGAGTGGAGATTTAAGGCCTGTTTACACCAAATCCATTTCCGATTTTGCGAGGCGAACGTCTGATGGAAGGTCTATTCACATAAAAAAAATGTAACTAAAAAGCATTTCACTTCTGTACAGTTGGCGTCGCTGGTGCGGTGCTGTTGTTATGCAGTCTCTTGTCCATACCCTTCAGCTGTTAGAGATAAATATAATTAACGCTGTTAAAGCATTTGTTTACCTGCTTTGACATAACTGTTTCATTATGTTCTTTCCATTTTTTTTTTATACATATTGAGGGGTATATAATCAGTTTTTTGATGCGAGTGAGATAAGTAAAGAGTGCTGTTTCATATTTATTTGCACATGTATTTTGTTACAAGTAGGTCTATATTCCAAACTGCTGGGGCCGGATTCAAGAAAATGTTCTTAAGAAAAAAATTAAGAAAATTCTTAGGATAAATTATAAGTTCGTAAGAATGTTCCTAAGTGCAATTCTTGAAAAATTCTTAAGAAGTTCTCAAATATTTTCTTAAGAACATCTTAATTTTTTCTTAGGAAAAAAAAAAGATGGGCTTTGACATTGTCTGATCAGCCTACTCATGGAGTTGCCTTCTTCTATCGGCTTCTCCAGTTATGGGTCACCACAGTGGACCATCCGTGATCCGCATATTTGACTTGGCACAGTTTTTATGCCAGGTGCCCTTCCTGCCTACAACAAATTCAATACTTCAACACTAGTAAATCGTAACAATAACATTTATTTATTTTTTAAGTAGCAAGCACCTCGCGATAATTTTTTTGAATGTAAAGTGTGTGAGATGTGTTAGTTTAATGACACTACCTGTCATTGGAGAATTTACTGCTGCTAACCATTTGATAACTTTTAATTTGACATTGAGGAAAATAAAATAAATGAAAACTTAAGTAGACAAAAGCTGGATGTTCTTGTTGAGGAAATTATTGCAAGGAAAAATTTCTCCTTGGGAAGCTTAATAATAATATCACACCAGAAAGTAAGAGGCAGGTAAATGGGAAAGGGTGGCGGAGGCTGTCTCCGATGTGCCCAACTCCGATAGGGATGTGGATGGGGGGTGAAAAAGAAAGTTTCAGCTTTCTAACTGAGAACTTTCTAACTAAGAACAATCTTAAGAAAAAAGATAAGAACTTTCTTAAGAAGTTTTTATGGGGATACAAAATATTCTTAACTTTTTTCTTAAGTTAGAATTTAAGAAGAAAACGGTAGTTTCTAATTTATAAAGAAATAAACATGTGGAATAATGTACACTGAGAATAACAGGTAAAGTATAAAATATGATGCATATATAAAAAATAATATAGAATAAAACCCTGCTCACGGTCTTTTGTTTATTTAAATTATTGCAATACTTTGTTATATTGTCCTTGCTAATACAATAGCAGTGTGGTTCTTCAATTCATTTGTCTAAAACATTGCATGTAACAAACTTTTTATGGGATATTTTACTACGAGCTTAACCTCTCTGCTATTTTTAATGCCATGAGACTATACAGGGACATTGATATACAGGTGGTGGCTGTGGCTCAGGCGGTAGTGCGGGTTGTCCACTAATCACAGGGTTAGTGGTTTGATTCCCAGCTCACATGACTCCACATGCTGAAGTGTCCTTGGGCAAGACACTGAATCCCAAGTTGCTCCCAATGGCAGGCTAGCTGCCTTGCATGGCAGCTCTGCTGTCATTGGTGTGTGTGTGTGTATGTGAATGGATAAATAAGACACAGTGTAAAGTGCTTTAGAGAACCACTAAGTTTAAAAAAAAAAAAAAAAAAAAAAAGCTATATTTAAGACCATTTAAATAATGTACATTAAGACAAAACATCATAAACAGACTGGGTTTATGTTTCCAGTTCAAAGGGTTCATGAACTTCAGTTCAAAGAACTGTTCATTAACTATTTATTTTTAAGTGAATAATTTTCACAGTGTGTATCAGCTTCACATCAATGCTGGTGTTTGTCAGTTGATTAGTGCCACCAACGTGCTGGATTGAGCAGCTGCAGCGACTCTGGAAAAATGACAAAAAGCTCTTTTCTTATTGGTCAGTTAGTTTTCATCGCAGATCGAAGAAACCGGACCACTCGGACCACTCTCCTTAAAAAAAACCTTCGGATTGTTGGCTGACGATTTGTCAGATCCGCTGTGAATAGCGCCATAGGTATCCATTGTTACCGTTCAAAAGCTTGTTCGGAACGAACATTCACACTGAAAAAACAGGTTTGATGTGAACAGGCCTTTAAAGTAAAAAAGGACTGAAAAATTGTTCGGTTTCTCACCCACACCTATCATATCGCTTCTGAAGACATATATTTAACAACTGGAGTCACGTGGATTACTTTTATGTTTCCTTTACGTAATTTTTGGAGCTACAAAGGTCTGGCCACCATTCACTTGCATTGTAAGGACTTACAGAGCTGAGATATTCTTCTAAAAATCTTTGTTTGTGTTCTGCTGATGAAAGAAAATCATACACATCTGGGATGGCATAAGGGTGAGTGCCACAAGAGGATTTTCATTTTTGGGTGAACTATCCCTTTAAATAAAAAATCCGACCTCCTTACCCTAAACCTAACCAGCAGTCTCAGAAAAAGAAAATGTGAGATGAAAAACACAATTGCCGAATCAACCATATCATGTTGTGATGCTTCTTTGACACTTTCAACTCATGTGTTGACTTGCATGATCTTTAGGACTCGTTTCTTGGTTCTTTGCATCACGAGTGCAATCTACTGTGAACAAGTTTAAAATGTAGGTGGTTATTTAAGGCAAATGTTAAAATGTATCACTTTACAAGTCATGTGCTATAGAAAAAGTGTTTTGGTGTCATAAAGAAAATCCTCAATGGAAAAAAATAAAAAAAATAACAGCATATGGGTTTGTAAGAGTGAGAAATTAATGGAAGAATTTTTTTTTTTTTTTTTGGTGAACTATCTATTAAAAATAGATGTCTTTAAAATGCACATGCAAATCATAAAAAGCACTTCTTAGCTGTCGACGGCTTTGGGACCTTCCTGGGGCTGTGCACCCTTGCTAAATTGTGCTGGTCGAAACCCAGCCTTGAAACCCTATGTCACGTCTCCAATGAGTTTGTCGGTTTGTTTTGTGTGTTTTGTTATTTTCTCTCCCTCATGTCTCGCAGGCACTGTTGGCATGCATAATCAGTGTTGCCATGGGAACACTGATTGTTCCCGGGGGAACAGTGATCATGCAACTGATTAGCGTGCTGGCAGCACCTGGTTCTCCTCTAATTCACTCCCTTCTTAAGCCCTTCATGTCCTCAGAATCTTTGCTAGATTGTTGTTTGATATCAAGTAACTTACCTCATTCTCTCTGCCAAGTTGGTCCTGTCTCGTGTATCTGTTGCGCTCAGCTCAAGGGCGGGAGGCGGCAAGGGTCTTATCCAGACTGTCTCAAGGAGATTGACGAGTCTCAGATCATGCTATCGAGTTTCGTACCCTGGCTGCTTCTTGTGAGAGGAATGACCACATCATGAGGGATCGGTTTCTGCATGGGCTTTCCGACGACATCCAGGACAAAATTTACCCTTTGGATCTGCCTACACGCTTTGATGATTTGGTGGATCTGGCTATCCGAGTCTATCAATGCCTGACCCTACGCCATCATCGCCTTCGGCTCCGCTCTCCACCTACCGGGGTGGCCAGGTCACCAGAATCACGGCCCGACACCGAGCCCATGCAAGTCAGTAGAACTCAGATCTCACACAGGGAGAAACAGCGATGCCTCGTTAATGGACTATGCTTTCATTGTGCTCGGTCTGGTCATCTCTCTGCTTCCTGTCAGGTAAAAGACACCGCTCATCAGTAAGAAGGGGGTTACTGGCAAGCGCAACACCACTGCACAAAATCTCTGGACTTCAGACACTTCTCCTGGCCTGGCTGCATTATGGATCTGCCTGTCACATGGTCTCAGCCCTGGTGGATTCAGGAGCTGAAGTGAACTTTATGGATTTCAACTTGGCTTTTAAATGGCGGCTTCCTATGGTCCAGTTTGATGAACATATCACCACCCACACCCTCGGGGCACGTCCCTGTCTGTCATCACCCAGTCCACCATGCCAGTCACCTCATCTCTGGAAATCATACAGAGTATTTGTCCTTTTACCTTATCCAATCTCCATCGGCACCGGTAGTGTTAGGGCATCCTTGGTTGGTAATGCACAACCCACACATAGACTGGTCAACCAACACTGTTCTTGCTTGGAGTCTTAATTCTGCTGTCTACCCTGTTCAGTCTTGTGTTTTGTTGCAGGATGAACCGGCGGATTTATCCAGAGTACCGTTGACATACCATGACTTGAGGACAGTGTTCAGCCGGTCCTGTGCCTCGACCCTTCCTCTTCATTACCCATATGACTGTGCGATTGAATTGCTTCCTGGCACCTCGCCTCCTTGGGGATGGCTGTATTTGCTCTCGGCTCCTGAGAGGGAGGCCATGAACAGGTATATCAATGATTCTCTGGCAGCTGGTCTCATCCACCCTTCCTTTTCGCCGGCTGAGGCAGTGATTCTTCTTCATTGAGAAGAAGGATGGCTCGCTTAGACCCTGTATAAATTATCGGGGGCTGAATGACATCATGGTGAAGAATCGCTTTCCTTTGCTGTTGATGTCCTCAGCTTTCAAACTCTTGCAGGGAGTGTCTGTCTTTATGAAGTTGGACTTACGCAATGCTTATTACCTTATCCGGATTAGGAAGGGGGATGCGTGGAATACGGCTATTAGCACTCATAGGGGGCACTTTCAATATTTGGTCATGCCTTTCAGATTGGTCAACGCCCCTGCCATCTTCCAGGGGCTCGTTAACTATGTGCTTAGAGACATGGTTGATCATTTTGTGTTTGCCTATATTGATGATATTCTGATCTTCTCCCAGAATATCCAGGACCACGTTCAGCACGTCAGGCAGGTGCTTCAGCGACTGCTAGAGAATTGTCTGTTCGTCAAGGCGGAGAAGTGTGCTTTTCATGCACAGCCTGTTCCGTTCTGGGGTTCATTGTTTCATCCGAGGGAGTGCACATGGACCCTGCTATGGTCAGAGCCGTCTCCGATTGGCCAACCCCAGATTCTTGCAAGGCTTTGCAGAGGATTCTGGGGTTCACTAATTTTTATTGGTGATTCATTAGGAAAAACAGCCAACTCGCCGTGCCTCTGACGGATCTCACCTCCACCCGCACGGACTTTTGTTGGTCCCTGCGAGCTGAGGCTGCGTTTTCTAAATTAAAGGAGTGGTTTTCTACTGCACCCATCGTCGTAACTCCCGACCCTGCAAGTCAGTTCATGGTGAAGGTGGATGAATCTGAGGTTGGTGTTGGAGCGGTCCTGTCGCAGCGCTCTTCCTCGGACAGAAAGATTCATCAGTGTGCCTTTTTTCATACTGCCTAACACCAGCAGAATGGAATTACGACGTCGGTAACCAAGAATTGCTGGCTGTCCGGTTGTCCTTGGTTGATTGGCATCACTGGTTAGAGGGTTAGAGGGTACCTTTCATGGTCTGGACTGATCATAAGAACCTAGAGTACATTCGTAGTGCTAAATGCCTCAACTCTAGACAGGCTCGCTATTTTTCACTCTTTTTAATTTTGTCCTTTCGTATCGCCTGGACTCAAAAAACATCAAGCCCTATTCTGTCTCGATGTTTTGAGTTCGAGACCTCCACCATCCCACCGGATACCATTCTACCCACCACTCGTGTGGTGGGCATGGTATCCTGGGAGGTGGAGGCTAAAACCCGTGCTGCGCTACGAAACACTGCACCCCCGCTACGTGCCCAGTGCGCCCCCCGCTACGTGGTTGCACGTCTCTGCCCATGTGTCAGGAGTGTGGTTGCCTTCCAGTTTGCTGCATGTCAGCTGATCTTCAATGGAGGATACCTCGTCTCTGCATGTCGGAAAAAAGATTGCCTTAGTCTGCTGGCCGTTGTTCTCTGCACCTCACTACGCTTCAACGGAGGATTCCTACAGATCTATTCCTGACTTACACAACGCAGACACTCATCTCCGAGCACACTCTTCACGGATTGCCCATTGCGCGGCCATGGTGCATACACATCTCTAAAACCCCTTCCCGCTACTGCAGCCAGTGCCGGGATACTCAGCCATTGCCAGCACAGTGATAATTAATAATTATTTTGAATAAATCCTTTGAACTGTTCCTCTGCTCTTGGGTCTCTTTGTCTCACTCTCACTCTCTGCAGGGTGCATGACACTTGCACAATAGAAGGGAAGCTAAAGCTTTGGTACTCATACTCAAGGTTAATGATCCTCCATATACCCAGGTGACCATATGAGTCCCTGCAGCTTCTCAATTTAGTGCTATTTGTGGAATTTCAGGTATTTCATACTGTTGATTTTTTATACCGGCACTTGTTAATTGACAATTCCATCTTTGGAGGTGGCAAAAAATATGAGGATTTTTTTTTTTGTTTGTTTTTTTTTTTTTTTTGTAAATATGAGTTGTTGTGATTTTGGTTATGGACAATTTAGGATAACAAATGTGTTGCCATTCTGCATAGAGGCAGAATATTTAATGAAATAAATTCAGGAAAGTCATGGACTAATTTACAGTATGAAAATTACTGTTCACAGACAAATGAGAGTGGTACCATGTAATTACCCACAGGCAGGTGATCAATGTTTGCCAACAGATGATCCAATAATGAAGAAATCACTGTTCAGATGCATTGGTGGCTAAAGCTTTGAGCAGGGTCCAAAATAAACTTTTTGCCACTTGTCAAACAAAGGCAGGGGAGTTGACAAAATTACTGGCCAGAAATATGTTGTATTAATTTGTATTTTGTATCAGTTTTATTCAAAATGTATATATTTTTGTTCCTATGACAATGGAATTATTCCTTAATATATTAGTTACATTGGTGACAAACAGTGCAGGTCATTACGTAACTTGCAACATCATATACGAGCTAGTCTACATCTCTCTGTGAAACTGCTCAAATGTGATGACAGTTTGTGATTTTGTAACTCATATTTTCAATTTGGTGGCTAAATGCAAAGAATATTTGATACACCTATGAGCCAAAACATTATGACCGCCTGCCTAATATAATGTTGGTCCTCCACGTGCTGCCAAAACAGCGCCGACTCGCCGAGGCATGGACTCTACAACACTCCTGAAGGTGTCCTGTGGTATCTGGCACCAAGACATAAGCAGCTGATCCTTCAAGTCCTGTAAGTTGCGAGGTGGAGCTGCCGTGGATCGGACTTGTTGGTCAAGCACATTCCACAGATGCACAATTGGATTGAGATCTGGGGAATTTTGAGGCCAGGGCAACACCTTAAACTCTTCTTCATGTTCCTTAAACCATTCCCAAAAAAATGTGTGCAGTGTGGTAGGGCGCATTATCCTGCTGAAAGAGACCACTGCCATTAGGGAATATCATTGCCACGAAGGGGTATACCTGGTCTGCAATTATGTTTAGATAGGTGGCACGTGTCAAAATTATGTCCACATGAATGGCCGGACCCAGGGTTTCCCAGCTGAACATTTCCCAGAGCATAACACTCTCTCCACTGGCCTGTCATCTTCCCACAGTGCATCCTGGTGCTATTACATCCCCAGGTAAACGGCACACATATACATGGCCGGCCACGTGATGTAAAACAAATGGGACTCATTGGACCAGAAGATCTTCTTCCACTGCTCCAAAGTCCAGTTCCGACACTCGCGTGCCTATTGTAGGTGCTTTCAATGGTAGACAGGGGTCATCATGGGCTCTCTGACCGGTCTGCAGCTATGCAGCCCCAAACGCAGCATGGTACGATGCACTGTGTGTTGTGACACATTCCTCCCATAACCATTATTAAAATTTTCTGTGACTTGTGCCACAGTAGACCTTCTGTTGGTTCAGACCAGATGGGATAGCCCCAACACCCTGTTGTGGTTTTGTTGTTTGTTCCACCTCGGACCACTGTAGGTAGGTCACCCTAGTGACTGGGAGCACATCACAAGCCTTGCCATTTCAGAGATGCTCTGACCCAGTCATCTGGCCATAACAATTTGGCCATAACAAAGACTTTCTCCCGTAAAACACAAAAGGAGAAATTTTGAAGAATGTACTAGTCTCTCTTTTCCATGCAATTACTGTACAATTCATTTTTATTACTTTATTTAATCCTTTAATATTGAGCATCTGACTCAGCAACATTTCTCTCTGCACTGGCAGTCTGTAGGAGACAGAAAAATGAGAATCTGTCTTGGTGGCTCATAATCCAGTCATAAAGCTTATTGTTTTAGATAATAATCCCCACATCACTTTGGCACCTGCAATTTCCATAAAGCACTATGCGAGGCCCTGACATTTGTGACTGAGTACAAATAGAACCCACTTGATTTGGCTTGACTTATCGAGCACAATATGGGATTAAATCTCTGAGAGGGTGTCTCAAATTCCACTGTGGGAGGCCCCTGAAAGGGGAGATGAGAGTCGTGCTGTCAGCTGCTCTGAATGATGTGGCCTGAAACAGAGAGATTTATATGGCTGGAGACCATTAAGCCTGCTAAGAGAGCACTGCAAACACTTTACTGTGACACTACTCAGCATTCAACAACAGACGAATGATCAATTACATCCAGAGACATTTCACATGACGATGGATTCTGATAATCCAGAGAGAGCAGTTAAAGATATGCTGTAGTTCACCTTTATCCAGAGTACCGTTCACTCATGTTCTTCCGAACCTGTCATTCTTCTGTGCATCACAAAAGGATATGTATGACAGAATGTTATCCTCCCATTGGCCCTTTTCAATCATGGCCTCCTAATAATGCCCATCCATAAATTGGCTCTATAACTCTACTCTCTCCTCACCACCAATAGCTAGTGTGTGGTGAGCATACTGGCACACTATAGCTGCCGAGTGTAGTGTCCGAAAAAGTGCTTTATAAATGCAACATTCATTCATTCATTTCATTTGTCACCATTCACTTTCATTGTTTGGAACAGAGAATGGAAAAGTGAATGGTGACTGAGGCTAACATTCGGCCTAACATCTCCTTTTGTGTTCCATGGAAGAAAGAAAGTCATATGAGTTTGGTACAACATGACAGAACGATGACAGCATTTTATTTTGTGTGTGTGTGTGTGTGTGAATGATCCCTTTCAGAGAAGTCTCATTAGATTTACCTTGTTTATTTTCACTAGAATCCATGGTGTTTTTTGTTTATCTTGTAGCTGAATCAACTTGCTGTAAATTTTTTTCCTAAAAGGACACCTCCCCTGGAGCAACCTGGTATTAATTGCCATGCTCAAGGGCACAGTGGTAAGTGTGTACCTAGAATTGAAGCCACAACCTTTACGCACAGAACCTTAAAGGTGAATTGTGTTTTCAATTCTAAAGGAATAGTTCACTCAGAAAATATGTATTCTATCAGCATTTACTCATCCTCGTGTTGTTCCAAACCCATATGATTTTATTTCTTGTGTTGAATCCAAAATAAGAAGTTTTGAAGAATATTAATGCTGCATCCATACAACAAAAGCATAGTGACCACAAGCTGTCAATCTCCAAAAAGGGCCAAAAAGCACCAGTCATATGGAAAACCATAAAAGTATTCCATATGACTGGTGCACTATATTCCAAGTCTTCTGAAGACATATGATAGCTTTGTCTAAGTATATGGAAAACAAATATTGTATTCACTGAAAACATTCACCTTAGCTCTCAAATCTCATTCTTACCTGCATATATTCAAACTTGGCATGCCAAGACATGTGCTACACACTGCACATAAATTATACACACTTCACCTTTGATCTCTACACAACCACCTCTACATTTGTGATCAACAATTTTACACTAAAATGCTTAACCTGTGAAATTATAAAAATAATCAACACAAGACATGAAACGGGAACAAGGAACACTTATTTTCACATGCTGTAACTCATTACAGTCTATCTGCATTCAGTTCTGTTCAAGCGTTTATAAACTCACTCTTTCTCCATCATTCATCTTGTTTTAAAATGTTTGATGCAATTAAGGGGCATCCTGTTTCTGTCTCTCTGAACTGTGGTGTACAAGGCAAGAAAGGGACAATTACGAATATGCAGTTCCAGAGTACAATCTATTCTCAATCAATATTACTTATATGGCAATAGGAATAAAGTGGCAGGCTACTGAACTAGCAGTTTGCAGGTTTTATTCCAAGCAAGTTATGGTTGCGATGTTTATTTTGTGATGTTTCCATGTTCAGAATCAGCAAAGTTTATGGATCAATGGCACCAGTAAATTTTAATATGAGCACCCTCGAAGGACCATGAAACTTGACAATTTTTCATTTCTGTGACAAATAAATAATGTGATGTGATATCAGGGATATTAAAGGTGCTGTAAGCTGTTGCCAGACTTTGCCACTGAATTAGACTGCTCTCCAAAATACCAACCTCCGAAGACATGTCAGCACACCCAACGTCAGCTAACTTGAACATTCAAAATGACTGACAATCAAAGAACATCTTAAAGTCTTCTGATTGGCTAAAAAAAAATAGCATCCCGTGGTGAGGCTGTCACAGAGACAGGAATGATTTCTCAGGACACCTATTTCAATGAAAGGCCTAACAGTGTGGTACACAGTAAAAATATTTAGTCAGGTAACCTTCAAAAAGTGCTTCTTGTGGTAACATCTAAAATAACTGGTTTTATTCAAGTCAAAATATATTATTTATTATGACAGAATCAAACTGGATACATATGTAATGAAATATATCTTTAAGCTAGTAACTGATCATTGCAACTTTTCACACTGTAGAAGGGACATTTTCTGCATGCTTTTCCATAGAAATTTAAATAAATAGCTTGTAAACTTTTACAGATTTGTCCCTTTGTTCTTGCAATAAAGTAACTGTAGATCCAATCAAACTAGCTGATTGAGAATTACAGTGTCTTAGATATGAATTGCATCATTAGATATTGCTATAAGAAGAGATGAAAGTAATTGTAGGGTGGTTATTCCAATTGCATCCGTATTGTTGACTTAGTAGTGTTGTCCTTTAAATGCCATACAAATGATTATATTTTATTTATTTTTTCTGCCATTGAGCTCTAATGTCTATGAATAGTTTTTCATGTTGTGCTTATATGAAATTACCTTAGCACGTGTCTAACAGATGCACAACCACAACGATATGAAAATACGCCATTGAAAAAAGAAAACAAGAAAACAAGAAAAAAAAAAAAAAAAACAGCATGACACCAACAAATTGGCCAAGCCAGAGAGATCAAATGGGCTATAATTTTCCTATCTGTTATGCAAATTAATACTGTTTTGTGTCAGTGGAGGCCTGGACTGGCCCTTTTTTCCTTTTTTATTTCTCCAACATTCTTTAATTTTATCCTTCATTATCTTTATATCTGTACTATCCTCATCTTCCTGATCTTCTGACTCAGAGTCCTAACTGGTACACTGCCATTTAATGGTTTAGGAGACCATCTTTCACCCATGGCCCCATAAAAATGCCACCCATCCCAACATCTTTCTACTGCACTCTCTCTCTCCTCATTCCCCCCATAAAACAGACTGAGCATGCTTGATTATGACACACTGAAACCCTTTTTAGAATAACAAAAACATTGATATGAGCAGAATATATGCAGTTTTGTTGAAAGGACTTCAATGATAAGGGAGGTGACATGCAATGTTGTTGAGAATAGGGTTATGTACCATTCAGAATTACTGTAAATTAACTTTTAAATTCAATTCCTGAATTTGTATTGAATTTGGAGAAACAGGATGCATAATTTGAATTTAAGGACGTATAATTAAAATGTAATTAAACTCAAAGAAATCCATACAACTGCTGTAAGTGTAGTATTTAATATAAACCTTTAAAACATTTATTTTTTCAGTATGAATTATCCAAAAAACATTATCTTGCACACAACATATGGGGTATTTACAGAAATAGTCGATAGTATTAATAATAATTGATGTTTGAAATGACACCTAAAAAAATTTATGTAATTCATATACACTCACTGAGCACTTTATTAGAAACACTATTGTCCTAATAAAGTGCCCAACGTGGTCTTCTGCTGTTGTAGCCCATCCGCCTCAAGGTTCGACATGTTGTGCATTCTGAGATGCTATTCTGCTCACTACAATTGGATATCTGAGTTACTGTTGCCTTTCTGTCGGCTTGAACCTGTCTGGCCATTCTCCGTTGACCTCTCTCATCAAAAAGGTGTTTCAGTGAACTGCCGCTCACTGGATGTTTTTTTGTTTTGTTTTGTTTTGTTTTGTTTTTGGCACCATTCTGAGTAAACTCTAGAGACTGTTGTGTGTGAAAATCCCAGGAGATCAGCAGTTACAGAAATACTCAAACCAGCCCATCTGGCACCAACAATCATGGCACAGTCAAAATCACTGAGATCACATTTTTCTCCATTCTGATGGTTGATGTGAACATTAACTGAAGCTCCTGACCCTTATCTGTGTGATTTTATGCATTGCACTGCTGCAACATGATTGGCTGATTAGATAATCACATGAATAAGTAGCTGTACAGGTGTTCCTAATACAGTGCTCAGTGAGTGTATATTATATCTATGTAATAAATCAACTTTTGTTTTACTTTGGTTGAACACTTCATTTCCCAGTTGTCAAAATGGAGCCGAGCTACATGAAGCAGGCTTACAAGATGGCAACCTTAAGAAGAACAGAATAAGAAGTTATCTGTTCTTGCCCATTTTGTGAAACAAACAAAATGTTATGAATTTCTTTAAATCATATTCTAGTTAATTCTTCTTCCTGTCATTCCAATTTAAATTCCAGTTCAACAGTCTGTGGTGCAGAATGTGTTGATGAATGGGACTTCCAGAGTATTGCTGCTTGAAAACAGAGTCTTTCCATTTGAGATAAACAAGAGTACTTCTCAATTTTATATTCATATCAAGCATGTGTTGTTCGATTTCCTCAGACATCATTAATATTAGTGACCAATGATTCAGGGTATTGACCATGCATGTTCTATTAATTATCCCATTAATCTTGTTTATGTGAAAATTATAATCGTTTAATTGTCTTGTCTTTGGCTCTCTCTCTCTCTCTCTCTCTCTCTCTCTCTCTCTCTCTCTCTCTCTCTCTCTCTCTGACCACCTCCCACACTAGAACTCTACTTACATTTTCAGTACACACAAAAGAGAAAAAGACAGTGAGAAAAAAATCAATTGTTTTTCTGTGTGTGTAGACGAAGTGTGCTCCAGACTGCTTTGCGGATGGCTAAGAAAAACATCCATTTTGTTTAGAGAGGAAATTTGTGGAGAGGTACAACTGAAATGATTGAGAAGTGTAAAATGTAGCTCTTCAAAACCCACTCTGTAGTCCATCCAGATTGCAGGGTGAATATGTCACATACGAGTGTCATGCAACACAACACGCTGAGCCATTTGCAATTGTAATAATCAAGCAACACTAAACCGCTCCACTGTGTTCATCTGGCCCTACCCCTCGCCTGCTGTTTGTAAATTTTGCCATGGCAAGCAGTGGTCACATTTGCATGAAATTGACTTGTTTAAATTGCCATAAAGCGTTCGTGAAAAAAAAAAAAAAAAACAGCAACACTTCTGTTGTCTCTGTACCATCACTCTTGCATTTGTCTTTGAAGTCCATTCAAAATATCACATTATTCCTTCTGTGGGTGCGTTCAGCATGGCGGCGGTTGCAGATGATCTGAGGGTTGAATATAAATCACTGAGGAATAGAGCCGGACAGAGATGATGAGTTTAGTTAATAAATTCCACTGTCCGTTTGCTGCATTTCATACTCTCGTCATCTCTGGAAACTTTAGAGAATATATAAATAAATAAATAAATAAATTCAGCTTTTTGATAATAACAATATATTTATATATCTCAGTATGTATGTCTTTGCCCTGAAATGCTATTCTTTTTTTTCTTCTTTTTTTTAACCATAAACCATCATTTCAACCATATCCATTGTTGTCAAGTAGATAATTACTGAAGAAAAAAAATACAAGAAATATAGCATTAAAAACTATCAAGACATGCTTTCGACCCTGTTTCACTAAATTAACTATTGCAGTCTGTTACAATGTATTTCTTCCATATGGCTGCATGAAAATGATTAAACATTAACATAACCCAAGCAGGGACTTCAGTGAGCATTCGTGACGATGCAAACAAATCATCAAATCAAGTATGAATCGATGTATTAAAGTGGACAGTTTTAACTAAATTAAAGATATAGATCAAACTTACCAGCTATGGCAATTTAAATCAGAGATGCTATTAAAACATATCTCTCTCTTAACCCAAATAAAGATTAACACAAAATTTGTCTAATGTCATGCTCTTCGGGAAACTTAATAGCCCAATAAAAAGTGCTTTAAAATTATTGTGATGTTCACAATGTTGCATAATTTTATAGTGCCACCGAAATCATCACGAATGTATCGTGAATATTCAATATATTGCAGAGTACTACTTTAGACATCTTTCTAATGACATTAGACCCATACTGTTCTCTTCTGCACAGGCATTTTTACCCAGAGAGCATTTTGTGTGATGAAGGCTGTGGAAAGGAGGAGCTGCCTTAAAGAAGCTTTAACTTCAGTTTAAACTAGTATGGATAGAGATTATATTGAACACAGAATAAATCCCTGTCTTGTTGAAATGGTTTAATATGTACATTTACAGTGAATAGGCTCAGTGTGGGAGGGCCTGTTTCTTCACTTTTTGTGTGTGTACGTCAAGCCTGCAGTTATTGGAAGAGCAGCCAGGTATTACTATCAGCAGCTGTGCCTTAATCGATGAGGAATAGAAGCTTAGGCTACTTGAAGTAGAAAATGGTCCCTGTGGAGTATAAGGGTTGGCTGGGGATCTCAAAACAAGCTTGCAGTAAAGCAAATAATACATCTTGGAAATGTGAAGGGTAATATTTCAAAGACATGTTTTGAATAGATAGACCCTTATCACCTAGGTGTCCTCTTTACGCAAAGAACACATTTCTGTATGCCATTGTCATGAAAAATTCTGTCCACCCACAGAATTCTTGGACCCCAAAATTTTGCCATTTGTTATGCCTGTTTAAAAACGCATCATGTTATCAAAATATTCTAATTGTTCTAGCTAAGCAAAATTGTAATCCATTAGCCTTTCTTATTATCTGTTTGTAGCAGTAGTAATTTGTTGTAGCAGTACTCTGTTATTGCTGGCTAGTCAGTTAGTAGTATGCTACACTATAATCGGCTAGCGTTATGCTAAGCCAGTATGCTAACTGGTTAGCTTGCAAGCCATAAGCGAACTGGAGGAAAACAACAACAACAACAAAAAAAATAAAATAAAATAAAATAAAAAAACTATGAACAAATTAATTTCGCTATTAATAGTTATTTTAGCTGGAAAAAATAATTGCTGTGTGGTCCAAGGTGGATAGGATTGTGTGGAGGGATAGAATCTAGCACAAAACCAGCAAGACAATGATGAAAGACCTGGTGTATTGCAAGCTTTTTTAAAACTCAGATGAAGTATCGCACCCTGCTTTTGTCTGACAGAAGGAGGGCAAAGTTTGCTCTGCCTGGAAAAAAGAATCTCTTTAAAGAAGGGAAGAGAAGCAAGAATCAAGGTCTGCAAATCTGATCTGAGTGTGACATTGAAGTCAAACAAAGGTAGTTTGTGAGAGGGTGCAGGAATATGTCAAGCCTTGGCTGCCAGACACCAAGATGTGTTCTAATTCACCTTCCAGGATCAGAGAGGGGTGTGAGATGATGCACAAGGCACTGGGAAGGGCTTACAGGTGCATCTCAATAAATTAGAATGTCGTGGAAAAGTTAATTTATTTCAGTAAATCAACTCAAATTGTGAAACTTGTGTATTAAATAAATTCAATGCACACAGACTGAAGTAGTTTAAGTCTTTGGTTCTTTTAATTGTGATGATTTTGGCTCACATTTAACAAAAACCCACCAATTCACTATCTCAAAAAATTAGAATATGGTGACATGCCAATCAGCTAATCAACTCAAAACACCTGCAAAGTTTTCCTGAGCCTTCAAAATGGTCTCTCAGTTTGGTTCACTAGGCTACACAGTCATGGGGAAGACTGCTGATCTGACAGTTGTCCAGAAGACAATCACTGACACCCTTCACAAGGAGGGTAAGCCACAAACATTCATTGCCAAAATAGCTGGCTGTTCACAGAGTGCTATATCCAAGCATGTTAACAGAAAGTTGAGTGGAAGGAAAAAGTGTGGAAGAAAAAGATGCACAACCAACCGAGAGAACCGCAGCCTTATGAGGATTGTCAAGCAACATCGATTCAAGAATTTGGGTGAACTTCACAAGGAATGGACTGAGGCTGGAGTCAAGGCATCAAGAGCGACCACACACAGACATGTCAAGGAATTTGGCTACAGTTGTCGTATTCCTCTTGTTAAGCCACTCCTGAACCACAAACAACGTCAGAGGCGTCTTACCTGGGCTAAGGAGAAGAAGAACTGGACTGTTGCCCAGTGGTCCAAAGTCCTCTTTTCAGATGAGAGCAAGTTTTGTATTTCATTTGGAAACCAAGGTCCTAGAGTCTGGAGGAAGGGTGGAGAAGCTCATAGCCCAAGTTGCTTGAAGTCCAGTGTTAAGTTTCCACAGTCTGTGATGATTTGGGGTGCAATGTCATCTGCTGGTGTTGGTCCATTGTGTTTTTTGAAAACCAAAGTCACTGCACCCGTTTACCAAGAAATTTGAGCACTTCATGCTTCCTTCTGCTGACCAGCTTTTTAAAGTTGCTGATTTCATTTTCCAGCAGGATTTGGCACCTGCCCACACTGCCAAAAGCACCAAAAGTTGGTTAAATGACCATGGTGTTGGTGTGCTTGACTGGCCAGCAAACTCACCAGACCTGAACCCCATAGAGAATCTATGGGGTATTGTCAAGAGGAAAATGAGAAACAAGAGACCAAAAAATGCAGATGAGCTGAAGGCCACTGTCAAAGAAACCTGGGCTTCCATACCACCTCAGCAGTGTCACAAACTGATCACCTCCATGCCACGCCGAATTGAGGCAGTAATTAAAGCAATAGGAGCCCCTACCAAGTATTGAGTACATATACAGTAAATGAACATACTTTCCAGAAGGCCAACAATTCACTAAAAATGTTTTTTTTATTGGTCTTATGATGTATTCTAATTTTTTGAGATAGTGAATTGGTGGGTTTTTGTTAAATGTGAGCCAAAATCATCACAATCAAAAGAACCAAAGACTTAAACTACTTCAGTCTGTGTGCATTGAATTTATTTAATACCCGAGTTTCACAATTTGAGTTGAATTACTGAAATAAATGAACTTTTCCACAACATTCTAATTTATTGAGATGCACCTGTACATACTGTATTGCACAAATACAATATCATATTGTACATTGGGTCTCATTCACTATTTGTTCATAAATCCCATGTTTGAATGTTTTCACATAGAAAAAAATAATTCATCAATAAATTAAAGGATAAAATTAGGATAGAATTTAGAACCAACTGAAACCACATTTACACAAAAAACACAGACTCCCAATCACCTTTGAAACATGGAATGTGTTAAGCTGAAATGTTAATGGTAAATGTTTATGAACGATGGGAAATTAAAATTAAGCTAGGAAATTTAACATGTTAATTTCTGCGATTAATAGTTGATTGTTTAGGATGTTAAAAAAAAATGCAATTAATACAGTATTCCTTTTTTCACCTCCTGAAACTTCACTAATGTTTTTTCCCCACTTTCTGTGGCTAAAATTGGTATAAATAAATTTCCAGGAGGTACGCACTTGACTCAACTGCACATCCTAGCACAGAAACATAATAAACAGCTAATTTACTTTACGGAGAATTGAGTCTTCACCAGCAAGTGTTGAGCCAGGTGTGGGAGGGATACGGGGAAGCTGCCGTATCTCTTTGCATCGCACAAAAAAGCTCACTCACTTCTCTGAACTAGTGTCAAAAACTAAACTGCATGAGAGAGACCCAGCATGTGTGCCATAGAGACTGAGAAGGACCTGGCCATTCAGTTAGCAGCCAGGTATACTTGTAGAGACTGAATGGCAGCCAGAAAAAAATATATAGTTTTAAGATTTTAAACTTTAGAAATTTAAACTTCAGCACTCAGTTTGTTTTATATCTGCATGTATAGTGTCTAATAATGCATTGGCAATGTACACTTATGTTTATCTTGCCAGTAAAGCTTGATATGAATTAAATCTGCCCATTTGATCCTATTATTAAAAAAGTCCACTGTAAAACACCAGAAGATTTTGCCCAACTTTTAATTACAGCATGTCCACTGATTGTATGGCATGTATACATATACTTGTATCAAAAGACTTATACCTGTAAAAATGTGTGTAATTAACTCTGTTGGCACAGATTTACATATTTAAATAATTAAAATAAGTGATGACTAAACAATTTCTTGCAAGTTCTTTGAGACAATGTATAATGTAAATATATATATGATTACATTTTTTTTATGTTTGTTGTAATGTGTCATGTACAAAGATTAATCACAATTAATCACGATTAATTACAGAAAAATATGCGATGAATTCGTTTTTAAAAAATCGACTCGACCTTCCTAGATTCGTCAATATTAGAATGTAGGTAAAAACAAATGTACATGTTTACACACCTGTTGTGAATCCGGCAAAAATATTGTCTTAGAACCTTTGTCTGTACACATAAGTATGCTACTTGCACGCAATTATACGTGAACAAGACCCATTGTATGTACAATCCAGTGTTCTGCGAAAATAGAATAAGATTTCATCTTGTGCCGCATTACCATTTGTAAGCTTTTGTTAGTGCATAATGTTGGTGTAATAATGGGAGTATGATGGAACAGCTGTCAAAGGCCTTAATTATAATGTTTTCTAAATGCCTAGAGGCAGCTATATATAAAGAGGATAAACATAGATAGAGTATACATCATCAGATCTCATTAGCCTCTGACATACTCTGTCCATCACTCCTTTGAGAATAAAGCAAATTCCTGTGCACCTGCCATCTGAATCTCATAATGTATCCTCTGAATGTAAAAATTCATAGAAGTGTTATCAAGACTTAAGGACAAACCTAATTATGGACTTCAAAAAAGTCACATTAGCAAAATCGGCTGTATAGTCACAAATCCTTTGTTCTATGTTACAATTCAAGCATTATTTTGTTAGAACTGTCAAACCTCTCTTTTATACATGCTTAAATTGAAGAATAACAGGTAACATTCAAACTTTTTGCTGTTGTCGCAGTGCAATACGTGATTAAAAGAGATTTTTTGATGATAAAATACTTTCTAATATCTCACAACTATACAATATACACAACTATACAGTACAGTAAGCTATTTGAAGTCTTTAAACATCCCAACCAGCTAGACACAGCAACATTGGTTCAACCATATTGTCTGACCAACAGAAGTTGGAATGAGTGTTTGAAAATAGTGATTATTTTTGCAAATATGTTTGGTGCTGCAAGTGTCACAGAAATTACACAGTTCATCTTCAATTTCACTATGACATAAATTGGACTATTGCTAGATTTTTGCATGATTAGTCTTTCACATTTAGTCAGGATGCAGAATTAGGCCCTAATTATGCTCAGAAGATATTTGTGTTTAACATTTCAGTGGAGTTGCTGCATTTTCCATGTCCAAATATGCGTACTTCCCCGCTGTACAGTAACCAAAAATTAGCATAGCAAATGGTTATGTCTGAATACTCAGTAGTTATGATACAGTAGGTATACAATACAACAATGACAACAAGTGACACCAAATGTGAGTCAGGTGGCTCTTTTCAAGTGTAATTGCTATAGGTCCCAAGAAAGCTGTCCCTAATGGTTAAATGTACTTGTTTAACAACACCTAAGTGAATTGTTTTCACAGTTGTTGTTAGTACGTCATAAGTCAAAGAACATACTGGTTCAAGGGCAGTGCCAACATGGAGTAATCAGAGGTTGTGCAACAAAAAATCTTTACACTTTACAATAAGGTTCTATTAGTTAACATAAGTTAATGCATTAGGTATAATGAACTAATGAATTATATATTTTTTACAACATTTATTAGTTCATGTTAGTTCATAGAGCAATAACTAATGTTAACATATACAACTTTTGATTTAAAAAATGTGTCTCTATATGTTGAAATTAACTTTAACCAAGATTAATACATGCTGTAAAAGTATTGTTCATTGTTAGTTCATGTTAACCAAATGGAACCTTATTTATTGTAAAGTGTTACCAAAAAATCTTTATTGTTCACTCTGACGGACTGAGTTATAAAATTTCCATCATGTTCTTTTTTTTTATCTGTCATACTTGTTTTCACTTAATAAGTACTAGGGCTGCATTCAGGGGGTGTAGTATCCATTATAATGGTATAGTCTATACATTACAGTGGATATATAATAGATTTTTGACTCTCCAAGCAATACCTATCTACCTGTCAATCAACTGCTGCGCTTAAAACAAGATTTTTTACTTTGTCTGTTACATTCGTCTTTAAAAGGAAATAACCGTCCGGTCTGCAAATTTGAAAAAAGTGCATACATATACTGTATATTACTTACACAATTTCACTAAACCTTTTCAGTGTATCTGATATCAACATAAAGTGGCACAGATGAGAAGCACACACATCTGAAGCTCAGTTACAGCTACTTCACCAATATTTCGGAGAATTAGACTCTAAACGTAATGTTTGCACTTGCAGAAACGATATGATAGGTCTGGACCTCAGCTTGGTTCCATCCGGACCGTGAGACATCTTGACATTTGCTGCCCCATCTCACCATTTCTATACTTCAAGTGATCAGCACGACAAAACAACGGAGCTGTGTACAGCGCAAGCGCTTGGGCGCCGATAGAACTGATCATTCAGTGCTGTATCCTTGAATACTTTTCTCTTTTACAGAACACGCTTCATTTATAACCTTTCGTGAGCTGCGCACAGAGTTGCAGACACGGTTATTTTAACGACAGTAGACCGTAGCGGAGAAATACAGTGAGCAGCAATATAGATGGATACTGGCATCTTTCGTAAAACACACTGCAGAAAACAAGAATGAAGCGAAGTGAATTAAACTTAATGTGTCTGAAATGAATCCGACTGTTCAGCTAAACTAGGTTTGTGACAGGACAATGTGCTTCCAGAGTGCCATTAAACTATAAAGTTTTTTTTTTTTTTTTCATCTAAAATTAGCTTTATTAATCAGCATGTTTCGAGCCTTTCACAAACAGATTATTTTTGTGAAAATTAATCAAAGATTGTCTCTAACATAAATGTCAAGGAAAAACAACCAAAGATTTGATTTTACTGGTAGAATAGTGGAGTTCTCATGAGAAACTTTCCATTATTTAATAGTCTGACCATTTATAGGCCTACTTAACTTTAACTAACAGTATTTTTAAGCTTCACTATTACGCTGTACATTGTTTGTTATTGGTAGATTTTCATTTTAAGGAAAATATCAAAACGGTCCATTCAGACTTTTACATTTGTAAAAAATGTCTCTCAGGGGACACCCCTGAACCCCCAAACAATATATTTCCTTAATAGTCACAAGGCCTCCTATGGCGCTTGAATATCTAAAAATATTCAAACAAAAATAATGGACTGTTGTCATTCAGCTTCAAAATATACAGTTAATTTTATCTTTTAATATTTATAACAGTGCTCTCGATTGATGAACTCATTAAAATATATTTTAATCTTTTGGTAGAAGATCCCCCAAACCCCACTACTTTGGTTTTGTCTCTGGAGCCCTAATGTACTAATCCATGCCTAGTTTTAAAGAGACTGTTTTGACTTTGACTTTTACAAAGAACTATTACTGCCAATTTGAAAATGTACAATTAGGCCTACTATTTCAAAAAAATTGCATTCCTAATGTCATTTCGTAGCTATACTGACTACTAACAGCATGTAAGTTATTGTCCGGACCTTTGCTGGGAAGGAAATCTAGGACTAGGACCTCTTGGAAATTGAATTTAATACCCCTGCACTAGGTTTAAATGGATTTCTTGTTTCTTTTTTTATCTGTCAAAATGACAGATAGCATTTAGAATTATGCGTCAATGTTTCAAAAAATTGGTAAATGATGGAGAATTTTTGGTTAATACAACCCGTAATAAGGCTAGGAATATGTAATATGTCTAGAAACGTATTTAATCTACATACCTGCATACCTACAGAACATGCTTCATCAACAGTGGAGAAGTTCTTCATGGAATTCAGTACATACTATTAAAATACGGTAAATTCACACTCAGCCTCTGTATATAGAGCGACCATTTGAAAGCCATTACTGAGAAGGTTTCACCATGATCTACTGCTTTAACACTGCACCACTGCTTGTACCTGACAGGTGAAAAAAATAACTGCAAGCGAGAGAGGGAGAGAAAATCACACATGGTATAATACTGGGGAAAAGAAAGTTAGGGCCAAGAAAGGTCACTTGTGAAAGTGGACAAAATCTCACAGTTCTTATTTCTGTGTGACGTTTTGGTTGTTAGAGGGAAAGTGTGGCAAAGTCATGGTGTCCTTTGAAAAACATTGAATTGAAGCAGCAGAACCACTTCCTCTGCATGCAGGCAAAGTTCAGCTCTGGAGTTTTCCACGCTGCATCCTCTCAGCTGAAATGAAGGATAGGTGCACAGTCAGATGCTGGCGGATGTGGGGAAGAGGGAAAGATTTATCAGCTTGATTGTGGAGAGTGATGGAGAGTTTGCGCTGTTGCAATCCTTAACTGCACAATTACTCAAGCGGATTTGCCATCACTAGCCTTATCTTCAAACAAGCAGCTTTGATCGATCATCTTACAGATAGAAATGAGAAAAAATAAATATTTGCCCCAGCGGGCGGAGAAAGCACCATTTGTAAATCGGTCTGAAACAGGTTAGGTGAGGTGACGGAATACACAGCTGCAGTGTGAGATATCATCAATCATATACACATACACACATAAGTGAATGGGGACCAATTTTTTAACGTTAAAATACTCACTTTTTCAAAAGTATAGCCACAAGACATAAAGGATATGTGTGTAAACATGATTTGAATGTGATAAAATCACTTACAAACCTTTTCTGTGTAAAGTTATAGCCAATTTTACAATTTTGTTACCATGATGATGTAATGTCAACAAATCCTATAACCCTAAAATTACTGTAAAAATGACAATTTAAACAAATTTACAGCTCAAATAATACACAAGTTTTAACAGAAGAATTAATGCAAGTGCTTTTATAAAATTATAAGCTTCACATTTCTGTTTAAACCCTCCAAAAATTGGCCACATTCACTTTCATTGTAAGTGTCTCACTGTAACCTCCATTTTTGCTTTTTTTTTTAAAAAAAGAAAAGGAGGTACGAGTCGAAATACACTTTTGTTGTAATCAACATTATGCTACAAATGCTGTCGATTTAGCTTAACTTGTATTGAACCCGGAACGTTCCTTAAAGATGTGTTTTTTTTTTGGTTTTTTTTATCTTCAGCTTTAGTGTGTCAATAGGAAATGTAAATTGTAGACTCCCAAACAGTCCTTTTGCAAATAAAATAGAATAGAAAAGAAGAAAAGGGAGCCCTGCAACAGATGGCATGGCTCCCACAGAGCCCCCCACTGAACATCGAGTTATGAAGAGACAGAAGCAATTGAGACACTTGGAACATCCTATCTGCCAACAACCAATAAAACCCAAGGTGTCCAGGTGTACCTAGGAGAACTGGTGTTGTTTTGAAGGCAAAGGTGGTCATACCAAATATTGATTTAGCATTTTTTTTTTTAGTGCTGTCAGTCGATTAATTTTTTTTTTATCGCAATTAATCACATAACATTTTGTAGTTAATTAAGATTAATCGCAGATTTTGAAAGTGTTTAAATTTTACACTATATACGTTATATATTTTTTTCCTGTCAAATTGTTTTATTTATTTCCATCTTAGGAAAGACAACAAAACAAATGTAACAATATAATGCTTTATTAACATTTTCCAAACAAAACCGTCCACAGTATAAAGACAGAAATGCAGTAAAATAGCACCAATTCAAGTAACATTTCCCAAAGTCTAACTGGGAGGTTTACTAATTGAAAGAACTAGTCCACACATTGGTTGCATTTTCATTGCAATGGGCATTAAATCTCCTAAACTCAAATCCTCCACAATATTAATCTGCCGGTAGACTGTGGCTATCCACTTTCCTACAGCAATCGTGAAGCCGTGTTCATGATTCACATCAGGGCATCAACACCAGTGGTGCTTTGAACTCCACATGAAGAGCGCTTGCCGACAAAAATGTCTCATTCTGCATTTTGGTGATAGTTAAGACTTGACGTGCTTAATAATTAATTAAAATGCATCTTACATCGTTGAAAAGTCCCATCCTGGCTTGTTTTGTACTTCAGATAGCATTAAGAGGTCCTTTCTCAATCATTTTATCAAGATGCGCTGTTGTGTGTGTGTGTGTGTGTGTGTGTGTGCAGACATTCTTTTATTTACTTAAATAACAACTTCCTCATAGGAGAGAGCGTAACGTTCAACTGGCATGTTACGACAGTACCAGCCATAGAATTTCTATGAGACTGCTGCGTTAGGCTATTTTATGCTAAGCTTGTAGGCTTTTTTTTTTGTATTAATCGCATGCGTTAATGCGTTAATTCTGACAGCTCAACTTTATTATGTTAACTGGACTTTGTATTACGTAAATTGATAAATGAAAATTATGTATGGCATTAGTTTTGAAGAAATCCTCAATTTGCTAAATTTTTCACAAGTGAAATGCTTGCATGAAATGCAAGTGTTTACATGGATCACACCAACTGGACATGGAATGTAAATAAAGAATAGCTAAACAAGCAAGGTTTTTAACAACATAGCTAGTTTAGCAGGATGAGAAAACCATTTTATTTAATTTGATGAATTAGCTCTTTCCCGATACAAGAAACATTTCCAACCGCCTTCTTCCCTCATGTACCCACTAATGATTCAAAGCCTTTTAGGACTGTAATTAGTCCTGGATTAAAATCTTCCAGAGTGCAACTTGTGGCAACATGTCTCTGCAGCGCACATATCCTCCTGTAACCTATCATTGGTTGCATTACCTGCCACATGGCTTTCCCAAGATAGGAAATTTACAGTCATCATTTCCTATTTGCTTTCATTAGCACTTTAGTGTGCAGAGTACCACTTAACCAGTTTCTAAATAAATGAATACATGGACAGTAAGTGCTAATAGAAAGTTGTGGCCCTCTCTCAAGCTCTCTCCTAATCCAATACATTCACTTACACCAGCCTGTCTCCCTTCTCTTCCTCAGCCTCTGAGAGAAGATTTTTATTTTCATCCAGTTGAATAAAAGGATCAAGGTCAATGTTTCATTGTTATAGAGAATTTCCACACACCTCGCAAAACAGCCTAGAGGGCATCCGTTGATGGCAGCATGTGTTCGTCTTGGAGAAGTAATTTTGCTGGCCAATTTATGTTCTCTGCTTTTAGAAATGGCCAGTGTGCGGGAGGATCGTTCTGCTCTTGAGATTAGTGATTAGACAGATAAATGGTCCTTTCTGCTTATTGACTTCCAACCGTCGCACACACACAATTAGTTATTGCATTCTATTGCCATTCTCAAAGAGCTAATTTCATATTAAATCTAGGTTGCGTTTGTGAGGGTGATGAGTTTAGTGTAATTATGATTCAGAGAGTGCTTGGAATGTGAAGCAAAAGGCATATCTTCAAAATCTAGTAGTCAGCGTGTTGCTTGAAAATCTAGTCGACTAATTGACCTTAAAGGAATGTTCCAGTTTCAATACAAGTTAAGCTCAGTTGATAGTATTTGTGGCATAATGTTGATTACAACAAAAGATATTTTGAATCTTGTTAATATTTTTTTTTTTTTTTTTTTTAAATGTGGCTACAGTAAAGCACTAACATTGGAAAGTTGTAAAGTCCATAAATGTTAAGATACACACTGTTTTAAAAGTATAGCCACAAGACGTAAGGATTTAGCATATTAACATGATTTTTGTGTGATAAAATCAAGGACAGACATTACAACATTTTCCAGATTAAAGGGTTTACCTGTGTCACGTCATCATGACAACATAGTTGTAATATTGGAAATAACCTTACACAAATAATATTAGTAAGCAATTTATCACACTAAATTATGTTAACACATATAATGTTTACGTGGTGTGGCTACACCTTTGAAACATTCAGTATTTTAATGGTTATGGACTGGCACCATTCACTTCCATTGTAAGTGCTTTACTGTAACCATGATTTTTGCCTTTTTTTTAAACAAACAAGGGATGAAGTCAAAATACATTTTGTGTGGTATCCAATATTATGCCACAAATGCTGTTGAATGTCCTTAACTTTATTGAACCCAGAACATTCCTTTAAGGGTGAGTTGTGTACAATTTCTTTGCCAATAGTGCAGGGGTGAGCAAAGATTTTGGTACACGGGCCACATCAGGCTTTAAGGAGTACATGGGGGGCCACATTGTATTCCTTTTTATATACAATGTTCCGCATTGATTGGTTCTTACATATTTTAGGCCCAGAAATAGTTGTATCGAATAGAAAATAGAATAGTCAAATAATAAGAATTAAAAAAGCATATTCCTCTTTTGCTTGCTTTTGCTTGCATTTCAATTATTACATCTCTGCATCAATGATGCCTAGATCTATGTTTGGATTTCATGAACGTTCATCACTGAGAAGGTTTGCTCACAGACTTAGTAGCACCAAACAGCACAGGCAGCTTCATAAACGGACACAGATTAGCTGTATCACACTTTTCCTTGAGCAGAATATCACACTAAAGATCGCTAAGCTTTTTTGAAGTGGAAATAAAGAGAGACAGATAGAGAGAGAGAGAGAGAGAGAGAGAGAGAGAGAGAGAGAGAGAGAGAGAGCTTGCATACATGGTTGCTAGATTGGGCAAATTAATTTAAACATTGGGAGGAATATTTAACATTTTTGAAATTTCCAATTATAAAATTTGGCTGACTGTTAATTGTCAAACAAATAATTGTGATTATGAAGTTTAATTGTCTGTTTTAGGGCTTTCACGATTAATTGTCATATAAATTGTCATATTTCTTAAGGTACATGTGTGCTTCATTCACCTTAAGAAGTAATTTTTACATATTTAATTTCAAATATATAAACCAAATCATAAAAAAAAAGATTTAAGGTTTTTCTTTTAAGGCTTTAAAAACATTTTCAATATCAAAATATTTCTAAATATTTAAAATATATCTCTCTTTTTGGTCAACTTTAGTTTTGGTCAATTTTACATTTACACTGTTGTTTTTGGAACTCATATAAAAAAATTCCATTGTCTTCCATTTGTCGAGAAAACATATAGGCCTGCTCCAAACTTACAATATTCCAAAGACAATTTTGCTATGTTTGGCTGGTTGGGATGCTCAAACAAACAGAGCAATGTTTTAATTGCGCTACCTGGCCACAGTGTTTAGCTTTTTGAAGTTATCAACCTACAAATGGCTTACTTATAGTTGTCCCTGAACATTAAAGTGGTATTAAAATATTTTAACATTGAAAAAATTGAATTCAAAATAAGAAAGCCCTGTATAATTAGACTAATTTCAGGTTCACCTGACCCTGATCAGGTAAGTTTCTTAGGGAGCAGCTACATAAGACCTTTTCTTAGATAAACTTTCTTATGTGAAAAAAAACAGCTGGACACGGAGAGTAATGGAATGGAATAGAATGGAACAAAATGCAGGGTTCACAAGATGCATTTGTAGCAGTTCGACTAACTTTAACTTACGATAACTTTAACACGCCATCTTAAATATGCAACACTTATGGTGCAAGACATTCAAAAAATTGTGTGAGACAAATTATCCCAAGACAGCTGTCTGCATGGTGGCTGTGTTGGCAGGCTGTAGACGAAGTGCTTTAAAGGGGATGAATTCAAAGACCCAGTCAGTCTGTCAGTGCACTAATTAAAGCACCACCGCTAAAAACACCAAAACTAAAATAAATAAATAAAGAATATAAATCTAGATAAACCAGTGGGCCTCACTATTGAGCTTGTCAGTTGTTAGTTTACCACAGTGACTTATCTCTAATGTGTGTAAACATTAGATAAACCCTCTTCCCACCTGACCTTTTATGTTGCAACAGATTGAGTTATAATTGGTCAATGAGACCTTTCGAGGGGCCCGTCTTAGTGACAAGGAACCACTCAACAGTCTAGCCACAACCTAGACACTTCACAGGAAACAAAAATTCTCACATTCAAAGTGAGAAGAGAGAGAGAGAAAGTAGTCTCACCATCAACTATATCTGCATGAGATCTCTGTAACTCCCTGTTCTTCTGACTCTCTCCATATCTCTCTACCTCTTTCTCTTTTTCTCTACAGGTCTCTCAGCAACTGTCTTTGTGCTTCAGTCATTACATCCCATTTACTCCTCTCTTTCTCTCCACTCTGCCTTTGATGTCTATTATTTCTCATTTACCTTGTCTTAATATTTGCCTCCACAGAGAACAGATGGTTTTTTTGTTCCAGATGAAAAGACAGGAGAGACTCGCTGCTCATATTTCCATTGGCTTGATGCAACGATCCGTCAGAGAGGAAAATAGGGAGAGTAAAATGGAGGAAGAAAAAGAGAGATAGTAAGAGAATTAGAGTGAAGGATGTGTCCATACTATTTAGGCATGTTACATAGAGAAAACCGGGGCTAGTTCTCACACTTTTTACTGCAGTGAATATTTCTCAGGGTAGGTTTATTTTTACAGGCCTACTGTCACAATGGACCCTGGCTATTATACAATCTTTTTAAAGCTTTTTCGCAAAACTTATGATTATGAACTTAAAAGTATGAAACAGAGGTTTGGTATTTTCTTGCAAGCATGCCCTAAGTCTAGGCGTAAGTGGGTTGGCAAAATAAAGACAGCACATCAATAAGAAGCAGATAGCTCGTGTAAATGGGCTTTATGGATAAGCGGCAATTTATGTTGCAGCTGGGTGCCCTAAACAATCAAGAGGATCCAGGATGTGAAATGTAGTAACTAGTGAAGAATGATACTTAATAATGTAGCAAAGTTTAAAGTTTTTACAGCTGGTAAGAGGAGGAATCAGACTGAAATTAAAAGATTACTTCTATAAGATTGCTTCAAAATTTAAGATTAAAACGCTTACTGCAACTGCAGTTTTTAGCAAACACGAAGAAAGGAGAGAGTAAACATGCAGTAAATCATCAAGATGGGAATGAACAGCAACTGATCAAACACAAAGCATAGACATACTGTATATTAGACTATGGAAAAAATTACTGACTGTCCTGCTGAAATCAGAAACAGTAACTGTGTCAGGTATAGGCCTACTATGACATGCTCTTTACACGCATGATGAAGTTGGTGCTCGTTGGATTAATTTTATGTAGACTTTGTTAAATTATAAAGAATGTACGTTTATTTCATCATATTGATCTACTGATATACACTCACTGAGCACTTTAATAGAAACACTATGGTCCTAAAAAAGTACCATATCTTCATAAAAATTGTCAGATCTTCTCCATGCTAAACCAATGTGTGTGTGTGTGTGTGTGTGTGTGTGTGACAGACCTCTACCTGAAGAGAGCGAGACCTCTGCAAAACAGTCAGTAGGTGTAACATTCTCGGCTAAAATCAAGTAGTTTTTAACCGGCTCATGAGATGCTGGCTTCAATATACTGTTATGAGTTTTCGCTTGAACACCAGTTCAATAAATATTACATTCGATTTCAGTTTGTTTCTCACCAAACCCACGTATTCCTTCTGAACAAGGCATGTGGTGCATACAATAATTTATAAGACTTCTGAATTACACGTTTGCATCCTTTATAAGCTTGAAGAGGTGGTCACCATAAACAGCAATTGTATGATATCACTTTGCACAAAAATATTTCACAATTTCTCCCTTTGTGTTAAGAAAATGAAATAAAATCATATGGGGTAAGAAAAACACGGGGGCGAGTAAACAATGACTGAATTTTCAATTTTGGGTGAACTATCCCTTTAAAGGAATAGTTCACCCAAAAATGAAAGTTTGCTGATAATTTACTCACCCTCAGGCTTTTTATCCTTTCTTTCTTCATCAAAACAGAATTTAAGATTTTTAGGATTTCATTTCAGGCCTCCTCCTTTAAACAATGCAAGTGAATGTACTCCATTTTTTGACGGTCCAAAATGCATATTTAGGGTGCATCAAAATAATCCACATGACTCCAGTCGACAAATAAAGTTCTTCTGAATCCAAACGATTGATTATTTTTAGAAACAAAAAAATACTTATATACTTTTTAACTACAAATGTTCGCTTCCGTACATCTCTGTGACGCGTGCTCATGAGAGGGATGATGTAAGCTCGTTGGTAAGGTCACGCATCACGTGGAGGAGGAGCGATGCTGTTGCGTTATCTACTTGTGCTTTTTCTTTAGCAGAAATATATAGGCTATATGACTGTCAGGAATTCAAGCCACATAAGTTGTAGCTAGTGAAACCAAGTGCGAGAGCATTTACTGAGATTCACAGGATTTACACAGTGAGACAGTGAAGTGGTGTGAAGATTAGTTATTTATGCAGGCAGTGATGAGCGAGTGAATTGAGTGCAGGTGCGGTGAATTAGAAATCGGGTGATGAGGAGCGGAGCGCTGAGGGAGGTGCAGAGCCCGAGGGAGGCGTGACAATGACAAAGTTTTCACATATTCCTGAGTTCTTTGGAAAAACAGCACGGGCACAGCAGATGAATTCAGATATTGACCCTTTGTTTCTTTCGATGGTCTGAAATCCTCAGGGGTAAAGTGTTCACTGCACACCCTCCAATATTTGAGAGAATGTAGGGGTGTACTGATATCCAGGTTCAGCGTGATAAGCCAGAGCTTCAATCGCTCATGATCATGTATAGGCAATCGATGAAAAGTTTATATTTTTCCTGCCGTGCATTATCTTTGGGGTTTCTGAAGGTTGAAGCATCCAGGATGCACACGCCAAACGACCATTTTGAACAATACACTTATACAAATACAAATCTACAGCAAAGACAATTAAACTTTTGTACAGCGCTGCACCTCTTGTAAACAATGACACGCTTCCTGCCTCCTCCTCCACGTGACGCGTGACCTTACCAACAAGCTTACATTATGCCTCTCATGAGCGCGCGTCACAGAGATGTACGGAAGTGAACATTTGTAGTTAAAAAGTATATAAGTATTGTTTTGTTTCTAAAAATAATCAATTGTTTGCATTCAGAAGAACTTTATTTGTCGACTGGAGTCGTGAGGATTATTTTGATGCACACTATATATGCAAAAAATGGAGTACATTCACTTGCATTGTTTAAAGGAGGAGGCCTGAAATGAAATCCTAAAAATCTTAAATTCTGTTTAGATGAAGAAAGAATCTCCAAATCTTGGATGTCCTGAGGGTGAGTAAGTTATCAGCAAATTTTCATTTTTGGGTGAACTATTCCTTTAAGAATTAGATTGTAATAGCATTTTTCAGCAAACTTTTTTCAGCCTATTTAGTGAACCAGTTAGGGCACTTCTTAATTACTCTTCTCTGCATAGTGAGGACTCCAATTTGTCTGCTCTTTTATGTGCAAATATTACAACTGATGCTTAAATAAATGAGCAGCACAAGAAAAAGGAGTTAACATCAGAGTCAAGAACATTTAGAAGAGATGCCCATCAGCACAGCAGCATCAACCCATTTGTTTTGTGCCTGTGAGAAAGAGAGAAGTCATAGTGATAATGAGTTGTCTTATTTTCCAACCTCTAGCCTTGGAATTGAATTAACATTTCCATGGCAACTACACTCTCTTTTTCTCCCTCCTTTATGGTCTTCTTTCTCCAGTGTAAATTCCTTCCATTTTCCCTTCTCCTTTTACTATTTGGACCCTCTTTTTGTTCTACAAAAAGCGCTTTTAAGTTTTGTCCTGATGCTTTAGCATGCTAACAACCAGGCAGGGTAAAGGAGGGGCATTGGAGAGATAGGCTAAAGTGTTGGGGGACGTTCGCTGAAGAATAATGAGTTGAAGGGCACGAGTGCTGCTCTTACACAGACAGAATTAGGCTGCCATATGTCACCACTGAGAGCAAAGGGTGACATTCTTCATGATGTGAAAAAAGACATATACATTCCCTATGATCACTATATAGTGGGGTAGCCTTCAAGCAGAGTCCAGAATTATATATTTTCTGTGCTGCCTTGAGGCCATGTCATATAGTTCTGACCATTTTATTATTGAAAAAACAGCGAAAGGAAAAAACAACATCTGGTTCCCATTCTTCCAAGTCCTGAAAATGCCCAATATGTTTTGATTATTCATAACACCACGTATTGTCATAAATTTGTATTCACATACTTTTGTTAGTAGGGTATAATCTGTAGCAACTGCACACTGGCTAAAAGTACATTGCAATGTTTGATTTACTTTGATGTATGTTTTCTTGCACAAGATCCTTTTTAGTGTTGCTGTTCGGTTAAATTATTTCTAGAAGAAAAAGTCTCACTCCCTCTCTTCCATCTCTCTTCTTTGGACAAGCATGTAAATAAGCCCTAGCTGTGAGTTCATCAGAATATTGTGAGGGAGCGATCTGCTGTTCATTTCAGCAATAATGTAAGCGCCTCTCAGAGCTGCCCAAACGGGTGCAGTTGATGCAGAGTAGATGGGACAGACAGGGACAGATTTTACTGGCTGAAATTTCGCCTCACAGTGCCAAAAATAAGCAAATAAGCAACAACGACACACTTTTTCCATTCTTGATTACCACCCCATCACTGAGGCTACTGTAGTCTTTTCAGGAAAATGATTTTGAGTCACTTTAGCATAATGCACGAGGCAGCTCGCATAAATCCACAGAAATGTGTCCAGGCTTTGTTTTGCTGTCTGTTCTGATTGCATTGTTGTTCTCCTGTTTGTCATTGTAGAGATTCCATTTTGGTAACAGTGGGACATCCATTTTCTCATCAATAATTCAGTCTTTTCCCTTTAAATTGACGTTGTCTCTTGTTTCAGCGGTCAAACAGACTTTTTCAGAGGGAAACACTCAATTTGACACCAGAAAGCTGGTTCGGCTTGGATGCTTGCATTTCAGAGCTACAAAAGCCAGACTTGCTTCCATTTTATGACTATATTCCTAAAAGACTCCATGAAATCCTGTGATGAGCACAGTTTTCTTTCCTGTGCTGATGAACTTTCTGATGAAACAGGGAGTTTGGGTGGGACCAGGGGCCTCATTTATAAAACTCACGTTTTCAGATTTGATCCTAAATAACTTGGATTTGATCCAAATCAGAAAAGTCATGTGTGTGAAAGTTTTTTTTTTTTTTTTTGTGCTTATGCTCATGTGTCAGTGTGTGCTAACTTTATTTTTTTATTTTTAGTAATGCAAATATGAGTCAGTGACTGGCTGAATTTATTAATAAATGAGTGAGCATATTTATAGAAAATGAATATTCCTAAATGAGTAATAATGTAGTCTTATTTAGATTATGTATGCATCATGTAAATGATTTATTTTGGAAATCTGCTGTAACAGAATATTTGTTTAGCCCAATCTGACTGCATGTTTCCAAAATAAATTAATTTTGAGACCTACAAGATATAATATGTTGATATAATATACAATATGTAATATGTCAAGCACAATTTTAGAGTGAGGAGGAGGAGAGATTATAGTTAAACATACTGTATCAATAAACAGATGGTTAAAAAGCACTGCAACAGTCTTGTATTTAAAACTCGCCTACATTTTTGTCTGCTGTTCATGAGGACATAAATAAAACAAATGGTTTGACTACAATGTAGTGTAATCAGTGGCAAGAGTGAGCAGAAGGAAACGGTGGGAAAAGAACGTGCATGTAGTTTATAGAGAAAACGATTACCATATAGACTATGCACATTTCATTATATGTAAAAGAGCATGTAAACCTCTTTTTGGAATTAAGGTTTAACAAGAATATGGACATTGGTTGTGGAATGGTGTGGATTTACAATAAATGCGGTCAATGAATGGCAATGCATGCATTTCTATTGTATTCTGTCTAACCATATTAGGATATTTGTGGGAATTCTGTTGGTGGAGTCCATGCACTCATTCACGTGCACATGTTTTTAAGATGAATTGCGATTTATAAAGTGGGATGCATTTAGGGAAAAAAAATTGTGCATATGGACGTTTTATAAATTGTAGGAACATTTAGGAAATTGTCGTACATTCACATTCAAGATAATTTTACAGACGTCTTTATAAATGAGGGCCCAGGGGTTGGTGTCACTTACAGATTTGTGTTTAAACATTGACTGATTATTCTAAATGCTTTCTGTCATTATGACAGATACAAAAGAAACAAGAAAACCATGCACCGCTTGTGATCGGAGTGAAGGGTCTCTAAATTTCATGATGACATACTGTACATCAATCACTTCCTCAGTGTACTGTATTACTGCATGCTAATAAAGTATAAAAAAGCATAAGAACAAAAGGAAAGCGAAAAATTTGGGGTGATTTTATGCATTTGATTGGACAAAGGTCTGTGTCATGCAAGATGATTCATCAATATTTTTGGTCCATTTTCCCAGAAGATAAAGACTGTGAACTTTAAATGCATATATCTGTAAAAAGTAAATTTTAGTCATGTTTTAGAAATACACTAACATATAGGTGGCTTCAACGCTAACAGAAATAGTCTAAAAAGCACAGAACTGAAATTTCTATTAAATTTCCATGCACTGATAGTAGCTCTCTCAAACAATTGAATATTTGCACAAGCAGCCTCCCTACATAATCCTGAGACTCCATAGACTTGCATATTATATATCTATAAATATATATATATATATATATATATATATATATATATATATATATGAACAGTATGTACAGTATGTATATATAGTATATCATATATTCTAGAGCCTTACTCTGCTGCTTTGAATGTAAATAGGAGCACTGTAGTCTCTTTTTCATCCTAACTGCTACTTAATTAAATACTTGCACTCATGTGCATGAGAACCCTTAGCTGTAGGCTAGCTTGTACAAACAGCTTTCCATACACAGGCACTGGGAAGCTGCCAGTCATCAAATTAGATCACAGGCTCTTTTTAAATTGGAATCAGTGTTCAAGTATCAAAGAGATTGGATTGTTGACAGCGAGCAGAATTAAGATATTAAACATAGCATATGTCCAGGTTCAGGATGGGACACAAAAGGGAGGGCTGTCCCTTAAGTAGTGAGTGAGAATGGGCTAAGTGGTGTGGGGGTGGGGTGGTCGCTGTCCTTTTTTGTATATCGCGGCCCCCTTCGGCATATGGCGGCGCAGTTTTGCGGCCCTCTCCGTTCGGCATAACGCACCAGCCCTTTTCAACTTATCGGTGCCTGTTCGGCCCCATTTTGCCTTGTTCTCCCTATGGCCAGTCAGCCCCTGGTGGCAGATATTGTCAGGTTTAAAGCTCTTATTGTTGTGTTCACGTGTGTCCTCCAGAGCAAGCTTAGTGCATATATTGTCTTACTGACAGAGACCACCAGTAGATTTCTAATAAATACATATTCAGTTTTCAATAATTAACAGACCAAGGGCCTCATTCATGAAACACAATTAGAATGGATTTTTATGTAAATCTTAAAAAACAAACAAAAAAACATTTTATGTTCAATTCAATATGTCAATTTATGTTAGAATGGTTAAAAAATTATTTGATCTATCAAAGCAGTCTGTTTGTGTCTGATATTTGGAATGTACATACCATGCATTTTTTATTTGTATGATAACACTTTACAACAAGGTTGTACGTTGAATTAGTGCAATAGATAACATGAACTAACAATAAACAATAATTTTACAGCATTTATTAGTTGGTTCTTGTCAGAATCAGAATCAGAATCAAAAGTAGCTTTATTGCCAAGTATTACACACAAGGAATTTGTCATGGTGACAGAAGTTTCAAGTGCAAAGAGAATACAAAACATTTACATATACAACATATACATACAAACATTTGAAATATACATACAACCACATATATATAAACAGTGAAATAAGAATAAAAATAAGATACAAAAGATCAGTAAATAAAGGAAACTACAGAAGGGCAATAATGTTGTTCAGGTATGTTATATACAGATATACAGTTATGTGCAAGGTGATTTAATGTATTATGCAGATGAGGTAGGATATGTCAAATAAATATAAATGGAATATAAATATGAATGAATAGTTGAACATGCACATGATTTTATTGCCACAATGGAGAGAATTGGGGGGCAGTTTTTACTGTTCATAATGTGAATGGCCTGAGGGAAGAAACTGTTCTTGTGCCTGACTATTCTGGTGTTCAGTGCTCTGTAGTGATGGCCATTGGGCAACAGTTCAAAAAGGTAGTGTGCTGGGTGAATGGGGTCCAAAGCAATTTTTCCAGCTCTTTTCCTTACTCTGGAGGTGGACAGTTCTTGGAGGATAGGAAGGTGAGAACCAATAATCCGTTCAGCAATCTGGACTATCCTTTGAAGTCTTCTAATGTCTGACTTGGTACTGTAGTCTTTTCAGGAAAATCACTTTAACTGGGTTACTTGAGCTAGGTTAATTTATTCCATAGGAGAGCAGGGATTATGGGGTTGAAAGCCAAACTGAAGTCCACAAATAGGATCCTTGCATAAGTCCCTGGTCTGTCTAGATGTTGCAGTATGTAATGTCCCATATTGACTGCATCATCCACCGACCTGTTGGCTCAATAGGCAAAGAGCAGGGGATCCAGAAAGGGTCCAATGATGTCCTTCAGGTGAGCCAACACCAGTCTCTCAAATTACTTCATGACCACAGATGTCAGGGTGACAGGTCTGTAGTCATTAAGTCCTGCAGTCTTGGGTTTCTTTTGGACAGGGATGAAGGTGGAGCGTTTGGATTAGCTGGGAACTTCTCAGTGCTTTAGTGATGTGTTGAAGGTCTGTGTGAAGATGGGGGGCCAGCTGGTTAGCACAGGCGTTTAGACAAGTGGGTGAAACACCGTCTGGGTCCTGTGCTTTCCTTGTCTTCTGTTTCTGGAAGACCCGGCACACATCCTCTTCACAGATCTTTAGTGCAGGTTGAGTAGCAGGAGGGGGGAGGAGGGGGATTGCAGGAGGTGTTGGTGTTTATGTAAAGCGAAGGTCAGAGAGGGTGTGGGGTGTAAGACTGGGCATTTAAAATCTACAGTAAAACACATTCAGGACATCAATCTACATATACTAATGCATTTTTTACATTAAACATTGTATACATTTACATTATGACCTAACATTAACTAATAACAAACTATAGTATATCAAATTAACATTAATTATGATCAATAGTTATATAATAAATAATATATAATAAAAAATAGAAATAATTAGAAGAGCACTAATCAGCTTGTCATCTGGTCAACTGAAGCTCAACAAGTCATTATAAAATGTTTTATCATATCTGATCAACAAGTCCCATGTTTATTTAATCTGTACATAGAAATAAAGTTATATGAATAGCATAGCCTTAGATAATAATGCAGTAAACAACACATAACAATCCCCTCTGCAGCAAACCAGGAATCCACTGGAATCCACCGATATGACTCATGGAGTCTAAAGCCAGCCAAATACATCCCACTTTCGCTAAAATGATTATTTCCGTCTTACATAATCATTAAGAACCTTATGGGGTTAAGATGTGTTGTGGCATAAAGTGTTGTCTCTGATCAGCCCCTTTGTGAGATTAGAGGAGCATGATAAAATGGTTGTGAGGGGCAATGTGGGCTTGAGATTAAACAATGTGGACCTTTATCTTCTATTAAACCATGTAGGACTTTTATAGTGCCTGGGAGACCCACCATGGCCTTTTCTGAAGGTAGTAGAACTGTAATAGACTTCTAATATCTCCTCTGACCAAATATTATTATGTAGACCTTCCATGCAAGTGGGTCTTCCAGCCTAGGTGATGTCAGCGGAAAAGGAAAGTCGTTCAGAGGTGGACCAAGTTCTTACATTTTGATGAAATTTTACAAAGAAATACACTTTTTTTTTTCATCTGCATTATGGTAGGAGCTCACAAATATCTAGAGAGAGCTGTCAATTATCATCCCCATTCATCTCTATGGCAGTGCTCAGCTAGTGCAGAATTCCTTAGAAGTACGTGGAATGGAGGCTGCCATCTTTTTTCATGGGCAAGGGTTACGGGATTGAGTGTCACATGACTGACCATTCATCAAGATGAACAGATATAAATCTATAAGATAAAATATAAGTCTATTTCAGGTTTTTAAGAGTCCTTCAAAAACAATCTGTCACCGGAAAAAGATGTACTATAAAATAAAGAAACAATTTCGATTTAAATGTTTTTTTTTATTTATTTATTTTTATTTTTTATTAAGTCTAAATACATGGCTACTTTTGAATTGCTGTCAATGGAGAAACATGCTTTTTGCCATCATAGGGTGTAGGTCCAGCCTGACAACAAGCTAATCCCTGACCCCTTGGCAAAACGTATGATGAATTATTCACAGTAAGTCCACACTTGTAACAAATATTTTAACAGGTAACCTAAGAAAAAGTGTTCTTTGTGTGGTAACATCTAAATTAATTGGATTTATTTAAGCAAAAATATATGATTTAATATTACTGAATCAATCTGACTTCATTAGGTTACATAAATGAAATTAATCAGAAAACAATTGCACCGTTTAACTTTTTACTGTGTAGAAACATGAATAGGGTAATTTTTGATTTCATGCTGATTTCAAGTATGGTTAAGGGACAGTTATGTTCAAAAGAACACTATGTGATTTCAGAGAGGGTTATTTTTTGATAAAGTCTGTAGCGGTGTTGGGAATGAGGCACAGACAAAGGGAAATGCTTCAACGTTCCCGGAGGGGTGTTTATTACAAATCGGGTGTCTTTATACAAGAAGTGCTGTGGAAGGCTTGAAGTGCTTGGGCATTTTCTCTGGGTGTAAGAGGCTGAGTCCTCGAGAGCGTGAGGGTGTAGAGGGAAGTTGTTTTTGAGTGGCTTGTGGTTCTCGTGGCTTTTTTTGTCCGAGTCTGAAAATAGAGACATAGAGAAACATTAGTATCAGTCTTCTCGTTGGTGCTCTCCATGTGAGTGTTTTGAGGTGGTTTATGTAGTGCTCCGTTGATGTGAGGAATTGGTGCTAGCTGTTCCCAATTCCAGAGGTTTCGGCGTTTCCAGGTGCAGGTGATTTTGGTAGCTAGGGTTGACGCTATTCTGACATGGAAGACTCTCCACAAGTCACAGACTTCAGAATGCCTTGTTAGTCTTTTTTCAGCACAATGGATATTACATGTTTGAACAGGGTTATGTAGAGGGCTGCTTGTGCAAATATTCAGTTGTTTGAGAGAGCTACTATCAGTGCACGGCAACATTTACTGTTTGTCTATGCTGGTAAAACTTGTCAATGAGAAGCTGAAATCCAAGTTTTCAAGTAGAAGAAGTTTCTTATTCTTACATATTAAATCTCTTGTACTCTCATCACATGGATTTAGGGGCTTCAGAGACTGCACAGACTATGTGTGTGTGGTGATTACAGTGTACTAGAGGATTTAAGAGCCCTTTTCTGAGACTTAGATTAGTTGTTAGTGTAGAGCTGGATCACCCTTTCCATCCTCCACTGGGAGTAAACCCTGTCTGCTCATCTTTAGTCACTTTGTGATCACAAACCGCGATCAAATAGCTCAAGAGAGACACGAAAAAAATTGTTAAAACTATGGCTGAAAGTGAGTGCGAACAAGCTGAATAGAGAGGGAGAGAGAGAAAAAAGAAATGTGCAGGAAAAGTGAGAAAAGAAACATGAGGGCAAAGGATGCAGGACCTGATTCTCATTCAAAATAGAAGGAATTGTCTTGGATGCAGTGGTGTGTGCTGTGGTTAATTACCTATGGCTTAGACAATTATTGAGAATCAATCAATCAGTAGGAAGCATTCTGTGCACACTGTACCCGAATCACTGCCCTGAATGCTCTTCAGTTTGAAAAAAAAAAAAAGAAGACAAAGCAATCTAAAGCATCGATCCGACTACAGGAGATGTGGCAAAGCCACCTTTAACAACCTTAAAGTGGTGAAAAGGGAGGAAAAATACAGTGCCATTATAGACAGCTCTTTTCCACACTTAGGTGTTTATCGGAATGAAATGCTGGATTGAGACGTGAAGGGTAAACTATTGATGCATTTTGGTGGAATGAAGGGTTTAGGTAACAGATCTGTAGGGTGAACGCTATAGTGCAAATCAATGCCTGGCTCGAGCTAAACAGCAACATCATGCAGTAGGTGCAGGCATTAACTATGTTCACAAAGTAGCAGAATACAGACTGATCTTGTTTTAGAGTGCTACTGTAAATACAGTTCTTTTCATATACACAGTTCAGTTATAAACCAGCATGACAACTGCATTCTATAACCGTCACTCCTTCAAATTTCAACCCTCACAACAGAATTTTGAATGGGAGATCAGTTAGCCTATGCTATGCTATGAACAGAACTTCAGTGGACAACAGCTAGTTGTCTGTCACTGTTGTCTTATACATTGTGGTAGCATGTAAATCGAACAGTTTTAAATACTATCTTCCATTGGAGCTGCTCAACCAAAATACTGTACTCTACACTCAGTTGAAAATAAAATAGCATCTGATACCATTGTTGGTTTATTAAGATTTGACAGATTGATTCACACCTCAAATTGGACTTGTTTATTAAATAATGTTGTGTAAAATATGACAAGAATTTCAGGTTTTAATGAAGTTACCATATTAAATATATACTATAGGTGCTGTCACTATGGTTACAGGTTTTAGTAACAGGCGTTATTCATGGCTATTCACAAAAATAGAAAAGGGTCATGACTATTGTAAACTGTTGTATGAACAGAACGATTCAAGGGTCAAACCTGTGAACATGTGAACATGCCAATGACTATCCTTCTTTGCCTCTTTCAGTTGTCCTTTATTTTGTTTGTGTGTACTCTCAAACCCAGTGGCTAGTGAGGCCATTGCGTGTCCAAGTGAAATTTTTGTTTGCATGCGTGAGCATGTTAAAGTGTGCATATTTGTGCATGTGCATGAGTGCATGTGTGTGAGAGAGGATTTGAGTATTACTTTGCTCTTACCTGAGATTTATGAAAAATTCTCTTGTCCTAAGAACACAGTTCAACCTTTCAGTTAAAGTCGACCTTCATTGTGTATTGTGTACACTTGTTTATCCAACAGCTATAGCAAAAATATGCTGAAATTGACATCATTCACAGAAGTTTGAATTAGATTTATGAAACCAATGTGAAACTAGTGTTGGGTTCAAGTCCACCTTTGTGGAGTCTGAGTCAAGTCCGAATCTTTAACCAGTTGAGCCAATTGAGTCCAAAGGGGGCTGAGTCTCAAGGCCGTGTCCAAGTCCAAGGGAATCTGGTCATGAATCTGAATTAAAACTGTAACTGTAAACTTAAAACAGCCATTAAATAAATATTTTAAGATTATTATAACCTTCACAACTAAGAAAAGCAATGTGTCAATGTAATTTTGTAACAAAAACATACCTCTGTTGCATTCCAACTCCAGTGCAAACACTTTCTTTTTCCTGATGAACACACTCAACACACATACACACAGAGACGAATCATCTGCACCCATGCTCCTTGAGCAACTCAGGAATGCTCTGTTGTGTTGAAGGTGTGGGCTGAATGCTCAGTGCCACTGAGGTGCACAATAAGCTACATCTTTTTCTCCTCCAGAGAACATTGCATTTTGTGAAAGTGTGAGAGAGAGATAGAGGCAGCCAAAGCAGAAAATGCAAGAGACGCTGTCCTCACAAACAACAACCCATACAAGAGATCTAGAATCACAGTTACCCTGTGCTAATGATCATAGTAATGGAAACATGATTTGATTGCGCATGATCACAGCATTGCGGTGTTTATTAGAGAGTAAACACAACAACAGTTGCTTTCTCCAGAAGATGAAACAGAGTTTTGATTGTAGCTTTCAGCTTGAAATGGTGAGAGGGAGACATCAGTCCTAACCGGTTCTTTTTCTTTCATTCCTTAGTGCCCAACCATCTGTCATGGACATGCCGTTGTGCAGTCTGTCTCTCTTCCTCTTTTTTTCCACTCTTTCTCAACTCTCTTTCCAGGGCGATAACCATCATACACTAGGGTTGTCATGATCTCTAAATTTCACATTTCGATACCATTGCTCGTCAAATTCGTTGATACCATTGCAAACATTTTCTAAATTAAGTAAACATAGTTTCAAGTTCTTAAGCAATTGGTCAAAATTTAAGCTCTATCAAAATGTGCTTTCTTCCTTCTCATTTCTCCTTCCCTTCTGCCCTTGCTAACATTATCTACCTCTCTTTTATTGTTTGCATTCTATTTTTTGTTCATCCTTCTTTCAAGGGTTTTCCATATTGTAGTTGTCTTCTCAGCATGCAGGTGATTCTCATTTGTACAACAGTATATTTTTACGGAACAAAATGACTGTTACAGTAATAAGAATCATAACTGAAAACAATGTAAATAGGAAAAGTTAAATGTCTAGATGTGTTACAGTGATGAGAATTGGGGACTAAATGCTCAAGTTTCCTAAAAAATAATGTAACAATTCAAAAAATCTCAGTGGTCATAAATGTTGGCTTATTTATATTTTATTTATTTATAATTTTTTTTCTGTGGACTAGGGGTTAAATATGATCAGGGCTGCATTTCCCAAAATCATTGAAAGCCTAAGCAGGTCATAAAAACCATTGGTGGAAATGGTCTCTACAATAGACTTTTGGGAAATGCAGCCCAGGACATTTTTCTGACAGGTTTCGTGAGAATCACCCATGCACTCTCTGCCAAAGAACCAAAAAAAAAAAAACAACAACAACAACAAAAAAAGATATCAGAATGCAACAGTGGTGTATTGGAAGTAAAAATCTCATTCATATTCTTCGTGCAGAATTAAATTTGCAATCCTGACGTACAATGACCAACCATGAGCTCCAATGGTTTTTAAGCAACATGTCATAAAAACAAAATGTGTTTAATAGCCGAGTTCCCAGTGAAGAACTGCACTACCCATAATCCTAAATAGAGATCCACCAATCAGACAGAAAGTCACTTTATACTTTATTTATAATCACAGTTTGTTTGTTGTGATTAATCTCAGAGCTGCTTGGTTTTGGCTTGGAACTCCTAAAATAGTATCACTGGAGACAGCAGTAATGTTTTATTGGGCAATTTAGTCCTCTCTTACTTTTCTGTATATTTGGCCTATTCTGTGGTGAAATATTTTTATGCACACGCATCTTGCACACGAGAATTAATGGTCATCATTTGGGCATGTGATTTGCATGTGTGTATCCCGCGATTGTGATTCCTGTAAACTTAAGCCGCCTTTATGCGACATTGAAATGTATGTAAACACACGGCACATTTTTCTATTGGATGCAGCTTCAATGTGGAGGAAAATAATTATACATGAGCAGATTTAACATAATATAAATGGCTAATAATGGGGTAAGTACTGCGAGGGCTGCAGGGGTGTCAAGTACGCTAGTAGAGTCTTGATGCAGACCTGCATTTTTAAGCTCACATGTACAATCAATCTTTCGTAACTTCACATGCAATCTCTGCCAAAGAACCAGAAATATACAATAGGGTTGGTCTGCAGACCTGCACTATTTTCAAACCATATTCTCTGTTGAGTTCCTTTGTTATGGCTATTGAAACACTCTTTCAGGAGGTAGAGTGATAGAGTTTTGAAGCTGACCGCTGCGAGTTGCTCTCACCTTGTGGGGTTTTGACCCATGTGTGAGTAATGGACTAATAGACTTAGATCAGATGGTGCTTTGATGAGTGATGTGGTGGACAGAGTGGTGATGTCACCTCCTGTTTCATGCTGGCGATGAACACGCTGTAAAGGTTTCTGATGAATCAGCACTGAGCCCCAGGGATGGCAAGCTGCCAAGAGAGAAGATTCAACTCTACATCCATATTTATGAAAAATTCCGATCCCCATACACACAAACCCAAACACCCCTATGGTTTAGATTAAAAGAGTCAAACACAGACAGACACACGCACACACACACACACACATGCAGTCTGCCCTTTCTATGTTTAAAATCAGCAAGCAAGTATGTCCCTTGGACCTGTTGCTCTGTTTGAAGAGAATTGTATTTTCTCTTGCAGTTTAGCCCTCAGCCAAATCTCTTCAAAGCATCTCTTTTCTCACTTTTCCAGCAAAGGTGCACATCCACATTCTGGTAAAGTCAAAGTCTTCGGCACAATAAATGATTCACCCACACTGATATTCCATATCAGCTGATTGCAGTTAATACATATGCAAGGTATAATGCAACATAGCAATAACTTCTGCCACAAATTGGCTCAGAACGAAAGAAAAGTAAAGAGGTGCATTATTGCTTTCTTCTTATTCATGACAGGGTAAGTGTGTCAATGACATTGTAATGGATGAGAAGTTGACCTATCATGAGCAGCAATATTTTTTCATTTATGTTTTTTTCTGATTAGGTTCTCCAGCTGTTAATAATAATGAAATTAAGTTTGTGAATGCTAAAATACATAATGAAAGTTTGTTTTGAAACTGTTTACATCAAATTTCACTTCTAAAATTTCACTGACCACAAAGCAAATGTCACTGGTCCACTTCCTTTTCTCAGAGACAACACTGATGTAACTCTCGTTTTGGCATTGAATCAAAATACAGGTCAAATGCTTGGCTTGTTTTTTTTTTTTTTTTATTTTATTTTATTTTTTTTTATGGCTTCTCAATTGCTAACAACTTAAAACACAATTTGAATAGATATTTGTTCTTTTTATACAATAAATAAATAATTAAAAAGACTTTTTCATAGATTGCCATAAAATTACATCATGTCAACTTTCCATTTGACATCTCTCAAAGGAGCATGGATTTGCATATTTTTATTACATTCAAATGTTAGGTACCCGATCCATGGCACTTTATGAGATGCTTTGATTTCATTTCAAAATCCCACGTTTCATTCCTTGCTTTGTTTTATATCACCCTTTCAATCACCACAAAGGGGCATTGTTCAGATGCTAGCCCTTTTAGGAGATAAGAGCAGGTAAGGAAAGGAGAGAAAGAGAGCTGAAGAAGATGAATGAAGGAGTTAGATGAAAGAGGTGGAGGCGGCAGAGGATGAGAGGGAGGATGGATGCCGAGGAGATTTCTAATGAGTCACAGGTTGATTCCATCCACGTTAGAATGTGGAGATTCACTCGTGATGAATGATTCAATTCTAACTGCTTCAATTAGGGAGGAAACTTTTCAGTTATTGCTAGTGATACTGGAGAACACACACAGGTGCATGAAGACACATACAAACACCCACACGTTTGAACACAAATGCACCCTTGCAATAAGCGGCATGCACTTTGTCAGTGTTGGGAAAGCTACTTTGAAACTGTAGATTGTCAAACTACAAGCTACTCATTATTTAAAGTAGTAAAACTAGTTAATCTACCAATTTAAAATCATTTAAAGCCCCGTTCACATTGTCAGCGATTTGTTGCTGGATGTGACAGGAGACCATTAATTTTCAATGAGAGCTGCGGACTTCCGGCGACATGAGCGACAGTGACCGCTTGCAGCAGGATGTGGATACGTCGAGAGATGCAACAAAGTTTGGGAAAGTTTAACTTTATGCAAATGCAGGGTGATTTCGTGCAGTGACAACCAATAGGAGTGAAGACGATAAACCTCGTGTCAACCGTCGTCTGTGAGAGACTGGAGTAAAGTGCAGGCAAGATAGGTGAAAAGTGAATTTTGTCATCAATTTTACATCTTAAATCATTTGTCTGTCACCACATACATGGATATAATAAAATTATAAGTTTGATTCATAAATTGATAGATTGTTCATCTTGTTTATGATATGATGCATTGAGCACTGCTGCAGTTAATATTAAAAAAACTCTCCCCTGCAAAATGTTCATTTTTGGAGACAAAACAGATGATTCCTTGTCAAATAAGAATGACTTCTTAGTTCTCCCGTCAATGTATCTCATCTGTAATCAGATTTTCTAAAGCTATGGCCAGTTTTGCTGCTGACCAATAACGTTAGGTTGACAGCAGTAGGAACACCCACTAGCAACATCCAGCAACAAGGTCACTGACAAAGTGAATGGAGTTTAAGGGGATAATCATCTAAGAATTAATTGACCCCATCAAAAGCGGCAGTTATTTACACACACTATCAGCCCTGGTTTAGCGCCGATTCACAAAATTTTGCAGATCAGGCAACGACACAAACGCGCTCACAAAACCTGTACTGAACGCAATTTGCATGCACACTCACTCACTACAAGACTGCTGGATCATCTATTTAACATGACAAAGAGTGCTTGACTACACTGCACATCTGGATATGTGCCAGGTTATAACTCTCTTCTCCATCATATAATCCATCATTATTGCTGATATGATTGATAGAAAATGTAAACAAACATCTCTTTTGAAAAAAATTCATTTTAACTTTCATCTGGTGGTAATAGCGCGATGTAAATAGCGCCGGGCAATTTTTGTGAATGAAGCGCAACCTAATTTACATAGAAAGGAGGCACGTTTGCACGGAAAGGAATTACCTAATTTAAATACTCAAGACAATTTCAGCATTGATTGTACCAGTTTAAACCAGATTGCAGGTGGTTAGTAAATAAGACGCTTGTTTTTGTGCTGAAATACCATGAGCAAAAGTGGCGCAACTGTTGAGATAACATGAGAAGGATTTAGCTGCAGAGAGTGCTCCAAAAAGGGTTGGAAGCTCCAAATCACCAGCAATTTGGTTAGGTTAGCCCCTAACATATCCCTTTTCCTAACCTTAACCATGAGTGGAAGTGACGCCCCCTTTTGGAGTTGGTGCAACCCCCTTTTGGAGTAACCCCACCCTCTTTTGTAGATTCTGCCCCCATTTGAAGGTCTCTAGCCTGCAGCTATACCTACTTGTACTACATTGAGATTCCTGCTTTCATTGGATAGTTGAGAAACGCCCATCCTGGTTTAAAACACCCACTGATTACTACATTGAGTTTCCCTACTTTCATTAGATAGTTGAAAAATGCCCATCTGGTTTGAAAACACCCACAGATTGGGAAACACCGACTTTCCCTAGTAGGAAGTTGTAAAATCTGACTTTCCGAGTTGAATGGAACGCTGCAATACTTTTCAAAACTTGATCCGACACTGAATGCTCAAGCAGTCTAATTTATACTTAGAAAACTCCTGATGTTGCTATAACAAATCAAAAAGCACTTACCAATTTGCTTGAAGTGAAAATCAGTCCTCCTTTCCTCTTAAGCAATCACACGGTCATGCAGGACATCTCCTGTTTTTAAATCCATAAGGATTTCTCAGTGGTGATGTGACAGCCAACTCATCAGCAAGATCTCGCGCTCTTCGCTTTCAAATTACGTGCATCACTTAAAGCGTGACTGCGTCACTCAAGTCCAGCTAGAGGGCCTCGACCGGGACATATCCTAAAGATCACACCCACCAAGAAAAAATAAATCAATCTGATTGGCTGATGAATCTGACAATCTGACTTTAGTTGCCCATTCATTTGCACTGTTGAGGGATTCTGAAGAAATTCTGAAGGCCTGAGGGGGTGGAGTTCAGACTCACTTGCTGCTTCGGGCATGCAATTTGTGAATCAGTTGTCACACTTTGTTGTAAGCATCAAGGAATAAATTCTGACTGGATAAACATTTTCTCTATTTGTTTGTAGATTAATTAAGAGTGGAAAGCGATTAAAAATACATAGGCAAAAAGGTGATGGAAAATGAAAGGATGAAAAATATTTATTTATTTGGCATGTTAGGCCAGCAGAGAAGGCTTTGCTGGCCCTGAGAAATCACCACTGCTTATTTATATAACTGAGTAAACATTTCACTATAACAAAGAAGACCTAAAATTATGAAGGGGCTAAGAATCAGTGAATCATTGTTTTGTATCGTTCCATTTACATCCATCTGAACGAAGTGTGTTCGATTATTGCCTAAGCTTTCTGACTGTAAGGCTTATGCAAGGAATGTGACATTAACAATGGCAGTGTTGTATTTTGTCATGCTACACTGATACTTGCTGAAATAAATAGCTTGTTCTTGAAAAGCTACACTATTTTAAAAACAGCTGAATTACTGACACATAACTAAAAAATTTAGATATTTTTGTCTGCCCTGCAAAGACAAACTGTAGTAAATACACATTTTGTCAAAAATGAGTTATGACTGAAACTCTTGGGTCCTGTGACAGATGGATTTGGCTCAACTATGCTCAGATTCAGAGAAACAAACTAGTGAGACTATTATAATGCACATTTGGCTGGACAATACAAAAACTTTTAAGCCATTTTTCCAGGTTTATGTGTTTGCATAACTTCTGCATTTTGGCTTTTTGGCCGCTGTTGCATTGCTGCTTTTAGTTGGTTACTCCCCAGCACTACACTCTGTTTAGCCACAGGGATTTTGGGAGTTAGAGTAGTTTCCTCCAGCTCTGTTCTCACTCTCACTCTCTATGTTTCCCTCCTTCACTCTTTCTTTGGCAGTGGCATCTCTTCTAATGCATCTCTTTTGTAAGTGTGCAGCACCAAGTGTGCCTGCAGCACTGCATTGATTTGGATCCTCTCGTATGCAGCCAGCTGGCGTGCTAACCCGCACACGCATCTTCATTACACAGACAGGCACACTGAAACAGATCCCTTCAATGCCGCGAGACCGTCCCTTCATCAAACACTTACATCTTGACATTTGGAGACTCTTCCACTTGGGACTGTTTGACTCGTTTTCCCTCATTGCGTGGCACATTTCACCACAGCTCCCGCGTAGCACGCTGGCAAACATCTGCCATGCAGGAAAGGTGCTGAAGTAGTAGTAAAGACATGATTGGCATTTCTCTCTGTTTTCTTTGTGTGGAGAAATATGGCAGAACAGATGTAATTCAACTAAGTGGAGTGTTGTGAAGGTGGCTATACAATGTACTATGAATTTAACACACAATTGACATATATTTTCACATAATTGTTATTCAAATAAATTACAATATAACTATTTAAGGTACAAAGTTCAGGTGTGCAGTGGAAAAAGACATGGCTAGCTATTACCAATGGTATTTAATATGTGAACTGCAGTCTGGTAGAAGCTGTTTTTCTGTCTGCTAGTCTATGCCATGATGGCACAATATCACATGTCTGAAGGCTGGGGTCAGAACAGTTTATGCTCAGGGTGATTAGGATCCTGAATGATCGATTGAGCTTTGTTTTGGCAACGGATGATGTGAATATCTCCAAGTCACGGCAGATCATATTCTATGAATCTCTGCACTGTAGAAAACAACATGTTGTAGAGCATTTTTGTATTGTATGGTGGTGGTGCTGTACCACACAGTGATGCCACCAGTGAGAAAACATTCTATGGTGCCTCAGTAAAAGTTTTTGAGGAGATGCCCCATTTCTTTAGGCACAACAGAAAGCGTAACATTTGTTAAGTCTTTTCAGAGTGGTTACAGCATTGTAGGACTGGGACAGCTCAGTGGAGGTCATACCTTTCTTAAATTACCACAAAGGATATTGATAGTAAAGTTATACAATGTTTTATAAATTATATTCAATTATATAATTTACCATTTAATCAGAGCTGTTTATTTATTTACTGGCAATGAGGATTTTTGTATGAATGGACAAGTGAATTAGGGTGACAGCATTAAACTTGAACAGATACATTTACACAAAAAACTAAAATGCACCCTAATTTATATAACACAAAGGAGTACAAAACATGTGAAATAACCTTTTGCGGTAACACTTTATGATGTCTTTTATCAATCAATCATTAACAAACATTATATAATGCTTAACAGATCATTAGTTAATGTATATTAAAATAGTAAGAAATATGAAATGAATTTAACTAACATTACTTAACAGATCATTAGCTAATTAAAATTCAAATACATACAAATGTTATTACATTTGTATTACAAATTTTTAAAGGCTTATAAATGTCATTAAACATGTTGGTAACACTTTACAATAACATTTCATTCATTAACTTTAGTTAACGCATTAGGAATTTTGAACAAACAATGAACAATATATATTTTTTCAGCATTTATTAATGTTTGTTAATGTTAGTTTATAAAAATGCAATTGTTCATTGTTAATGTTAGTTCATAGTGCATTAACTAATGTTAACATATACAACTTTTGATTTTAAAAATGTGTATTTGTTGAAATTAACGTTAGCCAAGATTAATAAATGCTGTAAAAGTATTGTTCATTGTAAGTTAATGGTAACTAATGTTGTTACCAAACAAATGGAACCTTATTGTAAAGTGTTACCAACTTTTTCATAAATAATTCATAAATAAGCTCATGCACTTTTTTCATTTAATTCAGAAATTATTCATATATTTCACCACTTAAAACACTATTCATGTTTACAAATTATTGATTAATATCCATTTAATTAGTAACCAACATCTTTTAAAAGCAACTAATTTGCTGTTTGTTTGTTGTGGTATGAAAGCATACTTTTACTATGTACATATCTTTACAAATCATTTATTAATTATTTGTTCATATTTTGGCAGTACCCAATCTAAAGCTGAAACTATTCATCCATTGTAAATGTTTATAAAGGTTTACAAATAATTATTTAGTACTTTTCTGGGCATTTGATTTTAAGCTACTGTAACAGTTTGTGTAAGTGGTGGTTTGTTAAATTTAGTTGCTTGGTTCAGACATCAAAATCAAGACACAATAACAAGAACAGCTTACAGTGAGAGAAAAACTGTTTATTGCCTCAATAACAGATATGATCAAATAAAAATCAGGGATGAAAGTTTAATAACATTTTTAAGCATTTTAATTAACACTGCATAATGCTTAACAGATAATTAGTTAATGTTAGTTAATTTCATGAGTAAACATTAACAAGTGCATTATCTCATATTTCTAACTATTTGAATATACATTAACTAATGATCTGTTAACTATTATATAATGTTTGTGAATGATTTAGTAATGAAAGTTTTTACCCATTTGGCTATTTAAAAGAAGAAGAAGAAGAAGACCTAAAATGCTGTGCTTGCACTCAAATTGGTAAATCTTTGTTCTGAATTGCTTCATTTACATAAACCATCCGAATGAACTTATTCACCAGAAAGAATCGGACTATCCAATGCAACATATGAGAGGCAGGACAGATTAGGAAAGTAAGTTTGATTATTGCCTCAGCTTGCTTGGCAGTAAGGGGCCATTCACATGGAATTTGTCCTTGTGCTAAAAAAGCTAGACGTGGCTATGGACACTGGAGGAGCATTTTTAAGAGTTCTTTTTAACTTGAAACAGCGTCTAAAAAAAACAAAAAACTTACCTCTCCTGCACGAGACACTGAAAAAAAAAAAACAGCAAGACACTATTTTGCACAATGTTTTATATAGGAAAACACCTGAAAAACAGTGCGGATGGATGCAAAAAACTTTTTCTGTTTCTGTTTTCTCAAGACATTTTTCTACATAAAAAAAAAAAAAAAAGTGATATAATGTTTTGTCACACTACACCTCTGCTTGTTGGAAAAAGTATCTTGATATTGGAAGACCATAACTATTTTGAAAACAGCTGAATTACTGTCACGTTACTGAAAAATGTAGTGTAGTGTGTAGGGATGGGCGGATCGATACCAAAGTATCGATACTTCTGATACTGGTGTGGTATCAAGAATATCGATCCTCACATAAAAATATTGATTCTGAAGTTTGTTTTAAAAAACTAGTGATCTTATTATTTAGATTACATGAATAGTAATGCATCTCATAAGCTTCGAAGTGGAAAAAAAAGAATTATATGAGTGAATTGTTGCATGGCACCAGAACTATTTTGTCTTCCGCTCATCTTGACAGTGCTCACTCTTTCATTCATAGCGCTCGTTCAAAGAGGGAGCAGTTCTTTCTTGAGGTAATCACAGAAAAACAGTATCTGGAGTTATTCACACTAAATAATGACAAACCTAGACATGACATGTATTATAATGGGCTTGTTTGACAATTTTTTACAGGTTCATTTAAATTCAGAGTTGTTAAAACATTGAAGATGATCTTTAATCCTGGTTAATAAATGATACCCTTATGAAAACTTACCATGGATTTACTGTAGTAATATTGTATTAACCATGACTAGTAACCACGACTATAGTAACCATGTTTTTTTTTTTTTTTCTTTTTCTTTTTGGCAGTAACCAAGGTTTTGATACAATTAACCATGGTTTTACTACAGCATTACTGTAGTATCCATATGGTAACTTGGTTTTAGTAATAGTAACCATATAATAATATCTATGGTTCATTTTGAGGTTTTATATGTGGCATATACTAACTAATTTTTAAAGGGTAAACAAAGCAGCCTAATAATTTTTTTGTTTAGGCCCATAAATATATAAAAAAAGTAATAATAAAGTTGCTAATTTTATCCAAAGAATTCATAAAAATTCAATTTAATAGAGGTATCGGTATTGGTATCGATATCGGCGACATTGGCCTAAAAGTACTTCGTATTGGATCGAAAAGAAAATAAGTGGTATTGCCCATCCCTAGTAGTATGACACAATATTTGAGGTTATAACTTTTTTGAATCACCACAAATATATATATATATATATTTTTTTTTAAAGAAGTCATACAGTATATAGTGTGCTGGGATCTTTAAGATTAGCAACATAATTATTCCACTACGAAGGAGATATCACTGACAATGGCTCAATTCTTTCCAGAATGGTTTCACACTCTCTGGGTAATTAGAGAATAATGTCCAGCACTTCTACCTCTAATTAAACAACTGATAAGTATCCAATTCCCAAAGAAGCAACTGCAAACAATACAAAAAGGGCTAAAGACAAATCTGCTGATATCTAATCTATGTTTGTCCTGAGCTGGCTGTGTGCTGAATTCCTTATGATTATATGAGTGAAACAACTTGCAATGGCAAGGCCAGGCTTAAGAGAGAGAGAAAGAGAGAGAGAGAGTCGGATGAGTTGCGTGTCTTCCTCATAAAAATGGCAACAGCCAAAGCCTCCACTATAAAAAGAAAAAGCCCAGTGTTCTCCAGGGACAAATTTGTCTAGAGTGCTCAACAGTGGTAGGTTTTCAAGGAAGAGTGGGGTCTCTTTGTTTGTAAGTGGTGATAGGGAACTGAAATATATGCTAAGGACTGAAATATACACTACCGTTCAAAAGTTTGGGGTCACTTGCCTGAAATGTTTCTGATGATCTTAAAAACCTTTTGATCTGAAGGCGTATGCTTAAATGTTTGAAATGAGTTTTGTAGACAAAAATATAATTGTGCCACCATATTAATTTATTTCATTATAAACTAAAATTGTATTAAAAAAAAAAAAAAGCATCCCAGGGTGATACCTCAAGAAGTTGGTTGAGAAAATGTCAAGAGTACATGTTTGCAAAATCTAGGCAAAGTGTTGCCACTTTGAAGATGCTAAAATATAACACAGTTTTGATTTATTTTGGATTTTTTTAGTCACAACATAATTTCCATATTTCCATTTCTATTATTCCATAGTTGTGATGACTTTACTATTATTCTAAAATGTGAAAAAAATAAAAAAATAATGAATGAGTAAGTGACCCTAAACTTTTGAACGGTAGTGTACGTCTGTGAGAGAGGCTAGAAGCTAAACGCAAAGACACATTTCTCAACTTTTTTTTTTTTTTTTTTTTTTTTTCTGTTTCTTCATCCTTAGCTGTATCTCTCCTGCTTTTTTCCCCAAGTATTCATAAATCAGGAAAGGTCTGTTTATTCAAAATAGAAGTGAACAAATACACCCACAGGTATCATTGACCCTTTTGCAGAAACACTTTGTATTCAGCTGGGATTTGTGTATTGCATTCTGGACTTGTTGGGATTTGCACATTGCTGTGGGGTGGGGGACTCAGAACTCCATTTGAGGTCCAGAGAGACAATGTTTTGATACAGTGGTGATGTCTGATTTACAAACAAATTATTATTTTAAGTTTTTGTTCTGAATTGGTTGAACTGATTCTATTAGTGGTTTGAATTAAACATGTGAGTTATCAGTCTGATTTAAAGGGATAGTTCACCCAAAAATGAAAATTATTTTATCATGTATTCACCCTTGTGTCGTTCCAAGCCTGTATGACTTTTTTCTTATGAGAAACACAACAGGAAAATATTAATGAAATCCTGTGTTGTATTTTCAATACAGTGGCAGTTGCTGGTGATTCACTATAAAGCTTTAAAAGGACCCAAAAGTATCATAAAAACAGTCTGTGCATCATATTGCAGGTCTTCTGAAGACATACAATAGTTTTGGTGAGAAACAACCTGAAATTTAAATAATTTTTCAATGAAAATCTTGATATCCGTTGCACACTCATGAACACTATGTCAGAAGCTTGTTCACAAAAAACATACCAAAATATTCCAAAAAGAAATAGTTTCATATCTGAAAGTTTTAAATGAAAACTAGAAGTTGTTAGAGACACAAAGTTTAGATATTTTATGTAGTTGTGCAAGGCAATTTAAAAAAACAAAACAATGAAAACTGCCTTGTTGTTTGAGCGGGGTACTTTAGGTGCAAAACTGTAGTGTAGGTGACATCTTAAACATCAGGGTAGTGTTGCACCAGCTGTGCGTAAGTTCTCACGTAAGTTAGGACGTAAAGTTCACACTAAGGGCTTAGTAACTACTAGTTAGTTTGTAACTAAGTCAGTGATTAATTTGGTTGCACCACCTTTTCTTAAGGCAAGACTTAACTAGTAGGTCGTAAGCTCTCTGTAAAGTAATGCGTAGTCGCATAATATGACGTTTATTTGTATTGATCCAATAAACAGCCTTCAAATTTGTCCACAGAATTGTTAAAAAGCGTGAACTTCAATTTGATCTGGTTACGGTTGATGTTCAAATCTTGTTTCCTCATGTAACTGTCAGCTGTAATAAATTATATCCCCATTAAAATATGATACGTAATAAAAGTAGATTTAATAAATAGTGTATTTGCCCTATGTAAATAACAATATATAGGAATTGTATCTAAAATAAATAAGGGGTGATAAATAAATACTAATACAACAGGCTGGAAAAATATATCTTTTTTCATTTTAATATCCTAAATATATTTTGAATGTGTTGAAACTTGACACCGGGTGACACACCCTGAAAACTGCACCGTTTGAATGGTTTCATGCTGAAAAGCCGCTTCAATGTCATTTTTTTCTCTTTCTCGTAAATGTAAATGGGTGTAAATGTCAGCATCATACTGTATGTCGAAATTATTGATGCCTGTCACGCAAAACATGAGCTCATTGATGACATTAAATGAGTCTGCTTTTTTATTCCAACCTTTACTCCTGGTTGGAGTCTTCCGTAAATATTTAGTTCAAATGTAGCGTTACGTTCTACCTAAGTTTAATGGTGCAACGCTCAAATATTTAGTAGTGTGTAAATTGTGACTTAGTGCCCATTTACGCCACAACTAGGCTAAGTTTTAACTTACGTATAGCTGGTGCAACCGGCCCCTGAACTATATTTGTCACAGGTGTATTTTTAACAAAGTGTTATAAGAAATATTGGGTCACTAATTTAGCACAAACACAATAACAATTAGTGTGGGAGTAACAAAATTAACTGGAACTATTTATACTAATTTCTACTAATTACATGACCCTAATTTAATCACCTAAATCAAAAACAAAGAAGCACTATTTAAGTACATTCTTTTTAACTAAAAACATGTAGACTATAATGTCACACTGGTACTTTGTGTGAACTATTTTAACTAATTGCTAAATCTCTTTTTGGAACCATTCCAATCCAACTGTCCAAACATATATTACTTTTTACCTTCAAAATAAAACTAGAGATTATTACATTTACAGCAACATTATTCCCCCATGCTTTGGAAGAGATAACATGAAAGAGAAGTCAGTGCAAATGTGAATGATTGTCGAGTTTTTATTTTAATTGTATTTATTTTTTTCTAAATTATTAGACTTCATTTGTAATTATTGATTCATGCTGCCTTTCCCTAATATAGTACAGCAAGACCTAAGAGGAAAGTGGATCACAGACAGGATCACAGTACTAATTCACAGTAGTGCTTTAATAAGTAAGGATTAGTCAGCCTTTCCATTTTCAGTCAGTCCAATCCATAAAGGGGTTTGCGCAAAACACTCTACCTCATTAAACAAGATCTTGTTAACTCGAGCTCAGCTTATTCAGCTTAAAAACTTGTGCATTTAATCAATTAAGTTGCATGCTTTAAGTTAATCGTCATAATTCTACACATTTCTTGGGATCAAATGTCAAGGTTCCGTAATGGCTTATTGTTAGGCTGAGTGGCAGTTAATGTATTACTACTGAATTAAAATGATCTGTACTTAAAGACATTTTTCAAATGGCATAAGCTTTTAATAATGCCAAACCTGAGAGTGTCGTAGATAAACAGCTGATTGCTAACATGCTTTTGACATTTAGCATAAAAACCTATAACTGTCACTCAAAGGTTGCTAGCATTTGTGTTGAAGACTTAAAGTAATGTTCCAGCTTAAATACAAGTTAAGCTCAATCGATAGCATTTGTGGCATAATATTGATTACCATAAAAAATGATTTAGACTCATCCGTACTTTTCTTTAAAAAAAAAAAAAAAAAAAAAGAAGAAAAAATCAAAGTTACATTGAGGTACTTACAATGTAAGTGAATGACCCAGTTTTTGGAGGGTTTAAAGGTAGAAATGCGAAGCTTATAATTTTATAAAAGAACTTACATTAATTATTCTGTTAAAACTTGTGTATTATTTGGGCTGTAAAGTTGTTTAAATTGTAATTTTTACATTTTAGGGTTTTAGGGTTTATTGACATTACATAGTCATGGCCACAATGTTGTAAAATTAGCTATAACTTCACACAGTAAATGTTATTAAGCTATTTTATCACAGTAAAATCATGTTGTTGATGTCTTGTGGCTTTACTTTTGAAATAGTGAGTATTTTAACGTTTACAGATTGGCCCCTTTCACTTCCATTGTAAGTGCCTCACTGTAACCCAGATCTTTGCTTTTTTATTTATTTATTTATTTATTTATTTTTAAAAAGAAAAGGAGGGGCAAGAATTTTTTTTTTTTTTTTTTTTTTTTTGTGGTAATCAATATTATGCCACAGATGCTGTCGATTGAGCTTAACTTGTATTGAACCCAGAATATTCCTTTAAGACAAATTAAGTAGCTTTTTGCAGAGCAAAAATGCTGAAATATTGGAATTTTACACTTTGGAACCAATTTTGGTCATCGTTAAAGCTTCAAATCTCCCCCAAATGCTGAATGAGTATACCAGACTTTGATCTGAAAACAAAATATCCTGTGCCCATTTACAATGTTCACTTAACTCAGTAGAGTGACTTCCATATGAAGCAGCATAAAAAGGCCTAGTTTGCACATCCACATGCCTGCATTTCATCTCGCAGTTTGCTTTTTCAGCACTATTGTTTGCATCTTCCCTTCCTCTCATTCTTCCCCTAGATGACACTTCCAATTTTTTTTTTTGTTTTTTTTTTTTTGCCAGAGTTGGCAAATTACACTGCTTCACAGCCCAGCTCAACATACAGCGGTTCACCTTCCCCAACTTCAGTACCACCAAATAAAATGAGTCAAAAGAGATAAATGTTCATGTCTGACATCAGCGTTACTGAGCATCTGGGAGTCACAGAGTAAACAAGGGCAAAAATTGTGAGGTTAGAGGTGGGAGGCACACGGTCAGTTCTTAGGAAATAGGAGTTTTACAGTGGGGTGTGAGGCTCATTTGGTAAAACACTCTAATAAGAGCACACACACACACACACACACACACACACACACACAGAGAGAGAGAGAGAGATACCTGCTGTGGTGATATTTAAATCCTTGCTGTAAATCTACAGTATCAAAATAGTCAAGCACTAAAGCTTTTAAGCTTTGAAAAATGGAGAAGCCAATAAGAGCTTTGAAAAGCTGCATCAATGACCTTTAATGATGAGTAGGCACTGTTTATGCAAACAGTATGAATGATAAAGGTAGCTTATGAATGGAATGATTATAAAATGACAACGCAAAAACTGGTCAACCCCATTTGTTTCTCCATAAACACTGCATAGCCCAGTGGTTCTCAACTGATGGGTCGCAACCCAAAAATAGATTGGAGGTCTCTTCTGATGTAACTTAAATGCATATAACCATTTAATGCATTGTTATAATAGCAAAAATAATACATACAGTAGATGCAAAACACCTCCCATATCTTTTATTTTTATTTCAAAGGTCCAGTCAAACTCTGCAATCGGAATTGTTTTTTAGTTTTATTTTATTTATTTTTAAATGCAAATTCATCACTTAGTCACTTAGTAGAAGCTAGTCAAATTAGATGTCAACATGGGCAGGTTGCAAGACATGCCCTCATCTTTGAAAACTATGAAATATGGGTTCATCTTAACCCTTTAATACATACCTCGGGTCTTTAGTGTCCCGGGGCCTCATTCCACCCTCTGTACCTCATCCATTTTTGTTATGCAAAATTGCAAAAAAAAAATAATAATAATAATTAATAATTATCAAATATATATATATATATATATATATATATATATATATATATATATATATATATATATATATATATATAATAATTATTATTATTTTTTTTTGCTTCCATAAATAATATTTTTATGATTATTTAATATCTATAAAAGTTTACTATCACAGGATATATATATATGAAATTTCAGTGTGGAAGTAATGAATCCTGTTCTAGAATTTTTTTTTTTTTTTTTTTTTTTTGCATCATCTCTTTAATATATGAAAAATAAAACATAAAAATATTTCAGAATATATTCTATTTTCTATTGACATTTTTAAAAAGGGTTACAAAAGGACATGCACTGTAAAACTATAAGGTAAAATAATACCTTTTACATCTAGAAAACATATATTTTATAGTATTTTACCATATAATTAAATATATATATATATATATATATATATATATATATATATATATATATATATATATATATATATATATATATTTTTTTTTTTTTTTTTTTTTTTTTTTTTTTTCACTGTATAAAGCAGCTACCGGCTATCCAATTTACAGTTTTTTACTGTAGCATTTTGACATTGTTTTCTGTTTTAAATTACTGACATTTTTTTACAGTGGTTTGTGAAGATCACAGTAGGTTTTGTACATGAAATGATTCGCCTATTAAATATAATAATAAATAATAATACTGGGTGGCATTGTGGCTTAATGGGTAGCACTGTCGCAGTGCCTCACAGCAAGAAGGTCCCCAGTTCGAGTCCCAGCTCACCCAGGGCCTTTCTGTGCATGTTCTCCCCGTGTTTGCTTGGGTTTCCTCCAGGTGCTCTGGTTTCCCCCACAGTCCAAAAACATGCATAGGTGAGTGTGTGTGTGTGTGTTAGCCCTGTGATGGCCTCCTGTCCTGGGTGTTTCCCTGCCTTTGTCCTGAGACAGCTGGTATAGGCTCCAGCACTACCCACTACATAGGACAAGCAGCTATAAAAGATGGATGGATTGATAATAATACATTTCAGTTGTTTAATTTTAAGAACATTTTGTTACCTTTGTACAACACTTGTCCAATGTAAAATATTGTCCTAGAGCAAGCACTGTTTAGAACCACTGCCATAGACTATATACTTAGTATCTAAAAGGCTCCGCAATGGCTTTTGAAAGACAGTATTCAAATGGGAGAGTCTCAAAAAGTGCTGAATTGTTAATGAACCTCTAAGTGGAGAGGAAATAATCATATTTGCACTGTTCCACAGTTGTAATTAAGGCCATGGGGAAGACATATTGATCACCACCAGCTTTGGCTACCAGTCTCTGTTTACACTCAGGGATTTGGTTATACAGTCTAAATTTCAAGTTGGCAAGCAACATGGTTACTTTGAACAAAAGGGAACTTAATTTATTCTCAGTGGTTGTCATAGAAATTCCATCTCCATTTCCTGAACTAAAGAACTGTGCTGAATCTGATTCGGCGCCGGCCATGCACCCTCATGGCCTGGCAACACCCTCCTCCTCTTCACACTTCTCCCCCACCCAATTCAGGCCGGAGTGCCACAGAACTGACCCCCCCCCCCCACCCCCCATCTCTGGAGGGAAGATACTGCCTTTCTGGCCGTTCTGTCAGCCGGTGGTCCACCCCACCTCCTGGGAACCTGAGGGAGAGATGAGGGGAGGCGTGAGGAGAGGGAAAGGGCGAGCAGGAGACACACGGGGAGAGAGAGAGAGAGAGAAACTTGCTTGCACGCTGTCGCATGGCGGATGGTAGCGGCGAGGACTCCATGACAGCGCATCCCTCCTCCCTCCCAGGTTTCGGCACCACTGTAACAGATAAAGGTTAGGCAAGGAGGAGGCGGGAACCGGCTGAATAGTCAGCATAAAGGTTAATGAGAAACTCAACATAAAACAAACATAAACAAACACACACATGCAGCGCGGTCACGTGCATCTCTCTCTCTCTCTCTCTCTCTTGAGCTGGCGTCTCTGGCCCCCCTTTATCTTGCTCTCCCACTGATCATCTGATTTAGTGCCGGCGGTGCACCCTCACGGCCCGGCCACGTCCTCCTCCTTGTCACAATGTTGCTTTGTCAAATACTGTTAAAGCATAAAACATTTACTTGCATATGATTGTGGTATTAAAGGGATAGCTCACCCTGAAATGAATATTCTGCCATTATTTGCTCACCTTAATGCTGTTCCAAGCTGTATGATTTTCTTTCTTCCATGGAACACAAAGTTTTGAAGAATGCTTACACTGTTCTCTTCCATACATTGAAAGTGGATGTAGACAGTGGGCTGTCAAGCTCCAAAAGGACAAAAAAACACCAAAAAAGCATCGTAAAAGAACTCCATATGACCCATGCACTGTATTCCAACACTTCTGTAGCCGTACGATAGCTTTGTGTGAGGAACAGACTGATATTCACTGATAATCTTGTTTGACAGCCGGCCACCATTCACTTTCATTGTGTGGAAAAGAGCAGACGTTTTGCTTTAAATAAATTATGTTGTGCTCCACAGAAGTCATATAGGTTTTGAAAATAAATAATGATAGAATTTTCTTGTTTGAATGAAGTGTTCCTTGAAGAGTTTTACCTATTATGTTTGCACAAGCTTTAATAAAACTGCAGCTATGTTAATTGAAAGGAAGATTAAGTCATTATGAACCTCTCTCCTCCCCCCTTATCTCTCTTCTCTATAGCTTGTGAGTTGATGAACAGAGGTATCCTAGCCCTGGTCAGCTCTATCGGCTGTATGTCCGCAGGCTCGCTGCAGTCTTTGGCTGACGCCATGCACATCCCTCACCTCTTCATCCAGAGGGCACCCACGGGCACGCCTCGCTCTAGCTGCCCGCCCACCAGTCGCGCCCAGCCAGATGACTACACTCTTTTTGTACGACCGCCTGTCTACCTAAATGATGTCATTTTCCAAGTTGTGATGGAGTACACCTGGCAGAAGTTCTTTATCTTCTATGACACTGACTATGGTGAGTATTTAGATTTAAAGATGATATTATAGGGTGCTATTAAACAGAGCTACAAGGAGCTCTTTCGGAATTGATCCAACCATTTTACTAGTTATAAAAAGTGCAGTTAATCAAACCTATTACTGTAATTTAAATAGAAAACAGAATTTAAATTTTTGGGTGAATTATCTCTTTAATTATGCTGCCTCTTAAGATACCTTGTTTTAGCAATATTCTAAAATTCCAAAACGGCAGATGAGGCGAAAGTTGTTGATTAGAAAAAAAGAAAAAAAAAGAGAGAAAAAAAAAACTACATTTCATTGTGCAATGTAATGAAAAATTATGTTATTTTACCCAATTTTGTCCATGTTGTGTTTATTTATGCAAATTACAGGATCACGCTGTTAGCTTAGCCACATGTTAATGTCACATTCTATTGAAAACAATTATTTTTAGTCGAGCAGCTGCCTTTGTAGGCAGTCAGTGAGACAGCTCATAGGTTTTGGAGCAAAGCTTATGTCAAAAATACTTTGACAAAACAAACTCTGAGTACCTGTTTGAAAAGAGCCTGTTTTTGAGTGTGTTAAAGAGAGAGGGAGGGTGAGAGAGAGAGGGAGAGAGAGAGAGTAACAAGGCACCAAAGAAATTGAGTGAGAGAACCAGTGAGATTGAGAAATCAAGTGTAGTTGTGTGTGAAAAGAACTCCATAGTGATGGTCCCACTGGAGGGCATGCTCTGCTGCAGCAGGTTAAGGTCCAGATGAATAAGTACCTGTCCCTAAAGAAAAACGGATGTGGTTTTGGCCATGTCCTAGGGGCCATGCGCCTGGTGCAGCTATATCATAATGAAGCCTTAGAGATTCTCACCCAATCTCTCTCCTTAAGCTTGCAGAGGGCTTGACTACTGACTCAGAATACAGATTTCTCAGACACTCGATGAGTGCCCTCTGAGCAAGAGGCCTTTAAGAGACAACAATGTATGCCTAAATTGCTTTGGCCTTTTAAGATGGTTTCTTGGACAATAGAGAGTTCATTGGTGAATTGATTTTGTTTTTCTGTGTGTTCCCATTTTTCAGGTCTAGTTAGGGTTGCCAACTTTTTTTTTTCATCAGAACTCCGATATGAGACACAGCGCAATGGTTAAAGAGGTCCATCACAAAATGTCAGAAAATATGTGCTGATTTTCATTTATCTTTCCCCTAGCCACTTCTGTCAAGTGTGGCACCTGTGTAACGTTTAATATTTTAGGTGTTTCAGGTTCAGTTCTCTCAATTTGTGAAACATTTTTAGCAGTTTAGATGTGAGACGCTAAAATACGAGACAAAAAGCATCCCGTATGGGATTCATATGCAATTTTTTCCCATCAAATACGAGACGATTCCATATTATATGGGACGGTTGGCAACCCTAGGACTAGTGTTGCAGGCAGAAGCCTCGAAACAAACTCTAAAAATTACCTATGTGTTTGAAGACTAAGGGTTCCTCCTCTCTGTGTCAAATATATCCTGCAATAGCGGATGATTCTAAAATCCGGTCCTGGATGCTGATTGGTCAAAACTGTGTTCCAGCCATATTAAAATACACAGTATAGTAAAAGCTATGGCACAAAGTCTGTTTAAATCACTGTGCAGCACCCATTGAGGTCAACTATTAGACTATTAACCCAACGTTTAACTATTAAAAGGGACTATTGACCAGTTTCAGTGATGTCACTTTTTCCCCGGAGCCGCCATATTTGTGACCATTAGCGGGTGAAAATAATGGCGGTGAATGGAAAAACACCCGTAAAACGATCTCAAGAAAAACATCATAAAATACTTTTGATCCATGCGAGGAAAGATGTATACAGGTCTGAGGTCAGCACAAATATTGCCAAATTTGACTTTTGCAGATATTTAAATATATTTTATCCACGATTTACCTCTGTATGCTGGCGAGTCTAATGAGTTGGAGAACACACACGGCTACCGGTAAATCACCGTTAACATCTTTCATCCAGAAGTTACAAATGTCTGTGTTGTTTTCTGCTCTGATTTGGTCAAAATATTACAAAACGTCTGTGATGATCCCATCTGTATGAATGTAAGAGCTGCTTTTAACTCATGAAGAATACACAGAATGCACTCGAGGGATATTAGTGTTTTACATTGTAGTCTGGTGGTGCTCTCCACCTTTATCGCCGCTTGACTTTGGCAAAATGAATCTGTGTCACTTAAAAGATAAAACTTTATTGAAAGAAAAAATACATTTTGACTAATTAAACATCAGTATCACTTTTTCAAAATTTATAAATAGAAACAAAATTTTCGCTGGCTTTTGCCACACCCCACAACGCAGCATATTGAAGGTATATGGAATTTTGATTACAAACATGGCGGCGCGGTCATACAATGATGTCACATGAGACAGGTCAATATCCTCTAGCACAGTGGTTCTCTACTGATTGGTCACAGGTCTGTTTGGATGGGAAGCAGGGGAAAAATGCTAAATGTAAATAATATAGTATATACACTGACTGGCCACTTTATTAGGGACACCTGTACTTCTACTTATGCATGCGATTATCTAATCAGCCAATCGTGTGGCAGCAGTGTAATGTATAAAATTATGCGAATAAGGGTCAGGAGGTTCAGTTAATGTTCACATCAACCATCAGAATGGGGGAAAAATGTGATCTCAGTGATTCAGACCATGGCATGATTGTTGGTGCCAGACGGGCTGGTTTGACTATTTCTGTAACTGCTGATCTCCTGGGATTTTCATGTGAAACAGTCTCTAGAGTGTATAGAGAATAGTGCGAAAAACAAAAAAAAACAACCAGTGAGTGGCAGTTCTGTGGACGAAAACACCTTTTGTTGATGAGAGAGGCCAACGGAGAATGGCCAGACTGGTTCGAGCTGAAGAAAGGCTACGATAACTCAGATAAAAGCTCTGTACAATTGTAATGAGCAGAACAGCATCTCAGAATGCACAACATGTTGAACCTTGAGGCGGATGGGCTACAACAGCAGAAGACCACGTTGGGTTCCACTTCTGTCAGCCAAGAACAGAAACCTCAGGCTACCATTTGCGTACCTCAGAAGAAATCCAGATTTGTCAGACCAGGCGATGTTTTTTCAATCGTCTACTGTCCAGTTTTTGTGAGCCTGTGCCCACTGCAGCCTCAGTTTCCTATTCTAAGCTGACAGTAGTGGTACCCGGAGGGGTGTTCTGCTGCTGTAGCCCATCCGCCTCAATGTTCGACGTGTTGTGTATTCAGAAATGCTTTTCTGCACAGCACTGTTTTAGCGCGTGTTTATTAGGGTTACTGTCACCTTCCTATCAGCTTGGACCAGTCTGGCCTAGGGTTGCTCCGATACCAACATTTTGGCTTCAGTACGATACCAGCCCTGGTACCTCTGTATCGATACTAACTTTGGCAAAAAAAAAAAAAAAAAAAAAAGAAATCTGATTTTTGATGAACTTACAAAGAAAATGACTTGACTAAAGAACTGCATAAAGTCTTATAGATACCAACTATATTCACTTTAATTTTTATGGGTTCCATGTTAAATGTTTTAATTAAATGTTATGGTCAAATTGTGTTTAATAAAACACATACTATACAGCTTTAATGAAATGAAAATATAATAATTTTAACAACAAAAAATATATATAGATGCACAACAAAGCTTGCTGATATTCAGTACACTTGCTTTTGTGATATTGCTTACAGATAATAATACTAATAATATAACTATTTAAAATTATATTATTGTTATTATGAGTATTATTGCGACTACTTTGAATATTACACTTTTATACAGTAGTAATATTTTTCTGTCGAAATGTCTCCAATTTCATGAATCCAGTTGAATAAAGTTCTGATTTCAACTGGATGTTTATTTTGAAAGACCTTTGAAGTCCTTCCTGTTTTTGAAGGGTTCGTTATATCAAGCTTCCCGCAACTCGCGAGCTGAAATCTTCGAGCTGCAGTGATGAAAAGGGTCATTTGAGAGTTCACAGCCGTTTATACATTAAACACACTGCTCTGCAGATGGATACTATTGGACACACTGCATGGAAATCAAGCATTAGTAGTGTGTGTTGCATTTGTGTGTGTGTGGAGAGGGGGGCAGGTTTGGGTGATTTACGAGGGAAAAAAATGTAGGTTACAAACTGGTAATTACAGGTGTATTATGCTATAAATGTGGTTTATGAGGACATTTCTAGTGTCCCCATAATTCAAATCACTTAAAAAAACATACAAAACAATGTTTTTTTTTTTTTTTAAATGTAAAAATGCAAGAAGTTTTTTGTGAGGGTTAGGTTTAGGGGTAGGGTTAGGGTTAGGGGATAGAATCTATAGTTCGTACAGTATAAAAATAATTATGTCTATGGAGAGTCCTCATAAGGATAGCTGCACCAGCACGTGTGTGTGTGTGCGCGCGTGTGTGTGTGTGTGTGTGCATGTTTGTGTGCGTGCCTGTGTGCCTGTTTGTGTGGAGATGACAGAGCAGAGCCTCTCATTCATTATGTGGTGCGCATGTGACTGTATATTGTTTCATTAAATTACACCCTTCTGCTGTTTAATGATCACATTTGGCCATATCGAGACTTTTTTTATTATTATTTTCAAATGGTCTTTGATTTCATCTCAAAACTCTCACATTACATTACATTTTGATAATGGCAGCATACTTTAATATGGTACCGAAGTTAACAACAACATGATATCGTACCATTTTTATTTTTTGGTATCGCAATATTTCGTTAGTATCGGTATAAAGTGTAACCCTAGTTTGGCCTCTGACCTCTGTCATTAACAAGCCGTTTTCGCCCACAGAACTGCCGCTCGCTGGATGATTTTTGTTTTTCACACCATTCTCTTTATACTCTAGAGACTGTTATGCATGAAAATCCCAGGAGATCAGCAGTTACAGAAATACTCAAACCAGCCCGTCTAGCACCAACAATCATGCCATGATCTAAATCACTGAGATCACATTTTTCCCCATTCTGATGGTTGATGTGAACATCTGCTGAAGCTCCTGATCTATATCTGCGTGATTTTATACATTACACTGCTGCCACATGATTGGCTGATTAGATAATCGCATGAATAAGTAGGTGTACCTTATAAAGTGGCCGGTGAGTGTATAATTCTTGTATGCATAGTTCGGATAGCAAATGATCAACTTTAAAATGTAGGAGAAAATGCTTCCCATACCGTATCTTTTGTTGTTGACATCAAACACTGTGCATTCAATCATACTATACAGTATTTTGGTTCAAATTACTCTGTCACCTTAGCCAAATTATGTATAGGCAACATAGACAGGTTGCGTGACATGCCCTCATCTTTGCAAACCATGAACAAAACTATGCAAGTTAAAAAAAATATGACCCAGTCTACATCAGATAAAGATAAACATGGTTTGGCTGAACACAATGACTTACCTTCTGCCATGAGCATGATATAGCAAAGCCTCTCATACCTCATTGCTTTGTTATTTAACTTGCGACTTCTAAAGGCTCTGATTTGATATGTATATTTCAGATATACAGACTAATTCTGTGCAATCATACATGACACATTTTCCTAGGAGGTATTTGAAAATGCTAGCTTCTCGCTAAGGAACTGTTTGGCTCTTATCTGCAGAGTGATGTAGTTTCCCTAATTAGCTTTGCCATTGCCATAGTTATTTGCTAAGAAACAAAGTAGTGACTAAATTTCACCAAGGGGATGCAAACAAGGCTCCGAAGACAAAATATATTTTTGATCAAGCTTGGAGAAAATG